>NC_059332.1:57810766-58450588 GCF_018350155.1 Leopardus geoffroyi
TAGAAGAAGCATGACTGGCAGAGCAAATAATCAGGCTAATAGGACAAGTTCTTGCCATTACCACAATGTAATCAACTGACCACTGGTGGCCAGGGAATCCCCCTCAAGTCCTGAAACTGTATCAGAGGTCAGGATTTTCTGTAGCCATTGGGAAATGAAGATTCAGAAGTGCCACTTCTGAAGTCATTCTTTTTTTTTTTTTTTTTAAATGTTTATTTATTTTTGAAAGGGGAGGGGAGGACAGAGAGAGAGAGAGAGAGAGAGAGAGAGAGAGAGAGAGAGAGAGGCACAGAATCTGAAAAAGGCTCCAGGCGCTGAACTATCAGCACAGATCCCCATGCGGGGCTCGAAATCTGGAATGGTGAGACCATGACCTAGGCTGAGATTGGATGCTTAACTGGCTGAGCCATCCAGGCGCCCCCTAAAGTCATTTTTATTGGGCAAAGTCAATGGTAAGGGCTTGCAATGGCTTCAGATTCTTCTGCCACAGCCATTTCCATGTGTGGCCAGAGTGCATTCTAAATTCTCTAAAAATTCAAATTTCTTCCATCCAAAAATATGTGTATTTTTCTCACATCCCTTCCAGTCATAGATGGCATTGCTCTTTCTAGGTTTTGACAGTCTGATTATTCTATATCTAGAATATATTCTATATCTAGAATAATTTATCTAGATATTACTTTAATTACGTTTCTCTGATTACTAATGAGTTTGAACACCTTTTATGTGTCGGAAATATCTGTTAATATTCTTTATTCATTTTTCTTTTGAGTTTATCTTTATTTTTACAGTTCTTAAGAACTCTCTAGATATTATATTCTTTGTCTATCATATTGCAAATAGTTTCTCTAAATCTACTGTTCTTCTAAGACTTTAGATGTGTTACTTTTTGCAACTCAAAGGTTAATTTTTTAAAATATTATCCAAATATTTTCCTTTAAAGCTCCAAAATTTTCTGTCTTAAGAAACCATCCCTTATCCATAGATTATATGTGTAGTTTCCAAGATTTGGTTCCAAGATATTTACTGATTTATATTTTGTATTTGTTTTTAATAACTCTAGACTTCACTTTAGTACATAATATAAGAAAGGTCCAACTTCAATTTTTTCTCACTTGGAGAAGAGGTTGTGACAGCTCCATTTATTACATAACACCTTCTCTCATAATTGAATAAAACAGCAATTTTGTCATCGACTGCATTATCATACATACTGGGATCTTTTTCTGGATTGTGTCTTTGTCCTACTGACCTATTTGTATCTTAATATAGCAGTACCATATTAATAATGATGACAGTGGTTTAATGTATATTCTTATATCTGGCAAGGCAAGTTGCCCTCACATTTCTTCTTTTTAAAATATTTTTACTGGATATTAATGGGCTGCTTTTATATATATTATTCTCCATGAAGTTTAAACGCTTTGAAATTTTACTGAAATTATATTTTTCATATATTTTTCAATTTTTCACAAAATTGGTATTTTGTGACATTTTCTTCTCTTCTAAGAATGTGGTCACGTTGGGGTTGGAGTTTACTTAAAAAATAAAAAATAATGTAGGTTGGGTGTCTCAGTGGGTTAAGCATCTGACTCTTGATATTGCCTCAGGTCATGATCTCCTGATCATGAGATCAGGCCCCATGTTGGGCCCCAAGCTTAGGGAAGCCTGCTTGGGATTCTTTCTCTCCCCCTCTCTCTGCCCTTCCCCTGCTTGCACACACACACTCTCTCTCTTAAAATAAATAAATACACTTTAAAAAGTTAAAAAACTAAAAAATAGTTGTAAAATGCTAATATAGTAATTAAACAATTATTTTTCACTCATTGGGTCAGTTTGGGTATTTATAGTTTGGCAGATAAACATGCATTTTCACTAAATATTTTTTTAAAGTTTAATTTTGAAAGAGAGAGAGAGAGAGAACATGAGCAGGGAAGGGGCAGAAAGAGAGGTTGAGAGAGAGTCCTAAGCAGGCTCCATGCTGTCAGTGCAGAGCTCGGCCCGGAGTTTGATCCCACAAACCATGAGACCATGACCTGAGCCAAAATCAAGAGTTGGATGCTTCACCAACTGAGCCACCCAGGTGCCCCACATTTTCTCTAAGTATTCAAGGTGTTTGCAAGGGACATACATATTTTATTCTTAATAATTTTTTTTCTTTTTTTATCTATGATCATGTCACATTCTCATTCCTAATCCTATTTTTAACCTTTTTACTTTAATCACTCTCAAGGAATTTTTTTTGTTTTTATCAAAAGCTAAGTTCTTTTATACTTTGTTTTTTTAATACATTTTATTTATTTTCGTTTAATCAATTCCTTTTTTTCCATTTATATTTCAATATTTTATATTTTAATATGGGCACTTGCTTCCTATAGTTTTATCTTTTGCTTTTAGTTCTATTTTATTTCTTTCAGCTTTCTCTTTTCCTATTATTTTATTTATCTTACTCTTCAAAAAATTTTTAAAAATTAAATATATTTTATATTTATCTTACCTATTTATTACTATTATTTAATAGTAATTGATATTTTATATTATTTTTATTTATTAATGTTTTATTTATTTAAAAAAAATTAATGTTTTTTGTTTTGGAGACAGAGAGACGGCATGAGTGGGGAAGGGGCAGAGAAAGAGGGAGACACAGAATCTGAAATAGGCTCCAGGCTCTGAGCTGTCAGCACAGAATCGGATGCAGGGCTCAAACTCATGAACTGTGAGATAATGACCTGAGCCGAAGTCGGACACTCAACGAACTGAGCCACCCAGGTGCCCCTGATGTTTTATTTAATATTATTTAGTAAATAATATTTTCAAATTTCTTAATATCAATGCTATATTTTTACATTTTATTTTTCTGCTGGATCCACTTTGTTTTAATATGGTCTCAGAGTTCTTAGATGCTAATCTCCAGCCTCCCGCCTGGTGCATAAGGGAGAAATCTACTCTGCTGGTATCCCCCTAGAACTGAGTACCTTACTTTCACCAAGCTGCTTACCAGCCTCCGAATATACCTATCACAAGGGACAGACTAGAGTTGGAAATAAAAGAAGATATCTTCCCCAAATCCCTTCTCCCTTCCTTATAACACAAATATATAATAGACAAGTTGTAAACAAAACTTTGAAATCATTGAGATAAAATCTACAGTAAGTAGAAATACATACAATGTTGTTGAATAGGAATTTTTGATATACTAAACTTGTTAATTACCATTAAATTATTTTATCAATTCAATGTGATTTTAATTGAAATATATGCAGGCATGTACAAGGCCAGCAATACCTTGATCTCAAAACCAAAGACCCCACTGTAAAGGAGAACTACAGACCAATATCCCTAATGAACATGGATGCAAAAATTCTCAACAAAATACTAGCAAACCAGATCCAACAATACATTGACAGGAATTATTCACCATGGTAAAGTGGGATTTATTCCTGGGCTGCAGGGATGTTTAAATATCTGCAAATTAATCAATGTGATACATCACATTAATAAAAGAAAGGATAAGAACACATGATCCTCTCAATAGATGCAGAAAAAGCATTTGACAAAATGCAGCATCCTTATTGATAAAAACCATCAAGAGGTGCGCCGGGGTGGCTCAGTCAGTTAAGTGTCCAACTTCAGCTCAGGTCATGATCTCATGGTTTTTGAGTTCAAGCCTCCTGTCAGGTTCTGTGTGGACAGCTTGGAGCCTGAAGCCTGGTTCAGATTCTGTCTCCCTCTCCCCCCCACTCTCTCTCTCTCTCTGCTCCTCCTTTGCTCACACTCTTGTCTCTCTCTCTGTCAAAAATAAACAAACATTAAAAAAAAAAAAACCTCAAGGAAGTAGGGATAGAAGGAACATAACTTGAGATCACAACAGCCATATATGAAAGACCCAGAGCTAATATCATCCTCAATGGGGAAAAACAGAGCTTTATCTTAAGGTCAGGAACATGACAGGGATGTCCACTCTCACCACTGTTATTAAACATAGTGTTGGAAGTCCTAGTCTCATCAATCAGACAACAAAAAGGGAAAAAGTCATCCAAATTGGCAAAGACAAAGTCAAACTTTCATTCTTTGCAGATGACATGATACTCTACGTGGAAAACCCAAAAGATTCCACCAAAAACCTGCTGGGACTGATACATGAATTCAGCAAAATTTCAGGATATAAAATCAGTGTACAGAAATTGGTTGCATTTCTATACACCAATAATGAAGCATCAGAAAAAGAAATCAAGGAATCCATCCCATTTACAATTGCACCCCAAACCATAAAATACCTAAGAATAAACCTAACCAAAGAGGTTAAAAATCTATACACTGAAAAATATAGAAAGCTTATGAAAGAAATTGAAGAAGACACACAGAAAAATGGAGAAACATTCCAGGTTCATGGATTGGAAGAACAAATATTGTTAAAATGTCAATACTACCCAAAGCAATCTACATGATCAACACAATCTGTATCAAAATAACACCCAGCTTTCTTCACAGAGCTAGAACAAACAATTCTAAAATTTGCATGGAACAAGAAAAGACTCTGGATAGCCAAAGCAAAGTTGAAAAGGAAACCGAAGCTGTAGGCATCACAATACCAGACTTCAAACTATATTACAAAGTTGTAATCATCAAGACATTATGGTACTGGCACAAAAACAGACACATAGATCAATGGAACAGAATAGAGAACCCAGAAATGGACCCAAAAACATATGGTCAACTAATCTTTGACAAAGCAGGAAAGAATATCCAATGGAAAAAAGACAGTTTCTCTAACAAATGGTGTTGGGAAAACTGGACCATTGTCTTACACCATACATGAAAATAAACTCAAAATGAATGAAAGACCTAAATGTAAGACAGTAAACCATCAAATTCCTTGAGAAGAAAACAGGCAATAACCTCCTTGACCTCAGCAACAGCAACTTTTTACTTGACATGTCTCTGGAGGCAAGGGAAACAAAAGCAAAAATGAACTATTGGGGTCTCATCAAGATAAAAAGCTTCTGCACAGTGAAGGAAACAATCAACAAAACTAAACAGCAACCAATGGAATGGGAGAAGATATTTGCAAATGACATATCAGATAAAGGATTAGTACCTAAAATCTATAAAGAATTTATCAAACTCAACACCCAAAAAACAAATAATCCAGTGAAGAAATGGGCAAAAGACATGAATAGACAATTTTCCAACAAAGACATCCACATGGCTAACAGACACATGAAAAGATGCTCAACATCACTCATCATCAGGGATATACAAATCAAAACCATGATGAGATACCACCTCACACCTGTCAGAATGGCTAACATTAACAACTCAGGCAACAATAGATTTTGGCAAGGATACGGACAAAGAGGAACTCTTTTGCAATACTGGTGGGAATGCAAACTGGTGCAGGCACTCTGGAAAACAGCAGAGGTTCCTCAAAAAGTTTAAAATAGAACTACCCTATGACCCAGCAATTGCACTACTAGGTATTTATCCAAAGGATATAAAAATGCTGGTTTGAAGGGGCACATGCACTCCAATGTTTATAGCAGCACTATCAACAATAGCCAAATTATGGAAAGAGCCCAAATGTTCATAGACTGATGAATGGATAAAGAAGATGTGGTATATATATACAATGGAATATTACTCAGCAATCAAAAAGAATGAAATCTTGCCATTTGCAACTTTGTGGATGGAACTAGAGTGCATTATGCTAAGTGAAATATGTCAGTCAAAGAAAGACAGGTGTCATATTATTTCACTCATCTGTGGAATTTAAGAAACAAAACAGATGAACATAGGGGAAGGGAAGAAAAAATAAGATAAAAACAGAGAGGGAGATGGAGAACAAACCGAGTGTTGCTGGAGGGGTGTTGGGTGGGGGGAAGGGCTAAATGGGCGATGGGCATTAAAGAGAGAAGTTGTTGGGATGAGCACTGGGTGTTATACGTAAGTGATGAATCACTTAATTCTATTCCTGAAATCATTATTACACTATATGTTAACTAAATGATTTAAATAAGGAAAAAAGAAATATACACAGGCATGGATTAAGGGTTTAGAGAAGACACAAATACACCTGGGAAATTTTTATTATGAGTTGTTTTTCAAACTATTGAGAAAAAGAAAGATTATTTCAATAACTACTAATGTAAACTAATCATTAGACTAAAGGAGCATTCTTTAACTTACTCCAAATACCCAGATATACTCGAGCTGGATACAAAAGTTAAATTAAAAAAGAAACCATAACAGCTTTACAAATAAAAAGCAAGGGTCAATATAATTTTAACATTTCCAAACTGGCTATAATAAAGGAAAGCTGCAAGAGAAAGAGTGATGGATTTGGTCACTTAAATTTGAAAACTTTTTTTATGCCAAAAATTTGGGAAAACAAAATCGAAAGACAAATGGATTCTACAAGTGGATACAGAATATTTTGATTATCCATTCTTTTGTTGATGTATATTTGAGTTGCTTCCATTTTATTTTGGCTATTATGAATAAGTGCTATGAACATTCCTATGCAGGTTTTTGTAGGGATATATGGTTTTATTTCTCTTGGGTATGTACTGGGAGTGGAATTGCTGGCTCATACAGTAACTCTGTTGAACATTTTGAGGAACTGCCAAACTGTTTTCCAATTTCATTACGTTATTTTAGAATCTCACCAACAATGTATGAAGAAGTACTGTTACATGCTGCAACATGGATGAACTTCAAAAGCATTATATTAAGTGAAAAAATCCAGTCACAAAAGGCCACATATTATATCATTCCATTTATATTCAATGTCCAGAATAGGTAAATCTTTAGAAATAGAAAATAGATTAGTGGTTACCAGGGGCTGGAGCAAGGGAATATTGAGGAGTGAAAGCTAATGGGTACAGGTTTCTTCTTAGGGTGATGAAAATGTCTGATATTAGACAGTGGTGAGGTTTTTAGTGAACTGTGCATTTTAAAAGGGCATACATTATGGTAAGTAGATTGTATCTCGATAAAACTTAAAAAAGTGTTAAACTATTATTTTCAATACAAGGACAAATGCGGAACAGAGAGAATCCTTTTTATCACAACACACATGATAGCCAAAATGCATTTTTCCTAATTACAAGGAACTCATTCAGAAACGTAAGGCAAGAATAAACAATCCAAGCAGCATCATGCTGACAAATGTTTAACAACTTTTTGGAGGGGATGGGGCTTGGTGAAGGAAGCCCCTATTTGCATAGTTAGTTGATTTTAATGCTGTAAATATTCCTAGCATGGCTGCTTTCCAACTATTGTTAACATTGGATCCTGCACACATGGCATTCAAGTGAAAATGGTCACCAAATAGGAGTGAGAGATTTACAGAGAAATACAAATGACATTGCTGAACCACACTTATAAATCAAGGAATGCAAATTAAAACAACTGTCAGATCATTTTTTTAAAATCCCATGTGGTTAAAAAGTTTTAAGAAAAGACCCCTCTTATATTCTCATATTTTAGTGGGAACATAAATTGCTTGAAGGGCAGTTTGGCAAAATCTTTTATACATGAACATATTATTTGACCCAATAATTACACTGATAAAATAAATATCCTTCTAGTGACTATTTTCTAGGGAAACAGAAATTCTATATGCTCTTGGTGGAAGGACATAAGATGTCAACATTTTGTCTTCTACAAAAAAGAATATAAAACCTCTAACAAAATACAACAAAGAAAAAGGAAAAAAGATTCACATAAAGTTATCAGCAATAATGCAGGCCATGATTAAAAGCACGGAACTTTTTATGAAATATCAGATGTTTTCTTAATGTAGGAATAAGAAGAAAAAAAGTGAAAAATAATTTTAAAAAATGATCAATCAGGGGTGCCTGGGTGGCTCAGTCGGTTAAGCATCTGACTTCAGCTCAGGTCATGATCTCACGGTCCATGAGTTTGAGCCCCGTGTTGGGCTCTGTGCTGACAGCTCAGAGCCTGGAGTCTGCTTCAGATTCTGTGTCTCCCTCTGTCTCTGACCCTCCCCCATTCATGCTCTGTATCTCTCTGTCTCAAAAATAAATAAACATTAAAAAAAATAAAAATAAATGATCAATCAGAAATTAATGCTGAACAATGGCAAAGTCGCTGAACAATGGCAAAGTCATTGTTCTAAAAAATGGAAAGAAAATATCTAATATACTTACCTATGTAAAAAAATCCCATCCATAATTACCGTATAGGTAAGAAACTATGGAGCAATTATAATAGAGTGAAGATTTTCAAAATAGTAACAGGGGGATTAGATTCATTAGGATCCCTATTGCTTGGGGAATGATAGCATATTCCTCAGTGAGCACGACTCACAAATTTAATGCAATTCATTCAGCAAATATTTACTAGTCTACTAACACAGTAGGTGAAAATCACAGCACCTAGTAACTTTGAGGGACATAAAGATGAATAAGGCTTAATCCTTTGCTATAATTCAGCTTTGCATCATTCTTTGATTTTTTTAATAAAAAGAATTTTTTTCTCCCTTTATCCATTCCCACCTTTCAAAACCATAAATTGGAGAGAAAAAACTATATTTGTTTTGTATTCCCCACAGCATCTGATACGATGGCATTCCATCAACTCACACGTAGTATCAATCAATATTTGTTGACAGAGCTGTAATATGGACAACCATTTGAAAAAAAGAATATTTTATAAGAAGAATACCATATTTGAACACACTCTACAACCATAATAACTTTGATAGTGACCAGTTGTGTCTTTGTTTTTTGACTTGCCTACACATACATTATCTTTGAACATCCTGGTTGAAATTAAAACCAGTGTGCAAACTGATGGGGATTTTCTCTTCTGAGTGAAGAATTTTTTTTTTGTTGATTGCTTTTCCTTGCTACATAGACAAAACTTTAATTATTCATCTAAAATGAGGCAGGTTATCTCTGTTTCTATGTCTTGCAGTTAGCATTCTGTGAGGTTGGGGTGTAAAATATATGTCTAGACTGTGTTATAAAGAATAAAGAAAAGGAGAAAATATATAAAAAATGTAAGTGATTAAAATGCAACCAAATGATACTCTAACCTTCTGATAAGGCAAAGGGATGAAGTTAAAGTTCATAATTTAGATAACTAATTTTTCTTGTATTTGACTTTCTATTGTAGTAGAACACAGAAAAGTTTACAAATCAAAAGTGTAGAGTTCATCAGGTAGACTCGCTCATTATTTCCATGTAACCATCTTTCAAATTACGAATTGCTAGTTTATATTTGTTATTATTTTGTTGAGTACTTGGCATCAATATTCATGACTGGGCTGTCACTTATTTTTCTTGTCAAGTTCAATACCTAGATTGTGTTTGCCTCATGGAAGAAGTTGGAAGTTTCCCTCGTTTTATTCACTTGAAGAGTTTATGTAAAACTGGTGTTATTTCTCGGGCTCTGTGCTGACAGCTTGGAGCCTGGAGCCTACTTCGAGTTCTGTCTCTCTCTCTCTCTTTCTCTCTCTCTCTCTCTCTCTCTGCCCCTCCCCTCCTCATGCCCTGTCTCTGTCTCTCTCTCAGAAACAAATAAACATTAAAAATATTGAAAAACAATAACAACAACAAAAAACCTGTGCTATTTCTTTATACATTCAGAAGACTTTGTCACTGAAGGTACATGAGTTTTGAGTTTTCTTAGTGGGAAGATTTTTCATTAGAAATTTAATTACAAGATGATTCATTTTTGTTATTTCTTATGTTAGTTTTTTTTTGTTTCAAGTTTTTATTTAGATTCTAGTTGGTCAATACTAATTTCAGGAATAGAATTTAGTGTCTCATCACTTACATATAACACCCAGTGCTCATCACAAGTGTCCTCCTTAATACCCATCACCCGTTTAGCCCATCCCACCACCCACCTCCCCTCCAACAACTCTCAGTTTGTTCTTTATAGTTAACAGTCTCTTATGGTTTGTTTCCTTCTTCCCCTGCTTCCCCTATGCTCATCTGTTTTGTTTCTGAAATTCTACATATGAGTGAAATCATATGGAATGTGTCTTTCTCTGACCGCTTAGCATAGTACATTCTAGGTCCATCATGTGACTGCAAATTTCAAGATTTCATTATTTTGATTGCCAAGTAATATTCCATTGAGTGGAGATATATATATATATATATATATATATATATATATATATATATATTACATCTTTAACCATTCACCAATTGATGGACATCTGGGCTCTTTACATAATTTGGCTACTGTTAGTGCTGGTATAAACATGGGTTCATGTGCTCCTTTGAATAACTATTTTTGTACCCTTTGTGTAAATACATAGTAGTGCAACAGCTGGGTTGTTGGGTAGTTCTGTTTTAACATTTTGAGGAAACTCCAAACTGTTTTCTAGAGTGTCTGCACCAGTCTGCATTCCCACCAACAGTGTAAAAGGGTTCCCTTTTCTCCACATTCTTGCCAACATCTGTTGCCTCCTGTGTTGTCAATTTTAGCCATTCTGACAGGTGTGAAGTGGTGTCTCGTCATGGTTTTCATTTGTATTTCCCTGATGATGAGTGATATTGAGCATCTTTTCATGTGTTTGTTGGCCATCAGGATGTCTCTTTGGAAAAATATCTATGCATGTCTTCTGCCCATTTCATAATTGGGTATTTGCTTTTTGGGTGTTAAGTTCCTTATAGTTTGATACTAACCCTTTAACAGATATGTCATTTGCAAGTATCTTCTATTCCATAGGCTGTCTTTTAGTTTGTTGATTGCTTCCTTCATTATGCAGAGACTTTTTATTTTGATAAAGTCCCTAGAGTTCATTTTTGCTTTTGTTTCTCTTGCCTCTGGAGAGGTGTCTAGTAAGAAGTTGCTATGGCTGATGTCAAAGAGGTTGTTGCCTGTTTTGCCCTGTAGGATTTTGGTGGTTTCCTGTCTCACATTTAGGTCTTTCATACATTTTAAATTTATTGTTGAGTATGGTGTAAGAAAGTGGTACAGTTTCATTTTTCTTCATGTTGCTGTCCAGTTTTCCCAACACTATTTGTTGAAGAGACTGTCTCTTTTCCATTGGATATTCTTTGCTACTTTGTTGAAGATTAGTTGACCATACAGCTATGGGTCAATTTCTGGGTTTTTTATTCTGTTCCATTGATCTATGTGTCTATTTTTGTGCTAGTGACATACTGTCTTAATGATTACAGCTTTGTAATATAGCTTGAAGTCTGGAATTGTGATGTCTCCAGCTGTGCTTTTCTTTTTCAGCATTACTTTCACCATTTGGGGTCTTTCATGGCTCCACAGAAATTTTAGTATCGTCTGTTCTAACTCTGTGAAAAATGCTGGTGGTATTTTGAAATGAATTGCATCAAATGTGTAGTCTGCCTTGGAGGTATGGACATTTTAATGTTTGTTCTTCCAATCCATGAGCATGGAATCCTCTCCCATTTCTTTGTGTCCTCTTCAATTTCTTTCATGAGTGTTCTATAGTTTTCAGACTGCAGATCTTTCACCTCTTCGGTTAGGTTTATTTGTAGGTATATTACGTTTTTTGATGCAGTTGTAAATGGGATCAATTCCTTGATTTCTCTTTCTGCTGCTTCATTATTGCTGTATAGAAATGCAGCAGAATTCCGCGCATTGATTTTGTATTCTGCAACTTTGCTGCATTTGGGTATCAGTTCTAGCAATTTTTTTGGTGGAGTTTTCTGGGTTTTCTACATAGAGTATACACTGTCTATGAAGAGTGAAAGTTTGACTTCTTCCTTGTTGATTTGGATGCCTTCTTTTTGCTGTCTGACTGCTAAGGCTAAGAATTCCAGCATTATGTTAAATAACAATGGTAAGAGTGGTCATCCGTGTCTTGTTCCTGGCTATAGAGGAAAATATCTCAGTTTTTCCCCATTGAGGATGATATTACCTGTGGATCTTTTGTATATAGCTTTTAAGATGTTGAGGTATGTTCCTTCTACTCCTACTTTGTTGAGAGTTTTTATCACTAATGGATGCTGTACTTTGTAAAATGCTTTTTTTTGTATTGAGAGGATCACATGGTTATCATCTTTTCTTATATTAATGTGGTATATCACATTGATTGATTTACAAATATTGAACCACCCCTGCATCTCAGGAACAAATCTCACTTGATCACAGTGGATAATTATTTTTTTAATTTCATTTTATTAAAATTTTTTTTAATGTTTATTTTATTTTTGAGACAGAGAGAGATAGAGCATGAGGCGGGGAGGGGCAGAGAGAGAAAGACACAGAATCCGAAGTAGGCTCCAGGCTCTGAGCTGTCAGCACACAGTCTGACACGGGGCTCAAACTCATCAACAGCAAGGTCATGACATGAGCCGAAGGTGGCCACTCAACCAACTGTGCCACCCAGGCGCTCCACAGTGAATAATTATTTTAATGTACTGTTGGGTTTGATTTGCTATTATCTTGTTGCATCCATGTTCATCAGGGAAATTCTCCTTTTTAGTGGGGTCTTTGTCTGGTTTTGGAATCAAGGAAATGCTGGCCTCATTAAATGAGTTTGGATGTTTTCCTTCCATTTCTATTTTTGGACCAGTTTCAGAAGAGTAAGTATTAACTGGTCTTCTGAGGGAGGGGCCACTGGTACTTTGGTTCTCAAGCACACTTGCCCTAGTAAAAAAGCACCTGCAGAGTGCAGAGGGGTAGGGCTTGGTAAATGTGGCTCAAGCCTTCATTGTGGGTGCTGTGCTGCTCACTGAAGTCCATCTGTGCTGATGGGCGGAAATACAAACAGCATCAGCTGGCTCTCTCATCTCCAGAGGGGTGAGTTCGTGCCTGCTTTCCAGGAAGCCCTCACAGAAGAGCAAACAATCCTCCTTCATTTGTCTAGGCTTCCCTCAAGACCTCTGCCTTCATCCTGTCTGTGTCCAAACCATCTGCCCACCTGGTGGTGCAGTGCTCCTATGTTTTATCCCAGGCATGCTAGCTGGGTTTCAGAACTCCAAATTTTAGTGACGCATTGTAGCACAGACCCGTGCTCATCCTCTGGATGAGGGTCTTGCCATGCTGTGGCTGATGCTGGTTTCTCCTGAAAGAGCAGTTGCACAAATGTGCAGGGGCTTAGAGTTTTTGATAAAGTACAGCAAAAAGCTGGTATGCAGGTTAGTTGCCCTCAGCATGTACCTCTGCTTCTATGCTAATGAAAGGGCCAGATCAATGGCACCTGCCAGTTCATTTGTCCCCGGAGAGGCAGTGCCCACCTCTTCCAAGTGCACTCCAAGAAGGGTAACTGTCTCCTCCAATGTAACCCAGGGGATCCTCAGACCACTCTGTCTTCTCTTGAGCCTCTGCCCTCCTCCTCCACAAGAGCATCTCTACACCCACAAGGCTCCACCCCAGTGATGGTGTGGACTTCTGAAACTTCCAACTTTCAGCTCTGCTGCTTGTAAAATCTTGCAATAATCAGCCCCTCTCCTTTTCCCCATCAATAGTTTTGAGGAAGTGTTTTCCTTGTGCAATGCCCTTCACGGTGCTGTCTTTCTCACCTCTCTTCCTGATCAAGGGCTTCCTCCCCTCTGAAGCACCTGTGATTCTTTTCTCCCCCAAATCACATCTCGTATCTCCTACCTTCCATGATGTGGCCTCTTTTCTCCCTCTAGTTGTGTAGTTTGTTCTGTCAATCCTCAGATTGATTTCCTTGGTGTCCAGAATAATTTGATATTTGTCTAGTTGTGTTCGAGGGAGGAGGAAAGCATACAGTCCCCCTACTACTCTGCCATTTTACTCTTAATTTCTATTTCTTATGTTAGTTTTAATTAATTTTGCTTTAATAAGATTTTATGCAGTATAAACAATTTTTTTAATATATTGTCATGAAGTGGTTCATCATATCCTCTTGATATCTGTATGATTTGAAGTGATGTCTATGTCTTACTGATTAAAAAAATTCTCTGACAATTCAAATACCTGTCTCATATCTGTGTCTGGTTCTGATGCTTGCTTCAGACAGTATTTCTTTTCTTTTTTCTTTTTTGTTTTTTTGCATACCTTGTGATTTTTTTTTTGTTGTTGAATGCTGGACATGATGTGTTATGTAAAAAGGCTTTTAGTGTGAAATTATGTGTTAAAATGGCTAGAAGCTGACCTTTATTTGATGTTTGCTAAAGCCACAGAGGCCAGAGGTTTGAAATTCCTCTAGCGTCTATGCTTTTACTCTGTTGACTTTGAGTTTCCCAAGTACTTCTTTCCAGAGACAGTACAGCTTACAGCTCTTTCCATTGTAGTCCACTGTTGTTATATTGGAGCCTTACACCTGTGGTGGTAAGGTGGTTATTAAATCTCAGTCTTTTAGCAGGAAGATGTGTACCCTGATCTATGACTTTCAGACATGTTTTTTAGTTGTTTTTTTCTCCCTCTATAGGTGAGGCAGGAAGGCTAGAGGGGCTGAAGTGGGGAACATGCCATCTCTCAGGTGGGAGAGGACTCTGGTAAAGACTTTCCCCTTGGAAAGTAGGCTTCTCTTGGCTTTTGTGACACTTTGCTCCCCAGGTTTTTCAGTTCTGCCCCTTACCACACCTTCTCAGTCTCTATTTTTTTTGTTCCTCTTTGTTCAATACCTATATTCTAAATGGTGTAGCTCCCAGAATGTAGCTCTCTATACATTCTCTTCATAAGTTATTTCATATATTTTTATGAACTTAAAGTGAAATATCCAGCTACTTCTTTGATATCTCCACTTACATATTCTATAGGCATCTGAAGCAAAATTAAACTCCTATTTCCATACCAAGCTTCTTCTCCCTTCTTAGCAAAGCATTCTATTGTCTAAGTTGCTCACTCTAAAAATCTGGTAGCTATTTTTGATTCCTTTCTCCTCATCCCCAACACAATCTATCAGTAAGTCTTATGTATGCTACTTTCAAATAAAACTTTCTGGCCAATTCTTTCTTCCTCTGCTCAGACAACATCACTTATGACATGAATTCCTGCATTAGCTTCCTCTGTCCCCCTTCTTTCATTACTCCCAATATAAGTAATAGATTATAAACACGTGCCACTCCCCTTTTTGAACTCATAGCTTATCATTGGACACTGAACAAAATCTAAACTCATTACCATGACCTAAAAAGCCCTGAATGATGTGGCTTAAGCTTATTTCTCTAAAGTCACTTATGCCACCTTCACCTTGTCCTTTATGTTCTAATTTCAGTGACCTCCATAGAGAGCCCCTGCCTGACCACCTGTCTGAGTAGGTCCCACTCTGCTTTCTTCATTATGTCATTTATTTCTCCCACAGTACCAATCACAATTTTGAATTATATATTTATTTCTTTACTTTTTGCCTGTCCCTTTTTTGGATGTTAAGACTCCTTGAAGAAAGAAGGTATGTCTGTTTTATTTACCCAGTTTTACTAAGCACCTAGGACAGGCCTAGCACATTATTAGTATTTAGGTTCTTAATTAGTATTTGTTAAATGAATAAATTATAGAATGAATTTTCTTACAGTTATTAATTAAACCATATTTATTACCTCATAATTTTCTAAGATAATTATCTCATAATTATCTAATACTGAATTTCTAATGTGAATAATTTTTACCAAAAATAAAGCATATTGATGTCAAATCTAATAAATGTCTGTGCCAGTGGAACAAAAATCATAATTGATAACTAACACTTCTCCCCAAGTGTTTAGGTATATTTAGATAGCATTTTAATAATATGGTAAAACTTCATCAGTGATTCATAATTTTATACTAGATGTATTATTGTTAAGAGATAGTTCTTATTTCTTTTTTTTTTTTTTTTTCTGTCATTTGCTTGGTTGTTTTTTTTTTTTTTTAATATATGAAATTTATTGTCAAATTGGTTTCCATACAACACCCAGTGCTCATCCCAAAAGGTGCCCTCCTCAATACCATCACCCACCCTCTCCTCCCTCCCACCCCCCATCAACCCTCAGTTTGTTCTCAGTTTTTAACAGTCTCTTATGCTTTGGCTCTCTCCCACTCTAACCTCTTTTTTTTTTTTTTTTTTTTCTTTTTTCCTCCCCCTCCCCCATGGGTTCCTGTTAAGTTTCTCAGGCTCCACATAAGAGTGAAACCATTTGGTATCTGTCTTTCTCTGTATGGCTTATTTCACTTAGCATCACACTCTCCAGTTCCATCCACGTTGCTACAAAAGGCCATATTTCATTTTTTCTCATTGCCACGTAGTATTCCATTGTGTATATAAACCACAATTTCTTTATCCATTCATCAGTTGATGGACATTTAGGCTCTTTCCATAATTTGGCTATTGTTGAGAGTGCTGCTATGAACATTGGGGTACAAGTGCCCCTATGCATCAGTACTCCTGTATCCCTTGGGTAAATTCCTAGCAGTGCTATTGCTGGGTCATAGGGTAGGTCTATTTTTAATTTTCTGAGGAACCTCCACACTGCTTTCCAGAGCGGCTGCACCAATTTGCATTCCCACCAACAGTGCAAGAGGGTTCCCGTTTCTCCACATCCTCTCCAGCATCTAGAGTCTCCTGATTTGTTCATTTTGGCCACTCTGACTGGCGTGAGGTGATACCTGAGTGTGGTTTTGATTTGTATTTCCCTGATAAGGAGCGACGCTGAACATCTTTTCATGTGCCTGTTGGCCATCCGGATGTCTTCTTTAGAGAAGTGTCTATTCATGTTTTCTGCCCATTTCTTCACTGGGTTATTTGTTTTTCGGGTGTGGAGTTTGGTGAGCTCTTTATAGATTTTGGATACTAACCCTTTGTCTGATATGTCATTTGCAAATATCTTTTCCCATTCCGTTGGTTGCCTTTTAGTTTTGTTGGTTGTTTCCTTTGCTGTGCAGAAGCTTTTTATCTTCATAAGGTCCCAGTAATTCACGTTTGCTTTTAATTCCCTTGCCTTTGGGGATGTGTCGAGTAAGAGATTGCTACGGCTGAGGTCAGAGAGGTCTTTTCCTGCTTTCTCCTCTAAGGTTTTGATGGTTTCCTGTCTCACATTCAGGTCCTTTATCCATTTTGAGTTTATTTTTGTGAATGGTGTGAGAAAGTGGTCTAGTTTCAACCTTCTGCATGTTGCTGTCCAGTTCTCCCAGCACCATTTGTTAAAGAGGCTGTCTTTTTTCCATTGGATGTTCTTTCCTGCTTTGTCGAAGATGAGTTGGCCATACGTTTGTGGGTCTAGTTCTGGGGTTTCTATTCTATTCCATTGGTCTATGTGTCTGTTTTTGTGCCAGAGATAGTTCTTATTTCTATTTAAATAATCAGTAATCATGTTCATGATTAGATTTTGTTTTAAATACAGTATCATTTAAACTATATTTGAGACATATTTGTGGGATTCAATGTAACAAAGAAGTTCAGAGAACAGCCCTGCCACTAACCAGCCATTCGTCATACTAATTATTTACCTTCTTTAATTTTCAGTGTTCTCATCTATAAAATGGGGGTGATAATAATAGCTGCTCCCTGTGCTTTTTTGAGGATTAAATGAGATATCTTATATAAGGCACTTAGAACAATGTCTTGACTGCAGGCACTAACTAAACTGCTAACTTTGACTAGCCATTTCATAATGAACTGTAGTGACCTATAATGAAGGAGACACAAAATAAAACTGCACTTGAATCAGCAAGAGTAACTCCTAATTGATTTTCCCTATTCTCAATCTAAGAGTTCTGACTGGAATAAAAAAGAAAATGAAGATGAGGTAATCTATTCAGCTCCTTTATTAACTGATGAAGAAAGTGAAGTGCAGGAAGTGAAGTGACTTGTAGGGGGTCACACAGCTGGTTGTTTCACACTGTGGGCCTGAATCTGAGCTCTGTTCTCCAAGTGTAGGGCCTCCGCATCACACAACACTAATAGTTTAATACTGCCAACTTCAGTTTAATCATCTAGAAAGTGATGTAAAGACTTGTTCGTTAATAAAACAGTATCTGTTTGAGTTTGCTGAAACAATGAAGTTCATTAATTAACAGCCTGCAGATGTTAAAGAGTTGATAAGATGCGTCACCCCACTCTACTCTGGAGAATAAAGGGTGGAAAAAAGAGGTGTTGTTCTTTTGCCGTCCGTATCTAAGAATGCTTTGAGCAACACTTCTTTTCAATTTTACCAAGTAGCACATTTGGGATACAATAATTTCTAAGTTTGTTCTTTTAAAAGCTGATTCTTTGGAAATAGGCTTTTGTCAAGGGGATTTTTTTTTATCAAGTTATAATTAGACTTTGCTTAATACACCCATAAATTTGTAGCCCTTTGTGTATTGCACAGGTGTTCTGATATTCTCTTATTCCAACAGGGCAAGTGTTGAATAACCAGGAAAGCTTTTAGATGTTGGCAGAGAGGCACCTTAAGTCCTTTGATTTGCAGGATGGGAAATTGTGTAATTCCCTAATTATCATAACGCGTGGGACAAATGGTTGTTGAGGCTTTCCGTTTTCCTTTTGCTACACTAATTTATATTAAAATTCAGTAGCTCAAAATCCAGGATGCTAATGATGCACTTTTCTCAAAAGTATTTGTTTATTGCAACAAGTAATGGAGGAGAGAGGTATAATGGAGGCAAGAAGCAGGCGGCACTGGAAAAGGGTTTTACAGTCCACAAACAAAAAGACCTCTGAAATCTATAATTCTTAAACATTCTGCTTTTAAAGCTTACACGGGCAATCAAACTTAAAATGCAGAGGATACAGCTATCTCAGGAAAAAGCAACTCCACCATGGTTAAGATAGCAACGCTGACAAGTACTTAGGGGGCTCATTCAGCAGGGCAGCCACGGTGATGTTCCTTCAGGAAAGCCCCCTTTGGTGGTAGCTGTCAACAAGGTGTATGTTAAGCCATCCACCTGGAGACTGACAGGGATACACTCCAACAAGCAGAATTATCAACCACTCATGCTGATGACAGCTTTTCTTTCTCTAGAGCTTAAAGTCTTGGGGGCAGAAAGAGTCTCGCTTTGACAATTTCAAGTGGATTTAATACACAAGAACAAAAAAGATGAGATTCAAAAATACCCTTGGCCCCTTTAGGATGGCAAAGAGAATTACAAAATGTCATTTTGGAGACTGAATCATTAGGTGCAATATTTAGATTTGCCCTCTGGAAAAGATGGGATGCTCCCTGCCAGGTGTTAAGTCATGGATGAAAATTGAAACGGGCAGTAAAATGCTGACTTTCAAAGAGCCATATTAACTTTACAAGGCACTAGTGATGCTCGAAAGAACTGACAACAGCAGAGTCAGGAAAGAGTTAATTTGCTCCCAGCAAATCCCTTACTTAGGACCAATGTGCTTTCATTAGAACAAGGGAATTAAAAATACACCTCCATTTGTCTATTGTTTAGCCCGTAGGAAAAGCACCTTAATTTAAAATATTTTAATAGGTGGGCTTTTCCAAGTTAATTTTTTTTTTTTTTACTCTTCAAATTACGAAATTTCAAAAATGAATAGGAAGTCTAGTTCTTAGTAATCCCTGTAACATGTTCTACTTACAAAAATAAGGACTCAAATAGCTCTTTGGGAATTACTGTTCACATTAAATAATTCATACATTTTGAGACATAAGCCATACCACTGATATTGGATGTGTAGAACTCCCTTTTGCAGTTCACATTCACATTCACATTCACATTCACATTCACATTCACATTCAGGGTTTATAATGTCATCATTAGTACCAAACTGGGATCATGAGTTGATTATGTAAGACTGCTTACCCTTACCTTTGGATTTATCCTTTATTTCTCAAGAGTAGGGATATGATAAGGCAAGAGAAAGTATATGGAATGCTCAGTATTGTGGAAAGCATGTATATGTTGGATGCATTGGATACTCTTAACACAACAGAGGTACACATGCAGTCAAGATTTGGTTACAAACTATAATTAATTTTCAGAAATATTCCCTTTCTCCTTCTACTTTTTCCTCATTATTCCCCCATTTAATCTTCATTTCACAAACGCATAATGATAGGAATCCCAGACCACATAGGCCAAGTCTTTTAATCATACATGTAGGGCATGAGAGCATTGAAATTATCAATTTAATTATTTTGACTAACCATTTCTACAGTAATTGATATACTTTCTAAAAATGCTCCTTTGATGGATTAATATGTTTCTCTAAGAAATTATTTATCTGTCTGAGTTGACAAAATGGTATCTCTAAAAGTGGCATTCTTTTCGGCTTTACTTAATTGTATCATATATGTGAAATGTAACTTGCAACTCCCCCATTTTATGAGTGGGAATTCATATTAACTGATCATGTGGTTCCTTATCAAAGTTGGGTAATATTCAGGACACTTACAGTGTTGAAGGGTCATCATTTGCTAAAAATACAAAGAAAAAAAAAGCAAGCATCAAATCATTTGACTGAGAAAAATCAAGAAAAAACAAAACCGTAACTAATCAATGCATAATATAATTTTAAGCACTTTACATTTTTATTACATTGCAATGCATAAAAGGGAGAAATAGCTCCCACTTAATCTTATTCTGCGTAGTTTAGGTCTCAGTGGCCTTATGTGACTCTGTTTGGGAATGCCTACCACCAATGAACACATTTCCATAAAATGGCTCTGTGGCATATGCACATTTAATCCTTGACTTTCTATAGTGAGATTGCTGCTGGTATTAGCAGAAGCAGTAGTCACTCTACTCCTGCATCCATAGTCTTCTTACTGTCTTTTCCACAGCTCAGTTACCATGAGCTTAGAGAATGCAAATTTAAGTAAATTCAATTGTATTGGGGTGAGTGGGTGGTTTTAATGTACTTTAAAAACATAAATAAACAGATTTTGAATATGCCACTCCATTGTTTTAACAATATAAGCCAACTGGAACTATATAATAAATTTTACATATTAAATATCCCAGACCTGTCTGTCTTTCTTTCTTTCTTTCTTTCTTTCTTTCTTTCTTTCTTTCTTTCTTTCTTTCTTTCTTTCTCTCTTCCTTTCTCTCTTTCAGAGAGAGAAGAGAGAGAGCACACAAGCAGAGGAGGGGCAGAGGGAGAAGGAGAGAATCTCAGCAGGCTCCACACCCAGCACAGAGCCAGATGAGGGCTCCATCTTACAATCGTGAGATCATGACCTAAGCCAAAATCAAGAGTTGGACACTTAACTGACTGAGCCACCGAGGCACCCCCGACCCCCAAACATTTCAACCATAATTTGAAATCAGCTTCTCTAAATTAATTCTATGAAATCAATGTAATTAATAAAAATGTCAGGCTGTGTTTGAAAGGGAAAGGTCTCTAAACTTTTTAGATCATGGCTCATATATATTATTTATTTAAAATTGTTGTTAGTGTATCAATATACTAATATAATATGGACATCATAAAACACAGAAGTAGAAATTAAAAGATTGAGGTAAAAAAGAGAACTAATATTTTCTTCCAGTGCCGCAGTGGAGTATACATATACCACTTTGGGAGCAACTCCAGTGTATTCTATGAAAGGCTTGCTCTGTGAGAAAGAAGAGCTCCTTGGCTTAACATTGTGTTACTACAGGACTTCCAATAGACTTCACTGTGCTACTATACAGCTGAATTCCTAAAAAAGGGGCAGAGTACTATATGATATTTTAAAGAAAGGCTGAAGTCAGAGACATCTGGATTCCAGATCTACCCACCACTCATGAACTATTTCGCTTTTGACTGGCTACTTAAATTTTTTTTTAATTTTTAAATTTTAATTGTTATTAATTTTTTTTTTCAAGAGACAGAGAGGGAGAGGGACAGACGGAGAGAGAGAGAGTCTTAAGTAGGCTCCACACTCAGCATGGGGCCTGACACAGGACTTGATTCCACGGTCCTGGGATCATTACAAAATCAAGAGTCAGACCCTCAACTGACTGAACCGACCCCCACCCTGGACTGGTTATTGAAGTTTCCCTATCTGCACAATGGAAATAATGACATACTTAATTGTGTTATTACATGGGTCATGTAGGAAGATGAAGGTAAAGTACTTAGCTGAGGGTCTGGCATATAGGAAGTGCTCAGTAGATGTTGAGTTCATTTCAACAAACTCTTTTTTATGGGTTACCTTACCACACTAGTGTGCTGTGGAACATACTTTTGGAAATTTTCTATATTAGATTATTCATTTATTGATTGTTTTATTGGTTTATTTTTTCAATTTGATAAATACTTATTGACCAGATCCCAAGTAATAGTCATAATAGTAGTAGGCTCAGGGTGACAGCTTAGATGAATATTCTGAAGAACTTTCAGATCATTTTCAATTCAGCAAAAAATTGAGAGCCTACCATCTGCCAGGCAACATTTGCCACTCCACAGGTATGGTGACGGCCAAGACAGATGTGATATCTACCTTTACAGAGCTTACTGTATGAGGGAGGGTTGGTATAATATATGGCCAATATTTAAAAGATAAATACAAAATAGTTTGACCTGACAGAAGGTGAATAAGAGGGCTAGAGGAGAAGGTGGGGGTTTTCCCATGTCAGGTTTGTGCTTTATTTTAAGCAGTTCTTACCTCAGCCTAAGGGAAATAGAAAGCCATTTTCAAGCACAAAGTCATGGAATGACAAAATATTCGAAAAGGCGATGTGAGAGTGTCAGTGGAAATAAACAAGCAAACAAAAAACCCCTTGAACTGAATAACTGCTAATCATCGTATAGAATGGTAGGCAATTTACATCACATACAGGCATCTCCACCCCTGTTTATTTCTTTCCTAACAATCAATAAATTCCATTGCCTCTTCATAAAATGTTGACTTTACAGTTTTTCATGTCGCATATATTTACTCAGACTCTAATCAATTTTCCATTTCTGTGAAGAATTTTTTAATGTGCAACAAATGTGTTTGTGCTCTCCATTGCTTGGTAACTGGCAGGTGCATCCCATTAGCACAGCTCTTAAACTGACCAACCATAACCTGATAGGTGTGGTAGGATCTGACAGTATTCATTTGATACAAAAAAAATTGACTCTTTCTGGGAGGGTCTGGGCTGACAGACCTGCAAAGTTAAATTCTCTGGTGAGCTATGGGATAAACTGCAGAGGGTTACATTTCCACAAATGTCTGCAAAATCAACTTGCCATAAATATATTCAGGACAGACAATTCTACTCCTGTGCATAGTCTATCCATTTTAAAGACATTTTTAATAAGCAGGAAATGCTTGTGTTGGTAGGGAAAATTCTGGGAGGTTGCTAAATAATGACAAAGTGCTGGAATGAACAAAAGGAACATTTGGCCTTTACAGTTGAGTATTCTACTGACAGTGTTCCAGAGACAAACAGTTAAGAGTTTGATAGTGAATATTCTTTGTTCTCTGCTTAAAAGCAGATAATATTAGCTGCATGCCTTCCTAGGAACTGAGATGTGAAAATCTATGAACTAATTTAATTTTTCATTTAGTGTGATGATTAGAAATTGGCCCATGAGGGTACTTTTAAAATGAGAGGTAATGTTTCATAAGTAAGATATAAGATTTGCTTTCTTATTATTTTTCTAATTTGCAAAAATATAGTTTTCATTTTGCTGCTTACTTTGATATTTTTTAACAATATTGGAATAATTTTCATACCACACTTTTGCTGGGTTGCAAAATATATTTTATAAAGTTGTAAAATCTTCTAGACTGAAAGAAGAGAAGATACAAAAATCTCATACTTTTCTCTTTCTTTGAGAGGGAATCTAAGGGCTTATGAATAAAATCAGAAATATTTGAGAAAACATATCAGGTTATAAAGTTCAGTGAAAGTGAAACCTTGACACTGATTGTATCAGTAAAAATTAGGTTTAGCTACATATAACAACGTATAACAAAATAATGGAGGTTTTTTTTTACATTTATTTATTTATTTTGGCAGGGGAGGGGCAGAGGGGGAGAGAGAGAATCCCAAGCAGGCTCCATGCTGTCAGCACAAAGCCCAACGTGGGGCTCAATCCCACAAATCACAGATGATAACTTAAGCTGAAACCAAGAGCTGGTTGCTTAGCTGACTGTGCCATCCAGGTGTCGTCAAAATAACAGAGGTTTAAACAAAATAGATTATTTCTCCCTCATTAACAGAAAGTGTGATGTTAGACAAACCCTGTATGGTATGGTAGTTTTATGGTTATCAGGAATTTAAGCTTTTTCATGTTTTTGTTTCACCATCTTAGCATGTATTTTCAAGGTCACTTTATGAACCAAGATGACTTCTGGAATTTGAGTCACCTCATACACATTCTAGGTTTAGAATGAGCCTAAAAAAGAAGCAAGGCTGGGGGTCATGCCACTCTTCAGGGGCTTTTCCAGAGGTCAATACAATACTCTAACACTTCTTCTTATATCCAGTTATCATAATTTAATCCTATGGCAACATTGTTTTAAGGGAGGCTGGGACTTCTATTTTATTTTATTTTATTTATTTATTTTTTAATGTTTATTTTTGAGAGACAGAGACAGACAGAACATGAGTGGGAGAGGGACAGAGAGACAGAAGGAGACACAGAATCTGAAGCAGGCTCCAGGCTCTGAGCTCTCAGGGCAGGGCCCAATGTGGGGCTCAAACTCACAAACAGTTGAGATCATGACTTGAGCTGAAGTCGGACACTTAACCCACTGAGCCACTGAGGCACCCCATGTGGCTGGGAAATTTTAGCTGGGTATATTTCTGCCCTCAAAACAATCAGAATGTATTGATAAATAAAGAGGGAACGTATTGGTTGAGTGACTGACAGACTGCTAGAATTAATATAATTTCCCAAGTCAAAATACCTTACTATCTTGTTTTTAATAGGGGTGTGTGCATGTGTGTATGTAACTAAATCCAACACCACTCACTGGTAGGAAGCATAATGCCTTTAGAGAAACATAACAGCAATAACTATAGACACGTAAGCAATTTCTAAACCTAATGAAAGACTGTGGTTAGGAAATCTTTCCCAGGTATGTACACACACACACACACACACACACACACACACACACACTCATTTGCTTATAAACACATAGTACTGGTAGTAATTATTGGAACAATAACTGTAACTTTGCTTTGCTAGGACTGCCACTTGCATAGATGGAAGAAAGGTGCTAATTCATTGTCAGTGGGTTGGATTGCAGGAGTCCATCAAAGTTGTTTTTTCAAGAACATTCCAGTATACAATAATATATATATTTATTTTAAGTGTTACTTTTTTAGATGTGCCAGTCTAACTTTTCCTCTCTACAGATGCTGAAATAGAAAAAAAGGTAAAAGGCGGAGGTGTGAACTTTCCCAGTGAGCAAAAGGAGAGGCAATTCCCTCAGTTCTTAAGGAAGAAAAAATGCAGGACGCTCAAAGGTTGCCTTCAACCCTAAGCAAGAGGAATTACTTTCCTGAGTGCTTTCTTGTGTGGCCACAATCACCCCTGTCTCCTTGTTCCCCTATGGGGTTGGGCTTGATCTTTTAACATTTCTTTGTAACCAGGAGCTGGAAAATATAGAATTTAAACATGGAGAGAAATGAGGGATATTGAGATGGGTTGAACAGCAGGGTAATCAAACAGCTGTTGAGTCGGAGAGAAAAAGCTGGATCATATCAGAGTGGATGCTATCAAAAGAGTTACGAGCTTACATGACAAAATTACATGTACTTGAAATATGCCATTACAAAATGCCAGCCTGACATTAAGCTGCTTTATAGAGGTATCATGTCCTTAAATAGCCTGGTGATTATCTGTATCCCTGGAGCGCTGCTTTCCTACCTGACTTTGTAATACCCCTGGCTTGTCTCTAATCACCATGAAGAGTGTCACCAACTTAGAAAAATTCTTGAAAGGACATTAATTTTGATTTCTTTTGACATTCTATAGAGTTTTCTTTCTAGGGAGGATGGAGATCCAGCCTTCTTTCCCATAATGACAAGATACGGCATTTCTCTGTGAGTATCAGAAGCCTGGTTTGAACTCTCTTATAAAAAGTATTTTCTATATGTCCAGTGATGTGTTAAGCAATTTACATGAATTACCTCCTTTAATTCTCATGAACTCTGTAATTTAGGTTCTATTATTAGACCCCTTGAAGGTGAAATACAGAGAGATCAGGTGACTTGCCCAAGATCACACCATAGTCTAGTCAGTAATAGAATGGGGATTTTAACCTAGTCACACTGATTCCAGGGCCTAGGCTCTTAATCTGCATGTTACACTGCTTTCTTCAAAAGCCACGTTCCATTGAGAGCTGTAGGTGGGGAGGATAAGGTAAATTAAGCCATATTTTTAGAAAAGACAGAGAGGGCAAGACATGAGATAAAGTGTCCCCCTGCCCCCCTGCCTTTAAAATGATGTGGTTAAGAAAACAAAAAGAGATTATTCCTGCATAGAAAGAGGAAACAGGAAGTGTGAATGAGAAGCACAAATGTGGAGAGTAAAGCACTTTACAAAGGAAGGCAGCTGCGAATTTTCCATTTGCAGTGTTTGTTTATTTTGGCTCCCATCACCACTGCCATGATTGCCTCGGAATGAATTCCCCAGTGGAAACATCAACAAGGTAGGAAACGTCATAATTATATTTTCTATTATCCCCCAAAGAATATATTAGTATGGTAGATATGGCTATAATCTAAAAGAAAAGTGCTATGTAGCAAAGACAACTGCTGATAAAACTAGCTGATTTTTTATCCTCTGGTATTAACAAAAAGGCAAAGATAAAAAGGGAGTTTTGGATATTATTCTGTGCCTTTTCTCACGTGTACTTGCAACTGGGCAACAACTACGCTTATCAGTTAGTTCTATGCTTTTCTCTATTGAATAGATACAGATTCAGCATGTTCTAGAGAATCTCCTGGACATGAGACTGACCAGTGAATGGTCTAAGAAATGATATGGGGCACTACCTCATGCTAGTTGGGGGAGTAAAGAAAGCCTTGATGCCTGCTGGATGCAAAGATGATTCCTGGAGGGAGCTGACACTTTGAGTGGGCATTTTCGTGATTGTTTAGGGAATGTTGATATGTTAAGCACTCCTTCCTTGATCCCCAGCTTCTCTGGTGCTTTGGCCTTCCTGAGATGCCTGCAAGAGCTTGCACACTTGCCAGTTTTCTATGGCAATGGAGAAGTGTGGGGAAATTAAGGTCCTGTAGAGCAATCCTCAATCAAAAGGAACCACGAGTCAATGGTTAAATGCTTCTCTCTTTTGTCCCTTGGGGCAGGCAATTCTCAGACTCATTCTATATATTTCCTCATAAGAGCGGACAATTTTGAGACTCATTTTAGATAGTTCCTCATAAGGTCCCAGGAGAATCAATAATAGCTGTCCCTGACTCAATTCCATAAGACACCTCTGTACTGACTGTCTCCCCTTTCCTGTTTTATTCCAAGTCTTTACTACACTCCTGTTTCTTGAGATCATTTCCAAAATAAACTACTTGAATGTAATTCTTTATCCAGGTTCTGCTTTGATGGGGGAACTCAGGCTAAGACAATGCAACATCACAAGAGGAGTGATATTTATGGGCTGAAAGATGATGGGGGGGATGCTTGTCTGGGGGATGGTAATGGTACTTCACATGGCTTTCTCTCCTTTACTAGATCCCTAAATATTGGAATCTTGGAGGGGGTTTGTCCTCAGCCCTCTTCTTCTCTTTGTCTATACCTTTTCCTCAGACAATTTCTGGTTCTATGGTGTTGACCACTGCCTCTATTTTGATGACTCTCCAAATTGTATCTTTAGTCATGACCTTTCTTTCCCCTGAGCCTGAGGATCATTTATCTGATTGCCTACATGTCTTCTCCATTTCGATATCTAACAGGTATCTCTTCCTTCATCTGTACCCAATAAAACTCTTGTTTACGTCCCAATAATGCCCTATAAAACCCCTGTTACGCCCTCCATCCTCCTCATGGCACTCTAATCTACCCATAGTCCAAACAAATAGAGAAATCTAGATGTTCTTGATTCAGCACTTCTCAAACACTTCCCTGCAAGTTCTATCAGTTCTGTCTCCAGAATAGATCTCAAATTCATCCACTTATTTCCATCTCCACCACCATCATCCTGGTCATAGGCAAAATTATCTCTCATCAGGGTCACTGACAAAAGCCTTTTAAAATCAATATACTGCAGTCAGAATTGTTTTAACAAATACATATACACCACTTGCCTCTTTAAAATCTTCCAGTGGCGGGGCACCTGAGTGGCTCAGTTGGTTAAATGTCCGACTTCAGCTCAGGTCATGATCTCACAGTTTTTGTGCGTTCGAGCCCCACATCATGCTCTGTGCTGACAGCTCAGACCCTGGAGCCTGCTTCAAATTCTGTCTCCCTCTCTTTCTACCCCTCCCCCGCTCATGCTCTGTCTCTGTCTCTCAGAAATAAATAAAAATTAAAAACAAAATAAAATCTTCCAGTGGCTTCTTAAGGCACTGAGAATTAAAAGCCAATAAACCTTCCTATGTGCCTGAGACCCTACATGATGTAGGCTCTGCTCATGTCAGATTTGCTTTTCTCTCTTGCTCCATATGTTCTGCTAGACTAGCACCTTTTCATTCTTCAAAAAAGGTAGGTTCTATCTCTCTTAAGGGTCTTCCATTTTTCTGAAACTTTTGCTCTAATAGTTGTTTTCCTGGTTTTCATAGGTCATACTCTGCATTCTATAGGCTTTAGCACAGTCTCTCCCTTTTTGGAGTCGCTCTTATCATGAGCACCTGTCTGGAACAGTACCCTCGCTCCCCCCACCCTGCTTACTCTCTATGCTCCTTGTTTATTTCCTTCATAAATCTTTTCATACACTTTATATTGTGTCTTGAGCCATTTTTATTTTCTTTTAATCTTCTCAATTGGAAGAAAAGCTCCATGAGGGTAGGAATCTCAAATTACTCTGGCACATTTGTGGAATATATTAATGGATAGGCTGTTTTGAGAAATTCCTCTGGATGGGTGCATGTAGGAATTCCTTCTTACCTACAATGAAACAGAGAGTCTAACAAATTTTGTCTAATATTTCTTGTCTCAATAATTTATAAGTTGCTGCATCTCTGAGCCCTAATAAGACCAAAAGATAGGAGAAAACAATTTTTTTTGTAAATATGTGAAGACGTTCTTATAAATCTTCACTTCTTATTTCATGTGGTAAGTCTGATTTTCAACTAGGAAGCAAAACTGATGATTCACCCTTTAGTAATCAAATTTTTTGTGACCAACTGTATTTTTCAATAGCTTGATAGAATGGTTCTATCTAAGCAGCATGAGGTTTTTATTGGAAAGGACAAAATTTCAATTCCATCCAGTCTTATGATACCTTTTCTTATTACAAAATGACTTGGCTAACTTCTAATATAACCTTCCACACAGAGAATGAAACTCAGTACTTCTTAACTCCCCTTCTCCCAGCTACATAAAAATCCGTTGTCTCAATTCCCTCCTTTCAATACTTTTTAGTCATGAATTCTTTTTTCACTCATTTCAATTTTCACACCTGTTATATCAGGGTGTGGTGCTCCAATTTTTTGATGAGTCGGAGCAGGTAAGATCTGTTTGTTTTGTTGTATACCTGGGGCATAGGGACCTGTGCTCATTTTGGTAGACTTACTCCAGAATTTGGTAACAAATGCCACTAGCACCAAAGGGGTACACTTTGTTTTTAAAAATTTTTGTGGCGAAAATAAAGATGAAACAATTCCTATCCTGAGTTGATAAAATATTAATACCAAATACTTTTAATTATTTCTAGAAAGATTTAAATTGATATTTATTTCTGTATATCAAAGCTAACATTACATTCTTTGGCAAGCTGCTTCCTAAAACAATCTTATATTATAGCATCTTGTACCTTTTTGTAATTTAGGATTTTCTGAAGGAGAGCCACATGGATATTATTTGTGATTTTGTTTCTTGCTATATAATAACTGTATCATGGGGTTTATTGTCTTTAAACAAAAAATAACTGGTCTACAATACAGAGATCTGTTAATATTGTTGCCTCAATTTTCCAAAATGACATCAAATATTTTGATTTCATGTATTGCATCTGATTTTCCTTGTTACTCTGAGCATTAGAATGACTTTGAGATTTTATACTACAGAGATTTTCCATAGTCTAACCTCAGGGTAAACTCATTACCTCCTTTGTAATTACACGATGGCTGTGAGAAATACATGCTCAGGGATTAGTCTCATTAACAGGTCTTGTCTCGATTGACTTGGAAAGAACCAAGGAAACGATTAGACATATTTGATGAGTCAGGTGCTGTCCTTGATTTCTGTGAGTGACTTCTATGCTCCTCATCTCCTTTTGCGGTGCTCAATGCTTAATAATCAAATACTCTTACCTTCCGTGCAGAGGAGCCCAGACCTCCCATAAGGGCAGAGGCAGAGGGAATCTATCCTGGATTTAGGAACACAGGTGGCACCGTTTCCACATGGACTGTTTTCACAGGTTGCAAACTGGCACATCCTGCCTGAGTACAGCCTTGGACACTCACAAAACCAGTTTTCACTGTCACTGAAAAGGGAAAAGGAATTATAAAACCAATCAGAAAACAATGATCCTTTACACACAGGTGGATTCGCGCGTGCATTCGCACGCACGCGTGCGCGCGTGCGCGCACACACACACGTAAAATAAAAGCTGCACCTTGTCGTCTCCCTTTCTCAGTGTTTTTCAACTGTGAAGTATTTGTAGCTGTGCACTTCGCATTGAAAGCAGATTAGCAGCTTTATAGTTTGCCTGAGGCCATGAATTCTATTTTAAGCCATCTATTTTTATTTTTGATTTACCTCACCTTTTACTGCGCACTAGGTGCCTTTTTAGGACTTCATTAAATATGTGTGGCGCTGCCTTAGTAAAGTGCTTCAAATGTCTATTAGAAGAAAAATCTTAGATGCAACCTGAGGAGAATTTCAAGCTGGTGATAAGCTTCCTCCACTAAGGAGAAGTCCTCCAACAGCCACCCTTGAGGTAGCTCACAAAGAAAGGCACAGTGGGGAGCATAATGACTAAACAACTCCCAGGGCCCCAGGCTGAGGGTGCCTGTGAAACCAGAGCTGAAAACTGTGCTCATCCACCTGCATGCCTTCTCCAGAGGGGATGGTGACCAGGAATCTGGTGCTTGTGCCTTCCCTGCATCTATTTCCTCCACCTGCCAACCTTTGTTTTTGAGAGAGGTTGGGAGAAGGCCAGAGAGAGAGGGAAAGAGAGGATCCCAAGAAGGCTTTGTGCTCTTAGAGATCATGACTTGAGCCAAAATCAAGAGTTGGATGCTTAACCAACTGAGCCACCCAGGTGGCCCTTTTTCCCCCTTTTAAAGTAAAGGTAGCTCGGGGTGCCTGGGTGGCTCAGTCAGTTGAGCCTCAGACTTCGGCTTAGGTCATGATATCAAGGTTTGTGGGTTTGAGATGCAGGCTTGGTGCTGACAGCTCAGACCCTGGAGCCTGCTTCAGATTCTGTGTCTACCTGTCTCTCTGCCTCTCCCCTGCTCGTGCTCTGTATCTGTTTCTCAAAGATAAATAAACATTAAAAAAACATCAACAGTAAAGGTAGCCCCAGCTTGCCTATGCAGATTCACTCCTCCCCTATTCCCAGTCTATGCTGACGCGGAAGGCAGACTCCCACTCTTGGTGTCAATGCTACCAATTGAGTGCAGGGTGAACACAGGGCCAAAACAGCTGACTGGCTTTTACTGCTGAGGTTGCCATGTAGCTGCTTGTGGCACCTGCCCATTCAGAAGGGAGAGCCTGGCTGAGAATAGAGGGCTGATGCCTGGTAGTGCCAATGTAAGGGACTGGGGAAATGGGATAAAACACTGTGGAAAGAACTTATGTATCAGATAACAGGTAAATCTACCTTTGGCAGGTGAGGTCTTGAGACCCTCAGAGGCTCTCTCGACTCTTAAGGGGCCAAACACGGGTGATGAATAATTTACTCATTTTATAACTATGAGAAATAAGTGAGATGACTCATTTTCAGAAATACCAAATACAAGCTGTGCTGTCTAGTTAACAATAGGTTTAGAACCTATTGGAAATATGTGCGACCTCCTTCCCCCCACAATGGAGTCCCAAAACCTGAGACACTTCACTTCCTGGTTCTTCTTCCTCCTCTCCATTTCATGGGCTTTGTAATGACCATGGGCCAAAAAACTGAAGTCTCTGTGGCAATTCAGGGAATGTACATTTGTTCCAATCGGACTACTTTTTGCCTTACATGGGCATAGGCAACTTCAGGGTAAGGCTGTAATCTCTGTAGGACTCAGCCAATGAGGAATCAGGGGAGGGACTTGCATGCTTGGAGATAAATTGCCTGCTGTAACTGCCTCAAGTATGCCTGTCCATCAGATACCTGCTCTGGCAAGAATGTTGATTAAAGCCTCCCTTCACTGTGCTCCAAGTCTCTGCGTCCCTCCTTTGATTGGGTTAGTGTGCTTATTTTTCACAATAACTTTCATGGCAACTTGTATAGTATTTTACATAGAGTGGACAAATACAGAATCTCTGGTTTTCAGAAATGGTCCAAAATTAAGGATCAATGCCGCTAAGATGGTTATAAAGCACCCTAAAAAACTCTTCTATTTTGGGGCTGTATTACAAAACAAAATTTTGAGGACCCTTGAGCCAATGCTCCTCCTTCTCACCCAAGAATAGTGGTAAAAGCATAGCCTGACAACCTGGAAGGTACAGTGAAAGCACTGGGGAAAGTCACACCTTCTGGGTAGGAACTGGTTAGTGTTAGTTAGGAACTTAATGTTTTTGGTGGCCATGGATAAATCTCATGTAATTTCACCTCCACTCACCTAACCTGGAATTGAAAGCTTAGTATACAGCATCTGTATTCTGGGATAAAGTCTTGGAGTGTAAAACTCTTGAAAGCTTCATTCTGGAAAAACCAAATTAGTCTTTTTATAGGAAAGGAGAAGGCCACATATATGAAGTCAAACGAATCTAAATATTGATTGATATAAGTGCTTTAATCATATAGACCTAACCAGATTTGAAATGCGGGAGAGACACTTTTCTGTTAAAAACCGAGGAAAGCACTAATTTTAATCATGTCCTATTGATCAATCAAGCCTCATTTCCTTTTTGCTTTCATCAGGTGTTGGAAGAAGTTGATTATTATAAATTCATGTGGAGATGACTAACTGCGTGCAACTGTACATCAGCAGGCAGACAGAGCAGAGAGAGAAATGGAAATTCTATAGAAAACATTCTGCGGAAGGGGAAGACCACCTTATCTCGCTAACCATGAGCAAGTGTCCAGAGCCCTCTTGTCCATCTTGATATTCCATCAGCACTTCATTAGAAAGAGTTAGCTTTAACCACTGAGATGATGATGCCTCCATACATTTCACTTCAAATTGTACCTTCAAGTTCCAAAATAGTTCCTGTAGTGCCAGATATTTCACCAATAGTTTTAATAAAATCTATTTTTGCTACCAGCTGCATTACACCTGGACCCAAAGGCTTCTCCTAGTCAGATCTTGCCAAAGATCCCATTACTAAATCCCAACTTCTTCAAAAACTAGCAAGTCAAATGTGTTTGCTGTTAACTTAACTCAAAGGATACCTCGCCACACCCTGAAGCAATTGGCAATGCTGACCAAGAAAGTAAGTGCCCTAAGCCTGAAGGACCTCAGGTAACCTTCCATATTTGGAACCAGTGATTAAAACAATGTCACCCGCCTTGACCCCGTTTACTTTAAATGTTGTAACTTCCTGTGAACCTATTGGACCCTGTATAATTAGATATGGGAGAATATATTTACATGTAATACACTTTTTTAATTTGAAAAAGTTCTAAAAATCTTACCCTTCACAGACCTGTGAACTACATAGAAAACTGTTTTTGCAAGTCTTCCTCTGAGTGAAGTTCTTACCTGTAAACCATAACACCAAATGTAATCCCAATTCCTGTCAACCAATATTTGCTGGGCACCTATGTCATGGAAAGAGCCAGGTACCATGAAATAAATAAGACTCACTCTGCTCTTGTTTGGGAAGACAGCATAAGTGCACGAACTAATCTTTGTAAAACACAGCACAGGTATGTGAAAAGGGAATTTAGGCAGTGAGCAAGGATTTTAAGGCCTTAGCTCTGTAACATGTGGATTCAAATGTCAATAGCTTCTAAAAGCTGCTCTGTGGACTGGCACCACAGAATGTTACCAGTGAATCTCCCCATGGCTTTTAAAATGCAGATTCCTGTGCTGCCCTTGCCTCTGAGATTTTGATTTAGGAGATGTAGAGTGATGCCTGTGATTCTGTGTTTTAAAAATGTCATCATATGGGGCGCCTGGGTGGCGCAGTCGGTTAAGCGTCCGACTTCAGCCAGGTCACGATCTCGCGGTCCGGGAGTTCGAGCCCTGCGTCGGGCTCTGGGCTGATGGCTCAGAGCCTGGAGCCTGTTTCCGATTCTGTGTCTCCCTCTCTCTCTGCCCCTCCCCTGTTCATGCTCTGTCTCTCTCTGTCCCAAAAATAAATAAACATTGAAAAAAAAAAAAGATATCATTTAAAAAAATAAAATAAAATAAAAATGTCATCATGTGATCCTGCATAGCTTACTTCCTGCAAAAGTCAGCTCCCTTGAGACAAATTTTCTCACCAAAGTAAAAGCTTGATGGGCATTAATTACTACTGGGTCTTTAGCAGGATGCCAGGACATTGTAATTTTCTCTTTTGGGGCTACATTTTAGCTTTTGACTAACATATATCTGAAAATACAATATTTATCCACTAAAGTACAACGATTAGAGGGTTTTTATTTTACTAGTGACATATAGGGTCTACTTTATGTATGTAATTATGTATGTATATTATATGCATATATATGCACGTATATTACATTTAACAACAACACGAAGTAGGAAAACATTCACTCAGTCATTTTAAAGCTTAGTTAAAAAAAATACTACCTATCTAAGTATATGCAAACATCTGTATATTTTGGCACTGTAACTATTATAGCATACTCAATTACAAGTCACAATATGGTTAGCATATCAAATGACTGTCGTTAAGTTTCTACGGGTATTAAAAATTATCTTTAGAAAATTTAGCTGATTAAAAAAATCAAAAGATGCTGGCTTGAAAAGGATGCCCCTATTTACATAACAGCCAGATGCCTGAAAATTTTCTACAACTAAAAGGACTCCTGCATGTATTAACTTAAAAAAATAAATATCTCTTCCTGCATTCTTTGTATCTAATGGATCATTAGCAGATTTCAAAGTTGACCACCCACAGTGTCAAGAGAGGGAAATTCTCTGCAGGAAAGTGAACAGAAATGAGTCCTTATGAATAATGTCTCTAGATGCTTCTAAAAAATAAAATCACTATTGGCAGAAATAACCCATCTCTATGTATAGGCTCTTCTATTTATAGCACCACAGCACCGGCTTAAGAATGCAAATGAGATCCCAAGTAGCTGTGGTTCAAATGGAACTTTCCTTCCTTTTTCATGAATTTCTGGCACCACAATGAGTCTGCTGATTATAAAGCAATATCCATGAACCCCCTGGCCCAACCCCCAGTCTTGTTAACACTGTTGAACTCCTTTCAAATGAGTTGTCAGCTCTGTGTGGAGAATCTGTGTTGCAACATCCATAGATAGTTTGCCTCTAGGACAGAGGTGCCTACAACGATGTTATTTCTTGAGGTAAGGCACGCCATCATATTTGACATTTTTCATTTTTTCTTTTTGAAAGTAGCCAAATGTGAAAATAATAGAAAAAAAATGCAAAGCCAAATTATCTTAAGGCGGCCTAGAAAGTGAACTTAAAGAAACATAGTCTATATAATATACCCTCAGATGGAGAGCTCAGGGAAAATGTCCTTCAGCTTTAGGGGCTTTTATCTTTGATTAAAAAGATTTTATTAAGGGTAGAAACAAAGAAGTTGAAAAAGGATATGAGCAATAATAAAGTTATAGAATCACATGTAAAGAGATAATACACAAAATAAGGGTAATTCACAACAATATAAAATATTTTTGTTTCCTCATGTTCTAGGATCTGTCCAATTCAATCCTGTGGATATTTTGTGAAGGGAGATTGAATTTATGTTATAATCTCTCTTCCCCTACCCTTCCTTCTCTCTCTTAATGCCATGGTTCACTTTGTAAAATGTTCTTCATTGGTGGAGAAGGATGATCAGAAATTTCCTTCCCAGCAAGAGATATCTTTTCCATTTCTTTTACCGTGGGAACCACTAGTCCTTCTGAAATGGAGTTAAAGCTTTGCTTCCAAGGGAGGAACCTCAGGAAATATTAAACCCCAGACAGGGAGCTAACATGGCAAAAGTGGCCATAATCTAAATAATTTAAATGGGATATGCATGAGAATGTGCCTTGCACAGTACTTGGCAATGATGAACTGCTCGTTACATGTTACAGAAAGGAGGTGGGCATGGATGAAACATACAATTAATTGAATCTGAATCAGTTAATGGTGGGATAAGAGCAAGAGAAACAAATCTGGCACAAAGAGAAGCGGGTTGGGAAAAAAGCATGAGGTAGAGGGTGTCAATGGGTGAGAAAATAAAAGGATGCATCGGGGCGTGCCTGGGTGGCTAAGTTGGATGAGCATTTGACTTCAGCTCAAGTTATGATCTCATGGTTGGTGAGTTTGAGCCCCACATCGGGATCTGTGCTGATGCTCAGAGCCTGGAGCCTGCTTCAGAATCTGTGTCTCCCTATCTCTCTGCCCCTCCCTTCCTCACACTCTGTCTCTCTCAAAAATAAATAAACATTAAAAATAAAATAAAAATAAAAGGATGCATTAATAATTGTTGAATTATTGTAGCATTTCAACGTTTAAAATTACCTCCCCCAATTTTTTTTTTAATTTTTTTTTTCAACGTTTATTTATTTTTGGGACAGAGAGAGACAGAGCATGAATGGGGGGAGGGGCAGAGAGAGAGGGAGACACAGAATCGGAAACAGGCTCCAGGCTCTGAGCCATCAGCCCAGAGCCCGACGCGGGGCTCGAACTCCAGGACCGCGAGATCGTGACCTGGCTGAAGTCGGACGCTCAACCGACTGCGCCACCCAGGCGCCCCTTACCTCCCCCAATTAAAAAAAAATCTCAGGGTTTTAAGATTAGACTTTGTGACCAAGCAACAATTTTATAATAGATTTTCTTATTTCGTGTTCATTGCAAAATTAGCCAGTCTCCACTCCCCTGCACTGTAAGGGCAATTTGGGTAGGATTTAATATAACAGAATCAGTAAATGCAGTGCTTATGAAGCTCTGGAGTTCTCAGATAATTTCCTGTGACGATAATGTGCCTATTTGGAGACTATTTAAGACTAGAAGAGTTGGTATAAGCTTTTAAAATGCAGTTTTAACTCCTCCTAAAAAGAAACAAAAATTCTTTTAAAATATTTAAGCCAACAAAGTGCTGTTTCACCCATTCCCTTGACCTCACTAATGTTCACATACATACAATTTCTACTCAACTGTTTCCATGGTGAATTCAACTGTTGCCAGGGAGGTGGAAACAGCGCATACAGTGTTGATGATTGTTCTTTTCTGATATTAAGAAATATCTACAAAATTGCTGGGGGAGGGATTTATTCTGCACACACATAAGGAATAGTAAAGATACACATTTATAAACACTAAAACATTCTTTATGAATGTTACTATATTCCTACACTCAATTTGCACCAAGAAATTTAATTTATCTCAATTTCTCACTTATTCCAGGTCCTCCCTTTCATCAAGTCTTTTTTTTTTTTAAGGTTATTTATTTTATTTATTTTTTTGAAAGAGAGAGATAGCACGAGTGGTGGAGGGGAAGAGAGAGGGAGAGAGAGAGAGAGAATCCAACGCAGGCTCTGCACTGTCAGCGCACAGCCCATTGTGGGGCTGGAACTCACAAAACTGTGAGATCATGACCTGAGCTGAAACCAAGAGTCAGATGCTTAACCCACTGAGCCACCCAGGTGCCCTTCATCAGGTCTTTATACTCTAATTTTGGTGGGGGAAAAGCAAGAAATTTAGAGGACTTGCCTCTAAATATGTTGATTTGTCAGGTTTGCTCTCACACTACAGTTTGGGTCTGCCACTTAGCACAAAGAGGGAACATGTGGAACTGTCCCAAACCTCCTTATACTGAGTCAATGTTCTGAATAATACAGATCAGAGACTATTGACTAAAAAGATGTTTAATGCCCACCCCTTGAACCACATGGTATATTTAGCTTATAGTTCTGAGGTCCAGATATAAGGTTTGCTATACAATTACAGGGAACAATATAAAATTTGCCACTCAACATTTACCCATTATACAAGAGATTATTTCCTCAGTCCCAAACCCAATGTAGACCTTCAAGTCATGTGGCTTCCTCCCTGTAGCATATCTTACACATTTATGTTAGTCCAGATAACATTCACAATTCATTCGGCAGAAGGCTTGCATTAATTTTGGCTTTGACTCCTTTCCTTCTACAAACTGATTGTTTAGATCTTTCCTAATCTTTAAGCCCTGTGTCCCACACTCACATGAGATGACTTCATTTCACACTGTACAGATAAAGTTGCAGTCAGCAACATCAAGCCTTGACTTCCCACTCATTTTGCACTCATTTTTCCATCCTTCTTTCTTTTTACCCCGTTGAAGGAGTTTTAGGCAAAGAAATAGTCATACTGTGTTTTAGAATTATCATTCTAGGGCTATGGTGTGGAAAATGTACTGGAGTGACACTGAGAAAAGAAGGGGTTTCTCTTCCTAGCATAGATGATATCTTTTCCTCCTTTTTTTTTTAACACCTGTTGGAGGCATGTGCAGGAAACCCAGTGGTGCTCACCCCAGCAAGTTTCAGCAGCACCTCCTCAGGGGAATTCCCACTAAGCCTATGTTCCAGCTGACTTTCCTGCAAAACTCAGGTGTCCCAGTGAGTGGATTCTTAGCAAGGTCAGCAGTACTCCCAAGTGTGGCTTTCCAGAAAGTTCTGCTGGCTCTCTAGTGGGTGGCTTGTAATAGAGTTTCATAGGTCCCCAGTGAGCAAAATTCTAGTAAGTTTAGCAGCAGCCCTGTGGGTGGTTTCTCATTGAGGTTCCTAGCATCCCAGGGGAGGGCATCCCAGTGAGTTTCAGCAATAACCCAGCAGGTGGCTATACAGCAAGTTTCTTCAGCCCCTCATTGGATAGCTTCCTCTTTCCCAGTCCTGGCCTGTGGCACCTCAGTGGACTTTTCTATATCCAATGACCACATGCTCTCCAAAGGTGTCTAAATACCAGCTGGCGTGTGTCTTCCAAATGTGTTCCTTCTTTGATTATTCTTCCCCAGCCCTAAAGGTAGGACTTACTTGCTACATTTGCTATACCTAAACTTCTAATGTACTCTATCATTTAGGAGTTAATCCTCTGTTACTAGTTAATAATTCTTCATATTAAATATTCTTAAATTACTGTGTAGTTTCTGTCTCCTTATTGGACTCTGAATCATACGCAGAGAAGCCAGTTGGGAGGAGATTATTAAAACAAATCCAAGCAGAAGTGTAGATAAAGTCAATGGAAGTGGGCATGGAGAGAAATTATCTACTAGATAGTTAGAGGAAAAATATGTATTTAACTTGATGACTGATTTCTGGTTTGGACAACTGCCATTCTTAGAACTAAAGAATACAAATCTGGAAAGAAGGAGGAGAATATAATGAGGTAATTTTTACACATGTATTATTTGAAACATCCATGGATATCCTAGTGAATATGTTAGGTAGTATCAAAATAAGTTATGTTTGTAAAAAAATAATTTGGTTTTTGACCAAATAATTTGGACCAGCCTCTTACCATATAAATAAAATAAGAAAGATTGCACTAGAAGTCTTTATCTATTATACCTTTTGTTATCACTACTTGGAAAGATACTCATGTGTGTGGAAACATGGTATGGCAGAGTTCTAAGCTTAAATGAATATTCCTTTATGAATACAATTACCACACATGACATAGCTGTTCTTCCTGAGGACAACTTGGTTAGCTTCGTGGGGACGGCTGAGAAGCCAAGTCTATGAGATAGAGAGCTCACTGGACAGACAGCATCCCAGCTCATTTTCATGCAAGTGTTCGTGATGATGATGATGATGATGATGCATTTTATAAAATGAAACATCTTTGATGAGTGTTAAACTGGAAAGGGTGTCAGGGCAACAGGAGTAAACAGGGACTATCCCAAACTGGGGTCTCTGTTTAGGGTCATAATATTTTCCCTTTAGTCTATTGTTATGCTGAATGTACTAATTAAATATAAAGAATTCTCACCTAAAACTAATTCTGAAGTGGAAAGGCAATTATTTTATTTTAACTGCTGTATTACTTGGAAACGCATTTCATTAGAGTTCAAATTTACACATATTTAGGCGTGACCTCAGAAGAATATTTTCTGTTAAGTTGATACAACTGAGATACAAAGCTCAGGGAACTGAAAACAGCTTTCCTGAAAAAAGAACTACTGATAATAAATCACTGCTTTGCTACCTTTGATATGTGGGCTTCTTTTTTTCTTTAATCCTGAAAGGGATAATTTGAGTTTTAAATACAAGAGGTTGAAAGTGGCTTCAGGCTTTTTCAATTAAAAGTTTAAGTTTTCAACTTCTTTGCACTGGAAAAGACTAAATCTCTTGGAATCGGTTGACATGATGTTAAAATGGACTGTGCTATTTCTTTGAAAACCATGTACAATGGCCAGCCTTCATCAAAAGGTGTTTCGGCTGGAGGCAAGCTTCTCAGTTCAGTGACCTTATGGATGGTAAAGGACAGTTTAAAAGGCATTTATACCTAGTTAACATTATTTTGACACTCTATTAGATGTGACAATTTTCTTTTACATTAAATGGATAAAAAAAAAAGTAACAGTCAACTTTTCCTGCTGTTTCTATAGTTTCAATTAGTTTCTTTACCCTCAATTGCTCTATCAGATGGGCTAGATAAGATTTCACTATTTGGGGGATCATTTTAAGCCTCTTTTCCAGCAGTTTGTTATTTTTAAAGCTCCAATGATTCACCATAAAATGCATCTCCATCTGCAGGAAGCAATTCCTAAATTGCTTTACTCAACAAATCCAAAACCGCTAGGCTCACCATAGCACAGAAATAGAACTGGTTTGGAAAGGGATTACCTATTGGGTTCAGAAAACCTTCTGAGACAGGCTATAGCACAGAACAGATCTCTGAATGCCAGAAGCAACTTTAAATTTTTTTAGCAAGAATCATTTGAAGTTTTGTTTTATGGGTTCAAACTGTTTCCTGGTAAAAAAAAAAGTTTTATTTCCTGGTAATTAACATTATGAGTTATTGGTTGTTGCAAACTCTCCAATCAGTTCAAACTGAATTAAAATTTTCTATGCAACTTAAAATTGTATTTGAATGGACACAAGTTTAAATACCTATTTCTTAGAATTATTAAATCATAACTTGAATTCATTTCTTAACTCATTTCATTTAAAGTTAATCTCTCTTCTTCCTCCTCCATGGTACATATATACAAAATACTAGACAGTATGGAGGAGATATTATATAATAGAGTTGAATTTTTGACATAAGTTTTATTTATGCTAACCTGTAAAATGGGGTAGAAAAATCTTGATTTATCTTAGTTGTTTTAAATCTAATTAAAATAAAATAGGCACCAAAAATGCAGGTCAAGGGACAAAGAGTTGTTTGCTAGTTTAATCTTATGTAGGAAGCTATTGCTATCCTTGGGATTTAGGAAGGTCGATTATTCTATAGAATTTTTAAAGACAGGACACAATTTATTTTAATCCTATGCCAGCACTTCTCTGAAGTGGATTTAGACTTTCACACTAGAAAGAAGAGATGCACTAGACCTTTGAATTGAAAAATTCTGCAGCTACTTTCAACCTCTGATATCAAAAATCAAGTTATCGTGTTCTAAAAAAGAACAAAAGAGAACTTGCTAATCTGGAAGTTATTCAGGAGTCACTTATTATCAAAAGTATTGTTAGTGACTATCTCAATTACTTCAGAAAACCTTAGGTATAAAGGTATATGACAATGCATAAAACAGACTGCTTAAGGGATTCCTTGTTTTATTACAGAAGGTGTCACTCAAGTCTCCAATAAACAGCTTCATACAGATATTTTTCAGAGATACACCATTTGCCAAAAGCAGTGATGTCACATTGTGTTTGGTTTTGCACTAAAGTTCCTTGGAGGTGTTCCATGGCCTTCATGAGGGGCAAAGGGCCATTTGTCATGCCTGAACTAGAGCTAGTTCACCTTTACCTTGAATCATTCATTCATTTTCAACAAACATTTACTGGACTTCTCTATGCCAGGTACTGCTAGGCCCTGTAACACTGGAGTGAATAAAACAGATACAGTCCCATTTTGTATTGAATTTGCAATCTAAATGGGGAGACAGGAATTGAACTATTGGGTATAAAATTATAAATTACGTTAAGTGCTGAGAAAGAATATCACATGGTGCTACAGGAGAGGACAACAGGGGGATTCTTTTAGGTGGTAGGCAGAGGGGACTTTTCCATGGAATTAGTAATTAAACTGAAATACAAAAAATAAGGAATTGGTCTAGGTGAAAATTGCAGAGTGTTTCAAACAGTGAACAACATGTATGATGGCCAGGATATGAGAGAAAGCCTGACACATCTCAGGACCCAAAAGCAGCCATTATGCTTAGAGGTCAGAAAAAGGGAGGGGATTTGAAGAACTAGGCAGAGGCTAGATCATGCAAGGATGTCTCCGATCTTATATCAAAATATATTCAACATTTCAGTTACATAATAGTGTGATTTTTTTCCCTATCAGTTGATCAAGGAAAAGTGTAAAAGGAATCCTGACTAAACATCATACATGGCATAGTGTCCACCTTTCTTTGTTCAGTGGGCTCATTCAGCCACCAGTCAGTCACATTACTCCTTAGTTTTTAAAGCAATGGCCTCCTACTACATTTGGAATAAAATCTAAATTTTTTTTTACAAGGACCCATAGGGCTGGATGTGATCTGGTCCTTGCTTTCCTCTCTGACTCACCTCTTTCCACCTAATCACTATGCACCTACTTCACCTGCCCTTAGTGTAGTATGTCAAATCCCTGGGCTCAACTGACTTCAGATGTGTCTCTAATATACAGTTCCCAGGGAACTCAAACTAAACACACTCTACTTTTCACCATGAGAAGAGTATAAATCATTTTTGCCTTGGACTGAGGACTTCTCATAGACCCTTTCTACCCCCATGAAAACACTGCCTGAAAGAGCAAGGTTAATGCCCCATGGGACAATCTCAAACAATGGTGGTCTCAATGCTTCCACCTTTCACCCTGTAGGTGAATATTTCTTGCAGACCTTCTGCAGGCTTTTCAGGAGGTCCCTGCAGAATTGAGCCCTGAGTCACTGAGAGCTGTGACTTGATAACTTCCCTTCCATTGACTTTCCCTTGCCCATTCTGTCCCCAGTCCTTTACTTACTCTTTTCAATCACCTCCAAAACACCTCCAAAACACATAAGACCGTGATACAACCTCTATTTTTTGGGGGGGACCCAAGCTTTGATCCCAATCTTTCTGTTTTGCAAACCTTCTGCATTGCTCCCCACTTAAGCCCTTTGTGCTCTGCCTAGAACCATCTTCCCCTTTTGTATGATCTTTGCATGGCTGATGCCTTTTCATCATTAAGTGAAATCATTTTAGCTGAAATGTTATGTCCTGAAAGGAGACTATCCTTGAAATGAATGTTGCCCCCAGAATGTTCATCTCTATCATCACTGTTTTTTTATTTTTTTATTTTTAAAGTTTTTATTTGTTTCGAGAGAGGGAAAGCACGAGTTAGGGAGGGACAGAGAGAGAGGGAGAGACAGAGAATCCTAATCCTGACAGTGCAGAGCCCGGATGCAAGGCTTGAACTCACGAACTGTGAAATCACAACCTGAGCTGGAGTTGGAAGCTTAACCTACTGAGCCACCCAGGCGTTCCTCTATCATCACTCTTAATATGTTTACTACAACTGATCACATTTGAAATATTCCTATTTATTTCCTTATAAATTTATTTGAGTACTCATTATAAATTTATAGATCACTTTACTACCTAGAATGGAAGCTCCAGGAGAGCAGAATCTTTGGTCTGTAACAGAGACTTGTGTTTCCAGAGCCTAGAACAATGGCTGGCATGTAATGGTTCCTGAATAAATGTGTGTTGAAGGAAATAACAACAACAAAAAATTCTATGTGTTTTCAGGGTGAGATAACAAAATAGAGAATGTGATGCTTTTTCTTTTAAGAATACATACCTCAAGCAATCTCCTGAAGTGCTCCTACTACTAAAGAGATACATGTACAGTTTCTTCAAGGTAAATGAAAAGAAGACATAAATATCTGGAATTTCAAACTAGAGCTTTCTTTTACTGACAACACTCCACTTCTTTTTAATTTCACTAATAAAATCTCCTGACAGGACAGTGATTAACTTGTGAGAGAGAAAATGGACTGGGAGGGGGCACAAGGGAGTATTCCTGGGAGTTGGAATATTATATATCCTGATCTGGGCTGTGGTTACATGGGTGTATACACATGCAAAAATTCATTGAGTGGACTCTTGAGAATACACACACACACACACACACACACACATCTTGACCTAGTTTGGTTCCTGGTAAATAAAAACATAGATCAGTTTTGCAAGCATTAAGAATGCAAAGGCTTCTTTCATGTCAAGTTTGTTTTTTGGATAGTCCATCAAAACCTGATTTTTGAAACTTTAGGTAGGTCAATAAAGAATACTTTGGACACATTTTTACATTTAAGTTATCAAATCGCTTCATTAACAAGTGAAAGATCAATCTATATTGCAAACATTCCTGGAGAAGACAAGTCTTTCTTTCATAAAAATATTATTTTCTCTGGAAAATAGGAATTTTGTTGGTAGAAACTGCATATTAAGTTACTTTATCAGCTGTTATGAAAATAATATATTTTAAAGTTCTCAGTCCTTGGTCTTGTGAAGAAATACTCTATTGTCTGTGTGGAGCACTTCCATTTTTATTAAATTTGTATTTGCCTCTTTCTTTCCATTTGGGTCTCATGCTAAATTACATGGCTAAATTAACACCAATTTAAGTGCAGTTTTTAAACGGAAATCTAATATCTTCCAATATCTTAATCACAAATTATATGTTTTATAAATAGCAATTAAGCTTTCTTGACGGTGCAGTGGTGACACATATATTCCATGAGGCACTGATAACCTAGGAGTAATTCAGTAGCATTAGGGAGGACCTAGGTTGCTGGCCAAGTAGGCTGCTTCTTTTGTGGTATGAGTTGCAAGGCTGGAAGTTCTCCAATCCAAAAATATCTGTCCATTGTTCTGTGGTTGCTCCATAAAAACCTATTTTCAGGGCACCATTCTTTTTAGGTAGAGAACTAAAGATTCTTATAGTTTAAGTACTACTTCGATGCCACCTTCTCAATGATACCCATGGCCAGAGCTAATTTCTTTTTTCTTTGACACATTGATACCATTCACTTTACCATTCAAATATTCAGTAATAGTTATGAAGTCCTGACATGAACCAGTCATACAGTGGCTTTGAAGACAGAGAAACAAATAAGACATGACTATATCTTAGTAAGGTTTTAGTTTAGATTAGTAGTTCTTAAAATTAGTTTCTCATCAGAATTGCCATGGGAAAATGAAAATTTGTCAAAAATTCAGATCCATAGGCACAGGAAATGGGCCTGTATATTTTTTTAACAGGTTCCTAGATGATTACGATACCCATTTCTGGTGACCTGGTTTCCATTCTTCCACAATAGTTCCACTACAAGAACCTGACCCACTTTGGGAGTAAAAAGAGAGTCTTTATACTGAACTGAGTCTCTTCAACTCATTTTAGATGTAAGCATTGGTTATGATTGTACTGCTTGGAGGGAATATTTTTCTTCCAATGTGAATGGTGGATAGTGAATGATATATCAAATATTTGTTGAACACAAAATGAGTGACTGGCAATCTTTTCAAACTGAGCTGTCTTCAGATGAAACATCTCTCACATGGAATGACTTCAAGACCTATAAAGGAACTTAAAAGTTGGCATTTGAGATTCTTTCTTTCTAGGGTGAAAAAAAGGAAAGTTGATGCTCAAGACTTTTGTTATGCCTTCATTTAAAAGTGTCTAAATAATTTATATGCTTTTTATTGACCAAAAGAAAATACCTTCATATTTATTGGCATGGATCACACAAAGGCAATCTTAAACCTTTGATTTTAAGGAACATTGAGTTTTCTTTTGAGTACATTTTATAAGATTAAGACTTGACTTATTTTAAGTTTTATTTTAAGATATCTTGTTTACATATAAGACCTATTCTCCATTTTTTAGGTAAGATAATATGAAATCAAGCCACAGTTGGAAATGCCCTAGTCTGTACAGACTAAGCACAAAGACAAAAGAGAATGTATCCACATGATTGTGCACTGAAAAAATTTTGATGTTATCATTTAGATCACTGTGTTAAATATTTAGAGGATTCCAGGAATAAATAATGTTATGCAAGTTGCAACATAGCACATTTTCAAAATGATGAACTTTTAGGAATTTGGTAATGAGGTGATAATGAGATGATGAGGTGTTAAAGAACTTAGTTTCTGCTTTGCATTTTTTTTAGTCCATTATCTTTATTGCTGTCTTATAACACTTCAATCTATATACTGACCTTTTATTCTGACTGCTACCTTAACTGTGCCTATCACACATTTTTGGAAGATGACTATAAATTATGAAAGGTTGAAAGTGCCCCCAAAAGCGTTAAATCAAATGCTATAAAATTGAGTGTTGACATTTTTCAAAAGTGCAAAAAGTGCAAGAACAAGAGTTTCAGGGTGTTGAATACTAGAGGGAAGGGAGGTGTATGTGGGCAAATCAAATCTGGGTACAGAGGATGAGGCACCTTTTATATTTGGCACAAAAGGTTGTTTTCTTACTCTTTGCTAATCAAATATAATTATGCACTTAATTGCTTTATTCTTCTTTAAAACTGACACTGGGAGGGCAGGTAAGTCAGGACGCTATTTCACTGATTACAATAAAATGCAAAATGTTGACCTAGAAACAAATTGATAGAACAAGGGCCTACCAGAGATGCAGCATCTGCAGGCATAAGGACCAGTTAGATATTAATTTAAGCTTCAAATATATAAACACACTACCTTGTTCTAGGGAAATGTTAATATAGTTTTAGTTCTTGATGTTGAACATGTAGTATAATAAGAATATATACAGACTATTTTCAAAAATTTTTTAAATGTTTACTTATTTTTGAGACAGACAGAGAGACAGAGCATGTACAGGGTAGGGGCAGGGAGAGAGGGAGACACAGAATCTGAAGCAGGCTCCAGGCTCCCAGCTATCAGCACAGAGCCCGACGCGGGGCTCAAACTCACAGACCGGGAGATCATGACCTAAGCCAAAGTTGGATCCTTAACTGACTGAGCCACCCAGGTGCCCCAGAATATATACAGACTATTAAGTGGCCTAAACTGAGAGGACCTTAACTAAAAGGCAAATAAAAGGTATTTGTGTTGGCCTTTGAAAAATGAACAAGGTGTTGAGCATAAATATTGAAGATATGTTCTATTTAAAATTTAAATAACATCTTTTCCCACAATCTCAATGATTTTATTTTTCTTCAGTTGTTAATCAAATTAACTAAAAGTATATATCAAGCTACTTGATACAGCTAGGGGTGCCTTGGTAGCTCAGTTGGTTGAGTTGCCGACTCTTGATTTTGGTTCAAGTCATGATCCCAGGGTCATGTGATTGAGCCTCGTGTCCAGCTCTGTGCTGTGCATGGAGCCTGCTTAAGATTCTCTCTCTCTCCCTCTGCCTCTCTCCTCTGTTCATGCACATGCTCTCTGTCTCTTAAATAAGAAAATTTAAAAAATGAATTATATTGTAGTATTACTACATGATAGAAGAGAAAATGGAGGTGTAACTATTGAATCTACATTTTAGATTTTAGGAGATTAAAAAGAAATCATTTAATTTAATATCAGTTTTACTTTAGAGATAAAGGAACTGAGAACCACAAAGTCATCACAGCTAGTTAGCAGCAGATCTGGAACCTCTCGGAAACTACATTCCCTATGAATAAAAGCAGTAACTTTAGGACATTGCTGGTTAACCTGTCCCAGACGTTCTATGAATCTACATACTTTCTGGATGATTTTAAGACTAATGCTGGCTTTTATCCACTCTGATCTGAATCTTATAATGCTCTCAGTCTACCTGGCATCTTTCAGGTACACATACCAACCAACTCATCCCTTTTAAAGTCTAGTTTCTTCTTCTTGCCCTTAAAAACTTTCAACTTCATATTCTACCGTAAACCAAATTCTTACTTCTTTCTTCAGTGCCTTCAGTGACATATTGAACCATGTGTAATTCCTACACTTCATGCTTTTTTACTGAGCTCTCCCCTCTGCTTAGCACACACTTTCCCCAAATCTTCCTCTTTACCTGGGAAATTCTTTCAAGAATGGGATCAGACGTTGTTTTTTTCATAATGCCTTCCAAAAATTTGACAGGCTTTCTGTCGAGAAAGGCAATCTCTTGCATGCAATCTTTCAAGCCCCTCCCCTCACCCCCCAACCCCGCCAGGTTGCTTAAGAATGGCCTCAGGTGGGGCGCCTGGGTGGCTCAGTCGGTTGAGCGTCCAACTTCAGCTCAGGTTATGATCTCACGGTCTGTGAGTTCGAGCCCCGCATCGGGCTCTGTGCTGACGGCTCAGAGCCTGGAGCCTGCTTTGGATTCTGTGTCTCTGTCTCTCTCTGACCCTCCCCTGCTCATGCTCTGTCTCTCTCTCTCTGTCAAAAATAAATAAAACATTAAAATTTTTTTTTTTTTTTAAAAAAGAATGGCCTCAGGCCTGGAACCGTTCCTTACCAAGAGATAAAGAGCCCACACAGCCTATACTGTGTATATTACCTTGTGTGATATTCTTGTTTCAAGCTCAATGAGTGTTCTTTCATTCTGCTTAAGTGTGTATGTAAGGGCCCTTGGGCATGCTCTCAGTCTTCAGTACTTTAGACTCCATGGGCGGTGGGGGGAGGATTTGAGGGTCCATGTGCTGTAGCACAAGAGGGTTTCTTATAGGTCAACTGCCCTGTGTGAGCTGCTGGGGTGGGAGGAGAGGTACTTGCTAGCCATGAGAGATGGATGCAACTACTGGATCTGATCTTGCTGTATTTCTACAAAGATAAGTAAAGAAAAAGTAAGTAAAGAATTGTTCCCTCCAGTTCTTAACTCTTGGTTTTTCCTTGTGTGACTCTGATACCAAGACACAATAGGTTGAAATGTCTGGAGATTTTCCCTGGACCTGGCAACCAGTGTACCATGTTTTTGTTCCCCTGGGATTGATACTTGGTGCATGGTATTATTCTGTACACCTTCCATGAACTTGGGCTAAATGCTTCTATTACTCCAAAGCACTTGGTGGGTATTTTTTATTAGCATTTACCACATTAGTGGGATATGTGTCTGTCTGTCCAACTACACTATAAGTTACTTGAAGATCAGTACACTGGGCGGGAACAGCCATCCTCAATAATTTCTTAAACTGTGTTCTCCTAATTTTCATCACTCCAAACATTTCCTACTTGATTACAAAGCCCAAATCTATATGTCCATTCTGGACCTTTTTTGTTTTTTTATAAGTACCAAGATTTTCTTACCAGTATACCTTCCAAGCAGTTCTACTCTCATTATATGTGTCACAATGTACAGGATCATTTTTTTTTTTTTTTAAATAGGTCAGGACCCTCAATGTCAACTATTGCTTAAATCATTTTGTACCTAATTCTTATGTACTAAACACATGCCTAATCAGGGGAGATTATGTCTTGGATTATCTGGGTACAAGCATCCTTGTAAGAGAAAGGCAGACAGAGCGATTACTCAGACAGAAGAGGAGAAGGCAATGTGACCATGGAGGGAGAGATTGGAGAGAAGTAGACAAAAGCCAAGGAATGTTGCAACCACTAGAAGCTGAAAGAGGCAAGAAACAGATTCTCCCTCCCAGCTTTCAGAGGGAGCATGACTATGAGCTATCCTTGAATTCATCCCAGTGATACCAATCTAGCTTTCAGAACTGTGAGAGAATAAATTTCTGTTGTGTTAAATCACAAAGTTCATGATAATTTGTTATAGTAGCCATAGAAACTAACTACAAGGTCCTACAATGTTTCTGCACTGGGTCATATGGTGTAGGTGAAAAACAGGACACTGATCTTGACCTTGAAAAGTGGGGGTAGGGTTTGTATGATAGGTCAGTTTTGGCACGAAGGGCTATGTGCCAAAGTAAGCTGCTTTTGCTTCCCAGTGACCAATAAGCAGCGAACAGAGGCTGTACATGAGGAGAGTAGCAGCATCCTTTCTGTTTCTGAGGGAGATGGGGAGTATAGAGTTGAGGACATTTAATGACATTGTTGGTCTGATAAAAGTTTGATAGAAGTTTGAACCACGGCAGTGGCCACAGCACCGGGGAGGAGAAATTTTAATTTAAGAGACTTTTCTGAAGTAGAATTGAATAATTACATCATTTTTGAGCCATGTTAGGAGCCCTTCTGGGCTCAACATCTTGTCACTAATAATTCTTTCTGTTAGATTTCTGGCCTTTTGCTGAAATACATTATCTAAATTGTAATAGTTCTTCTGAAAAATGATTTGAGTATTATTTTGAAAATGTTTTCATTGGAGATAATATTCTTTTAAAAATGTGATTTAAACAATCTTTCCCCATATTCTTGATAGTTTCTTTTTTCTTTTTTTTGGTTTTAAGTGGGAACCTATGGAAAGTGATTCAACACAGAAATTTATACTATATACAACTTCCATCAAGTAAAGATTACTAATACCATCATTCAATTTTAGGTCATCTCAAATATAACTTGAGTTATGAATCGAATTACTGTAAATGAATATAACTATCTTTTCAAATGTTAAATCCCAGAGAAATATGTAAGATTAAATAAATGGCATTCTAACTATGTATTGATGGTATCATTTTGCTAATAATCAAATAGACAAGTCAAATTAGGAAGTGATGAGTTTTTAATACATGATTCTGAAGAATAAGTGCAGTTATTATTTAAATGAAGTGAATAAACATGGAGTCACTGCCAGGCTGCTCTAAACTAGTAATAATTACTTTATAAAAGGTTAATAAATGTCAAGTAAAAGCAGCTATGACCTGCTAAAGGTTAAGCTGAAAACAGCTAAAATGAAAAAAAGAAAGTGCTGATTATTACATTTATTGACTGACACTGACACTCAGAGAATAGACAATTCTAGAATGATTAATTGATAATTAAATTTCAAACAAGCATCTTTAACCTCTAAACATGAAGATAATTTAAGGGCCCTACCATACTCATGCTGCTTACTAATGAACTTCCCTTTCCTCTTCTTTCTAAGGTTCAGCAAAATCAGTGGCTAGTTTTATTTCTAAGTATCTTCATAACACATGTTGAGTTAGTGGAGAAGATATTCACAAATAGATCTCCATAGCACAGGGTGGGTAGGACCCCAAATGTCACATTCCTCCCCCAAATCCAACAGAGGTTCTGGATCACACTGGGAGTGATGCTAAACACTCAGCTGGGGATATAAGTACTTTATGATATGGTATTGCCTTCTTCCCTTGATTTCCCTCTGACCACTCCCTCAAAATCATATGTTCCAGCTACTACACTACTTGTAGTTCCCTCAAATACTCCATGCTTTTGCCTATACCCAGAACCCTTTGTCCCTTCTTCAAATGCTGGCCTAGTTCTCATTTATCTTTCAGCCAACTATTCATGTCATCTCTTTTGGGAAGGATTCCTTGATCCCTCTGGGTGGGATTCCTTTTTCATTGCATTGACCATAGTACAATTACATTTTAGGTTTACTCATTCTTCTTCCTAGCTCAGTTGTAAGGTCCTTTAGGTCACAGAAGCTAGCTCATTCGTTTTATATATCTAGTATTCAGTAGAGTGTTTGGGCCACAGAAGTTGATCAATGAACACCTGGTGAATAAATGCGTAGATTTTTTTTTTTTTTTTTTTTTTTTTTACAAATAGGGAGACAAAATTTGGTCACTAAAGCCTACAGGGGGTAGTCTTTTAGTTAATCTTAGCTGAAACCTAAATTATTTATAGCCTGGTGTCACAAGTATGTTTTCCAGAGAGAAGGAAGGCACCTATTTATTTACCGAATTTCCCTAGATAATTAGCTTTTTTCCCCTTAGTGCAATAATCAGAAAATAATCAGATGTAGCTATATAGTATGCTCTGCACCTTCCTATGAAATCAAACTTGTTTAGATTTGTTTTTTCTGTTACCCACTTCTGGTATGGCTATTTTAAAAAGTTATAATGTTTTTAATGACACTGAACAGACTGCAGGGGTCATTCATGTTTCTTTTTACTTATTTTTTCTTAGCCCAGAATAACAACATTAACAAAGGCATCAGTCTTCTTTAGATGCAAATGTTTAGTATATTAAAATATACATACTTTTTGGTGGTGCCCTGCTGTGGAATGCCCTTGCTTTTCAATGAGCTTTATTATCTATCAGAAAATATATGTAATGGAAGGTGGCCCTTGAGAAATCAAATTACACTTAATTGATCTTTATAGCAAACAAGAAAAGTCTTTGTACAGCACATGGCTTTCCCATATGTTCAGGTCTCAAATAGATCCTAAGGGTTGAGGCTGTGCACGTGTACACAGAGACCAGAGAGGTCCCACGTCACCCACCTGTCCTTGGCTGACAGAACCTGCATGCAGGTGCAGAGATTATGTGAGAGAACCTGAGAAGAGCTGAAAATGATCTAAAGGTTTAATATTTCCTCCAGCTCACACACAGATCCATCAGCAGAAAATGGGAGCCTTACTAGCTTGAGGTGCTGAACAATCTTGTAATGCCAAGCTATACAAATACATGGATGATCTCAAGGAAGGCAATCTTAAAAATAAAAACAAGGAAAATAATAACTGACTAGCATTATCAGTGGCTGCACATTTTGGTGAAGACATACTTGACAAATTTAGTCTAAGCAAGTTTACTAAACAAAGAAAACAAAACAACATATCTTAGGAGGGAAACAGAATCCAGGGTTGCTACAATATATTATTTAAAAGGTGAGTGTTTAAAAACAAAACAAAACAAGACAAAACGAAACAAAACAAAGCAAAACTATGAGACATGCAAAGAAATAACAAAGTGTGATGTAAAGGTACCAGGGTGGCTCAGTTGGTTAAGCATCTGACTCGATTTCAGCTCAAGTCATGATCTCCTGGTTGTGAGATTAAGCCCTGAGTCAGGCTCTGCACTGAATGTTGAGCTTGCTTGGGATTCTCTCTCTCTCTCTGCCTGCCCTACCCCCCATCCCCAAGCTCATGCTCTCTCTCAAAATAAATAAATAAACATTAAAAAAAAGAAAGTGTGACAAATATATAGGGGAAAAAGCAGTGAATACAAAGAAGCTCTCTGAGTGTCCTCAGATGTTGGATTTAGCACACAAAGATTTAAAAGCAGTTCTTACAGATATATTTAAAGAACTAAAGGGAATTATATTTAAGAATTAAGGGAAAGTAGATGACAATCATTCAGTGAATAGAAAATGCAATAAAGAGATGAAAATGAGGGACACCTCAGTGGCTCAGTCGGTTGAGCGTCTGACTTTGGCCCAGGTTGTGATCTCACAGTCCGTGAGTTTGAGCCCCATCTCAGGCTCTGTGCTGACAGCTCGGAGCCTGGAGCCTGCTTTGGATTCTGTGTCTCCCTCTCTCTCCCCCCATAACCCACTCGCATTCTGTCTCTGTCTCTCTCAAAAATAAACAAACGTTAAAAAAAATTTTTTTTAAAGAAAAAAAAAAAGAGAAAATGATTGAAAAATAGAGAACCAGGAGAGCCTGGGTGGCTCAGTTGGTTGAGCAGCCAACTTCAGCTCAGGTCATGATCTCACACTTGGTGAGTTCAAACCCTGCATTGGGCTCTGCACAATAGCACAAAGCCTGCCTCAGATTCTCTCTCTCTCTCTCTCTCTCTCTCTCTCTCTCTCTCTCTCAGAATAAATAAATATTAAAAAAAACATAGAAGTAAATGGAAAATCTGTGATTGAAAAGTACAATGACTTAAATGAAAAAATTTACTAGAAAGGCTCAACAGAAAACTGGAGATGCTAGAAGAAAGAATCAGTGAGCTTGAAAATAAATAAATAGCAATTATCCAAACAGAAAAACAGGGAAGCACAACTGAAGTAAAATGAATAGTCTCTGAGATATGTGGGACAACATAAGTCATACAGACATATGTGTAAGGAGTCCTAAAAGGATAACAAATAGAGGAAGGGGCATAACAATATTCAAAAAAATGGCTAAAAGCTTCCCAAATTTTATGAAAAACATTAATTTATAAATCCAAGATGCTCTCTTTATTCCTGTTATACTCATAACCTTCTAATATTCTCCATAATCTATTGAATTAGTATGTTTATTATCTCTTCTCAGCACTAGAATGTAAGCTCCGTGAAGGCAGGGATGTTTGTCTCTTTTGTTCAGAACTTAGAACGGTACTCTGGACCCCAGCCATCCTTGGTAAATATTGATGGGATGCAAGCAAAAGCATTTCTCTCATGTAGCAACAGACGTCAACTGGGAATGACCAGGCGATGTGCATGGGCATTGCCCCTAATTTATCTCACTCACTGATCATGTGAGAAGGGTACAAAAAGACTGCAGGATCTAAGATGTTCTGGAAAGGTGAGATTATACAAACATTTTTATTTATAACCAAAATTTCATCTTTTTTCATATACAACTCCATCCTTTCACTGCCCCCCCCCCCCCCCCCCAATTTACTCCAAGGTGAAAGATAACTAGACCAGTATTATTCTATTCTTGTTATGCTTATTTTTTTGTGGCTTTTCTTGCACAATGTCTTTAATATATGAAAGAGTGCTACATGCAATTGTGGTAGCTGGGAGTGGTTCTGTAATATCTCTGTTTGCCTCATGGGCTTCTGTGTCTTAAGTGTCTTCATTTCATGGTCTTGGGAATATAAACACTGTGTCGCCTCCTCTTCCTTACCTTTTCCATTTTCTCTGAATGACTTCTTGACTTGAATTATTTCTAGTAACTCAGTCTGATATATTTATTTTCTTTAAAAAATTTTTTTTAAATTTTTATTTATTTTTGAGAGAGACAGAGACAGGATGTGAGCGGGGGAGGGGCAGAGAGAGAGGGAGACACAGAATCCAAAGCAGGCTCCAGGCTCCGAGCTGTCTGCACAGAGCCCGATGTGGGCCTCAAACTCATGAGCTGTGAGATCATGACCTGAGCCGAAGTTGGACGCTCAACCGACTGAGCCACCCAGGTGCCCCTGATATATTTATTTTCTATGCTTATCATAATAGAATCTTATTTGGACTTAAAGTTTTTTTCCACCTTCAGACTCTACTCACTCTTGCTACACTTAGCAACTGACTGTCCAGCAATGGAATCCATGCCAACTAATTTCTAAGACTAGCAATTTTAACGTGTGGTTCAAAATAGCTAGACGTATGCATAACCAGCTAAGGAGAGGTGTGTCAGACATTAGACTCTTCACCTTATTTAGAAAAAAGAGGAGGTCTTTCAAAATTGATCAAATGGTATGGAACAGGGCAACTTTCTCAATGACATCCTTGGATGTTGGCAAGTATGGACTGAACTGGGGAGCTGACTGAATAGTCAGGCCAGAAAATGGAATCTCTCTTCTGTCGTTCTTGTGGAAGGAACTGAGAAGTGTCTGCCGTGAAGCTATGAAGCTTGAGTTTCAGGTTCCCACAGTTGTATAGGCCCCTCCCAGAGAAGTCACAGGTATTTTGTGTTTGTAATTCTCACTTATTTTCCTTAGAAGCCTCCCCACACTACAAAAGCTTGAGGGCTCTACAAAACACAGATTTACCTCTGGAAGGAAAACTTAGGTTGATTACTGGAAAGAAACAATTTCATATGGGTCAAATCAGACAAACTGGAAAGGCCTCTTTTGCTCATGTGGTAAAAGACACATCACATAAAATTTGTCATTTTAATTTTAAAGTGTATAGTGCAGGGGCATTAATATTAACAGTGTGGTGAGACCATCACCACTATCTGGTTCTAGAACATTTTTATCACTCCAAAAGGAAACACCAGACTCATTAAGAAGTCACTCCCCATTCCCCATTGTCTCTTGCCCTCGGAAACCACTAATTTCCTTTCTATTTCAAAGGAATTGCCTAGTGTGGATATTTCATAAAAATGGAATCTTACAATATGTGGCAATTTTGTGTCTGTGCCTGACTTCTTTCACTTAGCACAATGTTTTCAAGTTTTATTCATGTTGTAGCATGTATCAGTATTTCATTCCTTTTCATGTGGAAAGGCCTTTTAAATAAAAGATAGTTTTAGAAAGGATGTAGCCAATTGAATAAGAGAATTCCAAGAGTAAAATTTGAAAGAATGACTCAGATACTATGGGCAGAACTTTTCATGGTATTATATTGCATTCAATTCTCTAAGCCAGTGAACTAGAATTTACCTGTCTTTTCTAGTCTTTATACTTATTTCAATCAAAATGATCTTGACTACCTCCTAAGCCTTTTTTGACTCATACACATTTTGCTCAGAAGTAATCCTTGTGCTAGTTGCCTGTCCTTCCCCTGCCTCCTTTGCCTGATCCCCAATTACTGCCTTTCTCTTCTGGGTCAGCATCCAAATCACCCACTGAAGTTCCGGGGCGGGGGGGGGGAACTATTTCCCCTTGATTTTAGTGAGACCATTTGAAAATAACATGTTCTTTGGTAAATTCCTGAAGCTCATTTGAATGTCTGCTTTCATATTTAAAAAGCATGGGATGTTACCGACAGGTGAAAAATAACTGCCGGGTTCACTAGTGTTATCGCTATGCTGTCAATCTCAAATTTGCTATAAAGTATTGGGAGACATTTTGAGTCAAAGAGATTCTATACAAACAAAATTATATCCAATTTTTCCTGTTATGCAGAGTAATTACTCTGTGTAGCTATAAAATACTATGCAGTTTTCAGTAATTTAATTTAGTATGTTGTGGACTCTATTTTTAGTCTACTATACTGCAAAGGTTGAAAGACCCTTTATGTTTTATCTGAGGTGCCATACACAAAATACTGAACCTCTTATGCAAATAATGCCTGCAAAAGACATCTGCTGCATTTATACAGTAGGACAGACAGCCTGTTAGCACTCGGTTTGATGTTCTTCACACTTTGCTTTTTATCTCTCTTATCTCTGCCCACAACTATGTCCATTCTCAGTGACAGGTTAGTATAATCTTCACGTTTATTCAAACCACAAAGCCTCTAAAAATATATCATTTAGACTTTGGATACAAATCGTGGCCTATTTTAGTCTTCCCAGAACTTTAGTCTTCTGTATTTGAACCTTACTGAACGCTTCTGGAAAGCTTTCAGTTCTAATGTTATATTTTCAATCATTTAATTTTATGACATTTCACTATACCTAGCTTTGAAAGTCTCCTGTCTTGCTTGGGTAACAGAGGTTTGATAATAAAATCAGCCTTCATCTGCTAGCTCATGCATTCCCAGCAGGGCAATATAGTTCCTAAGGAGTGAAAACTCTTTCTCAGGGGCAGCAAAAATCTGACTCTTTTTATGTATAAATCACAGATATGCATACACTACATAAGCATATATACAGTATACCCATGGTGCTAAAGTTCCATGGATAGGGCAATTAGGAAAAAATGTCTTAAAAAAGTACTTTTAGGGGGACAATAATGAAAACTGTGGACTGAAAAACAATGGTCCAGCTCTTTCAAATTTAATAGTGTGTTGATAAGGTCACATAGGATGTATGTGGCAGATCCATGCCTGGACCCTGGTGCTCTCTCTCCATATCTGTGCTCTTTTGTGGCATGGTGACACGGACTGGGTCTTGCTGGGCTCTTGCAAGGAAGAAATACCTTCCTTGCTACCTTTCCTTTTAGGATTGTTTCATGCATTAACAGAATGTAAGAGCCTCAAACTTCGGAATTTATTCATAGTTCAGCTTTTTTTTTTTTTTTTTTTTGTCTAGTGTGTGTAAAACCTATACCTCTCCCTTTTTCTAAATGGGACACACAGTGTAGATGTGTAGATCACTTTGGATCTACAGAGTCAAGGATTCCTAAAGGTTTGAGGTATTCAACTTTTTGTCTGCTTTTCACATTTCTTACCCTCAAGGTCTGCTACATCAGCTCCTGATTTTAGTAATATAATTCTAAGAACACACAAGTACTGCTTCTCTGTATTCCTTTTTACAATGCTCCAAATACTTCTAAGCATCTCCTCTTAAAGTAACTTAGGTATGTTAGTATCAAAACATTCATTACCAAAGTCACTATTTTCAACCTAAATGGCAGTAGCAACAGTGTTGAGCTCACTCCTCAACTGAGGGCAGAAAAGGGAGTATGAAAAGATATTTCTTGGAATTAAAGAACCTTTCTTTTTTTTTAATTTTTTAATGTTTATTTATTTTTGAGAGAGAGAGAGGGAGAGAGAGAGAGAGAGAGAGAGAGAGAGAGAGACAGATCATGAGCAGGGGTGGGGCAGAGAGAGAGGGAGATGCAGAATCTGAAGCAGGCTACAGGCTCGGAGCTGTCAGCACAGAGCCCAACGTGGGGCTCCAACCCATGAACCAACAGATCATGACCTGAGCTGAAGTTGGACATTCAACTGACTGAGCCACCCAGGCACCCCTAAAGAACCTTTCTATTTCACATAACTTGCTAGCAAACAAGAGTGTTCTAGGGACTGGTGGGGTCATTGAAGGTCATTTTTTTTTCTTTTTTTGGAAGAGGTAGGAGAATATAAGAGGTGACTATCCAATTATTGACTGCGACTATAGTGTAAAATGTGATGTGGAACATGGAGGAAATGAGGCTGTAAAGGTCTTTGTGATCAGATCATGAGGAGGATGCATATAGGGAGATGATAAATACGGGTTTTATCTATAGGTGAGTGGTTCTTAAAATACCCTCTGTGTAGCCTTCTGGTTTTTGTGGAAGTCCTTTAGATAACACCACATGGGGCAAGGGGGAGTAGCCAAGTGGATGTGACTAACTCATTTTAGCAGAGCAGTTTAGCTGGTGCCTGTTTTTTCCATCTATGTAGCTATGTATCTTCATGTCTGTCTGTCTATCTATCTATCTATCTATCTATCTATCTATCTATCATCTATTATCTATCTATCTATCTATCTATCTATCTTTAATTTACTGAGCTTCTATATAAGGATATCTTTGAGCAGCAAATATACTGCCATACATATCCCAGTGGATCATGTGTCTAATCTATGCAGCAGGAAACTGGATATAACAGTACCCTAGTTCTAATGGTATGCTGGAGTTGGCTCATACCAACTTGCAAGAGCCAACTGTTAAATTTCAGGAATTTGGGGGGCTTGTTGACATCAGGTTGGCAGCTTAAAATTGATGTGAAGCTTCAATTCATGAAGCTTCAATTCATGCTTGGGGTATTAAGCCAGTGAAATCAGCAAATGCTACACATCAGACTCTGCAGCTCCTTCCCTCATCCCTGCAAAAAGCTGGTTTTTAAATGTTTACTAGCCCACTGCCAGTTCTTAAACTTCAGTGCACATGAGTATTATCTGAGGAGATGTAAAAATTCTAGTGCCTGGGCATCACCTACAGAAATTTCAATTAAACTGGTAGAAGATGTCATGTGGGCATAAGGACTATTAAAATAGTCCCAGAAAGAACCCCAGGGAATACCACTGTTAAAGATGTGGATCAAAGAGGAGGAGGGCATTACAAAGACTGAGAAATGGGAGACACAGAAGAAAAGACTGCCACAGAAATCAACGAGTTAGAAAGTTTCCAGCTCATTAAGGTAGAAGCTGCTCCATTAGGCAATGGCAAAAATATTTTGTGCCCTATAAAAACTTTTTTTTAAGACCTCCAATAGGGTAGGCTACTTTTGGGGGAAACTTGGAAGCTGGATAACTAAATGTCAGTGCTGTTGTTGAAAGTCACCTTTACTGAAGGGGAGACTGGGACTGATAAAGAATCTTTAGATGAGAGGGATGCAAAAATTTAATGAATATCTAATCAGGTGCATGAGATTCTGATTTAATTTATGACAGAATCCTATGTACAAAATGATCTTGCAAAGAAAAGTAGTGGAAAAAGAATAACTATTCAAACTTTTAGGATCACATGCTCTGGTTCCTTATAAATACTTCTGCCTAAATGGCCACCAGTAAGGCCTTCTTCTTTAGTTCACCGTAGTAATATTTGTTTTGATATAGCTTCTGTGTCTTATGGTCAGTTTCTCTATCATTGTTACTTGGTTTTTAATTGTGCTTATCATACAGAAGAAATTTCAACTCAATATCAGGACTCAAACTCTCTTAAAGCATATTGGTATTTTAGATGGTTATGAATGGCAATTATTTTAAAGTTTACCAGGGATAACATCTATTTCAAATGTGTTCATCTTTCAATACACTTTCCAAAACAAAAAAATGAGATACTTAAAAAATACTTTTATGTCTAGGATCTTTAAAAAAGAACTTTCCTGCTACTATTTTTCTACATTTGCTTCATTTATTCATTTGAAGTTATGGCAAAAATTATTTTAGATTGCAGTTGTCCATTACCAGCATTAACTGAAGTGAAAAAATAAATCAAAGCTATTTCTCAGCATGATTTCTATTCAAGACAGGTTACTTGATTCTGGTTTCCCAAAATAATATGCTAAGGCAGTGAGACAGGAATGCAAACACACTTGGTCTGAACTTGACTTATCCACAGGTAATGATATTGCTTAGCAAAGCAAAAAAATTCTGAAATCTAGGTTGAAGTCATTGTTTTTTTTTTTTTTTTAAGCCCTAATGTAAATGCATCTGCACACATTTCAATTGCAGTCACTTTCCCCACAAATCAGCTTTATCAGCTCCATTAGCAGTTGAAGCCGATAAAAATCCGAAGCTGGCTTCCTGCTGCTTAGTCTAAGTGTCAAAAATAATATATTCTGTGTTACAAATGTCCCAGAGGTATAACATGTCTGCTGCTTAACTGCTATAACTTATTCTCCAGGATAAACATCTGCCCTTATGCTCATTAAAAATTGCTTTTAAAAAATAGGAGATTGAGTAAAAACAAACTAATAAGTGAACAGTCTGATGGAGGCAAACTGCCAAGAACAGACTGATTCTGTATTCAGAACTCCCACTGACATCAGACTTAGCTTGGCTTTTATTCATATTATTTTCAATTAATCTATTTGTTTATTTGGTCTTTTACATCATAATTGATAACCCTTGAGTAGTAAGACTAAACATTATCATAACTTTGGACAATATGACCCTGAATTATTCCTTGCTAGTTACGATGATTACTTTTTCTTTCTTCATTGAAGGATATAGTCTGGCATAGATTCAGATTTTTTAGGTTAAATGAAAATATTTTTTCTTCAAAAATGTTTTATTATTCATTATACTAATTGGAGATACCATGGGATTTCTACAACTCCAGATTTGGTGATAGGTAACAGTGCTGCTTAGAAAAAGACGAACTAAATACTGTGGGCTTGGCCAGCTATGTTCTTCCTTATTTATCAAATTAGCAAGTATTTATTGAGCATCTCCTACGTGGTGGGTGGATGCAAAGATGAATAAAACATACACATTGCCCTTAAGGAGCTAACAGTTTAATGGAGAAGGTAGATGTAAACTAATAATCATGATCAGCACAATCATAAAGATATTCAGAAAGCTCAAGACTGACCGACTGACTTATTGGTTGACTGCCTGTACTATTCATATAGGTGAAAGAAGCCCTCGGGTACGGTTTGTCTCTTAGGATTTGGACAGTTTTAGAGATGAAGGTAGGGAGGGAAATGGAGGGAGACAGAAGGAGCAAGAACACAAGGAACAGCTTTACTCTTCCTATTTCTTATCACCTTAACCTTTATTTCAAGATCTTAACACCGAAGCATTCTTTTTGTTCTAAGTCTCTCCATGTTGCTAGAATTTTTAACTGGTGAGTCTCATGGCATCATTTAGTATTCAGGATTCTAGGTCAGGGCTGTCCAATAAAAATATAATCTGAGCCACATAGGAAATTTAAAAATGTCCAGAATCCACATTATAAAAAATAAAAAGAAACTGGTGAAATTAATTTTAAGAATAGATTCTGTTTTAACTCAATATATCCAGAACATATCACTTCTAAATGTAGTCAATATAGAAAAGTGGTTTATAAGATATTTTACATAAAAAAAAAATCTGTGTGTATTTTACATTTTACCACAGCTCGATTCAGATTAGCCACATTTCAAGTTCCCAGTAGCCGCATGAGGTTAGTAGTTATTGTGTCAGAGAACACAGTTCTAGACATTTAACTCTTTAGGGCTCCCCTTTATCTACTTAATCCTGTGTGTGTATAAGAATCTTGACAATTTATCAGACAGCTTTTCTCAGGCTGAACCAGGGAAAGTCATTTTTTTATATCCCCTCAAGGGAACCAGAAAGCAACTCTGTGGGAGTTATATAGATAGCTCTGTTGGTTTAGCTCTAAATTCTTGCAAAACTGGAGAGTTTTCATATTTCTTTCTCCAAACCATGAGATTGCTGCAGGGACTTGAATGAGAGGGAAGGAAGAAAACCGACATGTGAACCATTCATTTTATAGATATTTATATGTGAATATTTATATATATCTAAAATGCTCTATCTCTCTATCTCTTTTCTAAGATGTACTTTTATTCAATAAAATTCACTCATTTAAGGTGTACAATTCAGTGGTTTTCAGTATATTCTCAGAGCTGTGCAACCATCATGACAGGTCTAACTTTAGAACATTTTCATTACCTCAACTAGTAAATCCATGCCAACTTAGTACCATCAATTCTCTCCCCATCCCCCAGTCCTAGGCAACCATAACCTATTTTCTGTACAGATTTGCCAAATTTTGGCATTATGAATAATAATTCTATGAACATTCATATGTATGTTTTTCTGTGAACATACATTTTCATTCTTTTGGATATAAGCCTCCTAGTAGAAACTGGTCTCCAAGGTAGCTGCACCATTTTACATTTCCCCCAGCAATGTGTGAGGGTTGTACTCTCTGCATCCTTGCCATCACTTGTTATTGTCTGTGTTTTTGATTTTAGCCATCCTAGTGAGTGTGAAGTGGTATCTCATTGTGATTTTGGTCACCATTTCCATAATGCCAATGATGTTTAACATTTTTCATGTGATTGTTGTTCACTTTTTAATCTTCTTTGGAAATGTCTGTTCAAATTCTTTGCCCATTTTTAATTGGGTTACTCGTGTTTTTATTGCTGAATTATAACAGTTCTTTACATATTCTGCATACACATTTATTTTCAGATACATGATTTTTACATATTTTCTTCTATTCTATTGGTTACCTTTTCATAGTCTTGATGGTGTCCTCTGAGGAACAAAAGTTTTCAATTTTCATGAAATGCAGTTTATTTTTTCTCTTGGTATTTTTGCTTTAGTAGCATGCATCATATTTTCAACACCTTTGTGAATAAAATTAGACATTGCCTCTGTTCACATGGAACTGATGGAAAAGAGCGGCAATTAACTAAGCAGTGACAGTAAAACAAGCAGGGCAGGGTTCAATGTGTTGTGGATTCACCCTGCAAGAACAATTAATATCAGCTCCTGGTGGTGAGAGCCAGAGAAGGTTTTAGAGGTAACGATTCAGAAACCAAAAGGTCAGGAAGTATTATTTAACAGTGAGGGGAAGAAATAATCCAGTCATGTTTACTGTTCATGGATGTAATTTTTAAAATACTTTGTGATGAAATTCTTAATTTCAGATACAAGGCAGTGTCACTTAATTTGTGTGTGTGTGTGTGTGTGTGTGTGTGTGTGTGTGTGTGTGTTTAGAGAGAACCCTGTAGATCTGCAGCCTATCTTAGGTCATCTTTCTGGAAGTCAGTTATTGGTCTGGCTGAGCACAGAAGTACTGGTTGATAGAGATTGCCAGTTGATATAATGGTAGATAAAGTCATATAAGGACAAAGATCCATAATCAGCTTTCACTGTCGTTAAGTCCTTAATATTTAGTCAAACAACCTCTATATTCAGAAAAATACACTGTATTCAGGAATCTTTCTAAAGCTTTGCAGTTTCCTTCTGTCCATACCAAACAAGGTAAGAAATAACAATTTCACCTTCAGCTTTTGCTCTTACCCAACCCAATTCTTACCTTTCCTTTTGCATTCTGGAGTCTGTTTAGGTAAATGTATATCTTATCATAAACACTGGGCAAAACTGTAGGTAAAATGTTCTTAAAATTATCGTTTGTACCAAATGTCAAACAGCAGGAATTGAAATTAAAACAGACATGAAAGAGGCAATAAAGGTAAAATCAATAAAGTTGATTTCACAAAAGGCTGAGTTACACAGCTTTTATGACGAGTCCAATTTTTAGAATAGACAGAACCCTGGGGATCTATTCTCCCATTGGTGTGCATGCCTCACTCTTATTTACTTTAATGAGCCTTATCAGTGGGAAACAAGGGAAAATAGATTCTCCAGCTCTCCTTTCTTATTGCTGGCTCCAAAGCCCTTAACAAAGCACACACCATGCATTAGTTTTGGGTACTATTCAGATAAGAGACACTTGGCAAAGAAAGTATTCAAAATTCTGTACAGCCTTCTTTGTGCATATTGTTCAGGAGATCCAGTTAGCAGAGAAACAGTTATTCTCTGTGTCTAGAGTGTCTTTATCCTAGGCTGTGCAGATTTAAGAAATACCTCAAGGCAATCTGTAATGCAGATGCCTTTGGCAACTAAGTGCAAATACAGATAAAATATTGTTATATAAATGATACTGATGATGAAAATTACCAGATAACATTTATAGGCTTCATGTCACCCTCCGCAATCTGGTGTTATATAAAGCCATGAGGTTTTTTGATTCACTTGAGTGAGCAGTATTACCGAAATATTTTATAGTTGGTTGCTACATAAAAGGGAAATAGTATCCTAAAACCTAGGGCAGTCTGTTAATATGAATGCATTGATTAGAATTTTGAATATTATGTGGTGAGCCTATTTAATATGGTAATTCCTCTTGTTTCTTTGACCACTAGTTCAATTCAGTAGAGGAAAATTGTATCTCTACCACGGAATACAGATACTGTGCTAATTACTAAGACATGAAATAAACAGTATCCGGAATCTATTTCAGTGGCAATAGTGGGTAGGCAGCTAGGAAGTTCACCTACAGATCTGTTTTCAAGTCCAGAGAGGGGACTTAGAGCATCAGTAAAGGCTTCAAAGAGATGACTGGAAGCCAAATCTTAAAGACTAAGGTAGAATTAGCCAGGTGGCAGGAAAGGTCTTCAAGGTCAGAGAACTCACCTCAGTTACTTTAAGTGCTGTGTATCATTTTTATCTAAAGAGTGCTTTTGGAAGAAAGAAGCAAAGCAAATTAATTCTCCTTATTGAATTATAGGGAAGCTTTCACAAGTGAATGCTACAGACCAGTCCAGTCACTTTCACAAGAATTTATGAAGAACCTTCTGTGAGCTTACATCGGGCTTACATTCAAGGCTATTGGGTACATAGGACTCTAACTATACTGAATGTTAGGTGGCTATTTTCTTTGAAGCTGTGTTCTGGGACCATTCCTCCAGTCCAAGAAGTCTAAGGGAAGAAAGGAGCATGGCAGGCCAGCAACCTTGGTTCCAACAGAAGGTGGCAAGGAGGCTCATGGTGATGGTGGGCATGTAGGGGGACAGGTGCGATGGGAGGCCTTAAAAGGGATGGTGAACAGAAGTGTTGGGGAGAAGTGGGTGTGTGAGGGGGGCTCAGAAGTGGGGGAGGGGGAAAAGGGTAGCAGAGATTTTTTTTCTTGTATAGTCTGTGAGAATGTTTTATTATTATTAAAAAAGTTTTTTAATGTTTATTTATTTTTGAGAGAGAGGCAGAGCATGAGTAGGGGAGGGACAGAGAGAAAGGAAGACACAGAACCTGAAGCAGCTCTAGGCTCTAGCTGTCAGTCAGCACAGAGCTCAATGCAGGGCTCGAACACATGAACCCTGAGATCATGACCTGAGGTGAAGTTGGAAGTTTAACTGAGTCATCCAGGCGCCCCTGTGAGGCTGGTTTAGTTCTAAGTCCATAGGATTAAAATATTTTGTTCCAGATCTTACTGTAAAAATCCCATGCATCCTTATTCAAACTGGATACACTATTTCTAGTCTCCTTTTATTTAAATCAAATTGTGATTTTATTTCCTATCTTCCTTGACGTTAAAATTCGGTCAAGAGAGTTTGGAAAGTAGGCATAAAACCTTATTAAACTGTGACATAGACTTAATCTAATCTGTGGCCAAGCTCTCCCGGGAGGAATTTGTCGATGGTTTGACAGTTCACATCTCCACCTGGTCAGGACTCTGCATCCTGGGCTGGGTTCCCGAGGTGAAATAAATATGGCAAAGCCACAGTCAGTGCTGGCACTTGCCATCACCTTTTTCTCCACTTGCTTCCCACATCCACTCTGTTTGCTCTACACTCACCCTGGGAGCTTGCAGACCTAACGCTCTGTTTGCCATAATTTCCTGTGTGCCGCAGCAGCACTGTCATCTTTATTTAGCGAGACTCTGCTGTATGGTTGGACTGCCACATTCCGATGAAACATGCAGTCAATTATCCACATGTTTGTAAATATATGGATGCTTGGCACTAAGTAAATTGGGTAAATCGACTTGTTGTTTGTTTGCTGAATCCTCTGGCAAAACTGCACCTGTTTTATTCTTTGTTACCAACGACCTGAAGAAAAGTATATCAATCTGTATCTATATCTATCTATAGATCTTCCTATGTATTTATGGGTATTTGTGTGTGTGTGTGTGTGTGTGTGTGTGTGTGTGTGTGTGTATAAAAGTCACTTCTAGTTTTTGTAAAATAGGAAATCACTGAAGATTTGGTTGGTAACATTCCAAAGCATTTCATTTTTTATAGAAAGCGCTTTTAGATGTTAAAGATAAGGGATGCGCAGTGTATTGTCCTTCCCAGTACCTCACCCTCCAGGTCCATTCTTTTCTTCCTCCATCCCATTCTGTGTCCAGGACATGGACCTCTTCCTACTCTATCCCCTACTCTATCCCCTACTCTATTTCCTGCTGGGTGGCTTCTGATTGGGTTTTGTTAAGGGGAAGCACCAGCAAGGGACTGAAAGGTGGGAGGAAAGAAAAGTCAGGGTATTTCTTCCTTCCTGCTCTGGGACACACTTTCTGGGAGGTGTTGCACCATCCAGGACAACAGCTGCCACCTGGCAGTGTCTCCTTTACAGCCCCAGCTCTCAGTGGGCTCCTGCAAACACTCTCCTTCCCCTTGTCCCGAGGAAGCACCAGCCTCCCTTCCTTAGATCTCCAGGTGCCTCCTGGAGGCCTCCACCTCAATTCTGGGTTCACTTAATGCTCCAACACTTCTGATAATAACATTCATTACAGTGTCTTGAACCAGCTGAGTTGGATTTTCTTTTCTGCCAGGACTCTAACTGACACAAGGGAGGTATTTTCCAAAAACATACTTTCTGAGTTTTTAAAGAAGAAACATGTGCCATGTATTTAACCACAGGAAATGTGTGATTTTACAGTTGGTGATGGCTGGGACAGGCCATGGGACTTGGTGTGATGAGCACTGGAAAAGGGAGTGAGTGAAAGGAACTCACTTTGTGACCTCAGGCAAGACTTTTGCTGGTCCTGTGGGCTGTCTTTGTATGTGCAACTAGGCCTGATTACCTGCTGCATGTAAGCATCTCACTGGCTGATGTGAATGGCACTGAGACACCATGTGTGACAGCCCTTTAGAAACTATGAAGCGCGAAGGCATGAAGGATGATGTAGTACTTGTACAGCTGTTGTCACGTCATGCCGTCGATCTTCATTTTCTCATTATCCCCTGTTGTATCCACTGCTTTTTATGATTTGGGGTCTTCATGTGACATTAATTAATGCTTAGATTCCTATTTTCATTTAAATCATTTGTGAATATCTTTCTAGTGTGATTTTGTGGTTGGATGACAGGGTTTGGAAATACCTGGTGGAAATTCCTGTTGGTTCTTGCTTCTGCTTACGTATTTATGTTTTGGTTCTAGGACTCTGGGGCCTGGAACAAGCTGCCTGTGGCCTTTGGTGAATTTCATTTCCTTGTGGATGAAATCATAATAGTGACTGACACCTACCAAGCCTTCCTCACAGGGGTAATGTAAAGAAATAATGAAAAAAAAAATAGGAGCATTTTCTGAAATCAATAGGAAAAATATCATTACTTGGATATATCTTGGATTTCAGTTTTGGCCATAAAATATGAAGCACTGGAATGGGATTGGATGGTGTTTAGAGATCCATTCAAAAATCAAAATTAAAATTTCTTTGTTTCTCAGAATCTTTATAGGGCCTTAAAGCCAAATGAAGAAAGATTCGTGTCCCACACTTCAGCATTAAGGCACATCTTCCACTGGCAACACAAGGAAGAGATAGGTTTAGTAAAGAGCAGGGGAAAAAAAAAAAAAAAAAAACTAACCATGAATGAAAAAGAGCCATGAGTCTGAGGATTATTGCCTTCCTACCATTATTTCCCTTCTCAAGTGGGTTTGTAGGATTCATAAGATTTGTAAGTTACCTAATTTGGATGGAACTTCTCTCCACTTGCTATATACATGGTGTACAGCAGTATTTTCGATCAATTAAATAGTAGTTTCTCATTTTAGAGTATCAAACAGTTGATGCTGTGGCTTGAACTGTGGTTCCCACACCCCCCATTCATACATTGAAGCCCTAACCCCCCAAAGTAACTGTATATACAGATTACCTTAAGAGGTAGTTAAGGTTAAATGAAGTCATAACAGTGGGTCTGTAATCCAATAGTACTGTGGCATTACAAGAAGACAAGAGAAAGAAAGAACTCTCTCTGCATGCTTACATTGAGGAAAAGCCATGTGAGCACATTGCAAGAATCTCAGCGTCTACAAGCCAAGGAGACTGCTGTCACCAGAACCTGACCATGCTGGCACCCTGATCTTGGACTTCCAGCCTCCAGAACTGTGGGCAAATAAATGTCCGCTGTTTAAGTCACCAAGTCTGTGGTGTTTTGCTATGGCAGCTGCAGTTGACTTATACACTTTGAGTTAGCTATAACTATCATAGATTATTAACAACTCTTGATGTTTTTCAGATTTAAGGAGAGAAGACAATTAGGCATGACCCAAAAGAAAAAAGGGGTATGTTTTAGTGAGTTTCAACAAAAATGTAATTTCTCATACTTGACTGTTAATTGTCCTTTCGTAAGAAGTATCATCACTGATTTGTACTCAGTGTGAAAACATCTGGTAAATTTTGTGAATGAGTAAAATTTTGAGACGGTGATTTGTAAAGTTAATTAGATGTAATTTTTCTATTAATCTAGCACGGGTCATTTTACAACACTGACTCTGACACCTAATCAGAAAACCAGGATGTATGGTGGAAGGCACTCTGGACTGGGCACTGGCTGACTTCATTTCTGTCTTGTCGAGTAGCTGATTTGTAACTTTGAACAAGTCATTTATCCCTCAGTGTCCTCATTCATAAAAAGGAGCAGTATTCGAATGGTGTCTGGGATCCTTTTGAGCTCTGACACTTTATATATGTGTTTGCCAATTTGTTGTAAGTTTGCTGAACTTTAATTAATTAGTCTGAAAGATGCTGTATAGGCTGTTAGAGAATGCCGCTAAAACAGTGCTTATAAATCTAATGACAGGCAAATATATTCAATATACTCTTAATTTGCCAGTGTGTTGTTTTCATTTCCACAGCATAGAAAATAAAATAATGTTTTCAAATAACAAGATAAACAAGATTCCTGCTGGTAAAATGTGAAAATCGGCACACTATATAAACCAAGATTCCTTTTCATAGTAGTTTATGCAAATAGGCCCATTTTTAAAACCTGCTATTGTAGCAAACCTACACTAGGTGGAAGCAAAGAGTAAGCGAACATGTTAAAAGGTTAGAAAGTGGTATTTCTGGTGGTAAAAGAATCCTATTTTTCTGGATAGTAAAGGTCATTAAAATCATAGGTTACATTCGTTTCTAAAGGATGCTAATTAGAGAAGAAGACCTCAAATAACACTGCCTATTTCAATCGCTGAAATGATACCAAACGGGGCACTGTTTAAGCCTAATCTTTACCTTTCTTCTTAAAGACTCTGGCTGGTATAAGAAATTAAATATTGACTCATTTATCTTAAATCCTGGGATCTGATTGATCAGTAAGCATAATACAATAACCAGCCAAATGGTGCTTGCTACTCATAGATCTCCTTGAAAAGCTTACAGGTAAAGCTTACAGCATAAAATGATAAACTGAAAAAAATTTCTCTAAAGCATATATACAATTTTGAACTCAGTGATGGGAAATCGATCTTATTGTGTATAATTTTACATGTCACTTCTTTTAAAAATTATATTTCTTTCCTTCTTTTGAAAATTAATTGGGTGTTATACTTTAGTTTCTAAAATGGGCAATGATGTGATGATTTCCATGTTTAGGTTTGCGGCAAGTCGAAACTCAGTTTATTACCAAAGTCTTTATGCAAAGTGAATTGCTTAGAGCTCCTCTTGAAATGCACTGCATGGAGAAGGAAAAACCTTTTGTATTCTAGAAAAGCATTTTGAAGTTGTTTGTGTAGGCAGTAAATCACAAGCAACATATTCTGTGCAATGATAATTTCTACACGGTGTTTTAGATAAAATCCATTGTTTCGAGTACAAGATGGCACCATTGTTTGTGAAATACCTGGAGGTAAACGCAAGGTGTACTAACAATTACTTAACGGTAGTGAACCTGCAACTGAGAAAAAGACTGGTATTGACAGAACCCTTTTCTGGTTGCCATCAGTATAAGCAGCATTTAACCTTTGTAACCTTTGCCCTTAGGGGCAACCACTTAATCTCTGTGGGGGGTGCAGATTCCTGATCTGTAAAATGTGAAAGCAAGGTCAGATAATCTGCAAATTTCAGCAGTTACTAAGATCCTACTTATTTTACTAAGGCCAGTTACAATGAACAAACTAGAGCTCCAGAATTAGAATTTATGTTCTTAGCTTCGCTTGTTTCCCTATTTGGCCTTAATAGAAAAGTACAAATGGGAAATAAATGATATACGTGAAGAGGCTTGGGGTCATCTCTATATTCTTTTGGTTAATGCTGTCACTGATCACCTACACAACTGAGAAGTAAGTTTTTCTTCTGTCATCCAACACTGCCCAGCAATGTTGACAAAGGACGTACGGGCATAAACCAAGATAGTTCATATGCATATTTTGAATTCACAACAGCATTAGAAGCTTAGGGAATAAAAATTTAGGTGTTGGATATCTTTGGGCAACTTAATTTTGAGCCTCATATCTCATATCTATATAATGAAGATATCAATGACTTAAGACAACAGTCCTGAGGATTAACAAGACACAAATGTTCACTAACACACACTGTGTTAAAGGGAGAATTTCTGGGAAGTGTTGTCAAATACCTCTGAAAAAAGAGTATGTTTCTAGACAAAAATAGCAACTCTGCAATTTATTCATGTTCTCCAGGTCTAAATGTCATCACTCCTGTTCATCAGCAAGAACAAGAGAAATAGAAGAAAAAGATGTCATACTAAAGAAAATGAGTACAATTTTACCCATTCTAGGCAACACATAATTCTGAAAATTCTCACATGAAAATATAACCAATTAGACTAATTTTACTGGCTTGTATAAAATAGAAGCTGCAGTACCTTTCATTTGGTTTTCAATTACTTTCCTGTATTTCTAGTATCTCTGTCACACTCCTTTATCCACATGGATCATCCTATCAGCATGGGCTTGTCAACAGGTACATAATTCTTTCAAAGTTCCTCTTCACTGTCACCTTTTAAGATGTCTAGTTAAATTCTGTGGAAACTGGGAATTAATCTAGTCAATCATATCCTTAACTTTCAATCACTCCAGAAAAAAAGTCACACAATGAAAGAATCCTTACCACATGCTATGACAAGCTATACAAAGGGAACAATTGGCCTTTTCTTCTTAAGACTATAATGGCTTAGCAGGAAAGGCGTTTAGCATTTTTATTTTCTTTGCAGTTGTTCCTCTCATAGCATATTGTATATAAAAGTTAAATATTAATATTACCTGGGACTTACTGCATTTAATGGACTCAGCATGTCTTATATGTAGTCTCTGAGAGCTACAGTATCTCAACAACACATCTAATGGTGGGTTACTCTTCCTCCATTATATGGAAGACAGAAGGTGAAGGCATGAGGAGAGTAAGTGGCTTGTAAATGATAATCAGTGAAAGAACTAGATTGAGAATGTGGGTCCATTTTGATAGTTAGCCCGGAAGCTAACACACAGCCTTTTGGGTCAGCATTGATGTCTATGGCATTAGTAACTTCATAGTAATATCATGAATATCGTTGAATGTTTAATGGTACCTCTTGTAATGCTTCTGGAATCACTGAATACTTAAAACAGAAGGAAGTTACTTATTGATGACATTGTTATCATGTTCAAATTGACAATGTTGATAATGACCTATATTTGGGTAGAACTGCACCTCATACTTTATAATTCAGCTATTATATTAGTACTTAACTCAGTACTAAACAAAGATAAAATTTCAACAAACATTTGTGGATTTGTTCAAAAAGCTTTTAAAATACATATTAGCTTACTTCATTTTACAACAGCTTTGTGAAAAAGACTGGGTGGGTAGCATTATACCAATTCTGCTGGGAAACAGATAAAAACTAATAAAATGGGTATGGGCTTTAGAGTCAAGTAATAGATTCTTAGCTTGATTTTGCTCTTATTAGCCATGTGAGCCTCAGTTTTTCTCAACAGAGAAAACAAAAAGTTATTGTTGGGAACGAGATGATGCATGTAATGCATCTAGTCCAAGGTTATTGATCAGGGTCCTGCACTTAAGGGACAGAAATATGATCTGAGCTCAGATCTCATGATTTTGGGTCATACACTTTTTGTATTAAGTCAGATTTCAGTAACAATCTACCAGTCGTTTTGTCATGAGCCATGCCCCAAGCACTGACAGGCTTTGAAGATTTGTTATTACTTTGCCTTATGGAAGCCTAAAAAGTCGTGACCATAAAACAATTAGTGATTCTGCTGATCTGGAAACAATGTCACTTGAACTGAGATGGATTTTACTTTTTCCCTCTTTTTCCCTGTAGGCTGAGTGTGGTTGAGCTGAGTTTTCGGAGATGGCATTTCTTAGATATCACTTCAGTTCAATATTCCATGTCCCTTCTGTGGCCAGAAATAGCCAATAGCTCCTCAACTTTAATTCTTTCACATTATCAGTGTGTCAAAATGGAAACCAGTTGCTGCAGAGTCTCTGGCACACAAGATGAATCAGTAGCAGCCAGAAGCAGAAGCTGGGCTTCTGGCTAGACAGGAGACACTTCAAACCACTAAATGAGTATAGGATGGCTGTGTTGGATGGTGTGGAGGTGATGGCAAAGAAACATTTTTTTTTTTCTAGTCATGACTGTTCAGGTCATTTTCATGCAGGAACCTAAAAGAAAATAAATGAATTGTGGCAGTTACAATAAACTGCCTGGACTTCTATACTTTCAATTCCCAGACTGGCTTCTCCATTCTAGACTGAAGTCTCATGCATTTTCCACTAATTTAAAAGTGTGGCATAATGAAAAAAGCACAGGTCTCTGATGAGCTGTGTGACTTTAGATAGGTCATTTTCTCAACTGCACAATGGTGATAATAAGAATACAGAGCCTGAGAAGACCGTGTTTACGTGTATGAAATGCTTTAAAAATTTAAAGTGTCAGATGATGTGGGGCACCTGGGTGGCTCAGTCAGTTGGGTGTCTGACTTCGGCTCAGGTCATGGTCTCATGGTTCATGGGTTCAAGCCCCGCGTAGGGCTCTGTTGCTGACAGCTCAGAGCCTGGAGACTGCTTTGGATTCTGTGTCTCCCTCTCTATGTGCCCCTCCCCTGCTGGCGTTCTGTCTCTTTCTCTCTCAAAAATAAACATTAAAAAAAATTTTTTTAAAGTGTCAGATGATGCTGGCTTGTAAAATAATTTTTATCACTAGCCGAAAGAGGAGGTTTATATTGACTTATTTGGTTAGGCATGCCATGCCTCTCCCTTAGTGCCAAAATGAGTTTTATGCCCTTCTGGAAAAAAAGATGTGACACCCTCTGATTTTATTCTCCAAATTGTTCAGCATTACACTACAAAATAAGCTCCATGAGGGCAGACATTTCTGTATGTTTGGTTCATGTGATGTGTCTGAAGTGCCTATGACCATACCAGGTACACGATCTGTGTTCAGTGACTGTCAAATGACTGAATGATTTAATGCAGGAAGGCACAAGGATCTACTGTGGCTTACCTTTCAACTGAGTGTGTGTGTGTGTGTGTGTGTGTGTGTGTGTGTGTGTATGTGTGTGTGTGTGTGTGTGTGCAGGCAAACTGGGGAAGGCTTGGCATTAAGTGTATTTCTTCACATATATTCCATTTCACCTTAACCGGTAAACATTTCACCTTGTGACTTCTGATTTTGGGTCAGGTAGCATCTGCTTAAGAACACATTTCTTCCTGACATTCCAATTCAAGTCACAATTCAAATCCCACTAGTTCTGGACGCTCCTGGATCAACAAATTAGTTGCACTCAGCTTAATAATACCCTACCAAGCCCTGAAAGTCTTACAGAGATACACAATTACCAAAACCCACCTAGGAGGCCAGCACATTCAAGGAATCGCTAATAGGATTCAAGAGGGAGCGTTGACAATACAATCAGTCTTTAAATGAAGAATTTCTTATGTCAGAGCTAAATCCAGTCAGAGAAGCAGAGGGCAGTTTTATGATTTATACGAATTCACACATGCATCAGTGGTAATATAAGGCTGGTTGAAACGCTGAATGCCCAATGTCTATCGAGTCCTGAAAAGACATTGCTTGGATTTATCTAGGGAAGCAGAGTGGGTCAAATGGGATCCATGAGTTTGTCATCAATAATGTTTACTGATCTGTTATTTAAGGAATTTTAATGAAAATGAAGTCAGATGAAGTGAACTGTTTCTAATCTGATTTCACTCAGTCAAGCTAAGCCCTTCTCTACTAAACTAAAGCCCAGGGAATCTAACAAAAAGCAAATAAGTAGTGATCAGTAGACTGTAGGAAAGCTGCAGTCTGCAGGCCTGTGTCAGCTGCTAATTTCATCGGAGCCCTTGATTCTCACACGCCTCAAGATTCAGAGCCGTTCTTTCCCCAAAAGGAAAAGCAACTGTTGGAGCTTTCTCTCTAAGTCAGAAAGTATGACATGTCAAGACTGGACTTGTCATCAAAAGGTATAAGTATCCTTTTAATGTCTTAGAATCATTTGTTTCTCCAGGTAAATAAGCCCAACATTCTGTACAAATAAATCGAGGATAATTTTAGCATGACTTGGAATCCTAAAACCACAGACTGTACTAGTACAGTGCTCTCTCAACTGCCTGGAAAGGAAGGGAATTCTGTCATCTACTATTACTATTAATTTTATTCCTCTGTTCAATATTTTATCAAAGTAACACGTGCATAGGGTAAGAAGTTAGTAGAATGGAAGGACTTCTAATGAAAGATAGCAGTTCCTCACCCATCCTTTCCTACTCTTACATTCACTTCCCAGATACAGCAGCTTTTTTCAGCTGTTTGTAGTTCTTCTGTCTTTCTCTCCCGTTGTATGATTACAGCACTTCTTGGTTAATCAAATTCAGGCGTGATCTATAAATTCTCTGCTAGAATAGAGTTTAGTTAATTTACACAATATTTGTGCCTCATATATGACTTACCCTATTAGTAATCTTTGTATCATCATATTATATGCCTAAATCCATGTTTCTTTACATATCTAATTTACTCAGTATTTCTTTGCCTTCCTTCTCAGATAGATGAAAACATTAGGACTCTGTTCCACTTGCTCTCCAGACTCCCAGAAATTCTACCTTTACTGTAAAAGTGTCAAGGTTGATGGGGTGCCTGGGTGGCTCAGTCAGTTGAGCGTTCAACCGCAGCCCAGCTCATGATCTCACGGTTCGTGGGTTCAAGCCTCGCATCTGGCTCTGTGCTGGCAGCTCGGAGCCTGGAGCCTGCTTTGGATTCTGCGTTTCCCCCTCTCTCTGCCCCTCCCCACTCGCGTTCTGTCTGTCTGCCTCTCTCTCTCTCAAAAATAAACAAACATAAAAAAAAGTATCAAGGTTGATTACATTTTCATTTTGTTTTGTAACCATGTTTCAGTTTTATGTTTTCCTGATAGGCAACTTCTAACAACTGGAAACCAATAAACACTCATTATATCACTATTATTGAAATGTGATCATTGCATAGATTTGTAATATGCTAGGATTATAGTTCTTTCTATGGAGGTCCAGCTTCACATGTCTTCCAACTAACATCTCAGACATATCTTCATGATCCAAAACCAACAAACAGATAGCTTTCTAAATAATTGTTTTTGTATCTGATTGTCAAAGTGATATTCATTTTACATATAAAAATGTAAAGAAGAAAAGCCTAAAGTAAAATAAAAACAAATCCACTCCATAAAGGTAAATGAAACTAAAAAATAAGATGAGTTATTTCTAAATTTGACTTTTTTCTCCACTGAAATGGCAGATGGATGAATCAGACTGATCACTCCAATACTGTTTCAGGGCTTGGCAGGGGAGAGGTGGGTATTCTAGTTACTAAAGGCCCACTTAAAGAGGCTACTTTCCCAAACCCTACAACCTACTCCTTTATTCTATTCCACACTTCGTTGGGAACATAAAGACTATTTGAGCTCCTAAACACCTTTGATCATCATCATATCAACATTTCGTTTTGTCTTAATATAATTTCATCCCCTTTCTTGCTGTGCCTTGTTGGGTGTTATCAAGGTATTCCCCTAAGTGATTATATTTGATGAATTAAAGGTCATGCTTTTAGTCACTTACCCGAGGTAACAGGCACAACTGGGTCACCCAAGATTAGCCTCCTTCTGGAGGAATCTCTGCCGCTGTGAATCTGGTACTCTTCATCCTTCTTTAAAGAGGAATCTGCTTCACTAAATGGCTTCCTGATCTCTAATCACTGTACCACCCAGGTTTCTTTGGGTCTCCACCCTACCAAGCCCACTTCCTTGAGGATCACAAATTCTTAAGACACAGTGTAACATCTCTTTCCATTTCTAGTCTTCTTTCACTTCTCTGTAGTATCCATCGTTGCTGCCTATAGCTTCTTTCTCATGTTCCTTTCCCTTTGTTTCTGACTTTTCGTTCTTCTAGGTCTCTTATTGTCTTTTTTTTTTTAAGTTTATTTATTTTTGAGAGACAGAACACAAGTGGATGAGGGGCAGAGAGAGAGAGAGACGGAGACACAGAATCTGAAGCAGGTTCCAGGCTCTGAGCTGTCAGCACAGAGCCTGAGGACATGGGGCTCGAACTCAAATTGACCCCAAGTCTATGAATTAGTCCTGACCATTGTTAACAATTGCACTTGTTTCTGGATATCCCCATTTGGATGTTCATTTGACTCTGAGGACAATATGGCCCAAACTGAACTCATCCTCTTCCCTCTTCTTTCTGTAATTATTTCAGCATTTTAGTTACCTGTAATTATTTCAGCACCAGTTCTTAGATTACTGGTGCATTCAGCACCAGTAACTGTTCTTTGCACCTTCCCTTGGCTCCCTGCCTTCTGTGAATTTTTCAGTCCTGTTCCTTCTATCTCATAACACCTGATGTTCTTTCTTTTCCTATGTCCACTGTTCCTTTGCTTTCTCTCTTCTGATTCTAGAAAAAGATGCTAATGTAAACGGTAGAATGCTATACATGAAGGCTTGAGAGAGAGACAAAGTTTATCATCCTGTGATATAATGAGCAGTCCTATCTTAATCATTTTATTAACCACCTACCTGCTTTCTCCCTGGGGTCTTCTAGAAGAACTGTTTCACACCCTTTCCTTACTCAAAAATATGCATTTCCCTGCTACCTAATTAAAAAAATCCAACCTCCTAGATTAGTATTTATGTCCATGTTTAAATCTTGGATTCTACTACATGTGTAACAGAAAATTTTTCAGTAGCTTTCTGCCTTTCCCCTCCCAACTCCTCACCTGGAATGGAAGCTGTCTGAAGCAGGAATTTATCTGCCTTGTGCACTGCTGTTTTTTTCTGTGTTTAGTACAGAGCCTGATACACCGTATGCTCTCAGTATTTGTTGAGGAGTTAGATAGTATTCTCTGGGCACCTGGCTGGCTTAGTCAGTTTAGCATCTGACTTCTGCTCAGGTCATGATCTCATAGTCCATGAGTTTGAGCTTCGCGTCGGGCTCTGTGCTGACAGCTCAGAGCCTGGAGCCTGCTTCATATTCTGTGTCTCCCTCTCTCTCTGCCCCTCCCCTGCTCATGCTCTGTCTCTTTCTCTCTCTCTCTTTCTCTCTCTCTCTCTCTCTCTCAAAATATGTAAACATCAAAAAATTTTAAAAAGTGGATAGTATTCTCACCTTATGCTTTCTGATCTCCATGCCCTTTTATTTTTTATTTATTTATTTATTTTATTTTTTATTACAGAGAGAGAGAGAGAGAGAGAACACACGAGTGGGGGAGAGGGGCAGTGGGAGAGAGGAAGCGGGCGAGGGAGAATCTTAAGCAGGCTCCATGTTTGGCCCAGAGCCCAATATGGGGCTTGATCCATAACCGTGGGATAGTGACCTGAGCTGAAATCAAGAGTTGGACATGCAACCAAAGGAGCCACCCAGGCCCCCCTCCATGCTTTTTTAGACAGCACTTCCATTTATTGAATGCTTACTGTTATGGACTATATTATGCTCCCCCACAATTCATATGTTGAAGTCCTAACCCCCAGCACCTCAGAATGTTATGCTGTATTTGGAGACAGGGCTTTTAAAAGGGTGATTAAGTTAAACTGGGTTTTTAGGTTGGACCTTAATCCAATCTGACTGGTATCCTTGTGGAGATATGGACACACACATAAAAGGAGAAACTAGGGATCTTTGTGCATAAAGGAAAAAGGGCATGTGAAGATATAATGGGAAGGCCAACCTCTGACAACCAAAGAGAGAGGCCTTAGGAGAAGTTAAACTTGCAGATCCTCGATCTTGAATTTCTAGCCTCTAGAGCTGTGAGAAAGTCAATTCCATCTGTTTAAGCCACTCAGCCTATGGTATTTTGTTACGGCAGTCCTTACAAACTAATGCATGTACTCTTGCCAGATACTCTGTAAAACCTTTTATGTATAATGCTAATAAGAGTACTATAATATAGATACTTGTATGATTTCCATTTTACAAATTAAAAAAAAATGAAAGCATTGAGACATTAATTAATTTCCTTATGGTTACACAGGCAAGGTTTGGAATGCAAGCAATTTGACTCATGCTGTTCCCTCTTCTTGGATCACCCTTTCCCTCATTTCTAAATACTCAAACTCTATCTATAAAGCCAAAGGAAATGTCCTTTCACTGAATTTCTGTACTCTGGCTCTGAATCTGCATTCTAATAATGATTCTTTTGCCTTATTTTCAGTTTCAGTCTTATTGTAAGTGCCTGCTAGGAACCTGCCTAACTCTCCAGGACTGGGGCTCTGCATTATTCATCAGAGGCCTTTGACATTAAACCTGGAGTCCTTCTGGGACAACAGTCTGTCTACATACCTGGGGCCTGGCTACTGGCTGACAGGTGCCCCTGGTGATAAACACACACCAGTTGATGTGGGCTTATGAATTCATTTGTTTCAGAATTCCATGTTGCTATTCTGTCAGATGCACAGGAATCCCTGCTAGCCTGGTATTGATTACATTCCCGGATCACCATTGTTTTTATATTTTACTATAGCTTTGATATATAGTGTTCTACCCTTTATATGTATTTTTCCCCAGAGCCAGAAGCTGAGTCTCTCCTAAAGCCCCAGGCTTATCATAAATAGTTCTGCTTCCATGTTTCTGCTTATCTTAGGCATGGCTATCATTAAGCAGGCAATATCCAGGCATGACCTGTGATAGACAGTTCTTAGATTATGGTCAATGATCCAATCATTCATTCATGCATGTGTTCATTTGTTCTTTCATTCAACCACCTGACTGAGAGAACTATTCATATATTTCAGTCATAATACCAGGTGGTAGGTTCAAGGTCAGTTTCTTTGATTTGACATTAAAAACAACTACAAGCTTTTGATGCTATTAGCAGCTTATAAAACATCTTCCCCAAAGTAACCAACAATAAAATGTAATTTGAAGACATGTTACTGATGAGATTCAGGTGTCTTCCCTACGTGTCAGCAGGAACCAATCTAAAATGAAATCAATGGAAAACAAGCTGCAAAGAGGGAAATTGTAACATGTCATGAGGATATGTTTAATGAAGGAAAGCGATGGTATAATGATAAGGGACAACTGAAATTTCTGAGGATCTGGAAGGAATATTGAAAAAGAAACAGTGTTGAAAAGGTTTGGATTAGTTCTACTACAGGTACAGCCTAAGAGACAGAAACTCCAGCCTGTTCTAGTGTTAATAAAGGATGGCATTTTAATAGAATAATTAGTAGAGTTTAGCAAACATTTTTGAGCAACCACTATATGCCAGATAATTGTAGGAATACAAAAGACAATCATATATGGTCCTTGTCCTCAAGAAGTGAGGAAAACAGACACATAAAACCCTAACCCTCCTGGGGGTAGGAATGGAGTTAGTGTAGTTGTTGCTACCATCAAGGGAACTATTACTGGAAGTGACATCAGACGCTGTCAAGACCGATATTTCCTATCTTCCCTTTGTAATGGAACAAACACTTGGCACAATTCTCAGAATTCCGCCTTAGTTGAGAAACAAAAAAGTAGGCAACAGAGACCAATCTATTGTGATGAGTGAGGGGAACTATGCTGGATATTTTCTATTTTCCTCTCCTAACCTATTCCATCTTTGTCCACCCTTCTCTCTGCCACAAAAGGTTGACCTGTGTGAAATATGTTAATCAAGTTTCCTTGATCTTGGGCCAATATGGACATGTCTCCAGGGAGATCAAAACAAACAGAAAAATGAAGTCCTAGTATTGTTCCCTGACTCCTTTTTGCTGTGTCAGGCTAAACTGGTTCTGTCCCTCAACTGAAGTTTCCCTTTTTCTTTTTACCCCCCCCCCCTTTCCTTTCAGATCCAAGTGGCTTCATCCCTGCCTCTATTTGGCCTTGGAGTGGTAACAACTCTGTTATTAGTAGCCTTGGGTTCTTAACATTCTTTATGCTTCCCCTATACTCTGGTCACATTTTTGTAAATAGTTCCTTTATGAAACCTGCATTGAATTATCCCAGGTTGAGAGTGCATTCTTCTTGAAACTCACTTGATGTAGGCAGCAATCAAAAACACTGAGGAGGGGCAGGATAGGGCAAAACCCTGAACCTGTTGATTGGACAATGTGGAGACTATAGTCTAGAAAGATAAGCAGTTCTATGACTCAAGCATTGTGCATGTCCCCAGGGTTTGCTCCTGGATGCTATATTTGAGAGCTGTTTGGAAGCTTGGAACATTAATCAATCTGAAAACTAGCAATGCCACTGTTTTTATTTTATTTTATTTTATTTTATTTTATTTTATTTTGAGAGAGAACAGGGCAGAGGAGCAGAGGGGGTGGGGGAGAGAGAATGAGAGAGAGAGAGAGAGAGAGAGAGAGAGAGAGAGAGAGAGAGAATATTGAGCAGGCTCCACGCCCAGCATGGAGCCTGACTTGAGGCTCCATCCCATGACCCTGGGACCATGACCCGAGCTGAAATCAAGAGTTGGACACTCAATCAACTGAGCCACCCAGGTGCCCCAATACCAGTGTTTTAAGTGCCTGGCACTGCAACTTAATTCCAAACCCCACCACACAAGAGGTATCAGCATTCTGGCTCTTTCAAAGGCCATGGGGTACCTTAAGCCTTTGAACTGCTGCACATGACACCAGCTGTCAGAAAACAGAAGCAGAAGTAAAACAGGGTCTCAGTGTAGATGGAATAATAACCTTACCACACTAAAACAGAAATGTATTCCTGGTGTTAAGAAAACAGGGCTCTGTAAAATTATTACTAAGTGCCAGATGGGACCAAATGGTTTTAACATTTAAAGACAACATTGATCAACCTGGTCAACCATTCAGGCATCCCTGTTGTCCATGTGCAAACCAAAATTATTTTCTTAAACACATTTTCTAAGATGGCTTAAACCTGAGAGAAATACTGAAATATAGTTTAATCCTCTTGGTTTAAAAAGTAAATGTAAATGATCTTTAAGTGATTGCAACATAAACTACTGACTTTGTTTCCCTTAATTTCTCTCCAATACATCAGGTATGACTTATCTGATCTAATCCACACCATTTGGGAATCAACAGACATGTACCCAGGAGTCCTGAGTTGGATGAGCACATATTTTACAAAGAGCAGACAGTTCTGGCCCTTGTTTTATCAAAGGTCGGGAGCACAAAAGTGAACTAAATAACAGAAATCAAAAGGCAAACATTGACACCGGATGCTCACAAGACTTAGCAAGAAATACATTCTTAAAAGTCATTAAACAATTTTGAAAAGAAATTCAAGCTGCGGGGACTGAGCTCTGAGATCAGAACAATAAGCTCCGTGAATTGGAACAGAGGCTTTCTGAAAGAAATGTCTACAGTTTTGAAGAATACTTTTCCCAGACAAGCTTCTTTGTGAGGGGATTTTTTTTTTTTTTAACAAACATGCCTATTTTTGACTCAGCTCAGAAATGAAATATTTCAAAAGCCCTTTCAAGCTCAACATCTCTAAAATTACTCCCTCAGAGTTACACTTTAAGGGGTAGTAGAGTAGTGAGATTAAGAGGAATACCAAGGTTGTAAAATTTTCACAGGCGTGACAAAGACACACAAAAAACCTTACTACTGCCATTAATGTTTTTAGTGTTTTAGGCAACACAAAAAAGTACCATGTGGAAAAATGGCAATATTGCAGGGGTGTAATAAAGCACTTCAAAGTTCAGTTTTGACCAAAGAGAGGATAAGACAAGATTACCTTTCCTAGGTTTATGAGTTTCGAAAGGGGAATTTTTATGAGAAATATTTTTATAAGTTTTGTTTTTTTGGAAATAATATCTATCACAGTTTTCTGTAATTAATGACAATGAATGTCAACATTATCTCCAAATAAAAATGTTTTCTGGGGAAATGAAATCAAACTCAGAATTAATTTACTTAGGTAGCTACTAATGGTCTTATCTGTACATTCCATTGAGACTTAATTAATCTAATCATAGCTTTGGTTGGTTTGATTTTCATCATGTGCAAAAATACTAAGGGAAGTAGTTTTACATCAATGAATCAGAATCAGAGAAAATTTTGTCCAGCTTCATTTTGCATGGAAATCCTAAGATATTTGTGAAGTTATATATTCATGTGTATCTATAAAAGTGAACATTATAAATACTAATTAGAGCCAGTTATTTTTTTCTTGATAAGAAGACATACATATGCAAGCAAATTATTTTATTTTGAACAATTCAATTTTAAAGTTCAAACTGAACTAAAACTATGAATTAGGCCATTTTGTTTTAAAGAACTAGATTTAAAGTGGTTTGAGCTTGTACTGGTCCTACTTTAAAAGGAAGGGTGCTTCTCCCTGCTAATTCTCAGGGCTCATTGTTTTTTTTCCTCTGGAGCATTTTGTGTTCTTCAGATCGTGACCTAACCAAATCACTATTCTGTCCGTAGATGTGTTGTTTTGCCTTCCTGCTTCCCTTCCTTTATGTGGGGTACCAACTCAGGTTAGCCAATTAGATCTACCTAGCCATAATAATATTTTGATAAGAGGTTTCCCTAACATTTGAAAAGTGAATGCAGGAAGACAGGCTTTTCTTTGTCCTGGACCACAAGCTGTGAAGAACATCTAGCTGGAATGCCAACAGCCTCCTTTCCTAGCTGCCTGAACAAAAAAGCTGCAGAATGAAGCCAGAGAGAAAAGCAGAATAAAGACAGAGAGGGATGTAGAGCCAGGACCTGCCTGAAGCCTTAGGATTTTCTAATAAGAGACAATGACTCCCTTTTTGTTTTAAGCTAGTTTGTGTTGGGTTTCTGTCCCTTGCAGCCAAAATAATTCTGGCTAATCTGACAAATAAGCAATAGAAAAAGCTGGAAGGGAAATAATTTACAGCAAATTATGACAATGTTTCTTGTTCTTACCCACATATGGCAAAAATGGTCACCATTTTTGCTCACATATCTAATGCTCACATAAAAAGTGCTCACATATATAGTGAGAGAGAAAAATAAAAATTCTTACTTTAATGTATCTTGAACATAGAGACTGTTAGTACATTTCACAAAATATGTTAATAGATGACATGCTTTAGTCTGCTGGTTAATTTATAAAGATATTTTAAAGACTACATTTACATATCAAAAGCATAATCATCTTAGTAAAAAATATATTGTTAATGACTCATTTTTTGGTTATATGAAAGCAAATTCACTATTTTGACCAAATTATTTAATGACACTTAGTATGATATGTCCATGTATGTAGGCAGTTTTAGGTAAAGATTAGAAGTTTAAGGAAGTTAATGGCAAAAGATACAGAGTAATCCATCTGACTTTAAACCATGCTCTAGCCCCTCATTATCTACACACAAAAACACATGGAATTACACTTAATTATTATATTTTACAAAGAAATATAATTACTGGGTTAAGTTCAAATCTATTGTCAATAAACCAAGGGAAGTTAAATGATATATAGAAATTTGGACATAATTATACATCCATTCTTAGAAATCCTTGGATCTTGCCTGTGTCTTCACACCAGATTGGTTTGACCCTTGTGACTGAATTGAATATTAGTTAAATTCCATCAAAGTATTTGTCTGAATTAGTTTTTTAAACTGACATATCTAATAAGGTAAACTGGTTTATACAAGTAAATACCACTTTAGTACTCAGAATACCATGTCAATTAGATCATTCTTTTTTTTTTTTTTTTTTGAGAGAGCGAGAGCATGAGCAGGGGAGAGGGGAGAAGGGCAGAGAGAGAGAGAGAGAGAGAGAGAGAGAGAATCTTAAGCAGGCTCTGTGCTGAGCATGGGATTGAAGCTCCTCCCTCATCTCCCCCATCCCCTGCTCTGATGTGGGGCTCAATCCCATGACCTTGGGATCCTGACCTGAATCGAAATCAAGAATCAGTTGCTCAACTGATCGAGCCACCCAGGCACCCCTCAGTTAGATCATTCTTTAATGGTTTTGTAAGTATTTGCAGCAACTGCCCTTTATAGTTGAACCTACTAATAGAACCTGAAGCCTTTGACTTTGGGTGTGCTGCTTGGTCTACTATTCAGCGTTCATTTTGGAATTTGAACTTTAACTGTAGGTAAATCTAAGAAATATAGAATTTCAATTGAAGGGAACCATAAAACAACAATCTCACTTATCCATTCTATAAATGAAAACTCATATTCAGGGCTCTGACATACCTAGATAGGCCTGGACACAGATCTTCAGAGGTCTAGCACAATGCTTCTATTGGAAAGCTGTTCTTCAGATGCAAACAGCTTGGTACTTTACATTGTACTGATTTGGTTTTATGGTTGATTTTATGTTTCAAAATAACATCATAAAGCTGGATTAGATATTCAAATTATCTAATGGGTTGCTATGCTAAATAATTTTAAAAAATAACATTATTTATTTATTTTTAAAGATATTATTTTTGAGTAATCTCTACACCCAAGGTGGGGCTCAAACTCAAAACTTCGAGATCAAGAGTTGCATGTTCCACTGACTGAGCTAGCTTAAAGTTAACATTATTGAAATTTAATAGATGTTTATTGAGTTTTGTTTCCATTCAGTAATTAAAAATAATCTATATGTATAAAATCATACTAATGACTCCTAGATTCTTTAGTATGAAAACATAATAATCATTCCCCCTGGTAATTTCATTTACCTTTCATTAATTCCTCTTTACTTAATCTAGAAGATCTTGGATGACATTTTGTGTGTTTGCTTGTTTGTTTTTGAAATTACCAGTCAAATAAAGTGAATTGGTTTGTACAAGTAAGTATCACCTCAGGAACCATAGTAAACATTGTAAAATATATTAAATTGAATGGTTTTGTGTGAAATCCTGAATGTAGTCTAGTTTTATGTGTTACCATTCTTTTTGGCTACATGTGAGAGTTAGAAGAATGTCTTCTGTTGTCCAGAATGAAATATCTTTTTAGAAACTGAAACAACAGACCTTTAAGAATTCTGGACAAAAAATATCTGTAGTGGAATATCAGCTATGTTCCAAAGGGAATACTTTATCAAGATTGTTAAATAAAAATTTATGATTTTGGAAAGCTTACCATAAAGAGTTTTGGGGACAATTAAACAAACTAATGTATCAGAAGCAGTAAGAAATGTTCAATAAATGTCAGCTATTTTTATGAAAAACAAAAAAATTGTATTAGTCTTTAAAAATGACAATTACTGCTTTTAGCTTATATTTTGCCGCATTTCTATTGAATTGTTTGAAGGGGAAATGACATTTTATATAACAAATGATTTTTCTAGTTAAAAAAAAGGATCTAGGCTGATGTCACTAAGATAGTGACATAGGTTGTTTCTGAATTTTCTCCCCCTCACAAGAGGAACAACTAATATCTGTTTGAGAACAAGACACCACTGAGAGAATCCTAGAACATGGAGATGAAGCTGAAACCGCCCCCCCCCCGCCCCAGCCCTGTATCACTGAGACAAAGACAGACTGCATTAGAAGGGTAAGAGAAGTGGCTACATGTTGACCACACTGACCCTCCCCAAGGCTGCTGTAGCACCATGCCCAGAGATGTCCCTTTGAGCCTCTAGTTCCTCCAGTGGGAATAGAGAAGATGGGGTAGGGGTCAATTCCCAGCATTGTGGGTTGCTTTGTGGGGACCCCTACTCTGATACTGCACCAAGAGGACTATAGGGGAAACTTCAGGGTCTAGCCAATGAGATTCTGACTTCTGACTGTGTGGGGAAGGAGGTGCATCATTACAACAAACAGCACATGATACTGGCAGACCAAGTTCATACTCAGCAGTGCCTCAGTAGTAATTTCAACTAGAAGTTTTGCTTATCTGCAGAATCAAGCTGGGGATGTCTCTGACCAAGGAACTAGGGGGAATAGATCTGCTTGATAGAGGTCCTCAAAGAAGGAGTTTTGCTGGCCCTAGAGGCTGGCTTGCCCCTGCCCAGGCATGGCGCTGAGTCAAAGTCTCACGTGCTGTGGAGAGTGCCTTCCAGCCCCATTTGACCAGAAGGGCAGGTGACAACTTCTAGAAGCTGTGTGGCCCAGGGGTACTTAAACTGAGAGGTAGGCAGGTAGAGCTGATCACCCACAGAACAAAGCCAGTACCTGGCATGGAGTCTTTCCATACAGGCATACAGGCAGGGAGATTAATTAATTGATAACCAAGGCTGAGAGTAGCTCCTAGCCCCTCCCAACCAGAGAGCCTGTTGGGGAAATTGATGGTAGCCTGGAGTGGTCGCTCCTTTTCCTGCCCCAGGCAAGTGCCTGATACTTAGCCCTATCCACTCTGGAGAGTGTCTTCTGGACCCATCTGACCAGAAGGGCTGGCAAAAACAAAAACTGAAAGCTTTTGGCCCAGGAGCGCTTGAGCTGAGACAAAGGTATACAGAGCTGCTAGTTTACAGAACAAAGCCAGTGACTGTGTTTGGCCAGGGAACTTGGGAAATAGGTCAGTTTGAATTAAGACAACAATGACCTTTAGTGGTTTTAGAGTTGCTTCTCCCACTGCACCTGGGCACATCTGTAGCCCCTCTCATCACCGAATACAACCTTTAGCCTCTCCAACCAGGGAACCTTACCAGAGTACACAGGAAGCTGCATAGCTCATTCAACTGTTCTACGTATAGTGGCACTCGAACAAAGAGCATACATAGGTTTTCCCATCTGCAGAACAAAACCAGTGTGGCCTCTGCTAACCAGGGAATTCAGTGTATACTCAGGCCTGATTTGGGTCCCCAAACAATGAACTGCAGAGGCTGTGGGCCCTGGCCTGTTGTCTTGCCAGGGCAGGGAAGTGAATAAACAGTCCCACCAACTAATGAATGTAAGTACCTAGTCTTAACCATTTAGTAAGTCTGACCACAGAATTTAGACAACCACAGAGTCCCACCTGCCCAAAGGCATTAACAGCAAACACACCCAGAACCTCAAACTGGATTTTGTCTCTGCCAAAGCAAACCTGTAAAGTTGGAAGAGGTGCTCCATTACTCAAATGTAATGATACTAATGTAAGAAATCAAGGATAATTACAAATTAGGTAAACATGAAATCCCCAAAGGAAACTAACAAAGCTCTAATAATTGACCCTAAAAAAATGGAGATCTATGAACTGTTAGACATAACAATTCCCTTCAGGAAGTTTAGTAAACTACAAGAAAACACAAACAATTAAACAAAATTAGGGAAACAATGCATGAATAAAACGAGAAGTTTGGCAAGGAAATAACAACTACCCTCCCCCCTCCCAAAACCAAGAAGAAATCCTAGAGTTAAAAAATACAACAAAACTGGGGCACCTGGGTGGCTCAGTCGGTTGAGTGTCCGACTTCGGCTCAGGTCATGATCTTGCAGTTTGTGAGTTTGAGCCCCACATAGGGCTCTGTGCTGACAGCTCAGAGCCTGGAGCCTGCTTCAGATTCTATGTTTCCCTCTCTCTGCCCCTTCCCTGCTTATGTTCTGTTTCTCTCTGTCTCTCAAAAATGAATAAACGTTAAAAAAAATTAAAAAAAAATACAACAAAACTGAAGAATTCAATAGTTTAAATTTTTTTTTAATTTTTTTTTAATGTTTATTTATTTTTGAGACAGAGAGAGGCAGAGCATGAATGGGGGAGGGTCAGAGAGAGAGGGAGACACAGAATCGGAAACAGGCTCCAGGCTCTGAGCAGTCAGCACAGAGCCCGACGCGGGGCTTGAACTCATGGACCGCGAGATCGTGACCTGAGCCGAAGTCAGACGCTTAACCGACTGAGCCACCCAGGCGCCCCGATAGTTTAAATTTTTTTGAATATTTATTTATTTTTGACAGAGAGAGAGAGCGCGAGAGAGAGAGAGAGAGAGCACGAGCAGGGGAGGGGCAGAGAAGAAAGGGAGACACAGAATCCAAAGCAGGCTCCAGGCTCTGAGCTGTCAGCACATAGCCTGATGCAGGGCTCAAACTCACAGACCACGAGATCATGATCTGAGCTGAAGTTGGACGCTCAACCAACTGAGCCACCCAGGTGCCCCCACGATTCAATAGTTTAAAAGTAGACTCAACCATGCAGAAGGAACAATCAGTGATTTAGAGGATAGGACGTTGGAAATTATCCAAAAGAGCAAAAAGAAAAGAGAATTAAAACGAGTAAAGAAGTGGGGTGCCTGGGTGACTCAGTCAGTTAAGCATCTGTCTCTTGATTTCAGCTCAGGTCATGATCTCAAGATCATGATCATGGGTTTAAGGCCCACATCTGGCTCTGTTCTGACAGCATGGAGCCTAATTGGAGTTCTCTTTTGCTTTCTCTCTGTCCCTACCCTGCTCCCACTCTCTCTGTCTCAAAATAAATAAATAAACTTAAAAAAAAAACAAAGATCGAAGAAAGCCTTTGGGAATCATAGGACACAATAAAAAAATACATATTCACATTATGGGAATTCTAGAACAAAAAGAGAAAGAGAAAGGGACAGAAAGAAATTTAAGGCAATAATGGCTGAAAACTTCCTGGACCTGGGCATAAAAATGGACATTCAGATCCATGAGGCCCAAGGGACTCCAAATAGGTTGGACTTGAATAAGGTTATACTGATACATAGTATAATTAAACTGTCAAAAGTCAAAAACGGGGTACCTGGGTGGCTCAGTTAAGTGTCCAACCCTTGATCTCAGCTTAGGTCTTGATCTCAGGGTCATGAGTTCAAGTCCCATGTTGGGCTCCATGTCCATGGGGAACCTACTTAAAACCAAAAAAAAGTAAAAAGCAAAGAAAGAATTTTAAGAACAGCAAGAGAAAAGAGAGATGTTACATATAAGGGAACCCCCATAAGAGTGTCAGCAGATTTCTCAGCAGAAACTTTTCAGGCCAGAGGAGAATGAGTTGCCATGGTTAAAATATTGACCATTTTTTATGATGTCATAAAAACACAAAAAGGTAGCAAAAATATCACTGGTAATGGTAAATATATAGTCATAGATTCTGCATATGGTAATAATGGTACATAACTCACAACTGTCATTTAAAAGTTAAAAAAGAAAAGTCAATGTAGCAAAACAACTATAAACACAGTAAGCTGTTACTAGCTGCACAATATAAAAAACATGTAAATTATAATAGCAATAAACTAAAATGTTAAGGAGAGAAGAAATAAAAGTATAAAGTATACAAAATGTGTTAAAGTTAAGTTGTTATCAGTTTTTTTTTATTTTATTTTTTTCAACGTTTATTTATTTTTGGGACAGAGAGAGACAGAGCATGAACGGGGGAGGGGCAGAGAGAGAGGGAGACACAGAATCGGAAACAGGCTCCAGGCTCTGAGCCATCAGCCCAGAGCCTGACGCGGGGCTCGAACTCACAGACCGCGAGATCGTGACCTGGCTGAAGTCGGACGCTTAACCGACTGCGCCACCCAGGCGCCCCTAGTTGTTATCAGTTTAAAATATGGTGTTATAAGTTACGTAAGCCTCATGGTAACCAGAGGGGAATATCCTGCAGTAATTACACAAAAGAATATAATAATGAAGTCAAAGTATACTGAGACCAAAAGACATGAAAGCACACACACAAAAAAACAGGATAAGTAACAAGAAACAATGGCTCTATAAAACAATAAAAAAAAAATTAACAAAATGGCAATAGCAAGTCTTTACCTATCAATAATTACTTTAAATGTAACTGGATAAAATTCTCCAATCAAAAGAAAGAATGGTTAAATGGATTAAAAAACAAGATCCAACAGGGGTGCCTGGGTTGGTAATGCATTCGACTCTTGATTTCAGCTCAGGTCATGATCTCACGGTTTGTGAGATCAAGCCCTGCATCAGGCTCTGTGTTGACAGTGTGGAGTCTGCTTGGGATTCTCTCTCTTTCTCTCTCTCTCTGTCCCTTCCCTGCTTGTGTGCACACACGCACACACACACTCTCTCTCTCAAAATAAATAAATAAACATTAAAAAAATAAAAAAAAATAAGATCAAACAATATGCTTCCTACAGGAGACTCATTTTAGCCTTGAAGACACACATAGACTGAAAGTGAAGGAACTGTAAAGGAAAACTCAAGCAAATTGCAACTAGAAAAAGCAGGGTAGCTATAATTGCATCAGAAAGAATAGACGATAAACTAAAAATGGCAAAAAAGAAAAAAAGAAGTTCATTATATAATGATAAAGGGGTCAATGCATTGAGAAGAAATAACAATTATAAATATTTATGTGCCTATCGTTGGAGCACCTAATATATAAAGTAAAAATTAACAGAATTAAAGAAAAAACAAACAGTAATACAATAATATTTGGGGATTTTAATACCACACTCTTAACAATGGATAGGTCATTCAGATAGAGAATCAATAAGGAAACGGTTGATTTGAACAACACTGTTGGCCAAATATACCTCAGATATACAGAAAACATCTAACAACAGCAAAATACTGATTCTTCTCAAGTGCCCATGGAACATTTTCTAGGATAGAACATATGTTAGGCAACAAAACAAATATTAGCAAATTCAAGATTGAAATTTTACCAAATATCTTCTCTGACAACAATAGCATGAAATTAGAAATCAGCAATGAAAGGAAAACTGGAAAATTTATGAAAACATGGAAATTAACACTCCACTGAACAATAAATGGATCAAAAAAGATATTAAAGGGGATATAAGAAAGTTTCTTGAAATAGACAAAAATGGAAACACAACATACTAGAACTTATGGAAAGCAACAAAAGCAGTTCAAAAGGAAAGATCATAGCAACAAATGCCTACATTAAGAAGCAAGAAAGAAACCAAATAAATAACCTAATTCTAAGTCTTAAGGAACTAGAAATAGAAGAACAAGCTGAACCAAAGTTAGCAAAGAAAGAAAATAACAAAGATTCAAGCAAAAATAAATGAAACAGAGAACTAAAAATGATAGAAAGAATTAACCAAACTAAGGGTTCACTCTTTGAAAAGATAAACAAAATTGACAAATCCTTAGCTAGACTAACCAAGGAAAAAAAGGGAAATAATCCAAATCAACAAAATTTAAATGAACAAGTAGATGTTACAACTGATAACATAGAAATTCAAAGGATCATAAGAGGCTTCTATGAACAACTGTATGCCAACAAACTGGACAACCTAGAAAAAATGGAAAAATTCTTAGAAACATATAATTTACCAATACTCAATCAGGAGGAAATAGAAGTCTGAATAGACTAATTATGATTAAGAAGACTGAATCAATAATCAAAAATCTGCCCGTGAAAAAAAGCTCAGAACCAGATAGCCTCACTGCCGAATTTTACCAAACATCTCAGGAAACATTAACACCAATGCTTCTTCCAAAAAACTGAAGAGGAGGGAACACTCCCTCTTATTTTATGAGGCCAGCATTATCTTAATACAAAACCAGAAAAAGATGGTACTAGAAAAGTAAAGTGCAGGTCAATATCCTTGATGAATGTAGATGCAAAATTTATTAATAACATGCTAGCAAACTAAATTCTGGAGCACATTAAAAGGTCCTTTACTGTGTTCAAGTGGGATCTGTCCCTGGGATGCAATGATGATTCAACATATGCAAATCAATGAATGTGATATATCACATTAATAAAACTAAAGAAAATAATAGTATGGTCATTTCAATAGGTGTAGAAAAAGCATTTGACAAAAGTCAATAGCCATTCATGATAAAAATTTAACAAACGAGGCATAGAAGGAATATATCTCAACATAATAAAGTCTTTACATGACAAGTTAGCAGCTAACCTCATACTTCAATGTATATGGATGAAAACATTCCCCCCTAAGATCAGGAACAAGACAAGGATGCCCAGTCTCATCACTTCCCTTCAACATAGTACTGGATGTCATAGTCAGAACAATCAGGCAAGAACAATAAATAAAAATTATCAGAATTAGAAAAGAAGTAAAATTGTCTCTATTTGCAGACAACATGATTATATATAAAGAAAATCCTAAAGATTCCATAAAAAAACCCATTTGATCTAATTAATGAATTCAGAAATGGTGCAGGGTGCTAAATGAACATATAAAAATCAGTAGTGTTTCTCTACCAACAACAAAATTTCTGAAGAAGAAATACAGAAATTGAGCCCATTTATAATAGCATAAAAAACAGTACTTTGGAATAAGTTTAACTAGGGAGGTGAAAGATCTCTATGCTGAAAACTATAAGATGATGAATGAAATCAAAGAGGACTGAAATAAATGGAAAGGTGTTTTGTGTCCACAGATTGGAAGAATTAATATTGTTAAAATGACAATTCTATCAAAGCCATCTATAAGTTCAATGGCATTTTTCAAAATCTCTATCAAAATCCCAATGGCATTTTTCCAGAAATAGAAAAAACACTCCTAAAATTTACATGTAATCACATAACCAAAGAAATCCTGAGAAAGAAGAACAAAGCAGGAGGTCTCACACTTCTTGATTTCAAGCTATACTATAAAGCTATAGTCCTCAAAACACTATGGTGCTAGCATAAAAACATATAGACCAATGGAACAGAAGTGAGAAACCAGAAATAAACCCAAGCATATATGGCTAACTAATAATTGACAAGGGATCCAATAATAGTCAATGGAGAAAAGACAAGTTTCTTCAATAAATGGTACTGAGATAATTGGATATTCACATATAAAAGAATGAAACTGGACCCATATTTACACCACACCAAAACTAACTCAAAATGGATGAAAGACTTAAATGTAGAACCTGAAATCATGAAACTCCTGGAAGAAAACATAGGAACAAAGCTCTTGACACAGGTATTCGTAATGAAGTTTTGGATATGACATTGAAAGCACAAGCAATAAAATAAAAAATAAACACATGCGACTACATCAAACTGAAAATACTTCTGCACAGCAAAAGAAACCATGAATAAAATTAAAAAAAAAACCCTACAGAACAGGAAAATATTTGCAAACCATGTATCTGAAAAGGGGTCAATATCTAAAACACGTAAAGAACGCATACAATTCAATAGCAAAAGAAACCCCCCCAAAAAAACTCAGTTAAAAAAGGCTAAACTACCTGAATAGACATTTCTAGAAAGAAGATATATGAAAGGCCAATAAGTACATAAAGATGCTCAACATCACCAGTCATTAGGGAAATGCAAAACAAAACCACAGTATCACCACCTGCCTGTTAGAAAGGCTATCATCAAAAAGATAAGAAATGAATGTTGGTGAGGATGTGGAGAAAAGGGAACCCTTGTGCACTGGTGGTGGGAAGGTAAATTGGTGCAGGCACCATGAAAGACAGTATGGAAGTTCCTCATAAAATTAAAAATAGAACTACTATATGATCCAGCAATATATCTGGACTATATCTGGGAAATATATCTGAAGGAAATAAAAATACTAACTCAAAAAGATATTTGCACCCCATCCCCCATGTTCATAGAAGCATTATTTACAATACTTAAGACATGGAAACAGGCTAAGTGTCCATTGAAGAATGAATGGATGAAGAAGTTGTGGCATATATGCATATGCCACACACACACACACACACACACACACACACAAATATATCTCCTCATCAGAAGGAGAATTTGTTTCTTCCTTTTTTCTTTTCTTATTGTATCTATTTTAGAAGATGGATGTTAGATGAACCTATTGTGGTACTCATTTCAAAATGTATGTATATCAAACCATCATGCTGTACACCTTAAACCTATAGAATCATGTACAACCATTATTTATCAATCAAACTGGAAAAAAAAAGATGATCAGTAATTTGCTTACTATTACTGAGTAAATGTGTGTGATTGGTCTATGAATCTTGCCCTAATGCTTCTTGAGATTTGCTTGATGTGATTCAGAGCTCTAAGTTCTTATTTTTCTTACTATTGTGATCAACTCTTCCCTGAAAATCAACAGTCAGTGATAAGGATGTTAAAAGCTCACATAGCAAGCAGGAGTATTGTCATAATAGCACAACAAGCAATTAATCAGGAAAAAAAGTCCTCGCCTAGAAAGCCATCTTCCATTATGTTTTATGTTAAGTATTTGTTTTATCAGATTGATTAAATGGTTCTTTTCTACTGAATCATTGTAGAGAAAAGAGAGCTGCTTCATACTGAGAGTCATGATGTAAATTACTGGTTATTTAGGCCAAAATAGCAAGGTTTTCAGTAATGAGTCTTTAAAATTTTAATTAAAAAAATTTTTTTTAATAATGAGCGTTATGTAGAATGTTCATTTGAAAGTACGTTCTTTGTTCATAACACATTCTCCTGAGGTTTTATTAAGGTGGAGTATTAAATACAGCATTAATGGCTCACAAGTAAAAAGCACTGAACTAAGTGATGCAAACTATGCAAACTATGCATCAAGCATTTGATTAAAACAATGTTAAACACATATGAACATCTGAAATACTAAAAGAAAGCAGACAAGGTCTTCCTTTTATGCTGGCTTAGAGCTTCCAGGCTTTTACCTTCATGATTAATCATACTTGGCTGCATAGAACACTTGTGCTCTGTCATTTCTTTGTAGTAGCTGCCATTGTGTGAAGATGGATATGCCTTTTTCCTCTCTCTTCTCCCAAAAGATGAATTCTCAATCTCAATTGCTCCTCATAGCATGTGCACTTATCTTTGCTTTTTGTGCACTGGAGGAGAACATGCTTCTCCATTTCTTTGTTTCTCAGAAATGTGAGACAAGTGTCTTTTCCTGTACTATGTAGCTTCTCTTTACAGTGTCAACCACACTGACACCTGCTTCCAGTAGCAAGCTAGTGACACCAAGGCCAAGTCACTCCCCAACAAGGTGCTGATCTCTTTTTCTCTCCTCTCCTCTCTCACTCTTTCTTTCATTCCCTCCTGCTCTCCATCCTTACCTGCCTCCTTTCTCCTGAACCACTTTAAAAAGACTAATTTGGGTCAAGCTTTCAATCAAGACCATTCTATTAATTTAGTTTCAAACAGAAACAACAGTGTATAATGGTCAAGGAACTAGGATTAGGTTTTTTACTGGCTTAAAGAACTGTATCTGGGCATCTAAGTAGTGTTCCACAGTTCCTAATGCATACATTTATATACACAAATACACATATACATACACATGTTTTTGTTTTTGTTTTTTTACTTTGTGGTATATCTGTGCACTTTCATTATGGTTTTGTATTTTCAGAATTATCCAATGACAACAAGGTGTTATCTACAGTAACTTGGGAGATTATATCTATATCTATATCTATATCTATATCTACATATCTTTATCCTTTTTTCTTTCATTGCCTTTTTATTCACTTATTTATTCATTAAACAAATATATATTATGTGTCTAATAGATGCCATTCATATAATTGCCTGCTAAGATCTTTCCTTCTAACAGAACGGTGTTTATCTGTGTCTATGACCTCTTAGAGGTCAATTCTTCTTGTATATGTAAGAGACATATAGTTGATTCTTGTTATTCCTGACACTTATGTTCTATACAGTTGCTGTGAGCACTAAATTAGCAAATACTGAACTATTGCCCCTAGGGGAAATCCAGGGTTAGGTTCCATCAAGCTTCTGGTCACAATATTTTAACCAACCAAAACACCATTTGTATTCTATATATTTGTTAGTCAATGTCCTTGTAAAACAACCCAGTCTCATCAGTGTTGAAAACCTTCTCTTCTACAAAAACCCATTCTATTTCCATATAACACTTAGTGGGTATTTTTAAAATTTTTCAATAGCCTCCTGATATGAAAAATCCATCTTTGGTTTCCAGTTTAATATTTTCCACATGTATCACCTTTTAAAACATGCAAGCCAGCCAACACTAGCAGAGAATGGTTTAATATTTTCCTGACCCTGGATAACGTGACTAAATTTTTTGGCTTTCAGTCTTAAACTGACGTTCTTCACTACATTCTTTTTATTGGTCAATATCTTATTAATTTCTGAATTTAGTTGCTTTTATATCTTTTCCATAGTTTCATCATACCCTATAGATGTTACTTTAGCACTTTCTGGAGTAGGCCTCACACACAGCTCAGTGAATTTCCCCTTCTTTTTTCTGGAGATACCAAAGTGTTGATCCATTAATATAAAACTCATGGCCAACAGCACTATAACTCATGCCTGGATGAAGCTTAAATAACATATGACCTTCTTACACTTAGGAACACCAGAGACTATGTCAGCACTATGCTTGCAGGACATTATGAACAGTGAAATCACCACCACAAAGCAAAAAATGCAAAAAATGTGACATGAAATAAACCACAAAAAAGACACCAGTTCATATTATGAGAGCTGAAACAAGAAGGCTTCAGCTGAGGTGTGCACATGATGGTGAATAACCATGAGCTACTGCAAAAACACATATTTCTCACAATATCCTTAAGTGTTCTCTTCAAGGCATAGTCTAACCAATCTTCATTCCATAGGACAGTAAAGGATTTTTTTTATGTGTGCAAAACTATAGGGTATATCTATAAATGGGGGTCATCTCTGAAAGAGAAGCAACTAACAACTAGAGTTGCTCTCTCTGGTGCTCTCTCTGGTGCAAGCTATTAAAAAGTCCTGCTTTTAATAAAGAAACAAACAAGGGCATTGTATCCACAACCTACACTTACCATAAAAGCTAATTGTGACATCTGGAGAAACAATTTTTTTTTTTGTATGATAATGCTAACCTTTAAACAGAAGTCAGAGCAATCCACTGAGACACATACACTTTAGGTTGATTTTCAATGAGCAGAGATTTTTTTTTAATTTAAAATTTTTTTTACATTTGTTTATTTTTGAGAGACAGAGTGAGAGAGAGCGTGAGCAGTGGAAGGGCAGAGAGAGAAGGAGACACAGAATCTGAAGCAGCCTCCAGGCTCTGAGCAAGCAGTCAGCACAGAGCCTGATGTGGGGCTTGAACCCACAAACCGTGAGATCATGACCTGAGCTGAAGTTGGACACTCAACTGACTGAGCTACCCCGGTGCCCCAACGAGCAGAGATTCTGAATTGACCCACACTTATCCTTCTGCTTGTTTCTCTTTATGTCAAAGACAGAACTTTTCAAAGTGTTTACAGACCTAACCTAATCACACCTACAGATGTGGCTTACAACCATAGCTAATAGCCAATCCAATGTGCTGAAGTGAGGAATCTAATCTATTATCACCTACAGATATAATTCATTCTTTTATTTAGTCATCAAATATTCATTGAGCACCGACAAATACCTACTGATAACATTCCAGGCTGTGTTATGTGCTAGAAATACATTGTGAATAAAACAGGTATGATTCCATCCCCTTGGAGGTAGTAGTCTACCAGAAGAGACATACACTCCACAAATAAAAAGAGAAATAATAATGTAAATACAGATTATGAAGGGTACCACAGAAAAAGCATGTGTAGTGGAAGGAGAGAATAATGGTTACAGTGAGGACAGGGCATATGTTAGATGGGTTCATTAAGAAGAAGATTTTTGAACTGAAGTATAATGAAGAAAATGATCCGTCTATGGGAATAGCTGTGGAAAGTCTATTGCAGGTGCAAGGAATAGCGAGCAGGAAGGTTCTGAGGTTGCCATAAACTTGCCTTGTTTTAGGAACTTCCTAATAGTCATAGTGAGCAAGGGGAGTTGACACAAAGTGCTACTGGAAATTTGGCCATTGGTAGACCATATAGGGCCTTGCAGGACAGAGTAAGAGATTTGTAGTTGCTTCTAAGTATATTTGAAAGCCACTGAAGAGTGTTAAAAAGGAGAAAGATTATTATCTCAACTACAATTTAAAGAGTCTATTTAGGTCGCTGGATGGGAAATTCGTGGTAGGGGGCAAGTGAGGAGTCATAGGGGACTAGTTAAGAGCTGTTGTAGTAGTTGAGGCAGAAGAGAGTGACCTTGGCTTAATTCATGGCAGTAAAAGTGAAGAGTGTGAGGACTCCCAATATATTATGAATACTGAATAAAATGGACTTCCTGCTAGACTGTGGTGGGGGTGAGAGAAAAAGAGGGGATAGAGGATTATTCTTAGGCTTCTGGCTTGGTTAGCTGGGAGGAAGGTGCTGCTATCCACTGAGGAGGGAATACTGCATGTCTGCCTTTGACACATCCATCACAAGTTGGGAGTTGGCTTATACAATGAGGGTGATCAAAATGGGTATTACAAGCTGATAGGTAGCTTTTGAGGTTATAAGAACGGATGATATAACCTTTGGAAAGAGAGTAGGGCATAATGAGAAGAGGACCTACAAGTAGTTTGGAGGAACTTCAATGTTTAATAAGAAGAAGGGCCGCATATAGTCAGGGAAAGATTAAACAGAAATATAACAAGCAGCATGATGCAAGCAAAAGAGTGTTTATGATTCAACTAACTGTCTGAGGGTCTGAAATTGGGCTCTGGCCTCATCTCTACCTTGAACTACTGAGAAGCAATGTGTTCTAGTAGAAGAATCATCTATTTTGGAGTCATGTCCATCTGAGCTCAGATCCCAAGGCTGGAACTTACTAGCCAAGGGCAAGGTCCCCAAGCTTTCTTAATCTGTTAAATTCCAGGTTTCAGTTGTAGGACTGAAGAGGTAGACACAGTAAAGATAAATCTCTTACTTACTATGGTGTTTAGCACACAGTATGTCCTAGTTTTATTTTATTAAAAATTTTTTTTAATGTTTTATTTTATATTTGAGGCAGAGAGAGACAGAGCATGAGTAGGGGAGGGGCAGAGAGACAGAGACAGAATCTGAAGCAGGCTCCAGGCTTTGAGCTGTCAGCACAGAGTCCAACGTGGGGCTTGAACCCATGACCTGAGCCAAAGTCAAACGCTCAACCGACTGAGTCTCCCAGGTGCCCCTTTATGCCCTAGTTTTAAATTGTAGGTGCATCCTGATAGTGTCACAATGAGTTAAGAGAGAAACAATCAAAATTATAAAATATTTATTTAAAAATAATTCCTTACTGAGATGTTCTTTATAAAGCTTATGCACATTAATATTGTGAGGATGAGTGAAGCAAGAAATTTAATCCCAGCAATAGTTTTGTTGGTTTGGATTAGCTCTTAATAAAAACTATAGTTTAGATTTATTGAGTGCTTTCCATCTGCCCAACACTATGCTGAGCAGCTTAAATACATTAAACCCATTTAATCCAAGTAGCAGCCCTATTAGGTGTGTAATACTATCATTCCCATTTCACAGCAGAGAAAAATGTAACCAGGAAATTAAATAATTTGTTTCAGAATCACCCACCTAGATATGTGTGATTCTGTTTATAGCAATTACTTCTAACTTTTTAGATGAGCTGTAACATTTCTTTGAAAATATCTCCCTGTGTATTCTGTTAATATTTTTTTTTCCCAAATCAACATATACACTTGGAAAATGTAATAAATACTTCTTTTAAAAGCAAGAACAGCAAGTGATATAGCAAAGTCACATGAACTTTTTTTTTATGAAAATGACTGGATGGACTTAGAAATAAGTGCAAGAATACTATATAAGGAGAAAAGAAACATCCAATTAATTGCACACTGAGAAATGTGGAAGAGGAGGTCTGAGACACTTCAAATATGACTCAAGAAAAGTCACTGGTATGTGACTTCAAGAAATAATAATACAAAAATGGCATTACTTCATGCCCCCAGTGCAGGCTTTGGGTGAGGTGACAGCTTATTGCAAATGTTGGCTGGCACAAGGGTTTTTCTCCTCTCCTCAAAACTTAGGCTGCAGTAATTGACAACTCACTACCAGTAGGAAGAAACTTTTACTAAAAGAAAATGGCTTGAATATACTATTAGAGGATCTATTTTTTTAGTTAGCTCTAATTTCATTTAAATCTCATAAACTACAAATGCATTCTAATTATCGAGGGTAGGGAAGTATTCATTTCTTGCCTCTAACACCAATAAGATCTATGTTCTGTGACTTGTAGGTCTTTAGTGTGAACCCCAGTTTCATCTTTCTTGCTACTAGGAGACACTTTCAAAGCCTTATCTCCTATCTGTAGGTGGCAGTAAGTTATTACTGGTTTTTTTTTTTTTTTTTTACTCTGCCCAGCGGAAGGAAGATTAAATTCAGTTTAGAGAAACAGAATATGAAGAGAATATTGTTCTACCTATGGACCAATATGAAGAACAATAACTCAGTTTTTTTTTTCAATACAAGTTTGATTCCCTCCCCCTTTTTAATTTGAGGTAAAATTGAAATTCTTGTGTATTCTCGGTGGACTGTCTAGCTAGGATAAACTTATGTTCACATCAGGCTAAACAAATCTAGAACAAGAGAGTAAAGAGTTTTGTATAAATCAGAGCTCAAGAAACTCAGTGTTTCTTAAAGTGATGTGTCTAAGCAAGATTAGTTGAGATCTTAAAGCCCGCTGTTATATTTATATTAAGCAATGGTATTTTTGCTTTCAAGTATATGTATATGGAACACCAAATAATTATACTTTCAATTCCGTAATAAAAAAGATTTCTTTCCAAATCATTCAATGATTTCCATCTTCAGTATTAAAAAGAAACAAACAAACAAAACAAACAACCACACACACAAAAGACAAAGGAATTGTTGAACTGCAATTCTTTTCTGCATTGTCTTCTGCCCTGTGGTTTTTCATATGCAAAGCATGCTTCCTTACAGATGGAATCCACCAGTCCCTGCCATTAAGGGAAACACAGCAGGACCCAGAGAGGATTTGTTGAAGCTGAAAACTGACTTCATAATTTAGCTCTGAGTCTTGAAGCAGCATAAATCACACTATAAATCAGAACACCGGATCCACAAATGTAAGGCAAATAGAATGAAACATGAATTTCCCCCCTCATACTTCTCCTCTTGTTAGAACAATTAAAACAACAACTGGCTCCTTTATTGCTTGTGAGTTAGCAGTTAGCCAAGTGAAGTGACAATTTCAGGCTACAGGAGACAGAGCCATAGAAAAAAGAAAACACAGCCAATAAGGTGAGGCAATTGCTGTCATGTTATGCCAACAGAGACTGCCAGGTTTCTAAATAAAAACAATCTTTCCACCATGGTGAATACATTGCACTTTTGCTTAGCTTAGCTTCATGGATCTTCCTATTGGAGAAAGCCAGCTTATGCTTATACTTCTATTATCTGTTTTTGGTTCCACTAAAAAAGATTTGACTGAGGCCAGAGATTAAGTTGGCTTTTTTTTTTTTTTTTTTTTTTTTTTTTTTTTTTTTAAGGCGTGGGGGAATACGCTTAACTTCACCTTGCCTGTGAGAGCAGAATGTTTTTGGTCTACAAGAGCCTTTCTATTCATGTATTTACTATGTAGAGAGTAGGATTCTTTGTATATGATAGCCTAGTAATGATAAGCTTTGTTCCTCCACAAGAGTCACGAAGGCAGAAATTCTGTGGTCTTCTACTCTTTGTTGTAGCAGCTGGCAGCAGAAAAGACAGTGTGATGTCTATGTGTGAAAATGTACGATTTTCTGCCCCTGCTTTTCCAATCTAATAGGTAATATTTATGTACTGTTAAAATTCTTATGTTTAAGTGATTGTTTTCAGTTTTAACAGGATGGTTTAAAAATTAACAATGCATTTTATTTTTGATGAACAAGAAAGGCCTAACCCTTCTATGAGTGCTTAGGTATCAAACTGTCTTCCTTTCCCAAGAGTCAACTGGTAATATAATGGGTCTGCAGGACAATGTATGACAACTTGTTCATGAGTAAGGACCTCTATTCGTTCCAATGATTACTGCATAAACTGGAAGATGAAAATAGGGGCTGTGTCGATTGGATTGGTTGATTTGACTTCAATAAAAAAAATTGGTAACTTCATGGTTTAGCTTTTGGACCTGTCTTGGTGATAAGGGAGCATAAGGCAAGCTGAGGGCAAAGCACAAACTAACAACAAGCCCCTCCCCCCCACCCCCACCCTCCACCCCAGGTAGGATATGTTGTGACATTCCTCAGGTACTCTTGGCTGCCCAGGAACAAAGGAAAGGGGTAAACAAATGGTTAACTGATAGAGATCACAGTCATGCAGGGCAGGAGTCTCCATCAGTTTACAGATGTCTTAGTAAATTACAAGAAAAAGGCAATCTTATCAATAACCTAATCTCCAGAAACCCCCAGATTCAGTTTCCTGGAGCCCTAAATCACTCTCCCCTCCACAATGATGTGGGGAACAAAGGCAAGGAGAAAATGTAAATAACATCAAATTTCTTTATAACCTGCCCATTGACAAACACTTGAGACAAATACAGAATATAACATTTCTCCAGGAACTTCCTACTGTCTTAATGTTAATGCCTTACTAGAGGGAAAACAACCTTAGCTTGACAACAGCAAGGCCTCTGGTTTCTTCAGAGTCCTCTTTAGCATATCAAAATCTTTCTGGCGGCCTCTCTTTTGCCTTTACCTCCCTCAACTCCACAGTACATAATTAGTCATTTTTCACAACCCCAGTGCAGCTCTTTCTGCCCACGGGTCCTGTCCCTGTGCTTTAATAAAATCACCTTTTTGTACCAAAGACATCTCAAGAATTCTTTCTTGGCCACCAGCCCCAGACCCCCCCACCACCACTCTAAAACCCCATCATGATTGGTCTTTGTAAGATCTGGCAAAATAGCTGGAATTTTCTCCTCATTACCAGGAGCTAGAGAGGAATAGAACCTGTAACAGAAAATACCATGTGTATCATGTGAAAAGGATCACAGAGATTTAGCAAAACATTACTAAAAGGACATGTGATGTAGGATTCAAACAGACTTGGGCTAAAATCCCAGCCAAGTCACTTATGCCACTTATTCCGTGAACCTGAACATGTTGTTTAACCTCTTTGAACTTCAGTTTTCTTATTTTGTGACGCCCCTAAAGGGGCTGTGATGTCTACTTTAAAAATGTACATCAACTAATGAGATACCAGCCACAAAACACAATAAAGCATTTAAAAAGATGTAGCTGCCTCAAACAACAGCAATAGCCACCAGAGTCATTTCAGTAGAATATTTCATAGGATGCAGTAGAGGGTGATGGGGTAGAGCAGAGACTAAGAAGACTGCCTGAGGTTTAAACCTACCTCCACCATTAGTGGTTAATTTCTTCGTGCCTGAATTTTTCCATTTATGCAATGGAGTTAATCAGAGCATGAACCTTATAGCAATATTGTGAGGATTAACTGAGATAATGCATATAGAATGATTAGGACATTGTAAAAAAATTAATGATGCTATCTATTTCTATTATTTCCTCCCCCTCCTATGGGGGTTAACTGAAAAGAGTATAAAGGTAGTCCACGTGGTGCTAAAGGGCAATAAGCTATGTTTTAAAAACTCCAGCCACATACTAGGATTTCCCTGGAAGGGAGAGAGAGGCAGTAACTTAATGACATTGCAAATGCTCCCCAATGATCACAGGAATTTACCTCGTTCTGATTTGCCTCAAAAGCATTTGAGTCTGGCACCAGTGAGTTTTAAGCAGGACTGGAGAAATTTTGGGGGGGCTTTTGATCAACTCAACATGTTTCAGTAGGTTCTGAACCTATTTGAATAAGTCTCTGAATATTTTGGAAATGTGGGAAGTCTATAATTAATCCTCAAATCCTCATGGGATGAACAGAAACTACTTGTATAAATCAAAAGGAGTCTTTACATTCTTTTTTTTTCAACATCCTGCACCTATATAATAAAATGTCCTTGCATTTGGATGGTGCTTTGCAATTTAAAGCATTTCCATACATGTAGTTTTATTTCAGCCCCATATAGTTCTGAAGAGCTGGATCAGCAGTCATTAATACTTTCTCTGTTTTATAGGCAAGAAACTGAAGATTTGGGAGGCAAAGGGACTTCCCCCCAAATGACATCATTTTAAGTGACAGAGTAAGTTAAAAAATTACTCAGCAGTGTTTGATAAGGTTGGCTTAGTTTTAGGTTATGTAAGAGTATGCTGTCACGAGCACCATTACAATTACTGCCACATTATGACTTTAAAATTCTGCTTTCACTAATTATAATACAAGGAGACCTTTCTAATATGGAGATGTGTTTGCCTTCTACACTTATCTTCTACATTTATATCTGCTCTTTGAGGCTATTTCAGTTTGACATTTCTCTGCTTTTTCTAGGAAAATTCTCTGAAAAAGACTCAGAAATATCTGAAAAATATTGTGGATGCACAGTTTAGAAAAGAGCTTTCGTTTAAAATAAAGATGTGGTAGCTCAAACCACATTCAAGGACAAATAGAATTCTTTATTTTTGTAGTCTTGCTTGTGGCTTATTTGTCTATGTCTGAGAAGCAACAAAAGAATCACAGCTGGATTTGCAGATGCATCTAACAGAGGAAAAATGCAGAGGCATATGTGGAAGCATTCTTTTTCCTTCTTCTCAAAAATGAACTAAAAAATAAAAGCACCTATGGAATTGAGATTGGAGCAAGAGAAGCAAGTGTGGGAAGATGGATAACCTTTGATGTCAAGTTGATTTCTCATACCTATGTGGTGCAATTTTAGTTTGAATATTAGCTATGAGATCTGCAGTCCCCTGTTCTACAAGGCTACAGAGGTGAAGGCAGAATATTTCAGAGGTTTCTCAAAACTCTAATAAAAATCTCTCCTGCCAGATGACCCCTGATAAACTTCAGTCTTCCTTTCGGTAAAAAGCTCCCCAAGACAGGCTCAGAAAGGATGATGTTCACCACGATTAAGTCTCCAGTCAGCCATGGTAGGCAGGTGAGAAATTTCATTGGAGTTTTCCCTTACTTGGCAGTTTTAGATGTTTTAGTAAGTAATGCAAATCAAACAGGAGAACTTGGTAGGAATATGTGAAAACGAGGTCTATATTACATTAAATGTGCTTTTGGATTGTAATATTTACCTAATGATGCAATGTATCGAAATTGAACTTACTGTGAAGTAAGTTATATACGAAGTTCATATATTCTGCTTCCACTTCTGTTTATGTTGTGCCTATGCTTGTGGCTTCATAGTGATATATTTCTCAGCGGTACATCAATATGTACAGTTCTTAATATGAGCACTTATACATTATATTGTGGCATCCTCATTCCCCTTCAAGTTCTCGAGCATAGGGTTTATGACTTATTTGCAGCACTATTTTTATGCCTCACAAAATGACTAGCATATGGTAGGTGCTCTCTAAATATGCCTGTTGAACTGACCTGAAGATGAATGTTTCCTTGTCCAAGAACAATTTCATAATATAAAATCTATGAAAACCTTAGAAAAACAAATTTCGGGTATTTCTGACCTGGCTTTTATGAGTTTGGGTTTTAAAGGAGAGCATGCAGATTTTTGTTGTTGTTGTTTATTACATTTCCAGTGCATAAGTTCTGGGCAAAAAGAATATCCTGACGGGTCTGCATTAACTAATAGAGAGTGATAAATATTCTGCACATTCTGTAATTATTATGGGATCCTTAAATAATCTCATGCACTGTCATTGGGATTTATTTTGTTCTCTGAGCACATATCATTATGATAAAAAAGACTCGAGGGTCAACGATAAATGGAAAACTTTGTCTCCTGCATCTTTTTTTGGTCCAGTATATTTGCAGTGGTCACTCCAAGTATGTGAGGCTTGGACGTCAAGCAGCACGTCTTTGAGAACACTTACTCCTCACCCCCGCAGGGCCAGCTACATAATTTGTGGTGCCCAGTTCAAGATGAAGATGCAGAATCTCTACTTCAAAAAGCAGGAAAAAAAAACCCTTTACTTTCTTTAGCAGTCTTTCTCAAGCTGTTATTGTGTTCTCTTTTTTTATTAAAAAAATTAGTTTATTTACTTTGAGAGAGAGAGAGAGAGAGAGCAAGCAGGGGAGGGGCAGGGAGAGAGGGAGAGAGAGAATCCCAAGCAGGCTCTGAGCTATTTGCACAGAGCCTGACGTGGGGCTCAAGCTCACAAACCTTGAGATCTCAACCTGAGCCAAAATCAAGAGTCGGATACTCAACTGACTGAGCCACCAAGGTGCCCCTATTACTGTATTTTTTACTTGCCAGTTAATGCCATCCTGCCTCAGGCATGAGGATACTCACAGGGTGAATGCAGACCTATGCAGACATCCAGGACCATGCCCTGTGTTTAGCATGTGGCTATGTCATGGACTGGACCCTGACTCTTCCTGTGCCCATGCCCAGGCCCCCGTCAGAGGTGGGCCTGTCAGTGGTCACTGGGTGGGGAGCAGGTGACTGAGAACTTTTCCTGGAGACACAGGAAGGTGGTGGGACTGCAGGACTCCAAGTCCTGGCACAAGCTCCATTGTCCCATCTCACTTCACTAACAATAGCCAAAATCAAAGATTATCTGTGTATTAAGAATTTTGATATGGCAGTACCAAAGTATTAAGCCTCTAATGAAGGCCTTTTATGAGCACGATTCCCTGTGCAGCCACAGTGCCTCACACCCATGAAGCTTGGCTGTGGTCCCCAGGACAGATGATGTATGGGATGATGGGGAACATTACTGCTGAGAAGTGATGGCTCTTACCTCAATCCTGAGGCAAGAGGGTTGGCACTGCCTTTCTTATTCTCCATTGTGACTGTTTCCTCACTTGGTCTTCATTTTAATCCACTTCCTTTCATATAAAAATAATGAAGGAAAGGAAGGTGGATATGCAATTTTGATAAAGTGTAATTTATACCAGTGAAATTATGCCTGCAAACATAATATGAATGCATGTCAAGGTTTTATTTAACTTGGTAATTAATGAGGGAATCAGTAAGATGTCAAAACTAATTTAAAGAATATTCGAGAAGCAATATTAAGATTGCTCAATTAGATATAAAACTAGTCAATGTCCAACAGGGTAATAAACTGCAACATTTAGAGTACTTTTCCATTAGAACGAAATTATTCTCATCTCTATCTGACAAAAATCTACAAGTTAACTTCTGCCTCTATAAAGCTGTAAAATGGACTGGACAATAAAAAGTAAAGCCCCAAACTGGAGAATTTCACTTCAGGTACATCCAAGTAACCTGGTTCAGGTTAAGAATGATTTATTTGTCAATGTTATCTCTCTCAGACTAGCATTCTCTGGATTTTTACTTCATCTGACCATGATAGTATAAGGTTTTCTCAGTTGCCCTCCATATGCACAGAAATAGATTTTTAATATACACAATGGCAGAACATAAAATTAGAATGTATTTTTTAATATATTTAAATCAACATGCATTTAGATTTCCCTTAATATTTAAATTAGAGGATATACTTCTAGATGACAAACAATAGCATTGGAAGGGCCTTTAGATGCTTAGATATCTAGAATTAGAAAGGTCTGGGTCATCTTTAGTCAAATGAGGAAAAAAAAAAGCTCAGGAAGGATATGTGCCCATATCACATAGAAGAGCAGATACGAGATTTGAACCTAGTGCTGACCATTGTTCTGGTTCATGGGGGAAGTCCCCAGTGGTTCTGAGCAGTTCCATCTCATTTGTAGACCAAGTATCCATTCATGTCCATCCTTGAAAAAGGTGCATGTTGGTTCATCATCTGTTCAAGGGACATTTCAAGTGTCAGGAATTCCCAAATGTGACAATAGGTGGTCCACATTCAAGGCCAGCTGGGCACTGAGTCTGCTTCACTCTGTCCTGGTCCTGAGGCAAAGTCCTTCTTCTTTCCAAACAACTAGTCCCTATTCTTTTGACTCTTCCTCTCCACCATCCCTTCCCCAGCCCAGGCCTGTCTCTTTGGGAGCAGAAACTGTCACCCTCTGAATCATGAATATAAATATTTGTGACTCACATTTAGGACTAGAACAGTTTTGAGGCTTTAATTTCTGTTTCTGGGTAGATTGAGGAACCAAATACAGAAACCTTAGAGCATTTGTAGGGGAGGAAAAGGGAAGGGAATTAGTCAGCTGAATGTTCAGGGATAACCTCACCACAGGGTTCCAATGCGCAGATAATTTCCTCCCTCAACACAACTCCAATATTTAGGCATGATTTTCTGTCAGTTCTATAGAACTTAAATTGTTGTCGTAAGTCCTATTAATACAGGACTGAGAAGAAAACAATGTATATCTTGGAGCCTATGACAACTTGTCAGGTATGAAGAAAGGATTCTTGGTATTAAAGCATACAAACCCAGCATATATTCCCAGGTATTGCTGTACAATCTTCTACTCTGAAGTCTTTGAAAAGTGGAAAAAAAAGGACTGGCTGGATGTTGTTTGTATCAACTGGTGTAGCATTTCCTCATACTGTTTCTGAGAAACAGAATGTTCAGTGTAATGTTAATACATATTCCTGGAAAAATGTTATTTGGGTGAAATAAGTTTAGAAACTTCTATTAAGTACAGTGGAATGCGTTATTTTCTATACGACTTCTTTAACATGTTGAAATACATTACACTTAAAGAGGGGAATGGGCATGTGACATTTTATGAATTTGTCTTAGAAAAATTTGCCCCCTCTCATCTTTTTTCCCCCAAGGAGTGCTTATTAGTATATCTTGAAAAACAGTATTGGAAATTCCAGTCTAGTTTAATCCCCTCTTTACTGAAATGGTGAAAATTCCAGAAATGGTTAGTGGTACCCTTAAGAGTAAGGGGAAGAAGGCACAGACCTCTTGCCTGTTAGACTGGTCCGAAGCAATAAACTATAATTTTTAGATATAGCCTCATCTTTAAGTATAATTCCCAACTCAGAGAACTGCTGAAAATAGCTACCAAATCACTAACTTTGGACAACTAACTTTTTTTGTGTAATGGAGCAAATAGTTGATTCATATTGCAAAGGTTAGGACAGAAAGCACTTACTTAAAGTCTAGAAGAGTATGATTTCTCCTGTCTTTATTATCAGTGTTGACTTGAACAAATATCTTAACTCATTTATACCCCATTTTCCCATTTGTGAAGCTGAAATCTAAATCTATGTCCCAAAGATATTTTAAGCGTTAACATCATTTTCAGATAAAATTACATCAGAACAGTACCACTATCTCATTTTCCAAAACAAAGACAGCACTTGGTAATTGCTAGGTCAATGGCAATCAGCAGTATTTATAGACAGTACTTGCTTGAAGCCACTATTGTGTTTTGATGTCAATAAACAATAACCAAATTTATTTTCCAGTGTTTTTCCATTTAGTCTTTATACTCTTAAGTTTTTAATAAGTTTTAACTTGTTCTCCAAATCACTTGCTGTGTAGGATGGGAGGGGGAAGAATTCTTACTTCATTTTCCTAGTATAAAAGGTTAAGCAATTTTCCTAAGGTAACTAATAGGCAGCAAATGGGCCAGGAACAAAATGTAAGGCTTGGGAATTCTGTCTACTACTGAACCAAAACGATTGGTTTGTTTCCTTCCTAAATTAATTATTTAAACTCCTTGTTTTAAGCATTTGCAAACCTAAGCCAAGGGATTCTAGATATCTCACATTTCATTCCAGCTTTAACTGTGCTTTGTTTTCATTTTGTTTGTCAACTTTTCCACACAATTTTAACAGTTGCATATCCAATTACATATAAAAATCATAACACAATTTACCAAATCTTTTGTGTGTGTATGTGTGTGCGTGCGCATGTATACAAATGAAAGCTTTCAGTAGTAAGCCATGTAGATTTAAAACAAGAATAAGTATTTCTAGTTACAAAACAAACTGCTTTTAATACATAAATTCTTCCTAAAACCCCATTAATTAACAGTTTTTGAAGGGGAGCAAAACAGTCAAGGAAAACATATTAGCAGCTCATATTTTGCTTGCTTGTTCTTTGGAGAAAAAAAAAACTGTTAGTATTCTATAAGAAAAGGAGAGGAAGGATAGTTTTCAGATGGGATTTAAGCCAGAGAGGTCTCTTATGCCCAGGAAGATCAATCAGGGCAAATGAGTTCTCCATGTATTATTACCTAAGGGTAGAGAAAATTGAAGATGAGATTTTTCCCCCTACTTGTTTGACCTTGCTGCATAAATATGATGTAAAAAATATGTGTGGAATTTGATAGTGGTCTTTTCTATTAGTCAAACCTTGAAAATTTAACTCTTTGAGACTTTTCAAATTTGGTGTAAATGATACAATTTCTTCACGTTTAATGGTTCTCATTTAAATATAATTGTATTTGTAATCACGACTTTAATGAAACTCTGATTTGCAGAGGACCTAAATGCTTTCTGCCCTGTAAAAACAAATGCTCAACCCTTGTTGCTGCACTCAAGGATAGCAGTAATAAAAGTGGTTAGAAAATCAATTTAAACTGCATTTGTACTTTACCAAGAACCCTGTGACACTTACATTGGTAAGAGTTATGCTTTCCAAATATGTGATCCACTTTTATAAGCAACTAAGAACCCTGCAGCTTCAGTCAGACTATCCAAGCAAGAATAAATGACCCCACATCAATCCATTTTCACAATACCTGACACTTGTAGAATGGGGGAAAGAAATGAGATCAAAAAGATAAACAACAGGCTGTGCAACCTAGACTGTTTCAACCTAAGACTGAACCTTGTATGCATAAATGAAAAAAACACATTTTACTCTGCAGCCCTTAATGTTTTACAAACCTGAGATTATCATAAGCAAAAGAGTATGTGGAAAAAGATCCCATGTCTTATTGTTCTTTATAAATCCCATGCATAAACATAAAAAAGGTTAACATAAAAAAGGTTCTCTGCAAATGCTTGTGGTATGAATGAAGGGATGGATGAATGATCTTAAAGATACACAAACCCCATTTTAATCAAACAGATTGGATTAAAATAATTTCTAAATATGGATATTGCAGGGGAAAAAACAGAAAAAAGTTACCAAAATATTTTGTTGTGATACATTACATTTCATCTCAGTAATATGGAGCTAAAACATGCCTGTATTTTTCCTTTCTTCTAATAATAGCACTGATATATTTGTTTTTCACATCATGGAAGACTTTAATGGGTCTATTTTTCTAAGTGCTTTTTTGCTTATAATAACCTCCAGCTTGTTAAACATTAAGGAAAGCAGAGGGATAGGACTGAGGAGCTGGGACTCCCATCTTTTGGTAATGCAGAAGATGGCCGGTATTCAGAAAAAGCTCAAAGCTCAGAAACAAGACAAAGGGGCAAGAGCATATTCTTTTAATATCTTACTAGAGTATTTTCTAACAGGCCTGCTTAAAGAGTATGTAATCCTCTGGAAGAATGCACTTTTCTGTGGCTCACTATTACTATTGATTAGGCCCAGACTCTGAAGTTACATGTTAACTTGTAGATTTTTGTCTGATGGAGAAGCAAACAAGCATAAAATGGTAGGAAAGAAAACCACAAAATTACATTTTGTTCTCTTGTAGGGTACTAACCACTTTTGTCTTTAACTTAGCAGTCTTATTTTAGCATTCACTCAGTGACACTCTGTCCTCAGTCTCTTGGATTCTCTTTGAAGCAGCCTTAACCATCATGCTCATGTCTTCATTAATGAGATAACTAAATCTTTGGCATGTGTTCATTATGTACTTGTGTGAAAGTCAGGTTTGAAACTCTTTGAAAACTGACCTTTGACACTGGTCTTTATAACAAACAGGATTTAAAAGTATATACACAGAATTGTGTATAAAAGTGAATATTTATTTACAATGAGAAAAGAAATCTCAGTGACTTACAAGGAAGTTTGGAGATTCGGGCCTCTTTCTCTGAAATCTCTTTAGACTCTTCCCAGGAAATGCTTACATGGAAATGAATCTTGATTGCAAGCTAGTTTGCCCTCTGAAAGAGAACTATAATAACCTACTGCAATTCCTAGCAACTCCCAAGTCTCAGAAGGACATGTGTAAGGGTGGGGGGAGGGAGACTCTTAGCTTCATTTGCTCCAGAGTAAACCAGGTCTATACTGGGGGAGAGCACACCAGCAAGTAAGGAGTTGTGAAGTATAAGGCTGGGAGAAATAAACCAAAGATCTTTTCCTCCCTTGGGTAACTGAACCGTGGAGTGGCCCCTTGCGCAGATTTTGGTGAAGACTCACATACACATGTATCAGAAGATCCAGCACTGAGCTTCTGTTGTAGGGAGAACATGCGGAACCAAAATGGCACCATTTAAGAAGAAAACCTCTGAATCTATTTCAATCAAATCCCTTCTGCCCCAGCACAGCCCCAAATATGACAAACTAGACACAGAAGAGGGACAGAATGGCATCAGGAAGAAAACATCACATTCTTTCTCCATTCAAGTTCTTGAACTGCAGGTGTACCCAACCAGGAAGGGGACTGGAACCATTAAACTAAATGTAAGGTGGAAGTTTTAAACTGGAGTAGGCTGAATCATGCTTTTAATATGTCAACATGAATAGAAAGCTCTGGAACATGCATGATATTCCATTAAGAAAAAGTAAAGAGAAATCCTACAGAGCACGCTTGACATCACTGACAAAAGAAAAGTAAAACCCTCTAAAGTTTAAACTGCCTTTAATGAAAGGATACATAGATAAATGTCTTAAATGCTCAATTAATTAACACAATGAGAGAAATGGAGAAGACCACATACACTCCTAAATTTTTACCTGAAACCTGGTTGGGTACTTTCTTTTTTCACCTTATTTCTAGCAATAGGGGCTACCTACAATTGAGATGCTTAGATGCTCAGTAGCAAACTTTTACAGCTGAGAATAATCTAACCAAATACAAATTAGTCCTCTACGACATGAGACACAAATTCTGAGTACAATTTCAAGGATGCTGACTGTAGACAGAAAGTGTAGCAACTAAGAAGAAGGATTAAATATTTGAAGATGTTATTAGTTTAAATTTGTGGTGAGAAATTGATCTGAAATAGGCTCTTTTTCCCCCCTTGGTATTCAGAAGGTGAGAGTAGACCACTGAGCTAGATTAAGGGTAATCTGGCCTGGATATAGAGTAAAAACTAAAAGATCTCAGCAGGTGATGCCTAGCTACATACCACTATGAAATGACAAGACAAGCAAACATTTTGTGGGGGTGTTGCTACTCACTACAGAACAGATAGAAATGCTAAGACATGATACCCTAATCTTTTGTACTCTAATGGTTGTTACTACTGCAATTTCAAATTCAATTTACAGCTCCTACCTCATTTTGAAGTGCTAAATGATTTGAAAACTAAATATCTAGAAATCACAAAAAAAGTTCTTTTTATCAAACAATGTCAAAAAAGATGTCTATGAAATGAGAAAACATGGATTGAAAGAAAAGGGAAAATGAATTGAAAGAACAGAATGAAAGAAACCAATTTTTACTTCTATTCACATGGGACAGTGGGAACAATGAAAGTTCCCTAATGGTAAGAAATACAATTTTTTTTTTTTTGGAGATTACTTGTTTTAGTTAATTTTATGTGTCAACCTGACTGGGCTACAGGATACCTAAATAGCTGGTTAAACATTATTTCTGGGTGTATCTCTTAGGGTGTTTCTAAAAGAAATCAGTATTTGAATTGGTAGACTGAATAAAGCAGATGACCCTTTCCAACTTGGATGGGCATCATCCAGTCCCTTGGGGATCTGAACAGAACAAAAAGTAGAGGAAAGTAGAATTTGCTGTTTTTTTTTTAATTTTTATTTTTTATTAAAAAATTTTTTTTAACGTTTATTTATTTTTGAAACAGAGAGAGACAGAGCCTGAGCGGGGGAGGGTCAGAGAGAGGGAGACACAGAATCTGAAACAGGCTCCAGGCTCTGAGATGTCAGCACAGAGCCCGACGCGGGGCTTGAACTCACAGACCGCGAGATCATGACCTGAGCCGAAGTTGGCCGCTTAACCGACTGAGCCACCCACGCGCTGCGCTCTCTGACTGTTGAGCTGCGACATCAATCTCCTGCCATCAACGCTCCTGGTTTTCAAGCTTTCAGACTCAGACTGGCATCTACATCACTAGCTTTCTTAGGTTTTTAGCCGACTGACAGATTGCAGAACTTCCTAGCCTCCATAACTGCATGAGTCAATACCTTATAATACCCATATAACTTTTAAAAACATGTTTATTTATTTATTTTGAGAGAGAGAAAGAGAGAGAGTACCTGTGAGCAATGGGAGAGGGGCAGAGAAAGAGGGAGAGACGAGAATCCCAGGCCGGCTCCATACTGTCAGTACAGAGTGTGATGCAGAGCTTGATCTCAGGAACTGTGAGATCATGACCTGAGCCGAAATCAAGAGTTGGATGCTCAACTGGCTGAGCCACCCAGGCACCTCTATCTATCTATCTATCTATCTATCTATCTATCTATCTATCTATCTATGTAAACATTGTTTAGCATTGAAAATTAAATTGAGTTGGACTTTCTTGGTCAATGAATTGAATAAAACAACTCTTTCATCCATCTTTTATCCTAGTGCAGTGGTCTGCAAACCATGGCCCTTGGGCCAAATCCTGCTAGTCATCTATTTGTGTGAATAAAGTTTTACTGGAACACAGCCATGCCCATTCATTTTTTATATGTTGTCAAAGGCTGCTTTAGAGTTACAATAGCAGAGTTGAATCGCTGTGATGCAAAGTCTGAAATATTTGCTATTTTGACATTTACAAAAAAGTTTGCGACCCCTGACCAGCACATGGAGGGTAGCATTGGTTAGTGACGAATAAAAGCTATGAGAACAATTAGAGGCACAGACAGCACATTCATTCACATATGGGAATTATTGACTTTCAGTGCATGATAAAATACATTCCTATAGGCTTAGCACCTGGTAAAATTAAGACTAAGTTTAAAACTTGCATTTCAATAATTATTTACTATAATGTCAGTGACATGAGTTCTTAGTGCATTTGCTGTATAGGTTATATTCCCAAACTTGAGATCCTTTTAAATTATTATTTAACCTATTTAAAAACATCTGGCATAGAAAGGAGAAAGTGATTTAAATATTATCTGTTTAATTTGCTAACCTTCCTATGTATGCCCTTTTGGAAACAGCTTGTTCAAAGTCCATAGAGATTTGGATACTCAGAATAACCCTTCTGTATCACTTTTCTAAACTGAATTTCACTACATGCAATTTGGGTTTCTCTGAAATGAGCAACCACAGGGGTTTGAAAATTCTAGCACAGATTTATAACAAAATGAAAAAAGGTTGGATACTGTCCAGAAACATGTGATGGTACTCAAAGCAGAATGACATTTGCTTGGTAAAGCTGCTGAAGTGTTACTCCTCTTAATATTTTTCAACATGAAATTTGTCTTCTTGTAAGCAGGTTACCTTCATAGACAATGGAGGGACAGAACTTATTAACACTGAATAACACTTATTAACTTATCAACCAAGCTGCTAAAATGAGTGATGATTTTGTTTACAAATAGCTATAAATAGGGTTGATTGCATGAACCCTAAAGTATAGCTTTATGGTACTGAACGTCTCTTCACTTACCATCCTACTCTTCTTTAGAGTAAGTATGCTTCTTTAAGGGTTATCTCCTATTAAACCACTATTAAACCACTAGTCTTTACATGTTGGAAAAAGCATTCCCAGGAGATATGGATTAGGGTGTACAAGTGTGTGTGTGTGTGTGTGTGTGTGTGTGTGCGTGTGCACTGAAAAAAACTTTTCTCTCTCTTAAGGTTAGGAGAGATTTTTTTTTTAAATTCTAGATGAAAGTCACTGGACTAGATCAATTAAATTGTGATGAAAAATTATTTGCATTTTCAAGTAAAACCATCATGCATACATGCTATAGTATTTAAAAATTAGTGTCTTTATATCTTGAGACAGAAAAGCTGAGAGGTAAAAAAGCTTTCTTCTTGACCTTGTAATAATGACTCTCTCTGAACATACAGGGTCCGTTACTTTGGAAGTAAAATAAACTTGTAGACCAAAAAAGAATTCTATCAGGTCACTCTGTCTATTCCTTTTCAATCCAGAAAGGCGAAATATTGATATACCTTATTGAAATTGCTCTGCTATTTTGAAAGCTGTCTTGAATCCAATCTCCTCTTCTGGGAAAACAGGAGAAGAGAGAAAACCTGAGGGGTGTAGGTGATGGAGCACCTATAGCCATTTTGCTATATTTGAAATCTGAGAATGGAGTTAAAACTGAAGTGTCCAAAGGGAGCAGAAGAAACTGGGCCCTAGGGTGGCCTTTAAGTCATGAATCAAAAGATACCTAAAATGGGAATCCACAGCCTTCCACTTAGTGTGAACCAGTAAATTCTGTTTGGGATGAGTTTCCCAGAATTTGTAACAGAAGGATTCCTACCTGATACAGAAAGCATCTCTACTTTCTAGCTCAGTTAATGGGGTTCCAAAAGATTAGCAAACTTGCCCAAGTTCACATAATTATTAAGCAACTAAGCCAGGATTTGAAGTGACTTCTTCATGTCAGTTAACTAAAAGGACCTGCTGGGGGCAGTTCAAACTGGATTTTTAACTAACTACAATGTGATAAACATGAAAAAACAAAGACATACCAAAAAGACAGGAGTGAAACAAGGACAGAGTGAAGGACATTGTAAATGAGGTATAAGGTTCAATAATTTCTGAGGATTCTGAAAATCTGAGATTTCCCTGGTTGTCTCATTTCTCCCAGTTACTCAGCAAGACAGAGGATCGTGGATGGCTCTCCTTCCCAGGTTGACTATTTTATACTCCAGCTATTTATAGTGCCCTAATTAGAAATCATTGCAAACATAACATTTGTGTTTTGATTTGCTAAAACACTGATATTGCCAATCCATAAGAGTAATATGCATTTCATTTCTAAGAATAGTTGCTAGTGCCAGGAAGCCATGGAAAGCAAACCCAGACTCATGAGGACCCTCATAGTTTCAGAAGGCAAACCACCATGAAATATTCTAATTACTCAGATTTTCCCATTAGAATAATCCAAAATGAGCCCCTACTCCTTAGGGGTCAAAGTATCTCATCCCTCCAGCCCTTGACAAGTATTTAATTATTGAAGTTTCATGTTTTCAAATGCATGTTGATTTTACATTCTCCTCCAGAATATATCTGTTTGCATATATAAAAAGCAAAAACAAACAAAAAAACAGGAGAAAAGAAGAGGAGAGTTTAGAAGTCTGCCTGGGTAGGCAGGCTCAGGAGTGACATCAAGTCAGATAGCACTGACAGACCCAAAAGGTGACAAGGGTTGGAAGACAATCTGGAAGGTCCTGGAGAGATCCTTTTTATGATGCGACAACACGGACAGGAAAATAATCTTTGGCTTTTGCCAACAACACAGATGGGAACTGAGTTGCCAAAAGCATTAAGCCAGTTCGGGTCCATTTTGTCCAAGTCAAGATAGGGCTCAGTAGCAGAGTTTCTCTAGGTTCCTTGGTTGGAAAACTTTATACCATTCCATGTATTCCAAGTATGGGTATGCGTCTGCTGGGGGCAGTGTGTTGGTCATGGTGAGGATTCTTTATGACATTTCTTTGTTCTGTGTTCTTCTCTATGGACTGAAGCTGCTCATGGTCTCACTGGGAGTCCTCCTTCAGTACATATTCTGGTTCTCCTTATGAGTTGCTACACAGACTGCTGGAATGCCCTATTATGGTTTACTATTGGTATTTTAGACAAAACAGGAAAGAGTAAACATACCATTCTTATTCTGATCATCTTCCCTGTAGCCCTATAGCTATCTGTGCTCTTCTTGGATTAAACTTTTGACCTCCAAGGGGCTGTTCTTATGATCCTTCTGAGAAGTCTATTTTTGTTGTTGTTCTGAAATTAGCCAACTCCAGTGTATTATGGTGTTGGTGTGCATAAGGAGATGCTGGATTGGAAGTTGTAGTTGCCATGGACCAGCATGTCCTGGATGCAATAACGCAAAGAGTAGTTTTGGCAGTTCAGCATTGGTAATCAAGATAGCAATCATGTTGTTCAGAGGATGTGAAGAGTGTTTTATTTGGGGTTACAGCCAGCTAGTCTCCATTTCACTAACAATAAAAGGCACATACAGATCTGGAGGACCTTAAATAGTGCTTGCCAAAATCAGCTGTCATTTGAGTGGATTTCTCTGGAGTAGGGGTTGAGAGGTTGAAAGACTGAGAAATTGATATGGAAATCCAGAATAATGTATATGATGGAAAACAGATACTTTTGTGTGTGTGTGTGGGGAAATTCACTCTAAGGCCTTAAGTGCTGATAAAGCTTCCACACTAAACTGAAAGCTGCTTGTGTGCAGGATAGTGTCTTAAATATACATCTTCGTTTCACAGTACTTTCCCTCAGTTGGCCTTTAGGCAATGTTTGCTGAAATAAATCTAAGAGAATGAACCTAGGACTATTTATATCTATCCTACTAGAATAATTATTTTTACTTTTTTTTCAAATACATATTAAATAACTAAAACTGGAAGTCATGTGAGGTTCTCTAGTTTATGAAAATAAGAGATTTATTTTATTTAGCATGTATTTGGCTTACAGTATCTCTGACAGTTATTGTTACAAAGTAAAACTAACTCTTACCTATTCTCCGAGTTGGTGATGCGGACATTTCTGTAGAAAATTAGAGTATAATTGTTTTCTATTGCTGTATGGCAAAATTACCACAGAATTAGCAACTTAAAACACATTTATTATCTTATTTTTTCTGTGGGTCAAGGGTTTAAGGAAAGGCTTAACTGGTCCTCTGTATAAGAGGCCCCTAAGCTTCAGTCAAGGTGTTGGTCAGGTTGGGATATTATTCAAGGTTCAACTGGGAAGGACCTGCTCCCAAGCTGAAGTGGTTGTTGGTAAAATTTAGTTTCTTGCAGTTGTAGAACTGAGGGCTTCAATATTTTCTGGCTGTCAGCTAGAGGCCACCTTACTGGTTGTTTGCTGGAGGCTATTCTCAGTGCCCTGTCACATGGACCTTCTCCAAAATGCTTCATGCTTTATCAAAGTCAGCAAGACAGAGAGGGTCTCCTTGCAAGATGCAGCTACAATCTTATGTAACCTAATGACATAATTGACGTTTCACCACCTTCTGTTGGTTCACCAATTGGTTTCACCAATTCTGTTGGTTCACCAATTGGTTTCACCAATTCTGTTGGTTCAAAGCAAATCATAGATCCTACACTAAAGGAGAGGGAATCATACAAAGGCATGAACACTGGGAGAGGGATAATGGGGTCTATGTTAGAGTCTGTTCATCATATATAGAAAGAGAGGAAACACAATTCTTGTCACTTTTATAATTCTGTCAGTGGTAAAGCCTCATTGACAATATTTAATTTAGGTTGAATGACACAAATATTTCAGACATTAGTAAGTCAGTAGGAAAAGCTGTTTTCCTGTTTCTATTTCACTTAGTTACACAACAGTTAATTTTCCTTCAGGGTCCTGAAGGTTATCTTACTGGATAATTTTTGCATTATTATATGTTTTAGAAATAATTGCTATTAGTGGGTTCACTATAAAGCAGCCTACTTATTAAATAAGACCTTGGTTTTGTTTCTTTCAGAAAAATAACCACGACCAAGGAAGTTAGCTTCACTCAAACTCAAAATTCACTCTTTTCAAGTCCTTTGAAACCTCATCTGTTATGTTTTTCTTATATGAATTAAGTCCTAAATGCTGGTGTCATTTTACAAATGTGTAAATCAAGGCACACACTTGGGCAGAGCTAATCAGAAGCAAAGGGTTTAGACACCCCAAGAGTTGATATCCTCTTTTTCCACTAAACTATGCTTTCTCCTCAAATATTAGGTCAGAGTGTGATTGTTCGGTAAATATATCACCTTGACTTTATCATACCTGCCCATTCCTCTGTTCCTGTCTTTGGCCTGTGGTTCTATGCTGTTTTTCATTTCCTTTTCCAGTGATTATTTTCAGAGCCCATCTCTGCCTACCATTTCCTATCTACTCTTGCGATAATTTTTTTTCTCTTTCCCACACTATGCATACAGATGTTTACTTTTGTGGAGTCATTACCTACTTGATACCTTGCCCCTTAGAAACACTGAGGTGAACTAATTAAGATATTTCCTGTGAGATTTGGTCAATTTTTCCTTGACTTTCATTAATATAATCTGTACATGCTTTACCATCCTCTCTGTCATTATTTGTAGCCCTGAAATAAAGATTTCTCAGAGGATTAAAGAAATTTGGGAATATGTTCTACACTGTCCAAATGAGACTCCCTCAGGGTTGATTCACTTAAGACATTTTAGTGGAGCAGAAAGTAATTGTAATTAAAATCTTTTAATCTTATAAGAGCAGGATGAATCTTTATTTCAAGGGAAATGAGGTATATAGGTTTTTTCCTCCTTGACATACAGATTGCAAATAAAAAGAAGAAACAGATATAAGTATTCTTCTCCATCTTCAATCTTAGAGATCTGAGTTGATCTTTTATATTTTTGAAGATGAAGCAAAAAAATGCAATAAAAATTAATGCATCAAAACCATTATCAATGAATAAAAATCTGTCATTTATATATTCCAAAAGCAGAACACCTTGGTAAATTATGCTTGAATCTATCTGAAATTGCCAAAATCAGGTCCAGTTACCTAGTTATTTTCAGAGGTCAAGTATTTCTTGATATTGGAACCACAATATACAACTTTCTTTGAACAAACAAGTATCCACCACATGTGTGAAACATCTAGATGATGCATACACAAAATTGGAAGTTTCAGACCTTTCCATCACCCAGATGACAGTGCTGCTGGTTTTTGTTGTTTTAAGAATGGAGTCAAGAAATATAGGTTAGAGTTCAAGAGGCTAGAACTAACCTGATGCAGGTGCCATTGTTGTGGCATAGATGACGAGCACACCATGGGACATGGCAGTTCTCAATGTTCTTTCCACGTAGTGCTTCATCAATGATGAAGAATTCTTTGTTGTTTACTTGAAGCTCTTGAATGCAGCCATTGAACCCGTAAATGTGACCTGCATTCTTATGGATCTTAACATCTTCTGGGATATGGCCAAGGTACATTGATTCAAAATGCACCTATAAGAAAAATAACAACAAAAATATCTGATCAGGTGTTGCCAGATTATACGAGAAAGACCTAGAATGTTTTGTTCTGTAAGGCATGTTTTAATGTATCTTTCTGTGTAAAACAGGTTGTAATTGTTGCTTAGTTTTGTCACCTCTACTAGGTGGTAGGATAAGTTACCTTAGGAAAGGGCCCTTATTTTATATTTCTTTTGTAGCTCTCACAATACATAATTAAATCTTAATTTTTTTAAAAAAAGGACATTCAATAAAACTTGTTGATTGATTACTCTGAAATGTATTTTGGAACTGAAGTGTTTGAATCTTAATGTAAATATTAGCAAATAATAACTGATAAGGAAAATAGAGTCTTGTTAATTAACTATTGTTAGAGATTGAATTGTGTTTCCCCCAAATTCCTATGTGGAAGTTCTAACCCTCAGTAGCTCCGAATGAGACCTTATTTGGAAACGGAGCTTATACTTGCTGACCAGAATGATGACAAAATCACTGGCACGATGTAAACTGCTACTTAATCTCTCTTCCCACCCTTCAGTAACGTATATAAATTGAATTCTCATCATTTGTATGTATATAAAAAGTAACTTTCCCAAACAGGAATTTATGAGATACATGTGAATTCTGGATGAAGTGGTAACAAGACCCTGATCTTCAGGGCTGTTGGCATACAAAAGGTGCATGCAGCATTTGTGCAGTTTATGCCTCTGATGTCCTTATCCCCAGTACACATTCATGCACTCCAAACTGATACCTGAAAACTATCCAGATTGACATTACAGATCCACTAAAATGGAAAACTATCACTGCAAGAATTCTGAAACTAGAGCCAAATAATTAAGTTAGGGCTCTAAGGGGAGGAGAGAATGGGAAATGCTCAGTAATGTCACCTAATGTTTACATTAATATGCTCTGGTTTGATGCAAATGCACTTTTAGAGAACAGAGCATGTTCAATTCTAGGAACATCAAAGCATCTCCATGACCCATAATAGATCTAACTAACTCTATTATTTGAGCTCTTGTTCTTTTTTAGTGACTCGAGTTCTGCTTCTAAAGGCATTCCTTAATTTTGTGTGTGTGTACTTTATAAAAGATTCAGATATACAGTCACCCAGAGGATGACTATCTTCGGGCATAGTGGGGTGGAAAACTCAAGGTATAATAATAGGCCCTCTTGCAGTACAGGAGTATTTCTGTTTGTTTTCACATCCTTTCTCATATGCTAAGTCCATTTATATTACTACTCTAACAAACTATTAGCAAAAACTCTTTTATCAATTTAAGATAAGTGATTCACTGCTAATGCAATCTGGGATCTACCGTGAACCTGTAGAATCAGTGAATCCAAGGCCATGACCTTCTCTCACCGAGGATCTTTGACATCTTTGTGTATTGATCACACACCTGGAACAGCAAACCTCTCACAGCTTTGACAAGTGTGCTGTTTTAGCACAAAACTGATAAAGGATGGAAGAATATCCTCCTCTTCTGTCAGCAGTAGTCAGATCTGAGGGAAAGTCTATAGAGCTATCTATGATTTATTAGACCATTAAAAAACACCCAAACAATGAAAGTAGATGGCTCTTGTATTTCTTCTGATCTGAGGCTCAAGCTTAGTTGGAGTCCTGAAATGTCTGAAAAAGCTGCTGCCATTGACTGAACATAGATAACCATTAAAATGGTTGACTTCCTCTATCCCCAGACTCTTAATTATCCAGGAGCAGCCTTTTGTGTGTATAATCATTTCTAAGGAGACAGGTCTTTAAAATAAGTCTTTTCTAATAACTTCTTGTGAATCAGACTATGGAGAATAGAGTCTGACATGAAGATATGATCTTACAAGATAAAACCACAGAGAACAGACATGGATAATCAAGGAGGAATCATCAAGATAATGAAAAATATGAATGGTGACTGAGGGAAAAGGACTCTACAAATGATAAGAGTGAAATAAGCATTCCCTTTCCTCCCAGAGTTTTCTCTTTAAAGGAAGAATATAGTTGCCCTTTTATAATGTGTAGGAATAAAATAAGAAGATAGGCAAAAGGGAACAAACTTCTAAAAACTACAGAGGTGGAAACAGGTAAGAAGCTGCTTTATCTCTTCTTTATTCTGTTTTAATTTAAATTTAGACTTTGGAGTCTACATATATTTCTGTAATGATACCTTGATTCAATGTTTAGTTTTGTTTTACAGCCTCAAATCTTAAATTAAATAATTTTTATGTTAATAGGAAGGTAACTAACGTAGTTTTTACTTAATATTAACTACTGGAGTGTACTTGTCTTTACTCAAGAATGTGATGACTTATAATTGAAACACTGACTTTTATTTGGGTGTTGTTACTAGATTTTTTTTTTTCAACGTTTATTTATTTTTGGGACAGAGAGAGACAGAGCATGAACGGGGGAGGGGCAGAGAGAGAGGGAGACACAGAATCGGAAACAGGCTCCAGGCTCTGAGCCATCAGCCCAGAGCCTGACGCGGGGCTCGAACCCACAGACCGCGAGATCGTGACCTGGCTGAAGTCGGACGCTTAACCGACTGTGCCACCCAGGCGCCCCTAGATTTTTGTTTTTAATATTATCTGAATTGAATGCAGACAAATTCAAAACCAGAAACATCAAGTCTTGGAATGGGATAAGAGATGCTGTGTAAGGTGTTTGGCAAGAAGGATTTATTTAAATTACTTCTTACATATGATTTATCTTAAATTTTTAAAAAACTTTAGAGGTATTTAATGAAAGGGGATCAAAAGGCAGAACCAATATTTATCTTACAAGAGATCTCTCTAACTCACTCTCTCTCTCTCTCCTCCCCATAATAATCTATGACCATACAGTCTCTTCTATATTAATTTTAATCCCTTTGGGGTAGGGCCTCTAACATGGTCACTTTGGGATTCCTTCAGAGTCCATAACAGTGTCTTATAAATAGGAGGTTTACTATAGGTTTTTACAAATGACCTGATTTATGACACTCAATCCTGGTTTGTGTGTGTGTATGTGTGTGTGTGTGTGTGTGTGTGTGTGTTTTACAGTTTCCTGTTTAATTTCTAGGCATCTTCTTCTACTTTATGCTGCCTTATAACCTTGCTGTTTCACTAGATTCAGTCTCCAGGAGGTCCTCACTGGATACCACTCAAGAAGGAATATTAATATCACTTTAATTCTAATATAGCTTTCAATATTTAATATATATAGCATAGAGTGCCCAATAGTGCTTATATGGCAATTCTTCAATTTCTTATGAGATTAATGTCAAGTAGCTTACAAAAAGAGTTTTTTTTAAATTTGATAAATAGCAATGAAATCCTCATTAGTTCTTTACTTTCCAGTTAAATCTTTGATTCTTAAGGCTTTCCAGGCTAGAGAATGTTCTCAAAATAGTATCTTCTCCCTTTGTCAAAGAAAAAACCAAACTTCAGTGAAGCAATCAATGAACTGAGTTGCTACCCTGTGAGCACAGTGATATAGGGAAGTAGAGATACAAAAAAGAAAAGGATATGGATTATTTTTGTCTAAATGGAAATTTAATGTAATCTTGGGAATGAAATCATAAATAAATGAAATATTTAGAAAATATAGTATACAGATCAGCAATATGGCAAAATAAAAAGCTCCAGCTACTCCTTCTTTAGGGAGACACTAATTCAACAACAATACACAGACCAAATCCTTTTGTGAGAAATGAGTAGAGTGAGTTAAGAAGCACTTGTACCCCAGGTGAGTATGAAACCAGCTGTTATTGAGGATGACAGGAAAATCTGTGGCACTCACTGGCCAAACCTCTCCCCCAGACTCAGTGAGGTATAACTAGAAGAAAACTTCCAGCTCCTAGTTTCTCTCTGGGGAGGGAAATAGAAGAATGAAACATATATACTATGTGCAGACTTTTCAGGGACTGACCAAGGGACTAGTTTCCGTTTTGTCTGAATCTATGTGCTGACAGGAAAGTGTGCCAGGTGTGGCGCTACTGAGACCAAATGCAAAGGTTGGAATAACGTGAATTCACTCACTGTAGATGTCCCCTGCAGCTCAGTGGGAAGGGTAGGCAAAACCCCCCTAACTCCTGACTTCTCCCTAGCAGTGGCAAGAGTTGAAGTGTGCACCCAAAATAATGTCTTTTCAGGGGGCTGAGTGAAGAATGAGTTTGTCTCCCCTGTCTTGATGGGACCTGGCCATCACTGAAAACAAAAGACGGCCGGATGCTGTGTTGCTGCTCCAGAGGACCACTGATGCAGTAGACTGAGGCTGATATAATTTGGTGGTCTCTTATAGGGGCCAGAGCAGGGGGGCAGGGTAAAGAAGAGTGGAGCATGTTTCTAACATTATGGCTTTTCTATGGGTTTCTTGAGTGACTGGTTTCTATTTTGCCTGACTTGGAAGTTCTGCATGACCCATGTACTCTAGAAACTCTGGGGCTGCTGAGAACAAAACAGAAGTGGGTGGCTTGTGGTAGGTAGCTCCAGAGAACCTGTAGTACTGCAGACACCAGAGGAAGCAAAACACTATGAGTACCTGGAAAAGGAAACTGGCAAATTGCTATAATAGAGAATTTACACACACAAGTCCAGAGAAGATACATGCACAGGTTTGAGAGGTTCCCAGACTCTCAGGCTGATTGGTGAAGATCTTTTCCTATACAGATTCAGTCCATAAAGACTGGGAGAGATGTCTGTTTTTTCTATAGTGTAGATCTCATCACGAATTCTACAATGTAAAGGAAGAAATGGGGGAAAAAAAATCAAAGGAACAAAAGAGGTCTCCAGCAACCAGCCCTAAAGAAATGGAAGTACCTGAGAAAGAATGAAAGTCACAGTCATGAAGATGCTCAATGAGCTCAGGAAAATGAAGCATAAAGAAAATGAGAACATCAACAAAGAGAAAATATAGTAAAGGATCAAGCAGAAATTTTGGAGCTGAAAATACAAAACTAAATTGAAAACTTTATTAGAGGGGTTTCATCAAAAGACTTGATCAAGCAGAAGGAAAGAATCAGCAAACTCAAACTCAAACCTCAAAGATAGGTTTCTTTGAAATTATTCAGTTAGAGGAGCAAAAGGAAAAAAAAAGATTGAAGAAGAGTGAGGAAAGCCTAAGGGTCGTATAAGATGCTATCAAATAGAGCAATATGTGCATTATGGGAGTCTCACAAGGAGAAGAAAGAGAGGGGCAGAATACTTACTTGAAGATATAATGACTGTTAATAAACATGAGAATTTTAACTTTACTTCTTCAAACATTTTCTTACTTGATTCTTTTAGTTGGAATGAAGACAAAAATTTATAGCTGAATTAAAAAAAAAAGATATTGAAAATTTCCCAAATCTGGGGTAAAAAATGGACATCTAGATTTAAGAAGCCCAGAAACTACCACAAGAAAGAACTCAAAGAAGTCTACAGCAAGACACATAATCAAATTGTCAAAAGTCAAAGACAGAGAATTCTGAAAGCAGAAAAAAAAAAAAAGTGACTTGTCACATAAAAGGAAGGCCCACAGGACTATCAATGGATTTCTTACCAGAAACATTCAAGGCCAGAGGGAGTGGGATGATACACACAAAGTGCTCAACTCCCTCCCCCCACCCCAAACTGCCAAATAAGAACACTATATCTGGCAAAACTGTCCTTTAAAAATGAAGCAGAGGGGCACCTGGATGGCTCATTCAGTTGAGTGTCCAGCTCTTGATTTCAGCTCAGGCCATGATCCCACGGTTGTGGAATCAAGCCCCATATCTGGCTCCATGGTGAGCATGGAGCCTGCTTGAGATCCTCTCTCTCTCACTCTCTCTCTCTCTCTCTGTCTCTCTCTCTGTCTCTTTCTCTGCCTTTCTGCCCCCTCCCCTGATCATGTACTCTCTCTCTAAAATAACATTAAAAAACATGGGGCACCTGGGTGGCGCAGTCGGTTAAGCGTCTGACTTCAGCCAGGTCATGATCTCGCGGTCCGTGAGTTCGAGCCCCGTGTCAGGCTCTGGGCTGATGGCTCAGAGCCTGGAGCCTGTTTCCAATTTTGTGTCTCCCTCTCTCTCTGCCCCTCCCCCGTTCATGCTCTGTCTCTCTCTGTCCCAAAAATAAATAAACATTGAAAATAAATAAATAAATAAATAAAAAACAATGAAAACAAACCAAATAAACAAAAGCCGAGGAAGCTTATCAATACTAGATCTACCTTACAAGAAATGCTAAAGGGAGTCCTTCAAGTTGAAATGAAAAGGCACTAAACAGCAACATGAAAGCATATGAAAATATAAAGCTTTTTGGGAATGGTGTCTATATAGATTAGAGCTCGAAGATCAAGCAACTGAAGTTAAGATGCTATTAGCTTAAAATACATTATTATAGTTGTAAGATGTTGTATGTAAGCCCTATGATAACCACAAAGACACTATGCATATAAGATACAAAAAAGAAAATGAGAAAGGCATCAAAGTATGGTTCATACACATAGACACACACACACACACACACACACACACACACACACACACACACACACAAATCAATGAAACACAAAGGAAGAGAGCAAGAGAGAAAAACAGGGACAAAAGAGTTATAAGACAGAAAATAATTAATGGAAATAGCAATTTATTACTTATCAATAATTACTTTAAATGTAAATGCAAACCCTCAATCAAAAAACATAAAGTGAATGGGTGGATAAAAAAAGATTAAAAAAAAACCAATATCTAACATATTCTGTCTATAATAGACTCACTTTTGATTTAAGGACATGTATAGGCTGAAAGTGAAAGAAAGGAAAGAGATATTCCATGCAAATGGTAACCAAAAAAGAAAAGGAATGCCTATAGGTTTTCAGACAAAATAGACAAGTCAACTTGTCATAAGAGACAAATAATGATAATTATATAATGATTATCTGGGTCAACTGACCAGGAAGATATAACAATTATAAATGTGTATGCATTCAACATCAGAACGCTCAAATATATGAAACAAACATTGTCAAAACCAAAGAGAGAAATAGCAGCTCAATGACAGTATGAGATTTTAATATCCCTTTTTCAATAATGGCTAGAACATCCAGAGAGAAGATAACAAGGAAACAGAGGACTTGAACAACACTGTAGAACAAATGATTTCTTGGATATAGCACCAAAATCACAAGCAACAAAAGCAACATAAGACATGGGGGACTATGTTAAATGAAAAAGCTTCTGCACTGCAGAGGAAACAATCAATGAAATGAAAAGGAAATCTATAGAATGAGAGAAAGAATTTGCAAACCACATAGCTGATATGGGGTTAATATTAAAAAAAAATGTAAGAAACTCCTATGCCTCCAAAGCGAAAACAAATAGGGTGGTTAAAAAACTGACATGAGACTTGAATAGACATTTCTCCAAAGACATATAAATAATCAAAAGATATGTAATAAAGATGTTTAACACCACTACTCATCAGGGAAATGCAAATCAAAATCATAATTAAAAACCATCTCACATTTGTTAGGGTAGTCATAAAAAAACAGAATATAGCAAGTGTTGAAAAAGATGTGAAGAAACTGGAACCTTCGTGCACTGTGGGTGGGAATGTAAAATTGTGCACTTGCTATATACAACAGTATGGAGGTTCCTCAAAAAATTAAAAATGGAAGTATCATATGATCCAGCAATTCCACTAATGAGTATTTATTGAAAAGATAGGGTGCTTGGGTGGCTCAGTTGGTTAACTGGCTGACTTCGGCTCAGGTCATGATCTCATGGTTTGTGAGTTCGAGCCCTGCATTGGGCTCTGTGCTGACAGCTTGGAGCCTGGAATCTGCTTCGGATTCTGTGTCTCCCTCTCTTTCTGCCCCTCCCCTGCTCGTGCTCTCTCTCTCTCTGTCTCTCTCTCAGAAATAAATAAAAACATTAAAAAAATAATGTAATGTAATGTAACGTAATGTAATGTAATGATCCAACAATCCTGTACACTAGTCAGAGCTCATCATGAAAAGTGTACTCTTAATCCCCTTTATCTGTTTCACCCATTCACTCACCTGCCTCCCCTCCTGGCAACCTCTAGGTTGTTCTTTGTATTCAAGAGTCTGTGTTTATTTTTGTTTGTTTGTCTCTTTTTTTCTTCAAAACAAAAGCCAATTTTATTCTTACCATCATAATCCACTAGACAGTGTTGAATCTGTTGCAGCAGGAAATTAAGTGTATTATAAAAGGAACAACAACAACAACAAAGCGTGGGAATCAGAAAATCTGGGATCAAGTCTCTTTCCTTATCACTATGAAATTTTGGACATCTGATACTCAGTTTTATAAGATACTATCTTGTAAAAGAGATAATTCTTACTTTGGAGAGTTCTTGTGAAGATCCAATGAGATAAAATATATAGCCATAATTTGGAAAATGAAATGTGCTCATGCAAATGTTAGCTATTCTTATGTGCTTCTTTAAGATGCTTGTACATGCTCAATATGAGAAAAAAAAACTACGTAGAAAAAAATGGAAATAAAATGAAATTTCCAATTCATTAGGGCCCTCCACACTGCCAGCTTTAAAGTGCACTAAAATTAGCACTTTGGAGCTCTAATTATACAGATTAACTCTCCATGATGATCAAATGAACCAGGAATTCTTTATCTTAAATGTATTTCTATAAAGTCATACCAAGAAGCATGTAACCAACCACATCATTAAAATTAAAAGAATTCAGCGAATTGCCTGGTCTCTGGAAGGACAACCATCCATCCTCTCTTCTCTAAATTTTGCTTCATTCAATGTTTCTAAGAAAAATTCTCTGAGAAGGGACTTTTTAACAGCACAGTACAAGCACTACCATAGCCTATAAAATGCGTTTTTAATTACTGTTTTGTATCTTGCTAATCTTTTTTTTTAATGTTTTTATTTATTTTTGAGACAGAGAGAGACAGAGCATGAGCAGGGGAGGGGCAGAGAGAGAGGGGGACACAGAATCTGAAGCAGACTCCGGGCTCTGAGCTGTCAGCATAGAGCTGGATGCGGGGCTCGAACTCACAGACAGTGAGATCATGACCTGAGCTGAAGTTGGACGCTTAACCGACTGAGCCACCCAGGTGCCCCGCATCTTGCTAATCTTTACCCATTCCTGTGCTGTGTTTTTCATCAAGCATAACATATTATATGCAAAGTGTGAGACGAAGATCAATTTCTTGTTAAGTTTAATAAAACTTTTATAGCGACAGGCAGTATTAAATATATTTAATTGTACCTAAAGTATCGGGGATGACTATTCTGGTGTTTTGTTGAGAGCTTTTACAAGGAATATGTTCAATAAAGAAATATGACGTGTATTTAGTAACTTAAAAATAAATAGTTATTTGAAATATTGAGGGCACACTTATTAATGTCTGGAGCTGGATATTTGCATAACTACCTGAGACACATGGGATATCTCTGTGTCTTTCTTCAGTATTGGAGGTTTTCCATCTGCAGTCACTTCAATCATACACACACTCTGAGAGTTGCCCACAGGGATTGTGTAGCTAGAAACAAAACAGAAGAGGCCATTATTGCATGTATTACTGGCAAGAACAGGGTAACTTCACACATGGATGGTAAGTACTTCTTCAATGAGAGAGGTACTTTCTGGATCATAATAATCCTGAAATATGGCCTCAACCAAGTGTGAACATTTTAGGATAGATGAAAGATATATTTCTTTTCTTATGCTGAAATTTTATTTTCCTTCTCTTTCTATCTCTAAATCAGGACTTGAAATGCTTTCAGAAAGTTAAACCCCCACAAAACCAAAAGAGCTTTCTGTATAAGTAGCTAATAATAAATTTTAAGTGCTAACAGTGGTGGACATATGGTCTCACTCATGTAGGAGACTGTTGGACAAGTAACAGCAATGTTAAATGATGCAAACCTGCCTAGGTAGAAATTTCCCCTCCCTGGCCTCCAGGGGAAATAGAAATGGAATAAGAAATGAAAGGCTGCATACCCTTGAGCAGTGAGATTACAATGTGATATAGTTATCGGAACTCAGAAAGCATGCTGCTAATGTACTGGCATGGTACTGTGTCTCAGAGATAAAGAAAAGTATAAGGTTAAGGGAATTTGTAGAATGAATAGCAGAAATGACCAATACACAATTGAAAATTTATCACAGTTTATAAAGTGATACAATCAGATAAAAAGGTACACATACTAAAGTACTTGGCAAAAAATTAAATAGAATTTTAAAAGACAATTTAAATGATAGTACCCTGTCACTTGCCACATGTAATAATAGTAACTTGTCTTTTTAAGTCTATTCCATAGAGATATCAGAAATTCATTTACTAATATTAACAGTGGCTATTTCTGCATACTGAAAGTATGATCTTAATGCTCACTTTTGCTTTTTTGTATTTTCTAAATTTTAGACAATGAACACACCTAATTTTTACTTTTAATTTTGACCCACTGCCCCAGTTTGCACATGACTAAGACATTTTCCAGGATGCAGGATTTCTCAGTGCTAAAACAAGGTAAGTGCCTCGTACATCAGGATCAGTTGGTAATTCCACTTTTAAAAGAAAAAGTCAGTTTTATTAAAAATCATTAGTTAAGTCACTTATCAATATTTTTCTTAAAATCAATTTTGGGGTGTAAGTTGAACGGAAAAAGCAAACCAGAACTTCCTTCCCCCACCCCCCCACCCTCACCCCCTTGCTCCAGAAAGGGAGAGTGGTCATGCTGGTTTTCTCTTCCCCTTTACCTAGAAATACAAATCTGATATGACCCTTTTAATACATTATCACACTACTTTTTGGGCCCCTGCTCCAGTTTACCAAGGACACTTCTAATTCTGATCAGATCACTGTTGAAGATGTTTAAATTCCACAAATAACCTCTAGAGTGTTGCATTTGTGTGAATTGTAAATTGTGGTGATATATGAAGCACATTTGTCATTATAGTTGAAATGGGAAGGTAGACCTGTACAGATGCTTTATTCTGGAAATGCAGGAAATAGTTCTCAGGGAATGCACATGCCCTTATTAAGACATAGTAAGATCTCGTTTTGTTTGTTTCATTCAGAGCTTGTTAAAATCTAACCATTAACTTCAGTGCTATAGAAGGAAGCTACTCTACCCTATTTACTTTCTGTTACCTCCTTCTTTTCTTCCCCTGGCCCTTCCACTAAATGGTTGATTCTATTGTCTGCTTGGTTTATGTACCATTTTGGAAATTGATGCTCTAATTTCACCAGAGATTTTTCTACATGTAGATTCTTATCATGTTCATTTTTATAATATCTCATTTTTGCTTACAGACCAAACTGTATGATAGGCAATGAAAAAATGCTCTATAAACAAATTTAGACATTATGCCACATAAATCATTTGAGGCATACATATCCCGTATGCCTCTCAAGTATTGCTGAGGCCAGCCAAGTCTAATGATTTAAAGACTTAAGGATCATATTTTGAGATAATCCATTGACTAGCTGAGTGATCCTAGGCAAACCACTTAACCTTTCTTTCCTAAAGTGTGATTATCCACAGAAGGGAGATAATCGTTCTTGGTTCATAAATGGTTAGTGAGAATCACATTATTTAATGTACATAAATCATTCAGTGCTAATATTAAAATCCAAAGTTAAAGCAATTATTTGCTGACTAGACAGGGATCTCTAAAGAGATTTTTATGAAAATAAATTACACAGTCAAGATGAAGTGTTCATCTACTTCTACTAATATTACCTATAATGGGATTCAAAATCAAATACTCAGGTTGCATTACCTTGAAAACTAAAATTTGATGAAAGAAACATTTTTTCCAGTGTCTGTAACATTCTTGTTCTTTGTATTTACAGTCTTTAATAGGCTAAACAATTTGGCAGAAAATTCTGATTTGGCAAGATAATTTATTTTTAAATTTTTAGAAGAGCGTGCTCAAAGTGGAAGTTCAGGGTATCCAAAACCAAGGGAAGGGTTGTACAAATGTAAACAATGGAGAGTGGATTGTTCAATCAAGTACTTTTATATAATTGAATGCTATGCAGCTCTTAAACAGGAGTTAGAATATTAACTAATGGCATAGAAAAATATTTGTATAGAATAGAAAAGGATAGACAATTTGAGTGATATACCATTTTTATAAAAAATATGCATAGAGATAATACTTGATCTACTCTTGCTAATATTAACAGTGGCTATCTGTGCATGCTGAGAATGAAGATGATTTTTAATTGGTCTCTTTTGCTTATTTGTATTTTCCATATTTTGGACATGGAACATACAATAATTTTAAATTTCACCTCTTAAAAGAAAAATTCAGTTTTATAAAAAAAATTCAGTTTTTATTTATATAAAAACAAAAATAATTTATTGACATTTTTGTTTTCCTAGATTTCATGCTTTCTTTCTAGGTAAACTATCTTCATGTTAGGTATGTTAACTCTTGAACAACACAGGGGTTAGGGGTGACCACCCCTGCCCTGCATACTTGAAAATACACATACAACTTTTAAAAGTTAGCCGATAGCCTTCTGTTGATCACAAGTCTGACCAATAACCAACATGAACAGCCAATTAACACGTTTTATATGTTACATATGTTATATACTGTATTCTTACACTAAAGTAAGCCAGAGAAAAGAAAATGTTATCAAGAAAATCATAAGGAAGAGGAAATAGCATTTATAGTACTGTACTGTATTTATATAAAAAAAATATCTGCATATAAGTGGACCCACACAGTTGAGACCCATGTTGTTCAAGGGTCAACTGTATTGCTTTCTGACGGCCTCTGAAATCTCTTCTTCTAGAATTTATGTTAGACACTTTTCAGAAGACAATTAAACTGTTCTCTAAATTTCTTAATCTTGCTTTCACATCTTTAAAATACTTTCTTAATTTCTCTGTCCTGTATTCTTCCTAGGCACCAATTTTTTCTGCAGCAGTCTCTAGGAACTATTTATTCTATTGACAGAATTTTAATAAATTTTAAATTTTAATGAATATTTTATTCCCCAGGATTTTGAATCTTTTGCATCATTTTTGTATAATTTATGCCTGATTTTCCTTTACAGATTCTCCTTTAAGACGAGTCATCCTTTCACTAATGTTTTCTAGCATCCCAGAAATATTTACTTAAAAGTTTTTGTCAGATTTTTCCATAAAAATGATTTTATCTAGAGTGATTCATGTTCCACTTGTTGATTTCCTTTGCTCCTTTCTCAGTGTTGCCATGTGTTCTGATACTGTGCTGTGCAGCCTCATTTTTAGTTTTTTTTTTCTCTTTCCCCTCACTTCCATTTTCCTTGTTGTGCTCATCATTAGGCAACCCATGTTTGCTTGCCTAATGAGAAGCCTACCTGATCTTCAGAGCATCTAAACCTGAATCTTGGATAATGTATATTTGGCAGTTCTGTTCTATGGTGATATTGAAGGTATCCTTTGGTCCATTCAGAGCTGAAAAGATTGCTTGGTACAGTTCTGCTCATGATGCTTTGGTTGTCTCTGTTCTTTGTAGGCTGGCAGTTTGCTAAAAGTCAGAATCCCAGAGGACAGTCTCTCTTTTTCTCTGTGGGTAGATAGGTAGATAAATGATAGAGATATCACATGTATACTTGAATGACTAGTTTAAATTCCCTTATAGTTGCTGAGCATCCCTGTTTTTAGACCTAGATCTTGGCAGGCCTGCAGTCTTAGCTCTTGATGCTTTGCAGTTTTGTCGGTTTCTTGTCTGGGAAGATGTCTATCTTGTTTTTGAATTCACTTTTGTATTTTCAGTTGTGTATTTTAAAATTTTCTATATTGTTGCTGTGTGTTTGACACTAAGGAGGAACGTCAAAGTGTGATGTTACAGTCATCTTGACCAGAAGTCTCACTTTTTTTTACAATAAGAAAAAAACAACAATAAAGATAAAATTGAGTTATAACTTTTCTTAATGCTTATTTATTGATTATGAGAGAGAGAGGGAGGGAGAGCACGCACATGTGGGGATAGAGAGAGGAACAGACTCTCAAGCAGACTCTGCAATGTCACTGTAGAGCCCAATGCAGGGCTCAATCTCATGAACTGAACCATATGATCATGACCTGACCTGAAATCAAGAGCCAGATGCTTAACCAACTGAGCCACCCAGGTGCCCTGAGTCCTAACTTTTGAAGGGCCATGTAAATAGAAAGTTATCTTTAATCTGTGAGGGGTGGAATGAAAGGAAATTAAGCACATTGGGGGTGCCTTTATAATTTTGCAGGCTTTTAAATTTGGAAAGAATAATTTCTTTGGCTTTTTCCATCTCGGGTTGTGTGTGTGTGTGTGTGTGTGTGTGTGCTTTCACATTTCAATGCATCTGTCTCATGTTTTTCTTCAGTGGCAGATTTCAAAAGCACATAAGTCAAGTGGTTTGTCTTTCTTCCAGAGAGAAATAGGAAGTATGGATTTCTTTCTTCTCTAAGGTACTTATGTTTGATTTGTCAAATCTTGGAGTTATATGAGTCACTGGCATTATACCATAATGAAATTAAATGCTTTAAAAGGCCAATGTAGTGCTATGCTGAAGGCTCACAAAACATAGCTCATGCATAATTGTAGTAGCTATAGAATTTTAAGCCATGATATAAAAGTAACATAACTGAACAGCACCAACTGTGTCTAGGGAATATTGCAAAGTTGATGGCAATACTGAATCCTTCCACAGGTGCAAAATATGTTCTTTTCTCTTATCACTCACTAGGTTTGGTTATTATACAGCAATGATTCTAGCTTGTCTATTTTATTTATTATTATTTTTTTAAATATTTATTTATTTTTTGAGAGAGACAGAGACAGAATGTGAGTGGGTTAGGGGCAGTGAGAGGGACACAGAAGCAGAAGCAGGTCCAGGCTCTGAGCTGTCAGCACAGAGCCCAACGCAGGGCTCAAACTCACAAGCTGTGAGATCATGACCTGAGCCGAAGTAGGACGCTCAACCGACTGAGCCACCCAGGCTCCCCTAGCTTGTCTATTTTAAATTTTGGACATGAATTAACTTTGCTGGGTTTATTTCTTTATTTACCTAAATTAGACTTTAAAAATGAATGTAAAAACAAGTTCTCTATATAGATAACCTTTAATATAGATAGCAGTTAAGTGAATCTCCAAGATAGTAACTATTATGACCAAAAATAACCAGCCTTAATGTTTACCACATGTTAAATATTACTCTGAAATGAATAGATAACATTCACATTAAGCTCCAGCTTGGAACTTCCATTAAAAGAATCTTTCTGGCTAGATTTAGGACTGAGAGAGATTAACCTCAATGTTAGCTGCTATGATCTCCACATTCAGCTCAAAGTTTCACTGAGTTGTGAGAGTTAGCTCTGCATATGAATAGCTGAGATGGGAGACTCAGATCGGCAGATGGCAGTAAAGGTACATGGCAGAGATGGAGGCACTGAAAGGCATCTGCTCCCCACAGATAGGATCTAATTGACAGTGTGATTGTTTTAGGTCCCTGTTTGCAACAGGAAAACAGGGGAAAATATATTTAAAAGATTATACATCAGGCAGTATGGATGAAACTGTCCAGAGACATACAGTTTTCCTTACCGGTCATGTATCTAATGTGACTGTCATGGCCGTGTGGGCAAATTTAAGAAGATGCTGTTTACGACCACGAAGGTTTCATACAGCCCAATCAACACAGCCATACTGTTTGAGGTTGTTAATGTGACTCAGCACAATCTATATGTTAAATGAACGTAAAAAAAAGATCAGACACAAAAATCACTGTTAGGCCCTTTGCCAAAAAAAAGCAATGTAAACACACCAAAGGCACCTTGAAGCATGCCTTTTTATTTAGAGCACCAAAGAGCTGGCCAGGATGGCCACACAGTTTGTACAAGGAATGCTGCCTGACCTCTGTCTGATAGGTGATTGTTACAAGGACTTCCTGCCTCTAGATGATTGTCATGAGATGGTCATTGGCTTTAGGTTATTTTATTTAGCCTTTTCTCTGACTGACAGATAGCCCAAATATCCTGAATAATAAATTACTGAGAAAACCGAGCCATTATCCTGTGAAGCACTGATACTAAAGAAAGAATCTGCAATGATTCCTGAAGACTGCTGGAGCAGGAACTTCATTTACACCCTTGATTAGCCAGAGCAGTCGTCAAGGGAACAACCAACCAGCTGTCATGAGATATCACAGATATTCCAAAAACTGTGATTTTACTTCTGACTACACCATCCAATTCATGTGCACTGGGACCTACAGCATATACAGACCAGAGATTTCATGGTCTCCCGGTAGCACCTATAAAAGTATAGACGGCCAGAATACCCTTGTTTTCTTTGTCCAGTAAAAACATTCACATAATGACGATTACAATTACACAAATTGAAATTTGTATTCAGAAATATTGTGTTTTTTGACCTGACATCTGGCTTTAATCTATCTGAATATCATGGTAAGAAGCTTCAATGGTGTGCTGGAGAAGGCTAGTACTGACTCACGAGAGCTGGTTTTGTGCCTTCTTTCTCAATTCACACATCTGTGAATTCATGTTGGTAATTTGAAATCGACCATGGTGGGAGTATTTATGCCTGGCAAATTGGCAAAGCTACAAATCATTCGACCCTTTATCCTCCCCTTTTTCCTCTAAGATCTTGAATCCATGGAGATTCTTGAATATTTCCTAGTAGGATTTACGTATTCACTTAGAACAAGGGCATTAAGTTGCAAAGCTTAGCTTCATTGTTGGCATTTAATTTGGAACTTCAATAGGAAATCTGTTTTATTCATACTCTGTTCATAGCTCTAGGTTGGATCAGTTTACTCTGCTGATAAATGGGGGTTTTAAGAATGTTACCCCTAAAACCTACACATACACAGTTTATAAATGCCAATTAGTTTTACCCTTCAAGTCTAATACTTATTGCTCAATTCATTTGTTTTTAGCAATCTTGGGGTATATTTGTATCCAGTCCACTAAGTAAACAGTCAAAACTCAGGAGTTGAAAATACTCATTTCTGATCCTTTCCTCTGCAACCCCTAAACTCTCATATACACGTATTTTGAGCTACTCAAGTTTCCCAAGTTGAAATAGCATTTGAAAAAAAATCAATTTAATAATAGATTATTTCACCCAATTTGAACAAAAAGCCATTCTGATGATATGGGTATGTAGAGAGATTCACTTCCGTTAGCTTAGGAGTGAAACCAAAGACCAGTTTCCCTTAGGAAAAAACCATGTGCGTCCCTGTCATTTTTTAGAAGTATTACAGTGAGTGATGGCTGATTCTTACAAAATTGCCTTACCTAAATAATAAACGTGCGGTTTACCTGTCTTCTAAATACTGGGTTTTGCATGATTAGTATTATTTGTAGCATATGATTGATTTCCCTGCCTGTGTATTTTGAGATTTATTTAAAAAAATAATATTTCGATGCTAAAACATTTATACTGTACCATATTTAATCCAATTTATTAATCTAGCTTTTATTAAAAATATGAAGAGAGAGTAGATTAATAGAGATGCAAAGGATTTAAATTTCACAAGCACTCTCGAAGCCAAACTTGTAAATATTCTCATCACTCTAAATGTAAAAAGGCTGTAGTGTGATCCAGCGAGCCGTGCCTCAGGATCAATACCTCTTTGGTTTCATATTTCTTTGTCAGCTGGCACGCCATCTAAGTGTCCCTTGTCTCAGCTTATTCAATTTTCTCTGGGAAAGTCCATCTATTTCTCATTCTTATATATAACTTTTTCTTTATGGTTTCTAAGGTTTTAATGCATGCCACTTCCCCCCCAATTGTCCTTCCTATACACCTTTGCCAAACGTGGCTTCCCCATCTTTGAAACTTCTGATATGGAGAGAAGAAAAGTAAAGTTCTTACCCCAAGCAAACTTTCAATTTGGAGATAGCCAGACAAGTAAAATTTTAGAAATTCAATCAATATAAAAATAGATGCAATCAATGAATATATGTAATCTAGGCTTAATGCTTGAAGAAGCATTACTAGCTCCTCCTTAATTTAGGGTCTATTTCTTATCAATAGCTCCCATGAAAGCACTCCGAATTTAAAAACTGAGAAAAATGTAATTAAATAAATGATTAGGATGATGAAAAAATGCTTTGTCTTTCACCCTTACAATAGAGACAACATACTTCTGGAGTTGTTTATGATAAGAAAAACAATTACATTAACCTTTTAGAAGTTTTCCAGAAGATGACAAATGAAATACACCAAGTAGACCAAAATCCATGTCATGTCATGTGCAAAGTAAAATTGCTGATAGAGATGGTTTCAAAATTTTATAATACTTGATACAAATAGAAAACTAAATTACTGTGAGGCCTATAAGCCCACAATGATGAAGAAATTTAATAAGCTCTAAATACATAATCCTCAGTTAATTTTATTTATGTAATCTTGATCCAAATGATTTAAGGTAGTTACCTTTAAACTCTAATACTTCATTTTATCTTAAAACATGTACATTTGTTCAGGGGCGCCTGGGTGGTTTAGTCATTAAGTGTCTGACTTCGGCTTAGGTCATGATCTGACCTGAACTTCCTTCTCAATTCCACATCCCATGAGTTCGTGGGTTCTAGCCCCATATCAGGCTCTGTGCTGACAGCTCAGAGCCTGGAGCCTGCTTCGGATTCTGTGTCTCCCTGTCTCTCTGCCCCTCCTTGGCTGCACTCTGTCTTCTCTCTCTCTCAAAATAAATAAACATTAAAAAAAATTAAAAACCCATGTACATTTGTTCATACTAAAATTTGTTCGTTATAGGGCTGAGTCTACACTAGTTTTTCATATGAGGGAAAATAGTAGGAAATAGAAGAAAAAGGGAAAATCTGTATAGGGAAATAAAGCATAAAATAAATTAGTGTTCAGGAAAATTATCTCATACAACTTAAAATCGATCTATTCATTCAATAAACAAATGAATCCCTATTATGTAAGAAACTAGTAGGTGGTGGGGAGGTGGAGGTAGATAAAGCAGTTGCCTTCTGAAGGTCTTCATAGAGGGTAGACAGGAAAGACACTACCATTCTCTGAGAGGTCAATTTTCACCAAAACCAGAGGAATCGGGGCCGGCACACCAGTATTGGCAGTGTAGGTTAGTGTTAATGAGAGCTGACAGATTTGTGCTTCGTCTTCAAGTCTCACTCAAACTCAGTGAGCAAGTGATGCTGGGAAGATTTTACTCAGAGATACAAACTGGGAGCTTGTGATTGCCAGGCTCATGAGGCAAAAATGAAAATAGGGAGTTCAAAGAGTGCCTATCTTTACTGATTATAGAAAACAAACAAAAAGGAGAATATTTTTTTCCTCATCTTTAGCTTTTTTTGCTCTTCTTTAAAGAGCCCCAGTCCAGTATCTCATGGCTTCATGCAGCTCTGTCTTATCTTCTATCTATTGTAAGCAATGCTTGACCAATGAGAGGACACACTGGAATACATCATTTGAAAGTGACAGAGATACCTTCATTGGGTATACATTGTTATTACAGCAATGGCCTCTTATAATGGGATAGTTTGCTTTATTTAATAAACATTAGTATATCATTTATTATGAACCAAGCATTTTATTTTCCTCAAGCATTTTTCCTTTAAATTCTTTTTTAAAAAGTAAGCTCTATGCCCAATGCGGGGCTTGAACTCACCATCCCCAGATTAAGAGTCCCATACTGTAGTGACTGAGCCAGCCAGGTGCCCCTCCCCAAGGACTTTAAAATATTCAACATCATCCTCCCCACGAATTAAGCAGAAACATGTTGGTTTTTTTCCCATTTAAAGATCAGGAAGTTGAGTACGTGAGGGGCTAACTATCTGCGGTCCCCTAGTACCTAACTGACATAGCTGGGTTTTGATGTGAAGATGGAAGCAGAGATCGAAGTGAATTCCAGAAACACCAAAATGCTGCCAATGACTCAAAGATAGAAGAGGTGAGGAACAAATCTTCCCTCAAGCCTCCGAAGGCAGGGTGGTTTTACTGACACTGTGACTTCCTAGTTCTGGACTCCAGAACTATGAGAAAGTAAATTTCTATTGTTTTAAGCCATCAATTTTATGGCAATTAGGTTACAGCAGCCACAATAAGCAAATACAGAGCAGAAGTTTTTCTTTTTTTTAATGAAACAATGTTAAAAATTAGAGGCATGGATTAGAATATTAGCAGTGTTCAATAATTAAAATGGAATTCAGACATAAATGAGATTAGAACGTGTATATATTGAATTATAAGTGGACACCTTATTAAGGTATACAGATAATCTAAAAGATTCGGGTTTAACAAATATCTCAGTTGTGGAGTGGTTATGAAAAAGATCAGAAAGCAACAGTGTATCTCTTTTTTAACATTTTCACAGTGTAGTTAAATTTGACAGGAAACACTGATGTAATAAACACAAATCTATTACAGATACCTAAATCTAGTACCTGCATTTATTGCAATTCAAATAGAGTAATAAAAACATTCTAACAGACCTCTTTAAAGCGCAAAGGGGACTGTGCTCACTAATTCACTAAACACTAAGGGTGAACACAGTCATAGTAGTAACTGGAAAAGAAATGGCAAAAATATATTCAGCAATTTACAGTCCTTTACTATTTGATACTTTGAAATCTGAAACACATTTCCCTTTGGTTTGTTTTTAATTACCTTTAGGGGTGGGATTATATTTGCTATCTATAGTAAAAGGAAATGTTTATATTCAAAGCTTTTTATCAGTTGCAGATGTTTTGTTGACAACCAATGTAGCAAACATTTCCACAGTGGTTTACTTTAACCTTCAACCAACTGAGAATCTGGTGTCTTAATCTTGGGGAGAATAATACAAATTTTGAAATCATAAGTTCTTTAGGCCAAAGAAAGTTTTCAGTGTTGGTGCTGTAGATGGGTGGAGAAAGCTCGTCCTTCTATTCAAAGACTTTCCAGGGAATCAAAGTTTTATGTCACCACAGAAGCAATTCTATATTACATTGTGAATTGTAAAGGGGAGAACAAAGAAGTATCCACAAATGAGGAAACTTACCAACCTTATTAAAGAATCTTTGAATATTTTCTCTACTCAAAAGCATTTTCTGAATTGAGAAGGGGTTCTCATTTTGCAAATACCTCAGCCAGAGCCTAGAATTTCCTGAAGTGATAGTTTTCAAAGAAAAAAAAGCACTAGATGTAATAGGAATATTAAAATACACATGATTGTTTCATTCTGAGTGGTTATATAAGTATAGGGTTGTAAGGATCAAGCTACTTTCCTTTCTAGTACTTAGAAGAGAAAAAATATCCTCCTCCCCTTTTCTCTTTATGGTTTTTTTGTAGAGCATCATAATACAACACAGTTCCATGCACTTTTTACCAGCAGAATAAAATAATTGGACAAGCTTTATAAAGAAGAATTTCTCACATTAACAGTTATATTCCTATAAATGCAAACTGGAACAGGGTCAAGTGTACTCAGAACCCAGGAGTCTTAGTGGTAGGAAAGACTTGAGATGCATAGTCCATTCTCCTACTTAAAGGAAGACACTTTGTAAAGGCTTTGTAAAGGATGAATTTCAACCTGTTTGAATATTCAAATGAAAGAAGGCTCATTATGTCACGAAGCCATTTCTTCACTGTTTAACAGTTTTGCCACTGTTTGTATAAAAGCCATTCTGTGTGTGTGTGTGTGTGTGTGTGTGTGTGTGTGTGTGTGTGTGAGACCCCGTGATGTGTGTGCGTTAGGTACCCTTTATTGAAGATTTTCTTAAACCAGATACTGGGTTCAACACCATACATGGATTATATCAAGGCAGTGTTTCTCAATCTGGGTTTCCTTTTTGCCCATTTACCTCCAGGGAACATTTGGCAATGTCTGGAGAAATCTTTGTCACAACAGCAAGAGGAGGATGCCACTGACATTTAGTAGGAAGAGGTCACCAATGCTGCTAAACATCTTATAATGCACAGGGCAGCCCCTAACAACAAAGCATATATATCCCTAAATTATCAACAATGTTCATCTTGCGAAACTCTGATTTGAAGTAAAAGCAGAATGAATGTTCACTAGCTAAATAAATGGTAGGTCTTGTTATAAAAACGAGGGGCAAAGGAACATGTTTTTTTCCCCCTGTAATACAGCACTATTTTCTACAATGAAGGATTATAAAAAGATTATTTTAGAGTTTTTTTTAGATGCTTATTTATATTTGAGAGAGAGGGAGAGAGACTGTGCAGGGGAGAGATGGAGACAATCTGAAGCAGGCTCCAGGCTTTGAGCTGTCTGTAAGCACAGAGCTCGATGCTGGGCTGAAACTCATGAACCTCATGAGCTGTGAGATCTTTCTTGACCTGAGCCAAAGTTGGCCGCTTAACCAACTGAGCCACCAACGCGCCCCTAAAAATATTACTTTAAAACATTTTGTTATTTTCATGCAACATATTCACATGACTCAAGATTCAAAAGGTATGCAAAGATATGTATATAGTCTAAAATCTTTCTCCTACCCCACACCTGGACTACCCAAGTCCTGTCCATCGAGGAACCAGTGTTACCAATTTCTTATTTATCCAGAAGTCCTCTATGCATCTGTAAATGCACACATACACAGACACATGTGGACACAAATACTATATACATTCTTCCCATGGTGTTTTTATTATTTAATCCATTTTAGAGATTATGTTCTAGCATGACACAAAGAGTTTCCATGTTTCTTTTTAAGGTGGTAGAGTATTTCATTGTATGGATTTCACTGTACTTTATGTAACCTCTCCTCTCTCTATGGATACATTTCCATTTTTTTCTATAAGTAGATTCGACAAGTAGAATTATCAAAGAAGAAAGTTTGTGTTTGTAATTTTTATTGGCTATTTTCCAAATTACCCTGCATTAAAGTTGTACCTGTTTCCATTTTGTAACTTTCAAATTTTCTCTCACTGTTTATACCTTCTCATCAAAAACTTTCTAGGAATAAATAAAAAGGTTGGTACATCAGACAGTATTTTGTTCCTATCATGTTCTCAGGACTCAACTATTCAGAATCTGCCCACAAGAGGTTTTTTTTTTTAACCTGCTTTTAATTGTGGTAAAACATATATAACATAAAGTTTACCCTTTTAACCATTTTTAAGTGTAAAATTAAGTGGCATTAAGTATATTTACAATATTGTGTGACGGTCACCACTATTTCCAAAATTTTTCATCACACCAAATGGATGAAACTCTAATTATTAAGCAATAATTCCCCATTCAGCCTCCCCTCAATAGCCTTGAATCTAATTTGTGTCCATGAATTTGTCTATTCCAGACATTTCATGTAGGTGGAATCATATAGTATTTGTTCTTTTGTGTCTGGCTTATTTCACCTTAGCATGAAGTTTTCAAGGTCCATCCATGTTGTAACATGTATTAGAATTTCATTCCTTTTTTAAGGCATTTTATCTATCTCTTGATAGACATATATTTGTTCACAGCTTTTGGCTACTGTGAACAATGCTGCTATGCATACTGGAATACAAGAATCTGTTCGAGTCCCTGTTTTTAGTTCTTTTGAGTATGTACCTAGGAGCATAATTGCTGGGTCATATAGTAATGTTACATTTAACTTTTTAAGGAACCATCAAATTGTTCTCCATAGTGACTAAACTATTTTAGATTCCCACCAGCATTGTACTAGGGTTCCAATTTTTTCACACTCTTGCAAATAACATTTGTTATTTTTCATTTTGAAAATAAAATTATAGCCATTGTAGCAAGTATACAGTGGTATATCATGGTTTTGATTTGCATTCCCCTAATAACTAATGATTTTGAGCATGCCTTCATAGGCCTATTGACCTTTTATACGTCTTCTTTGGAGAAATGTCTGTTCAGGTTCTTTGCCTATTTTAAAATTGGGCTGTCTGTCTTTATATTGTTTGTCTTTTATTGTTCATTGTTCCTCCTCGTACCCTGAATCAAAACCTTACTCAAATTAATTTTCACCCATTCATCATAAGTCTGCTTCCTTGAGAGAAGACAGAATCCTTTTACTCTAATGGGCACATAACCATTAAATTTGGTTTCCTGCCCAATTCTGGCAAGGCATAATTTACCTTTTCAAGAGGATTAAGATAATGGTGAAAAGTATCAAGGATTTTATTTCCTAAAATATTTTAGGTAAATTTTTCAAGGGACAATCTTACCTCTGAATTTGAGAAAGAATATTTGTAAATACATTCATAAGCAAGCAATGATAACTCTAATAAAAAGGTTAATTATCTAAAATGGGTCAGAAATTCTTTTGCAGATATTTTTAAACAAATTATACAAACCTAGGCAAAAAGTCTACACAAACTGTCAAAATTTGTTGTCTATTCAAATTCACTTTGGAAATATATTGTAGGTTAATTTAATTACATTCAGATTAGGTGTGACTAAAAGGTAACGAAACAAATCTAATCACTGGAAAAATTAGAAATTTTAAGTTTTCTAGAACCCTCCAAATTATACTGATAGTGTTTTATGTATGTAAATTAAATAGCTAAAAAGTAATTTAGACACAAATGAGATCAGAACATGTATAGGGGTGCCCGGGTGGCTCAGTTGGTTAAGCAGCTGATTGTTGATCACAGCTCAGGTCTTGATCTCAGGGTCGTGAGTTCAAGCCCTGCACTGGGCTTCATGCTGGGTGTGAAGCCTACTTAAAAACAATAAATAAAACAAACCTAAGAAAAAGAATATGTATACATTAAATTGTGAGTGGACTTATACTTTTAATATCTACAGATAATCCAAATGACTTGGCTTTAACAAATATTTAGCTGTTGAGTAGCTGAGAAAAAAATCATAAAGCAATAGTATCTTTCCTCTTGAACATTTTCACAGTGCAACTTAATATGTTAGGAACCTTGATTTAATCAATATAAATTCAACAATGTAAATGGAAATAAAATGGTTCTAGATTCCTAATATATTGTCATTGGTCAGGCCTGTATCTTGTAATGGTTTACAACAGGAGTGTATTCAAATTAAATGGTAGACAAAATCCTGGGTCCATTAAGTGTTAAATCAACAATAACAACAAAAATTTGAAGAGAATGATTGAAGACAATACAAAGTAATGACATCACCAACACTACTACTGATACTACTACTACTATTAATTGATAATAATTGATTGAATAAGATTTACTAAATGCTAAGTAACAAGTGCTTCTATATACTACATATATTAACTCACCATAACCTCCACAAGTAGGCAATCTTATAGTGTCCATTTTACAGATAAGAGAATGGAAGCATGGGATTGTAAGTGATTTGTCCAACCTCACAAGGAGAAGATCCAGGATATGGACCCAAATAGACTGGCTCTGAATCTAAATACCTAACTCTTTTATCAGTGGTCCCCAAACTTATTTCCACACTGACAACTCCTGGGTGTCCTACAAAAATTACAATGATCAGGCCATAACCCCAATCAACTAATTCCCAATCTCTAGGGATGAAACACAGGCACATGTATTTTTTGAAGCTACACAGGTGATTCCAATGTGCAGACAAAGTTGGGAATCCTAGGTAGCCTTAAATCATGGAAATCAAAGAAACCAGAATTATCAAGCAGGAAACCTACAACTGAAGCATTAAGAAGAAGGGATAATCTTAAACATAAAATGAACCACAACAAATAACACATGACATTCTTATACCACTAAAGAAAAAAAAAGAGTTTAAGCTGAAGCAAGATGAAATTGGGAATCTTGAGTATTAATATTCTACTTACCAAAACAACATGAGGTAATAAGCATTTTAAAGAAAAGGGTGTCTGCTCTTTATTTGGAATGAAAGTGGTATTATGTTGAGAAACAGGCAATAGATAGACAATTCTAAAATTTGAATGGAACCAGAAAAGACCCTGAATAGCCAAAGTAATGTTGAAAAGCAAAGCAAAGTGGGAGGCATCACAATTCTGAATTTTAAGCTGTATTACAAAGCTGTAATCATTAGGACAGTATGGCACTGGCACAAAAACAGACACATAGATCAATGGAATAGAATAGAGGACTCAGAAGTGGACCTACAATTATATGGTCAATTCAACTTTGACAAAGCAGGAAAGAATATCCAATGGGAAAAAAAAAATAGTCTCTTCAACAAATGGTGCTGGGAAAACTGGCAGTGACATGCAGAAGAATGAAGCTGGCCCACTTTCTGACACCATACACAAAAGAAATTCAAAATGGATGAAAGACCTAAATGTGAGACAGGAAACCATCAAAATCCTAGAGGAGAACATAGGCAACAACCTCTTTGAACTCCACTGTAGCAATTTCTTACTAGACATGTCTCTGGAGGTTGGGAAACAAAGCAAAAATGAACTACTGGGACTTCATCAAGATGAAAAACTTCTACACAGTGAAGGAAACAATCAGCAGAACTAAAAGGCAACCAATGGAATGGGAGAAGAAATTTGCAAATGACATATCTGATAAAGGGTTAGTATCCAAAATCTATAAGGAACTTAGCAAACTGAACATCCAAAAAATGAACAATCCAGTTAAGAAATGGGCAGGAGACATTAATAGACATTTCTCCCAAGAAGACATACAAATGGCTAACAGACACACGAAAAGATGCTCAACATCACTCATCATCAGGGAAATACAAATCAAAGCCATAATGAGATACCACCTCACACCTGTCAGAATAGCTAAAATAAACAACTCAGGAAACAACAGATGTTGCCAAAGATGCAGAGAAAAGGGGGAACTCTCTTACACGGTTGGTGGGAATGCAAACTGGTGCAGCCACTCTAGAAAACAGCGTGGAGGTTCCTCAGAAATTTAAAAATAGAGCTACCCTATGACATAGCAATTGTAGTACTAGGTATTTATCCAAAGGATACAAAAATGCTGATTCAAAGGGACACACACACCCCAATGTTTATAGCAGCACTATCAACAATAGCCAAATTATGGAAAGAGCCCAAATGTCCATCGACTGATGAGTGGATAAAGAAGATATAGCCATACACATACACATACACACACACACACACACACACACACACACACACACACACACACTGGAATATTAGCCATCAAAAAGAATGAAATCTTGGGGTGCCTGGGTGGCTTAGTTGGTTAGGCATCTGGCTCTTGATTTTGGCTCAGGTCACAATCTCACTGTTCATGAGTTTGAGCTCCACGTCCGGCTCCATGCTGACAATGTGGAACCTGATTGGTATTCTCTCTACCCCTCTCTATATACCCCTCTCCAACTCATGCACACACACACACACACTCTCTCTCTCTCTCTCAAAATAAATAAACTTAAAAAGAATGAAATCTTGTTATATGCAATCATGTGGATGACACTAGAGTGATTATGCCAAGTGAAATAAATCAGTCAGAGAAAGACAAGTATATGATTTCACTCATATATGGAATTTAAGAAACAAAACAGATGAATATAGGTGAAGGGAAGGAAAAATAAAATAAGTAAAAACAGAGATGGAGGTGAACCATAAGAGACTCTTAACTATGGAGAACAAATTGATGGTTGCTGGAGGGGAGGTGGTTGGGAAATGGGCTAAATGGGTGAGGGGCATTAAGTAGGGCAATTGTGATGAGCACTGGGTGTTACATGTAAGTAATGGATCACTAAATTCTACTCCTGAAACCAGTACTTTACTACGTTACCTAATTTGAATTTAAATAAAATCTTAGAAGAAACAAATAGACAATTCAAAGATTCTTACCATTCTCTGTATTTCAATGTGTAATAATAGTTCAAAGTTTATGATATTCTCTAAAGGCAAGCAGGCAAAATCCTTATTCTAATACTTGAGATATACAAAAATAATGTTTTACTGTTTCCCCAAAATGGGTTGTATATATGAAACTAGAATGCATGTTTCATGGATTCCTAGTACAAACCAAACAGGAAGTCAGAAAAGGGAACATCAACTACAAACTCAAACATATGTAAGAGAATCATGTTTTTCCTTGCTCTTTATTTGGAACCTAATTATGAATGCTCATTGTCATGTGTCACATACATTGCAGAACTATTCAAAGTTGAGAATAACAAAAGAACTAGAAATGATGTAAGAATGTGTGAAATTGAGCAGGTCACTTAATTTATTTATCCTCAGTTTATTTATCTCAAGGATTGTCAGACTTTTACTGTAGAGTGACAGGTAGCAATATTTTTAAACTTTGCAGGCTACCTACAGTATCTTACATACCTTCTTCTCCTTCCTCCTCCTCCTCTTCCTCCTCTTTACCATCCTTTAAAAATGTGAAAACCATTCTTAGCCATGGGCTGTATGAAAATAGACTGTGGCCAGATTGGCTCCTTGTTTGTAGTCTGCCAACCCCTGATTAGATACTGCATTTCAAAAATAGCACAATCTAATGCTTTGGTTCTAAGCCAGGGGTGATTTTGTTCTTTTTCAGGGAATGTTTGTCAATGTCTGGAGACATTTTTGGTTGTCACCTGGGGTGGGGGACAGACATACTGTGTTACGCACATCTAGTATGTTGAGGCTGGAGATGTTGCTAAACATCTTACAACACACAGAACAAGCTCTCACAGCACTTATCTGGTCCAAAGGGTCAACGGTGCCTAGTTTAAGAAGCTCTTGACTAATGGCCATTTTCTTTCAATTATAGGGACAGTAAAGAGATTAAGTATATTTAATCATCCTTTATCCAGGATTGTGGTTAATTTATATTTATTCAATCAGTGAGACAGATCTGCATAACAGTGTTAGACTTAACAAGCTCTGAGATCCTGAAAGCTACACTACCATGGAGAAAATAAAAAAAGATGAATTTGATAACCTCAAATTATGAGAGTCAAGTGCAGTTACAGCCTTAAACATGTGTGATTCACAGAGAGGAGAAGGGAACTAACTAGGCAGTACTAGATTTGGAACTGTGACATATCAAATATGTTCAGACCACTGAATGAGAAAACCAGAGCCAGGAATTGCTAGTACTCTGAAGATGGTAATTTTGAGCCTAGAATCTGTTTATTTTTACCTGTCCATAAAATCGTGATATATCTTCTATGAATTTGGGGTAAAGAATCATGTGAGAAAAAATAAAAAGAATCACGTGAGACATACTGGATCACCAAAAATGTGCAAGGGAAATTTTACACATTACTAATTCCAGTAAGAGGATAATGCTCAAATTGACAGTTCTAATTTTTTTTTCTTACTGTGTAATTGCATTTTCATGGCATTGCATTTTTTCTTTAAAAAACTTTTCACTGTATTGCTTTTTAAAATGTTAAATATTCATCTCTTTAAATTCTAATACATTTAACATTATATAAAAAAGTGATTATTAGGAAACCTGATTATAAATTCTAAGAAATTCACTCTAGCATATCCTATTAAAATTGGATTCTAGGCTCACCTCTGAAGTTTTGATTTGGAAAGCTCTACCTCTGATGTTATTGAAGGCATTAGTTTGTATTAGCAATAAAAAAAAAACAGTGTTGCATGTCTGAGAAGATTTTGAATGAGAATTCTGATTTCTACTTGTTATTTCTGTAACAACAAAATAAGTAATCTTTTAAGGGATTTTACATAGCTAATTCTGTCGTATAACACAGTAATGAAAACTGACAGAACTATACAGAGAGGTATGTTTGTTGCTTTTCTTTTATTCTAGACATGCAAAGATAATACATCGGTTAAGTGTGATAGATCTAGGGTGGAGAATGAGGAGTAGTGAGAGATAATGTTGACATAAGAGCAGTAGATACATCTCAGATCATGGAGAGCTTTAAAAATCATATGAAAGAGTTTGGGTTTAGGTTATTGAAAGCTTAATTTGGGAAAGTAAAATAATCAGATTTGTGTTGTAGTGACATTATTCCAGATGTTTAGTGACATTATTTTGGAAGTCTTGTGGAAGAAGGATTGGAGGGGCTTAGAGTTGAGAGAGGGAAACCATTGAGAAGAACACAGAAATCATTCAGGGGAGCAAGGAGGGTGTTCACTAAGGATGGAACAGTGGGAATAAAGAGGAAGGGGGCAGATATTCAAGGAATAAGGAAACATGAGCCTGGATTGGCTGTAAAGGAGGTAGTAAAGAAGGAGACTAAGTAAAAACTCTAAGATTACTGATTTAGGATGCTGAGGAAACACTTTATCTATATCATCTCTTTTAGTCTATGATGTAAAAATTATTATCTACATTCTGCAGATGAAGACACTTGGGTTAAAAAACTTGTCCAAGACCATACAAAGAAAAGCTGCAAAGCCAGGATTTGAACCTAGGATCATCTAATGTCAGAGCACATGCTTTCAACTTTTCTCAATAACTAGGGTGCATAATACAGGAATAAGAGGATATTTGTGATGTTAGGTAAGACAAAGCATTATGTTTTGGAAACATGGAGCCTGAGATGGTTACGGAATAGCTAGATCATATAGTAGGCAACTAAATGATTGGAATTTTTAAATTTGGTTTTATACTACCCTCCTATATTATATTCTAGCTTATTAGATTTTACAATGATGACAATGGCAAATATTTATATAGTATGTCCCAATGTAAAAAGACCAGTGATAATGCAAGCATTCTATAGAACATATTGGGAAACAGACTGTGGAAAAAGGTCCTATTAACTTTTTCATTAGTCATTTTTAACTATATTACACATTAACACTTCAGTACACTTCACAAAATAGCAATTTGAGCTTTTATTCAACCACATTTACTAGAAAAGTGGGAACTAAATTAAACACAGTCTAGAAAACAAATAGTGCAAAAAATTTCATGAATATTAATAGAAAACCAGACAAATGTAATGTACTTGAGTTTGTATCACAAAATGTACAATTCATTCTTTTGTGGAATTGCTATTTCCAAACAAGATGGATTGCTTTAGTCACTTTAAAAAATGTTAAAATGTAAAACATCCATGGAAGAAAGAAGATAGGCTCAGATTATGAGAAATAGATTTCTTAATGAAGGAATGAGGTTTTGAATAACGTGCTCCCTTTGGCAGCATCTTAACAAGATCATATTTGGTGAACATGAATCATTAGTAAACTATGAAACAATGAACAAACACACACATCCAGATAAGACTGTAGGTTGCTGTGGATTTGCTAGAAATTCCCATCTGTCATTATTTCTGATTTTTTTTACCTTGTCCTAAAATCATTAATAGGGTACATGTAGTCAATGTGAATTGTATGCCTGATACAAAACACATCAGGATTTAATTTATTGAGTGGTATTTCATTAGTTCAGATGAGTTGAAATGTGGCATTTCATTTTCTAAAACTGTGTGGGAACATTCATCATATAGATGCTTAAATTATAATGTAGACAGAGTAAGGTTTCAGTGTATCTGAATAAAACTGAATAAACATCCTAAATGAACCAAAATTCATTTTAAATCAAACTGACTTTTTCTGATTAGTGATAGCTTAAAATTTCCTCATGTAAGATTAATCAGAGGCAATCCCCCCCCCATTTTTATTAAACTATATGAGACTACTCCTTATTCATGGAGCTATTTTCATGAAGTAGAACATTTTTAGTGGTTTGATTTATTTACTTTATCTTACCTGATTTCAAAATACCTGATGGACAAATGAAGGGATCAAATCAGCTGGGCACTTTAATCTATACAATTAAAATTTTTAATAGATCATTCATTCATTTATCTGTATTCTACTTAAGTATTATTGTGATAATTACTAAAAAAGAAAGATGACCTCTTTTGGATAGTAATCTAACCTGAGTCAAGTGCTTGGGGAACAGTAAAGTTTCTGCTGCTATCATTACTATACTAATGCAGTTTTGAAAAACAGCAAATTGATCCCTGTTACCTGAATAGTAACCATAAAATCTACTAAGATATTTCTGGCAGAGTCACAGTTGGTTGTGACTTTGGTTGTGAAAAAGATTACAAAACATTCAAAAAGAGTCAAATATCTTCAAATCAATAGGAAAAAGGCTTGTTGGATTTAATGAACTACTGGTTCTCCTAATCTGAAATATAGCATTGATTAAGCAATGTAGGATCCTCTTGCACATGGAGAAATCTACACCATGTCTTATATCTGGGGAAGTGTATGTCAACTTTACTAGTCTTCTTTTGGTTTGCTTTAAGTTTTAAATGCCGTTAGGGGTGCCTGGGTGGCTTGGTCAATTGAGTGTCCAACTCTTGATTTCAGGTCAGGTCAGGATCTCACAGTTTGTGAGATTGAGCCCCTCACTGGGCAGACAGCATGGATCCTGCTTAAGATTCTCCCTCTCTTTCCCTCTCTCTCTGCTCCTCCCCCACTCTCTCTTTCTCTCTCAAAATAAACTTAAAAAAATAAATGCCCATTATTTATTATGTACAGGGTATGATTATTGCCATTTTCTAATATTACTGAAAATGAAAATTTCTTTCCTCTTTTCTTTATACACATATAGCTTGAGTTTTGGAATTGTAATCGAAAGTATTAAATTTGATCTACTAATTTACTGATATTTTTGTGGAACTCTAGGAATATAAGATATAACACTTACTGGAAAAATTTTTACAAAAACAATGAATTATGGGCATATAGTTAACACAATATAGTAATAGTGTACACTTAGAAGGGGTTAAGGTGGCAAATTTTATGTTATGCATTTTTTTTACCCCAAAAAGCAATGAGTTATATTGTTTACGATCATATAATTCATTTGACAAATTTTTAAAGTTTAAGTTTATTTTTAATTAATTTTTAAATTTTTTAACTAAAATTTTTTTTAATGTTTATTTATTTTTTGAGAGAGAAGGAGCACGAGCAGGGAGGGGGCAGAGAGAGAGAGAGGGAAACAGAGGATCTGAATCAGGTTCTTCACTGTCAGTGCAGAGCCCGATGTGGGGCATGAACTCATGAACCTCGAGATCATGACCCAAACCAAAGTCAGACACTTAACCAACCGAGCCACCCAGGCATCCCAATTAATTTTCATTTTTATTTTTAGACAGGAAGTAGGGTTTATTAGTGGGCATGAAGAAGGAGGAGGCAGTGCCAGTTCTCATGAGTGCGGAGCCTGCCATTTATCAAGAGGCCACCATTAGGGATGTATTTGACTCCACAGCCATCTGCAATGAGCCACCTTTCAGCCACCATGTCTTCAAATTTGTCCACATTCAACCTAGTAAATCCCCATTTCTTGGAAATGTGGATCTTCTAGTAGCCAGGGAACTTGAACTTGGCCCTTCATAGGGCCTCAATCACATGCTCCTTGTTCTGCAGCTTGGTATGGATGGACATGCTGAATTGGCCAATGTGGATGCTGGCTGCTGTGCCCTGGGGCTTTCCAATTTTAGTATATGTGCTGCCGAAGCGAGCACGCCCTGGGGCTTTCCAAAGGCACCCTGCATACCTGTTTGGAGACTGCCAGCCCCAGCACAGGACAACATCTTGTTGATATGGATGACATGGAAAGGTGGAGAGACAGTCGGTTGTGAAAACCTTCTTTACCACAGCTTTTCACCATGTATATACTTGTTGGCACAAATATGGGCAGCCTCCAGGGCTTCAGAGGAGAGCTGCTCATATTTATCTGACACCATGTGACCACATAGTGGGAACTCATCCACTTTTGCCTTTTTCCATGCCAGGTCAAAGATGCAGATCTTGGCATCAAGGACATCTTTGTAAGAAGTGAGCCTTTGGATATGGCTTGTTCTTACAATACTGGTAACACCAAGTGGGGTGGCGGCCCATGGTGACACCAGGATCTTCAGTGGCATGCCAAAAGAAAAGGGCTAAAGTTTATTTTTCAGTAATCTGTACACTCAATGTGGGGCTCAAACTCACAACCTTAAGATTAAGTGTCACACTCTCTTCTGACTGAGCCAGCCTGGTGCCCCCATTTTGCAGTTTTCAATTGGCTTTATATTTCATTTACTCATAATCTGCATTAGAATAAACTGGCAACTGCCTTAATTTACTTTTTTGGGACTAAACCCCAAAACTCATACATAATTTTATTTGAAAAAGTCGCTTGGACCCAAGTGTACAACAAACACCTGAATCATAATGAAATCTCTCTTCTCTGCTATCTCCTTCATGCCCTCTTTTAAGGACAATATCAATAGCACCAGATTGGGGTTAGAATATCTGTAAGAGACACTGACTTTTACAATCCTTTAGTCATTATTTCAATATAAAGGTACCTAAAATAACACCACAGCTCTTCATCAAGTCACTGGGAAGTAAAAATATATTAGGTTGAACTACATGAAATTGTGAGTATAACATTTTTAGCACATAAAAATGCAATTTTATATGTCTCAATTTAATAGCTGTAACAACGTTTTTTATTGTCTACTCTGTTCTTAGAACTAAAACAGGAAATTTGAATACATGATCTTAATATCTATATTAACAAAACAGGAATTATTACCCCCATTTCATAGATGAAGAAGTCGAAGTTCAGAAAGGTTAAGTTTCTTGTCTTAGTGGTCAGAAGACTACTTCTGACTCCAAATTGCGGATATTCTTGACGAATAACAGAGAAGGCTTTCCTGTTTTTCTTGTTGCCAAGGAAGAAAAATAATGGTGACATGTGGAGGCCATGATGAATGAGATGTAGATTTCCTGTCACTGTGTCTTGCCCACTTGTGAACCCATCTAATTCGTGGGTTCCAGATGACAAATTATGGAGGCCCGAAATGGTTACTTGTATGAAGGAGACAACTTTCCAGTTTGAAGTTTAGAGTTTCTTTTACTTTTAGAATCCAATTATTTTTGGGGGTTTAGGGTTACCAGTTCTTAAGACAGGAACAATGAATAGGATTTACAGACACTAGGGAATTAGTCTGACCCTTTTGCATATGGAATCTTCTTTTATCAGGAAATAAGAGATAACTTTTAATTTTTTTATTTAATTTTTTTTAATGTTTGTTTATTTTTGAGAGAGAGAGAGAGGGGAGGGGGTAGGGAGAGAGAGGGAGACACAGAGTCCAAAGCAGGCTCCAGGCTCTGAGCTGTCAGCACAGAGCCTGATGTGGGGCTTGAATCCACAAGCTGTGAGATCCGGACCTGAGCTGAAGTCAGACATTTAACTCACTAAGCCACCCAGGTGCCCCAAGAGATAACTTTTAAATAGAGACAAAGCATTGTGAAACAAGTGAAAACTATTAGAAATGGTAGAGTGAGAATAAATTTGGGAAAAATGGACTTGAGTAAACATTTTAGAAAGAGAAATGACAGGGGAAGTTCTTTTCAAGTTAAAACTGTTGTTTATGAGTAATTATACTTTTTTTACCCTCTGTATTCTTTTTTAAAAGTTTTTATTTAAATTCCATTTAGTTAACACTGTTACCACCTGGTGCTCATAACAGCAAGTGCCCTCCTTAGTCCCCATAACCAACCCATCCCTCAACCCCCCTTCTCTCTGGTAACCATTAGTTTATGCTCTATGGTTAAGAGTCTCTTTCTTGGTTTGCCTCCCTTTCCCTTCCCCAACCCCACCACCCCCCACATACACTTTGCTCATTTGTTTTTTTTTTCTTAAATTCCACGTATGAGTGAAACCATATGGTATTTGTCTTTCTCTAATTCTACTTTTAAATAGATTCCTTGACAAAACATTTTGGGTTTGACATTCTGGAATTTGTGCAAGTATACGAGGAACCAACTGAGATAATGGTATGGATCGGGGCCTTAAAGTTTATTTAAATGGAAAGAATATTTTTCTGAAATTGATTTGTGAAGCAGGTGTGTAGCTGCTGCCTACTGGGTAGGAGTTCGAGCTATAAGATTAAAAAATTAAGGAGCTATAAATTTTCTTATTTTGGGATTATCTACAGTATTAAAGATTCTGATGTGCAGGGTTAAGTGTCAATGCTAATAAAATAGGGGCTATTTCTGAGTTCCTTACATCCACATTTCAGACTTAAATTTGTTCTTAGAAAGGTAACTTCATAGCACTGGGACTGAAAGGGATGGGAGAAAAAAATCCTTAAATGGAAAGAGCCCCAGTATTGTGGTGATCCACAAATTCTCCAGGGAAAACATTTTGGAAAGGATTTTTCTTCCTTTTTTTTCTTGTTATTTAAGATTTTTATCTTGATATCTATGACTTCTAAATGGAGAAGAAGGGCTAGAAAATAACTGCTTTTATTAAAAAATTTTTCATACAGTTTACAGTTAGGTTGTAAATGTTTTCTATTTTGAGATTTTTGGATAATAAACATTATTACTGAAAATAAAACAAAGAGATAATGTAGACATATGGTATGACAGAACTTGCAAAGTTAATTTTTCTTAGTTGGCAATTTCTTATCAGGTTCCAAATTAGAAATGGAAAACATATTTTTGGTAAACTAAAGTTTTTTGGGGGAAGGTATCCTTTTTAAATAGCCGCTTTATCTTTGAAATTACTATAGTATACAAATTGGGAGTTTGCATATGCTATATTTAAATCTAGTAAAAAATGTGGGTATTTGCATTAAAACTTTGTTTCTATCCTCTGTGCTTGTTTTAAGATGGTGATGCATGGAAGATGCCTCAGAATTACTTGTAACATTATGGTGTGGGGAAAGTGAAGGAACGAAAATTACTTAGATGTAATGTGGATTATGAAGTTGTAATTGGAGTGTGTTTTCATTTAATTTTGAGTGTGTATTTGTTAACTCATTACTTCTGAAAATAATCATTTTTTTGAAAATTAACGGGCTTTAAAATTGTCTTAAGTAAGCATTTAGGTGGAATTTTAAAATTTATAGGATTTGGCACATATGTCTATTTTTGACTGTTAAGTTCAATTTTATTCTCTGACATTTTAAATTTCTTTTGGAAATTTTAATGTAGTGCATAACTAAGATAAAAGATATTAGTTTGCACCTGTAGAAGAGGGAATTACAAAATAAGGACTGAAAGCCAACTATGTCATGCATAAAATTATTGGAACACAGCTATACCACTTATTTGCATACTTCTGATGGTGGCTCTTGGAGCCACAACAGTAGAACTGAGTAGCAGCAACATAGACTGTATGGACGGAAAGTCTAAATATTTACTATCTGGCCCTTTACTTGTCAATCCCTGCCTTATACTTCATGTAAAGCTGGATTTTGAGCTTCATGATGGTCTATGACAAAGAATAGTTAAGAGAACTATGGTAAGGAGGAAATAAAAGAAAAAAAACATAACTTAGTTTAAATAGAAGTATTCGTATCAAAATCTGGCATCAAATTTTGGTCCACAGAAATGAAAATAAAGAATATTTAGAAAATAGATCTAAGAGGAGGTATTCGTCGACTTTTGAAGTTCAACCATGGTCATTTACTAAGTACATGGGTACTATACTGGTAATTCTAAATGAACAGTGACTTTAAGCTTTGTGGTCCCTTAGAGTTGGGTGGTGCCTGAGCTTACTTTTGCTTCTTAAGATAGGGGGTGATGGGCTCCAATGATGCTGACAGAGGATTATACAGACCTGCACAGTTTGAAATGTGTGTGTGGGGTGTGTGTGTGTGTGTGTGTGTGTGTGTATGGTGTATGAATGAAAAAGCCTATTCCCTTAAAATGATAATGTTGGCTAAAATAGCTACAATTTTCAGGAAAATAAGAGTCATGCTGCATAAAAATTCAAAAGTTGGTTGAGAATGGGGAAAATGTATTCTCCTCTATTAAAGAGGTCTGAAAAGGAGGCTTCAATGTGGCTCATCAAATAGTGAGCTAAAAGATAAGTGCTTTGTATGTACAAAATGGTAAGTGCTTTGCCCTTTAAAAAGGAAATACAGAGAATGCTGCCCTTTTAATATGTCCTGTAGCCTGCCCTGGATTTGAGGATGAACAGAGATGGCACTAAAAATGATAAAGCAATAAATCATAAAGCCCCAAAGTTCCTTTTGTGTCACAGCTCTTACATGTTCAGAAGGCAATAACAATCTTCAGTACACATCAATTTCCCGCCGTGGGATGGAAACTGGAGAAACTGTGAGAGAAAATACTGAAGAGGAATAAAGAAATGTTTCTGCCTCTCTTTCATTTTCCTTACTTTGAATTTGTGCTGTCCACACGTTAATTGGAGATCTTAATAGTTTTAGCTATAATTTGATATCTAAAGCAGAAAGGAAAAAAATATGGGTCTGTATCTCAGCTGGAATCCAAAATAAACATAATTATTTTTTTTAATATTCAAAGCATTTTAGTTTCCTTTCACTCTCTTCATGTTTACCTCTTTTCTTTTCATAGTTGAAACTCACCAACTCCCCTCTGCATGGTTGTCTTTTAGTGTCTACAATGCCAGCATAAGTGAGAAAAGATAAAAAGCTGTTAGAAAAACCTGTCTTTTAGAAAGTTCATCAACATATAATTTAACATATTAATGATGAGTAAGAGCAGAAATTTCCTTGTAATTATAAAAGTAAGGAGAGTGTTATGCTAAGTGAAATAAGTCAGGCAGAGAAGGACAGATACCATATGTTTTCACTCATATGTGGATTCTGAGAAACTCAACAGAAGACCGGGGGTGGGGGGAAGGGGGGAAAAAGTTACAGAGAGGGAAGGAGGCAAACCATAAGAGACTCTTAAATACTGAGAACTGAGGGTTGATGGGGGGTGGGGGAGGAGTGGGTGATAGGCATTGAGGAGGGCACCTGTTGGGATGAGCACTGGGTGTTGTATGGAAACCAATTTGACAATAAATTTCATTAAAAAAAGAATTATAAAGCAGCAGGTCATTTTCTTGGTTATTGATGGATTGGACTTGGGGTCATTTGTAGGTTTAATTTGGGGACCTGGTCAGAACCAGGAAATAATAGTTCCATGACTGCAAAAGTTTCCTGTGGACCTTTATCTAAATGTTCATGAAAAGACTTCTTTTCTTTTAGTAATAAGATTTAACTCTTTGGTATACCACCTCAGGAAAAAAATATAGTTGGTGACTTCAAAATGGGGACTAAAGGTGTCTTCCTTTATTTAAAAAGCATTTAACCTTGGGATTAATTTTTATGGTAGAGTCAGGACAATTTCTGCAATGTTCAGAAGACTAAGAACCACAAACCTCCTATGAACAGCCCAGACAGTGATCCAGGAAGGAAGCTCCTTGTCCATTTTGTCCACACAGAGTAGCCTCAAAACTAGTCTACCACTTGAGTAATTTAGTGGGTTCTCTCTATTTCTCCCTGAACTTCTTTATCAGATTTGTTCTTTCTACATGTTTTTGGTCATTGGGCACCTACCACTTTACTCTTCCTGATGTTTGCTTTCAAGCTTTTCTCAGATGAATTGCCTCCAGTCAATTAACACCTTCCTCTGGCTGACTTGTGCAGCTCCATGTGACAGAATGATTTATACGAAGTGTATCTTTGGTCTTCATCCACAGTTCCTGAAAACTCTTCAGAGTTATAAAGGTGAAACAGGTGTCTTATTATTAATGGAGGTGACTTTTGGACCCCACCCAAGGGTAGGGGCTGGTTGCCAGGAGGACTAACCATGTAATTAGAGGGATGGAACTTTTAGTTCTACTCTCCCAACTCCAGGGAAGGGAGAGGCCTGAAGGTTGAATCAGCCAGTTATTGCCAATGACTTAGTCAATCATGACTATGTAATTAAGTCTTCATAAAAACACAAGAGAAGAAAGCTTTTGACCCTTTTTGTGAGAGCTTCCATGTTTGGGGAACCAAAACACTTTCATGTGCCACTGAGCTGGGTCCCAAGAGCCACAAGGGTAGAAGCTCCTTTGTTCAGGACCTTGACCTATGTATTTCTTCATCTGGTTTGATTCAAATCCTTTATTGTATCCTTTAATAAAGTTGTAAGTATAAGTGTTTTTCCTTGAGTTCTGTGAGCCACTCTAGCAAACTGAACTGAAGGAAGAGGTTGTTGGAATCTCCTATCTATAGCCAGTCAGTCTGACGCACAGATAACTGCCTGGAGCTTGTGACTGGCATCTGAACTAGGGGGTTGGAGAAAGTGATATGGTATGGTAGGGCTGAACATTTACCCTGTGGAATATGATACTATTTCTGGGTAGACAGTGTGAGAATTGAGTTGAATTTTTGGAAACCCTGCCAGTAACTGAGAACTGCTTGGTGTTATGCATGGAGAACCCTCCACACTCAAACACGTTGGAACTGGGTCCAGAAACCTTAAAAGACTCTCTATCAGTATCAATTATCTTTAAGTACCTCCACTTGACTTTCCCCATGCTGTTTAGTTTTTTTTTAATTAGTTTTCATAATAACACAGAGTGCCAGATCTGGAGCCAGACTGCCTGGGCTTGTATCCTAGTTAGCTGGGTGACCCTGAACAAATTAACATCTCTGTGCTCAATTTCCTCTTTTTAAAATTGGCGATGATAGTAGCACTTTTCTTATAGGATTGTTAAGATGACTAAATATAAGTAAAAGATTTGAAATAGTGCTGGGGATACAGTAAGTATTTAGGAATCGGTTTTCTCTTTAAAGATTTTTCCAGTTTTTCTAATATAATTGGCAAATTGTAATATATTAAAAGTGTACAATGGGATCATTTGATATATGTACACATGGTAAAGGGACTCCCACCATTGAATTAATTAACACCTCCATCACCTCACATACATACATTTTTTCCCCCATTTTTGGTGAGAACACTTAAGTTCTACTTTCTTAGCAAACAAATTATGCAATACAATATTATCAATTGTAGTCGCTATATCATACATTAGTCCTCAGACCTTATTCATTCCATAACAACAAGTCTGTATTCTTTAACCAGTATCTCCCTATTTCCCACCCTGCTCTCATCTCCTGACAACCACCATTCTACTCTCTGTTTCTATAAATTTGATTTTATTCCCTCAACAATTCCACATATAAGTGATACCATGCAGTATTTGTTTTTCTCTGTTTGTCTGGCTTATAATTAGCATAGGGCCTCTGGGTTCACCCATGTTGTCATAAATTGCAGGATTTCCTTCCTTTTTTAATGCTGAATAATATTCCATTGTGTGTTTGCTGGTGCATGTATGTGTAGATTTTCTTTATCCATCAACAAAGGTTGTTTTCATACTTTGACTAATGTAAATAATGGTGAAATGAACATGCAAATATGGATATCTCTTTGAGATACTGATTTTGTTAACTTTGGATATACATCTAGAAGTAAATCTTATGGTAGTTCTATTTTTAGTTTCTTGAGGAAGCTCCATACTGTTTTCTACAGTGGCTGCACCAACTTACATTTTCACCAACAGTGCACAAGTGTTTCCTTTTCTCTACATCCTCACCAGCAATTTGTTATCTCTGGTATTTTTGATAATAGCCATCCTGATAAGTGTGGGATGATATCTCCTTGTGGTTTTGATGTGTATTTCCCTGATGAGTAATGATGTTCACTACCTTTTCAGGTACCTGTTGGCCACTTGTATGTCTTCTTTGGAAAAATGTCTATTCAGCTGCTTTGCCCATTTAAAAAACTGGATTATTTAGGTTTTTTTCTTTGCAATTGAGTTATGTATGAGATTCTTGTATATTTTGGATAGTAGCTCTTTATTAAAAATGTGGTTTTCAAATATTTCCTATTTCACATGTTGCCTTTTCCTTTTGTTGCTTATTTCCTTTGATGGCAGAAGCTTGTTAGTTTGATCCAGTTTCACTTGTTTATTTTTGCTTTGTTGCCTTTGCTTTTGGTGTCAAATCTAAGAAATTATTACCAATACCAATGTCAAGATGCTTACTATGTTTTACTCTATAAGTTTTAACATTTCCAGTCTTATATTCAAGTCTTAATCCATTTTTAGTCGATGTTTATGTATGGTGTAAGATAGAGGTCCAGTTTCATTTTTTCATATGCCTATACAGTTTTTCTTCCCTTCCCCATCTTTGTCTGACTCCTGCACATAGCAGCACTGGTCTGGAGAAGTTATGGATGAGGCACAGACATCAGGCACAGAGACCCTCTTCTTAGCCCTCTTCACCTCGGGTTCCCCAATGCTGCATTCTCAATTTTCATCACTAAGAAACAAAATCTCTAAATAACTCTGTTCAGTAGAGCCCTAACATCTGTTTAGATCAAGAGGCCTTCTCAGTACTTATAAATATGAGTTGGTCAAGAGGTGGGGGGAATGGGTTTCTTTTCCAGAAACCAGGGGAAAGGCCAGTTCTTGCACCAGTTTTGCCACCAGAAACCCTAAATACTGTCGAAGTACCCACTCTGCAGAGTTCATCTTGGAAATGTATAACCATAACTCTTCAGGGTCATTCAACTAAAAGGCAACCTCTTGATTAGGTAGATGTACTCCACGGGAAAGAGCAAAATGGAGTAAACAAGAGGAGAAGATAGAGAAGACATTGAAAAGAAACAGGCCAAAATGCAAAATATCAAGTGGTTTCAACAGTTCAAGCCAGTGAGTGCTTCCTTTTGCCATTGTGTATGAAGTTGGCTGTGTGTTTTTATTATGTCAAAGTATGTTCCTTCCATACCCGGTTTATTAATAGTTTTTATCATGAAAGAATTTTGAATTTTTTCAAATTCTTTTTCTGTATCTATTGAGATGATCATGATTGTTAACCTTCATTCTGTTAACATCAATTCATTTGCAGATGTTGAACCATCCTTGTATCCCTGGAATAAATCTCACATGATCATGGTGTATGATCTTTTTAATGTGTTGTTTAATTCAGTTTGCTAGTATTTTATTGAAAATTTTTGCATCTATGTTCATCAGCAATATTGGCCTGTAATTTTAATTTCTTATAGTGTCCTAGTTTAGTTTTGGTCTCAGAGTAATGCGGGCCTCCTAAAAATGAGTTTAGAAGTGTTCCTTCCTCTTCTAATTTTTGGAAGAGTTTGAGAAGAACTGGTATTAATTCTTCTTTAAATGTTTAGCAGAATACACCAGTGAAGCTATATGGTCCAGGACATTTCTTATTGCAAGTTTATGATTACTGATTCAATCTCCTTACTAATTGATCTTTTCAGATATTCTATTTCTTCATGATTCAGTCTTGGTAGGTTGCATGTTTCTAGGAATTTATCCATTCCTCTAGGTTATCTAATTTGTTGGTAAATAATTGTTCATTGTAGTTTCTTACGATCCTTTGTATTTCTGTGGTGCCAATTACAAATTCTCTCTCATTTCTGATTTGGTTGGACACTGCTCTTTTCTAAATTAGTGTAAAGTAGATAAAAGTTTGTCAATTTGCTTATCTTTTAAGAAAACCAGCTCTTAGTGTTATTCATTGATTTTTTCTCTGTCTTTTATTTATTTTAAAATAAAGTTTATTCATTTTTGAGAGAGAGAGACAGAGACAGAGAGAATACAAGAATGCATGCAAGTGTGGGAGTGCCACAGAGAGAGAAACCCAAGCAGGTTTCTGCGCTTTCAGCACAGAGCTCAATGTGGGGCTTGAACTCATGAACCACGAGATCATGGCCTGAGCTGAAAACAGGAATCAGGTACTGAGCCATCCAGGCACCCCCACCTTTAAAATTTTTTTTTTTCACATTTATTTATTATTGAGAGACAGAGACAGACAGAGCATGAGCATGGGAAGGGCAGAGAGAGGGGAGATACAGAATCTGAAACAGGCTCCAGGCTCTGATCTGTCAGCACAGAGCCCGACACAGGGCTTGAAAACACAAACTGCGAGATCATGACCTGAGGGGAAGTTGGATGCTTTACCGACTGAGCCACCCAGGTGCCCCAGCACCCCCCTTTTAAACTCTATTTCATTTATTTCTAATCTGATCTTTACTATTTCTTTTCTTCCACTCACTTTGCACTAAAATAATTTTGTTCTAATACTTTGACGTGTAATTTTTTTTTGAAAATTTTTTTTGATTGTGGCATTAATCTCTATAAACTTTCTTCTTAGAAATGCTTTTGCTGCATCCCATAAGTTTTGTAACATTGTGTTTCCATTTTCATTTGTCTCAAGATATGTTTTGATTTCTCTATTTTTTCTTTGACCCACTTATTGTTCAGTAACATGTTGTTTAATCTCCACATATTTGTCAATTTTCCAATTTTCTTCTTATAATTGATTTCTTGTTTCTACCAATGTGGTCAGAAAAGATGCTTGATATGACTTTAATATTAATTAATTAATTTTAAAATGTTTTTTAATCTACTTTTTGAGAGAGCACAAGCAGGGAAGGGACAGATAGAGGGGGCCAGGAGATCTCAAGCAGACTCTGTGCTGACAGCAGCAAGCCCGATGTAGGGCTCGAACTCATGAACTATGAAATCATGACCTGAAGTCAGATGATCAACTGACTGAGCCATCCAGGTGCCCCTAATCTTAAAATATTAAGACTTGTCTTGGCCTATGCATATGATGCATGTTGGTGAATGTTCCATGTGCACTTCAGAAGAATATGTATTCTGGCTGTTGATAAATGTTCTGTGTATGTCTTTTAGGTCTAACTGATCTAACATGTAGTTTAAGCTCATTGCTTCCTTATTGATTTTCTGTCTGTATGATCTATCCATTCTTGAATGTAGGGTACTGAAGTCATGTACTATTATTGCTATGTATTTCTCCCTATAGACCTATTAATATTTGCTTAATATATTAAGTTATTCTAATGTGGTGTGCATAAATATTTACAATTGTTATATCCTCTTGATGAATTGGCTATTTTATCATTATATATTGACCTCCTTTGTCTCTTATTATAGTATTTGGCTTAAAGTCATCTTGTCTGTTATATATATAGTTATCTCTGCTTTCTTTTGGTTTCCACTTACATGAAATATCTTTTTTCATCCTTTCATTTTCAGTGTATGTGTGTCTTCAAAGCTAAGGCAAGTCTCTTATAGCAAAATATAATTAATTAGGCCTTGTTTTTTTAATTAAAAAATTTTTTTTTTCAACGTTTATTTATTTTTGGGACAGAGAGAGACAGAGCATGAACGGGGGAGGGGCAGAGAGAGAGGGAGACACAGAATCGGAAACAGGCTCCAGGCTCTGAGCCATCAGCCCAGAGCCTGACGCGGGGCTCGAACTCATGGACCGCGAGATTGTGACCTGGCTGAAGTCGGACGCTTAACCGACTGCGCCACCCAGGCGCCCCAGGCCTTGTTTTTTTTAAAATCATGTTTTTATCTTGTATCCTTTTAATCTTGATTTTTAGCTATTTTAGCTTTTGATTAAAGAATTTAGTCTTTTTACATTTAAAATAATTATTGATAGGTATGGATTTACTATTGCCATTTTGTTAACTGTTTTCTGGCCATTTTATAGGTCCTTTATTCTTTATTTCCATTCTTGTTGTCTTACCTTTTGATTTAATGATTTTCTGTAGAGGTATATGTTGATTTCTTTCTCTATCTCTTTTGTACCTACTAAGTTTTTGGTCTTATGGTTACCTTGAGGCTTACATAAAACATCTAATAGTTATAAAAATTTATTTTAAAGTGATAAAAAATTAACTTTGAATCTTTATAAAAGCTCTATGTTTTTATATTTCTCATCACATTTTATGTTTTTGATGTCACAATTTACATATTTTTATACTGTGCAATTAACAAGTTATTTAGTTTGTAATACATTTGTGTTTTAATCTTTATATTAGAGTTACAATTAAGTTAACTGTCACCATTACTATATTAGGTATTCTAGATTTATATATTTATCAGTGAGTTTTATATTATTATGTTTTAAAATGATTAATTATCATCCTTTCATTTAGCTTAAGGGACTCCCTGTAACATTTCTTATAAGGCTGGTCTAGGGGTGAACTCCAACTTTTGTTTGTCAGGAAAACTATATCTCCTTCAATTCTGAAGGACAGCTTTGCTAGGAAGAGTATTCATGGTTGGCAGTTATTTTTTCTTTCAGCACTTTGAATATATTATCCCACTCCCTTCTGTTCTGTAAAATTTCTGCTGAAAAACCTGCTTATAGTCTTATGATGTTCCTTTGTATGTAATAAGTTGCTTTTTTTTCTTATTGCTTTTAAGATTCTCTTTGTCTATAACTTTTGACAATTTAATTACAATGTGTCTCTATGTGGATCTCTTAGATTCTTCTTTTTTGGTACTCTTTGTGCTTCCTGGATCTGGATATATATTTCTTTCCTCAGGTTAGGGAAGTTTTCAGCCATTACTTCTTTGCTATGTTTTCAGCCCCTTTCTCTCTCTTCCTCTAGGACACCCAGTAACGTGTATATTGATTGGTTTGCTTGTAGTTTGCTTAAGTTATCTTCACTCTTTTTCATAACTTTTTTTTTTTTTGCTCTGATTGGATTAATTACAATTGAGTTGACTGATTCTTTCTTCTACTTCTAGTTCAGTTATTTTCTACTACTTTCCAGTTCAGTAATTGTATTGTTTAGCTCTGTGATTTCTGTTTGGTTCTTTTTAAAAATGTTTTTCTATATCTTTGTGGAAATTTACCCTCCTGACCTCAGTGAGCACATTTAATAAAACTGTTATTTTGAACCCTATTAGGTCAATCACTTATTTCTGTTTCATTAAGATTAGTTTCTGATTTATATTTCTCTTTTGTTCAGAACAGTTCCCCATTTTTTCATTTTCTTGACTGTTTGTGTTGGTTTCTGTGCATTAGATAAGACAGTCACCACTGCCAGTCTTCAAAGAGTGGTCTTGTGTAAGAGATGAAGCCTGTCAATAAACCTGGCCTGAGTTTCTGGTTGTCTCTCAAACTCTTGTGATTGTCCAAGCCACCTTCTTTATTCTTAGTGGCTCCTAGTAGTTAAGGTTGTGCCAAGGCTCATCAGTGTCCCAAGGGAAGGATCACAGTTGGCAAGTAACTGCAGGCTGATTAGAAGCCAGACAGCAGCTGCAAAATTAGGTAATTAAGCCCCTTCTAGGGAAAAACTAAGGGATGGGTGTTTTAATCTTCTCCCTCTGTGCTGAGCTTGAGTGTACAGTCACAGGGAAGTGCTCTTGTACTTTTTAAAAAATCACTATAGTTCTCTGGGACTTGTGAATGCAGGACCCACTGACTACCAAAACAATATGATTTGGGTGTCTGTTCCTTAGTCAGCAGCTGTAAAATGTGGTATCAGCCTGTGTACAAACTTCTTCCGAAGAGATAGTGGCAATGTGGTTTTATTGTTGGAGTACACCAGAAAAAGAAATGCCCTTCAGGAGGCATGTGGGTAGCTCAGTCGGCTCAGGTCATGATCTCAATGTTTGTGAGTTTGAGCCCCATGTCAGGCTCCATGCTGACAGTGTGGAGCTTCCTTGGGATTCTCTCTCCCTCTTTCTATGCCTCTTCCCTGCCTGCTCACTCTCTCTGTCCCTCTCTCAAAAAGAGTAAATAAACCCTAAAGAAATATGCCCTTCAGACCCTTTGGACTCTGTGAAGGATCACAGCCAGCCCTAGATGTGTACAAAATGGAAGCTGGGCCCTCAGGTAGCAGCTAGTAAAGTATACAGTCAAACCCCTTTCAGGGAAGACTGGAAGACAGTTATTTTTGCCCACTTCCTCTGCACTGAGTCCTAGGGGGTTAGCAGTTGGGGCAAGGGCTCATATGCCATTAAGAAGTCCTTTGTTTTCTATAGTCCTGTTGTGTCTTGTAGACACAAGTCTCTCCGGCTTTTAGAATTAGATGTTTTGGGGGACCATTTGATGATGGGAGCCTTAAAACTTGGGATACTAGATGTGATTTCCAAATCTTCAGCTTTTCAGTGAGAAATTGGGAATTGAGGGTTCCTTTCTGATTTTATGGTGCTATGCCAGAGGTGCGGTTTATGTATAGGTTGTGTCTTGGCTTTTCTTATGTATTTCAATGCATTCGTGGACATGTAGGGAGTCGCTCAGCTAGTTTCTGCATTTCTTTCGGCAGGAATTGCTTCATGTAGCTGTATATTCATAGCATGGGAAGAAGGAAGTTCAGGGGCATCCTGTGCTGCCATCTGAGTTCCCTGAGTCACATAAGCATTTTTTTTTTAAATTAGCCTAAGAAAGGCCTATGACCTACATGCTAAATAGAAATCTTCAAAAATAGTGACAAAATAGCATTTCTCCTTAACAATTTAGCAAATTAAAAATACTGCAAACATCTAGTGCTGGTGAGGCTGTGGAAAAAACTGACACTACTAGAAGGAGTGTAACCGGTGCAGCCTTTGTGTACAATAAAAAATGCACTGCTCTATAGCTTAGTACTCTATGTATAGATGTGTAGCATTTGGGAACTATCATAGCTCTAGAATGGATATTCACTGAGTGCCTTCCTGAGGAACATGGGAACATCTGGATTGTTTGTATGCCACATACAGGTCATGAGGAGCCAGGACTGCTGCTTCCTGTTTACTTCATTAGCCATCTCCCAACCATTACCTCTGTGACATCCCACCTATACCATACTGGATCTGAAACTGAGTTCAAAGTTGGAGTTTTCTTGGATGCCTAGAAACTCTGTCATAAAGCTGCCCATTAACCTCTAGTTCCTCATTTTTAGACTGCTTCTATAGCACCATCTCCCATACTCAAGTAATGGACTTGTCTCTGAGGCTGTGGGGAAGCAGAAGACCCTGGGAATCACTTCACCGATCTACTCCATACCTTATTATGTCCACACAGCCATAGGCTTTCTCTTCCTGCTATGTCTTGAATTCTCTCTACCTTAGGCATACAGTAAAAATCTAAGATCTACCCTGATAGGCCTGGTACTTGATATGTTAACAGAGTCTGAAGGAGTTTGAAAGTCTCCTTTCTCTCCTTCCAAGACTGTTTTGCTACAGAGTCAAAGAAGTTGGAGGCCAAAGCTGTTTATTCTTTTGCATTGGGCAAGAAGCCTCAGCATCAGAGATGAATGACTAAGAGACTTAAAGGGGAAATAAAAATACATTGCTTTAATATTCCACCAGTATTATGTCCCTTACAATATAAAGGGGGGAAATACAAGGCAAACCTATTGTTCATTGTTACTTTATACTCCAGGCATACACAAAGAACTTTTTAATGAAGACCTTGCCCTGTAGCCCCTGGTCCTGAGGAGTGGTTTCATCAGTTATGCTAATGAGGCACAAGTTCAGTTAGTCTTATTTATGAAACCTTCTTCCCTGAATATATGTCATATTCCTACATTTTCTTAAAATTATGATTCCAGGTACTTTCAAGGGTCTTTCCAGCCAAAAAAAGACTTGCTTTTGTGAAGCACACCTTCTCTATTTTCCTTCCATGCTGCCATTATAGTTCCTACACTGAATGGGAACTATGCTTCAAAATATCTCAATTAATAGCTTTGGTCATTGGTTAAATGATTTTGATCTGCTTTTTGTTCACATACAGATATGCTAAACTTTTTCCATTACTGGCTTTCTGCCCACCAATATTACCTTAAGATGATTAAAGGCAAAGGCTTTCTGGTTAGAAATGCAATGAAAGCTAATATCAAAATGGCAGAGAGCAAGGAACTCTTCAGGCGGAATGTAAGTTCGCTTATAAGGCAAAACATTCATGTAAGGTGAATGACCGCACCCTGGCATTGTTCAACTCAGCTTGAATTTTAGCTGAATAATTCTGTGCAGCTTCATTTGTTAGTTAATGTAGCTATGAAAATGTATTGGTCCTTTGGTCTTTTGACATTCACCGTTTATCTCTTTGAGTACTTCACATTCCTTCCATTCCTTTTAGGGAAAAAAATGTTTATTTTTCTTTTTTTTTTTTATTGTTGATATAGACTATTTCAAGTGACTTCTTACTTTAAAAAATGTGATAGAAGTCCATGGTGAGAACATATGATTTAGTGTGCCAAGCTGTTTTGTTGAATTAGCTTCCAGATGAGCAAGAAAATAAAAGGTAGAAGTGAACAGTTTAGACCAGATAGGAGATCCTAGAAGCCAAATGACAAATGTTAACTCTTGAAAAATGTACAATAAAGTGGCTGAGACTAAATTTAGTCTCTTTAAATCCCACAGGGATTAGCGGTATGTAGAACATTGTATATAGGAAATTGAGATGATCTTTGGCGGAAAATGTATCATTGGAATCAATCCAGTGGAAGAGGAGTTCCCTCACTCAGCAACCTCCCTCTGTGAGTACATAGGGTATTCATAGGAACAACATTATTTTTAGCCCAGCAGCTACTGGTGGCACAATGAAATCATCTCTGACTATGTGAGCATTCTTTGTCCATAGATATTTGAAAATATTTTTGAAATGGACTAAAAAATGCCAAGAGCCAGGTTATAGTAATCTAGCCTCCAACTGATAATAAAAGTTCTGCCTAATATTTACTTTTTAACAATGCAAAATCTTTTACATGAAAACTTTAAAATGGTGAATGTAAATATTTTAGGATTGTTGACATGTAAATATTTTTAAATTTCTGTTTTTTACTCAGAGTAACTTTTTTTAATGTTTGGGCAAAAGAAGTTATTAGCAACAGTTAAATACTGTATGTATTTAATACTATACACATATATGTAATGTATATTAGATATTTTAAATATAATTGAGAACATTAGCTCCTTGAAGTTGAAAATCGGGCCTTGAATTTTCCATGCCTGCCTAGCAGCAAACAGTGACAATATGAAGGGCTAGATTTCAGAGCTGAAGTATAAAAGGAATCTAAGGGAAAGAAAATTTTAAAATGTGGTTTGATATTTCAGAACTTCTAAGAATCCTTATCTATCTATCCATCCATCCATCCATCCATTCATCTGTTTCTTATCTACATCAATCTATCCATTTGGATTCACCAGAGACAGAAAATAGTCATCTCCACGAGCATCTTGCAACAAGGCAAGAGGACACATGCTAGTTGGTACCTACCCTCGTTTCCATCTAAATTTAATTCTGAAGTACGAATCTGAGTTGAAAGGGGCTCAAATATTAATCTATTTTTTTGCAAACAGAAGAACAGCAGAACTTATTTCCTTTCCTTTTACTCAGGAAGAAAAGTCCCCTCTTGGGAGAGTAGTACTTTCAAAAAACTGCTTAAGCTTCCTTAAAAACAAGGAACAAGTGAATTGTAAGCCCTGCCTTTTCTCCTTACAAACTTCATCTATAAAGTCAGCATGTCACACATGGACATTTGCATTTGATTGTGGTATACGTATTTTTTAATCATCACAATTTTTCTTTGCCTGAAAAATTGTTTCTGTATTTATAACCCCCAGATTCACACCACAAATGAGGTATAGTCTGTCAAGAGGTCATGATTTCAGTGGCTCTTTACATTTTCTATTCTCTTTGAAGGTTGTAGGGCAGAGGTCAGGCTAAGCTTGCCAGTCACTGCAAATTTCCTTTTTTCTTGCAGCAATGCATGCTGGGTGTCAGTGATAACATGGGGCACCTAACTAGATGCCCTGACCACAGCACTGAGGACATCTCACCTAATGGCTTTTTTCCTTCTCATTATTCTATATTTGAAATTAGCCAAGTGTTACATTTAGGCACCTATTTCCTCAGGTAATGGCATTTTCAATTCCCATCTCTAGTTTTAAAGTATGTCATTAGGTACAAAATTGGAGGAATGATATTATGATGAAATATTTTGGGGGAAATAATAATTCACTTATTCCACTAAGGGATCCAAATTGTTAGTAAGGATAGTCTTCTTTTCTTCTTTTTCCTTTTTTTTTAAAGTTTATTTATTTTGAGAGAGAGAGCGAGAGAGCGAGAGAGAGCGCACACGAGTGGGGGAGGGGCTCAGAGAGAGGGAGAGAGAGGTCGCAGGGTTGATCTCACAAATTGTGAGATAATGATCTGAGCCCAGATCAAGAGTCAGATGCTTAACCAAATGAGCCATTTAGGTGCCTCAGTAAGGAGAATCTTTAGGCAAGGGAAGAAGAACACCTGGAACACCAATATTAAAAAAACAACAACACAAAAATTGAGGATATCAACATTCTGCAGGGAAAAGGGTAAATGAGAGAATCTTTACAAAAATGAGAACTGAGAAGACAAGGCTCAGATTTTCAAGTGGATGTATTTCAAAAGATACACACTTGATGAGCATTCAGAATCTAGACAGAAAAATGCATGGCAAACCAAGTGTTTCTTGTCCATTTTGAATTAAATTTTTAAATATGAGCTGCACGATTACATAACTCTCAAAGAGAAGTTATAAGTATTAGATTATTTAAAATTTGTGAAATCTTTAGCACAGTGTTTACCATACAGTAAAACTACATGAATTCTTTTTTATTATTTTTATCTCAGTTGGTCCTTGAACAATCCTAAGACATGCATACTACTATTATTCCCTTTTCATGTGTATTTCTTAAGGTTAAGTCACTTTTTTGGAGAAACTACATGTCCTCACTGAATACAGACTTGGTGAGACTCTCTTTGTGGGGACTACCCCTCCTCTGGCTAAGGGGTGATTGCAACATAAGCTGGTTTCCTGAGAAGCATTCTTCCTTGATTTTGAATTAAAACTTTTTTTTTTTGAACATTTATTCATTTTTGAGAGACAGAGAGAGACAGAGTGTGAACAGGGCGGGGGTAGAGAAAGAAAGAGGGAGACACAGAACCTAAAACAGACTTGGGGCTCAAACTCACAAGCCATGAGATCATGACCTGAGCTGAAGTTTGGCGCTTAACCAACTGAGCCACCCAGGTGCCCTTGATTTTGAATTTTAAATGGTTATAAGAACTCTTGGAATTTATCCACATTGAACCCTGAAGAGGGTGACCTGAATCCCTGGTACATACCCTGGTTTCTATGCTAAGACTGGTTCTTGAGCTTTATTTTAATTCTTGAGCTACCCCATGCCTTTCCAATATATTCTGTCATTTCCATTTGGTCCAGCATTGCTCTCTGATCGGGTGAGGGGACTAGCATGCACTGGTGGGAAAAGTGCCAAGGTTGCTTTTGCTGATTCTGAACTGGTCCAGGAAAAGCTAATGTGGTAGAATTCTTTGTCTTGGGAAAGGGAGGATTTGAATGGTCCCGTACAGACATGAGACTTGGCTTCCCTAGTACAATTAAACCATGCTGACAAAGGTGGCCCCAAATGTTTTTCATCCAATTATTACTCTGTGTTATCAGAGTAATAATTACCTGTAGGGTCTGTAGCTTTCATTTGAGCACCTATGTTCACCTTTTAACTTTCTTTGTAAATTTTTATAAGATTGGCTGAAAATTCTGTTTGTAAAGCTGAACTATATTTCCTCTTATTATGCCCAAATATTATTGACTACTTAAGAGAAGAGGTGATGTCTTTTTCTCCCTATCATGACCTGCCATATTCTAGCTTTGCTATGTGTATCCAAAGTTATTTTTGACTATTCCCCACCAGATTCAGTTGTTTTGTTTTCTTGAACACCTGCTTTTCTGTTCCATCCTACATGTGTTTGCTCATGATGTTTCTTCCACTTGAAATGCTCTCCATCTTCCACTTCATCTTTCAAAATCCTACACCTTTAAGTCTCAAGTGGTCCTCTTTCCTTTTATGCCAATCCATGTTGACTTCTCTCTGAATTCCTATTGCTCTTACAATCAGCACTTCAACAGTATAGCAATTATTTCATGTGTGGGTGTTTAACTCCTACCTGAATGGTAAGATTCAGGTACACAGTGATGGCTTCTCCTCCAATATTTCATTATCAAAAGTTATAAACTTAAAAAAGTTAAGGAAATTTAACAGTGTGAACCATCATATACCCACCTAGATCCTACAATTAACATTTTGCTATATTTGCTTTATCATATATATATTCCTCTACCCATCCACCCACCCACCCATCCATCCATCCACCATTTTATCTTACTTTTTTGTGAGATATTACAAAATAAGTTGCAGAAATCAGTGTATTTCACCTCTAACACTTTAGCATGTTTATCACTAACTAGAGTGAATATTTTTTATGGTATTTTTGTCATTAACATTTCTATACTCCATAGTACACAGCAGAGTATTGACCATATCATAGAAAATTAATTTATTCACATTGGGTTGAATTCAGACATCACTTTGAAGTCCACTAGAGACTAATAGTATGGAAGCCAAGGTAAATAGTCTCTGGAGCCTCAGAAGCATATATAGGTGGGTGTGTCTCATGGAGTTGTAGAAAAGATCACCTACATGTAGTTTCTACTAGCCCAACTTGTGACCTGTCAAATATAACATAAGGGAATGTTCAGGCAAACTTTCAGGAGGCAGTTGGCTGAGAGATCAGATAGGCCAGCATCTGACTGACTGAAGTTCTAACATGAGTGCTGCTCTTCTGTGTGCTTAAGAGGCAAAAGAGGGACAATCTAGTTTATCGAAAGATATTGAAATGAGGTGATAAAATAGGCATGAAAGGCTAAAAAGTGGGTTCACATGCAGCAATCTGTGGAAGTCTTCCCCAGTGTACCCAGCTGGGAGAAGCTTCAACTCCTTTACAGAGCAGCACATGCTTCAAATAGACAATTTGAAACCAAGCAGATAGATCTGTGAGGAGGCTGTTCTCCTGAACATGTGCAAGTAGTAAGCTTCTGACATCTTACTAGGGGAAATATAGTGCTTCTCAAATTTGGTAGCTCCTTTTAAAATATGTCATTACAGAAGTCATTATTCACCCAGACTTCTTCCTGTAACTGAGGTATATTTATATCTATATCCGTATCCACCTCTATATGTATATTTATATCCACAATACATCCCCTCATTCTTCAATTGACAGGCTTCTTCTCATCCATGTATCTCTGATCATCCTCTTTGGAGAGTTCCTTCTGAACATTTTATTTAAAAAGGAGGCCCATTTATCCCATTATACTCTATCTCTGCACTCTATTTCATCTGGGACACATCACAATTACTAACTACATATTTGTTTACTTATTTCTTACCTTCCCACCATAGTAGGCTAAACATTTATAATGGTAAAACCACATATTCCTTTTCTCCTATATAATTAGAGGATATCAGAGTACCTGATCCACAGAACACTCCTAATTAAATTTACTGAATCATATGTACTGAAAATACATGAACAGAGAAAAAACTATGTTCCAGTGTTATTCTAAATGTCCTTGTTGTATTTGGCCCCCACCCTGGCCCTCTTCCTTGTGCATTTCCAAATACTGCTATTTACCTTGGCCCCTTGACTTGGAGTTTCACTCAGACTTGATTTTTTGGACACTGCCACAATTTACATACTATCTACCCCATCTCTGAAAACTCCCATTTGTTTAGCATGCTGCTCTCAGCTAGAGGTTAGGAGAAAATTATATCTGATGGAAGAAATTGACCACAAGCTGTGAATGATTGAGAACCTAACTTAATGTGTTAAATCTCCTGAGGACGTTTGTGCATTACAAGAGTGGTAAACTTTTGACAATGTGACTAAGCAACTTAAATAATATTAGGCGCTTTGTGCAAAAAAGACCTAAGGATTTAGTTGACTAAAGGTCTAATCTGAGTGGTCTGAAAACTGAGAAAAGCTGATTCATTCTTCTTTGAGTGCATTTGGATCACTTATACAGGGAATGCTGAGTTCCACTGTCTGTGACAGCTTATAAGGTAGCTGATATGATGAAGTGTGTAGAGAATAATCAGGATAGTGAGGCTCTCCCAAGTCATATCAGTTGGGGAATGGTTTAAGGGCTGGAAATATTTACCTTACAGCAGAAAAGAATTAGCAAAGATAAATAAGCTTATTTCATTCATTAGAAAAATATCTCCTGAATATATACTACATGCTAGTTCAAAGTTAAGTTCTGGGAAAAAATAGTGATTAAAAACAAAAATAGTCCTGCTCACAAAGAACTTAGACTCCATGGTTAAGGAACTACTTAAGGACTACTATTAAGTTGAAAAGGGAATAGACTTATGGATTTATGGATTTATGCTTTTTCTTTTTCTTTTTCTTAAAAGATCATATAGAGGGCCAATGCATGAAAAATTGCATGAAAAATATATTTACTTAAAGTAAGTAAATCTCAAACATCAAGACAGTCTGCAAACATGGAAGAAAATGCTTTCTGGGGTAATAAGTTCTCATTGTTTGTAATATTTAGTCAAACTATCAAGGTTCAGTGTGGCTGTAGATGAGAATCCATATGCATTGAGGTAAGAAGCAGAGACTTGCCCACAGATTCTCTAAGATCTACGATTCTTTGTTAGTCAAGATCACAAATTTTCACTTATGATGACCAGAGAAATGAGCATGATAGTTCTTGTAAAAAGAAGTACTTCAGGTCAAGCTTAGGAAAAAGAGCCATTTGGTTTGGATTTCTTGCTCCTTTCACAAAGGAAAGGGTAAAGAGTTCTGGGGTCTGCCATAATGGATAAACAACTGATAACTCTTTTCTCCATATGTAATAGGAAGTAAAATATAAAGGAAAAAGGTAAGGTAGCAGTATTTTACCTATAAAAGTAGACATAGAGATGGGTGCCAGAGAAAGAGTGCCAAACATGGACTCTAGTTTTAACTTTGGTATATTTCCTTCAGTCATGTGACTCCATGAAAGTCCATTTTTCCCTCAGGCATAGAGTTTCCTCAGCAGAAAAACGAGAGGTTGAACTATATTATGTTTTTTTTTTTTCATTTCTTTTTTTAAATGTTTATTTTAGAGCGAGACAGAGAGAGAGAAAGAGAGCAGGGAGGAGCAAAGAAAGAGGAACAGAGGATTTGAAGTGCTGACAGCAGAATGATTTAGAAAGCATTAAATATATTTTTTGTAAGGATGTATAATTAAGTATTTTGGATCATTAAGGTAAACTTTTAGAAATAAAATTGACATCTTTTCAATGGTTCAATTAAAACTACCTCATATAATCAAAATATGACTCTTCTGATTCCTGAATCTAGCAATAAATCCAGCAATGAAAACTCATTTAATAAGCACTGAGACATATTTTTGATCAACTCCCATATGCTATTTTGAAGCAATTATTCTCTCAAATAATAAATATTACTGTAGTTCATATTCTTCTGTTCTATTCTATGAAATGAATGTCTTAGATCCTTTTAAACAAAACTGGTGATTCTAGAGACAGTGCATATCTAAAGACTATGATATTTTTGCTTGAGAAAAATCTGGAAAATAATATATTAGTCTGTGTAAATCTTTTAATTAGAAATATTCATTCTAATATAACATCCCTCCTCTTATTAGACAGGAGGAAATTGTGTTGAACTTTTCTGCTTTTAGGAACCTAAAAAAAAGTGTCTATGATAGAATATAATTGACCTAAGTAATTTTCAAGGATAAAAGTATCCTTTCTAAAAGCTTTTTGTACAATACCTAATAATTATAGCCTAATGAATTTTAAGTAACAGAATGCCATGGCTTCTTCATAATAGCAAATACATTAAAAATTTGACTTGCAGTAAGTGTAGCAGCATATAATTCATAACCATCTTTAAAATATCTTTAACTTTACCATACTTATGTAGGCTAAGTAAAAATAATTCCATCTACCCCTTTGTTATATCCAGAATTGACAGATGGTATACTGATTCTATTTTTCTTTCAATATAGCATCACAATTAGAACATAATTTTCACTAAATTTTATTTTGTGAAATTCCCTGAGAGAAAATGGTAATTGCATAAGGCAAAATTGAAAATAGAAAATGAAGAAAAGTTTTAGACTCGTATACTTTTAATTTTTACAATTATCAGGGGAGTTTTCAAAACTGCTATGTTCACTAATTTGATGAAGCATCTTTTAGAATTGAAAAGTTAGGGAGTTTTTGGTGTGTGTTGTGTGCTCATTCCATGAGGACCTGGCACCTCTTTTGTGAAGTGGTAGCTGAGGAGACTTATGCCCTCACCATGGCTGATGAAAAGCTGAAGGAAGGAGTCAAGACTGAGAACAAGGATCATATTAATTTGAAGATGGTTGGGGAGGATGCTTCTGTGGTGCAGTGCAAGATTAAGAGGCATACACTACTTGCTTAACTAATGAAAGCCTACTGGGAAAGACAGGGTTTGTCAAAGAGGCAGATCAGATTCTGATCTGATGGGCAGCCAATCAGTGAAACAGACACACCTGGGGGCGCCTGGGTGGCTCAGTTGGTTGAGCGTCCGACTTCGGCTCAGGTCATGATCTCACGGTTGGTGGGTTCGAGCCCCGTATTGGGCTCTGTGCTGACAGCTTGGAGCATGGAGCCTGCTTCCGATTCTGTGTCTCCCTCTCTCTCTGCCCTCCCCCACTCATGCTCTGTCTCTCTCAAAAATAAACATTAAAAAAAATTAAAAAAAAGAAAAGAAACAGACACACCTGTACAATCGGAGAGGGAAGATGAAGACACAACTGATGTGTGCCAGCAACAGACAGGAGGTATCTACTAAAAAGGGAACCTACTACTTTACTCTAGCACTCTGTTCCTCCAGACCAAGAAGACATTCTCAGTGAGAAAACGGCAATTTCTGACTACTATAATTTTCTCTGTTCTTTCACTTCTCCCTTCCCCATTCATTTATTGTACATAAAGTAGCTGTGTATGTACACAAGCATATTGCATTTTTTTGGACTAAATGTATAATGGTATGTTTTGACCATTATCAAATAGAGCCAGGATGGAGAAACTACTGGTTCTCTGAAAATACCCTCTTTCTCCATTAGAAGCATGCTCATTCAGCTCTCATCTTGATGTTCTAGTTATTTGGCTCTCACTGTTTAACAAAAAAAGAACAACATAAAAATACTTGCATACCTTGTTCAACTGGAGAATTTTAATGGTTTTCATTTATCATTGTAAAACCAAGGACAATTTTATAACTTTTTTGTATGTAGATGTTACATGTAGGGCAGTCTGACTTTAAATAGGTATAAATTACTCTAAAATAAATGAATACTACAAGTCAAGCATCTTGTTGTTTAAATAAACCTCTTGCTTAAAAAAAGTTTTTAATATGTCCGAAAGGTTTCATGAATTATGCAAAGTATGAAATATTTTTCCTACACTTATTGCCTCGTTAGAGTCTGGAATCAGACTTTCTTAGTAAAAACTGTGTGGTTTCACAGTACCCTCAGGCTCTGTGTACCAAGTTTCTTCTTTAGAATGAGTGTAATAGTACCATCCTGGCTAGACATTAGGAATAAGTAATTAAATCTAGGTAAAGAGCTTAAAAGTGTGCATGTAAGGTAGTAAGAGCTTAATTACTGGTATTTTATTATTAATATCATCATTTAAACATGTTTTTAAAGAAAAAATGAGAATCAATACCTTCTCCATCTAATCTTGAAGGCCGTCTACTAATGCCATTCTTTTTTTTTTTTTTTTTTTTTGGAACGAAACTTCTGGAATTCTCATTAGGCTTAAATCAATTAAGACTTACATTCTAATTTCTCATATGAACATTTTATTACTTGTGGATTTGCTTATGTAAAACCTGTTAAATAATCTAAATAAATAATAATAAACCTAAATAAATAATAATAAACCTTCTAAATAATCTCTCTAAGAAGCTAAGTGTCCAAGGCCTTCATCTACTTAACTGATCTCCATTAGTAATATTTCCCATGATGGAGTCTATCTAATTGTTTTTCTTCTACTTGTCACATACTCAAGCTTTACATGCTTGTTTGGTTTTGGAGATGAGGTAACTGTTCATCTGAAAGGCCAGTATACAATATCATAAGACATGAGCATGCTAACAGTTGTGAGTAAGGAAGAGGATCAATCTCGATTAGCTTCTAGAGGAGACAGGCTTGTAGGAAGAATAATGTACAATTAGGAGAAATGAGCAGAGAGAGCATTTCAGGGGAGAAATTGTAGCATTAGCTAAAATGAATGTGGTAGGAAAAGGGAGGACTGTATTTGGGACCATGGCTAGTGGAATGGGATAGTCCACGTTGGGTAGTAGAGGAGCATAAATGTATAGGTAATAAGCTGATAAAGGACCTTGATTATAAGCCATAAATCTGTCCTTGAAATGACAGATGGTGAAGGAGGGACTCCTTATAGATGTTTTGATTTGAGATGGTCTCCTTTTAGAAGTATTTTAGGCAGAAAAATCTGAACAACAATGAGCTGTGTAGTGTTGTAGTTAACTATAAGAAATCTACAGTGAAATTGTCTATCTGGGACCCATGCTTCAGTTGCTAGCTACATGTCCTTAGACAATTAATTAGTCTCTTTAAGATTCACTTTACTCATCTCTTAAATGAATATTACCAAAGTACACCTTAAAGATATTGTGAATATTCAATGAGATTGTGTGTAAAAATATTTATTGTAGATAGTGCTCATCATATAGGTGAAAAATAAACACTATTATTATACAGCTATTAATGAGCATGAATAAATGAACTAGATTGACATTATTATGTGAGTGGAGTCTCTAATACATCCTTATAAAGAAAATCTTGTTTGTTGGGTACACCTAACACTTACCAGATATGTCTATCTCATGATCACCTGGACAACCTTTTCCTCTGCTGGCAAAATAACATATCTGCTTTCTGTACTACAGTTTTTTGTTTGTTTATTTGTTTTTTGTTTTATTTGTGTGTGTGTGTGTGTGTGTGTGCGTGTGTGTGTGTGTGTGTGTGCCCACTTCATGATCTTACTCATCTGCTTCTTGTACCATATACCAGACAGGTCCTGTCCCTGGTCCAAGCCTATCACTTTCTCATCTATGAAACTATAAAAGGAGATTAGTTTAACAAGCAAGGAATTAATCTGTCACCCTACAGCCCAATTAACACTGGAAAGTGCAGTGGGTTTCAGAATAGGCTGCTGGAAACATCTCCAACTTCATACAAAATATATATTTGTTGTTCCCAAAACTTTTTAAACAGATTTTTAACGACACATTGGAATGTATGTTGTGTGATGATATAGCCCTGTGAACAGCCTTTGTCTGGCATCTTTCCAAGAAAGAGAAAAATGGACAGTGTCTAAACCACGAATGTAATGGAGAAATGTTGGAAGAGAGGTGCAATAATGGAGAGAAGATTTTTTACTTTCACTAAACATATTTTATCTCCCTCAAATATATTCTTTGAACAAGATCCATGGTGGAAACTTAATAAATGTAAACTGATACATATGATATTTGAGACCTGCCTATAGATTAGAAAACATACTGCCAGTAATCTACAGGAAAATTCCACATGGAGAAGAAATATATGTGATGTCTTTGATCTTCCTGTCCATTAAAAAAAGGAGTCAGCTTATAAAATTCAACTGATAAAGCCGTGGAAAACTTTGGAGGACATCCAAAAAATAGTGCCTAAAATAATTAAATGCTTAGAGAACAAAACCATGAGGAAATAAGTTTACTTAATTGGAAGGAGAAATATCTGTAGAAAACTTCATTAAAGTTTTTATGAAGTGTTTTTAATGAGATGCTATAAAATAAAAAATATAGTGAGCAATTTTTCTGGTCCTAGGGCAGCAATAGAAGAAATAGACTTACATGGATGATAAACCATAATAATAATACTATTCATTTGAGGGACACTTGATGCTTTTCAAAGAACTTTCATACAGATTACACTCATAGGAGCCTATATCGCAGAAAATGAGTGTTATTATCTTTATGTTCCAAAGAAAGGAACAGACAGGTAAAAGACTTCTCTGTAGTTATAGAGAGGATGCTTTGTTTCCTCACTTCTCTGTTTCCAGGTGCCCTTTAGGTGCCCTGTGCTTTCACTTTGAATCACAATGAACATATAAAGATCTATCCTTGTGCCCTGAACCCAGTATACCCTACTTGGGCAGTGGTCAATGGTCTAATGATAAATCACAGAATGGCATTATTTGTGGTTATCTATGTCCGTGCTGATCCACATCTACAGCATTGGCATTTGGGGGTTTGATGTGATTAGTATTGAACTACTCTTCCTAATAGTCACTAACTTCTTCGGGTGAGTCCTGACAAGATTGAGTAGAACCATGCTATTAACGTGGGGAAACTGAGTCCCATGGAGGCTATAGGGAGTGATAAGTGTCTAATTTATCTAAAAACAACATTAGTTTATGTGTAAGTCAAACCCAAGAGTTGTGGACTTCATCAGCCATTCAGTGATGATGTTACCATGAGCCTCACCAATTGTAGTTGATGCTGTGGTATATTGCCTTGAGTCTCCTGGTGATGGGAAAAAGGTCCAGGTCCCCTTGACTCAATTCAGTAAACTATGAACATCCCTACTCCAGAGCTTCGCTTAGGGTCAGCTGAAGCCTCTTTCACAACTGCTCTGCAATTCAACTTCTACCTCTTCTCAATGCTGCTTCTCCCACTGACTTCTGGCAGTTGTTACCAAGAGCACTCCCTAATAAGCTTCCTGCATGCAAATCCCTACTGTCTAGTTCCAAAGAACCTGACCTAAGGTACTAGTTATTAAGTATTAGTGGCTAAGACTTAACTGCGGGAATTATAGTCCATTATAGAATCTCCATCTCCAAATATTTTTAGGAATCCTCAGGACAGCTTGCACATGTTCATTCAAGGACCAGACTTGCTCATTGGTGATTTCTGTGCAACCAATCTAAAACTTCATTTCTTCTTATTCCACAAATTCTCCATAGAGGCTATGCTAAACTGGAATTGTGTTTCAATCACCTTCTCTGAGGTTTATATACTAGAGGAGCTAAAATTTTCTTTCAGAGCAGTCTCTGCTACTGTACTCTAGGGGCCAAAATGAGAGTCATGGCTAGTACAATACAAGCAGGAGAATGCGTTTTGCTATTTTATTCATTTGGGAGTTGGGAGGAGATTCTCAGGGCATGGTTGAGTTCATCCCAGTCTATCACATAATATTGGAAATTTCTGTTTTCCAAATGATGGGAGCTTTACTGAGGTGTCTACTATGCTCCTACGTGAATTTTCATGCTATTGGCTATAGGGCTTTGTTTTGGAATCTACTCCTTCTTATCTTTGTAACATCCTGTCTTTGAAGGCAAATTGGGGTTCAAATATTGCTAGAAATTAGAATTAAGCCAACTAAGTCAAAAAATAGGAGGGACCAAGACAAAATTCTGTATCAAATACTATAAAACAGGAATTTTCTGTCTTATGATGGCATTAGAATAAATTATCTGTGTTCCTGAAAATGTCAAGATTTCATTCTTTTTGATGGCTGAGTAATATCCTATACACACACACACACACACACACACACACACACACACCACAACTTTGGCCATTTATCAGCGGATGGACATTAGGGCTCTTTCCATAATTTGGCTATTGTTGACAGCACTGCTGTAACCTTGGGGTGCATGTGCCCCTTTGAATCAGTATTTTTGTATCTTCTGGCTAAATACCTAGTAGTGCAGTTGCTGGGTCATAGGCAGCTCTATCTTTAACTTTCTGAGGAACCTCCACACTGTTTTCGAGAGTGACTGCACCAGTTTGCATACCCACCAACAGTGTAAGAGGGTTCCCTTTCTCCACATCTTTGCCAACATCTGTTGTTTCCTGGGTTGTTCATTTTAGCCATTTTGACATGGAGGAAACTAGAGTGTTTTATGCTAAATGAAATAAGTCAGTCAGAGAAAGATGATTATCATATGATTTCACTCATATGGAATTTAAGAAACAAAACAGAGGAACACAGGAGAAGGGAAGGAAAAATACAGTAAGATAAAAACAGAGACGGAGGCAAATCAGAAGAGACTCTTAACTATAGAGAACAAACTGAGGGTTGCTGGGGGGGGGGTGTTGGGTGGAAGGATGGGCTAAATGGGTGACAGGCATTAAAGAGAGCACTTGTGATGAGCACTGGATGTTATATGTAAGTGATGAATCCCTAAATTCTACTCCTGAAACCAATACTACACTATATGTTAACTAACTTGAATTTAAATAAAATCTTAAAAGAAAAAAATAAATTATCTGACAAAGCATTAAAGGTCTTTGTTCTATATTTATTGAGTTCAAACACTTTGGCTTAGTACCAGTATCTGCCTATGAAACCAGCTTTCAATTTTAAAAAATTAGTATATCTTTTGAAAAGTCTTACACTATTCTTTTTTTTTTAATTTTTTTAACGTTTATTTATTTTTGAGACAGAGAGAGACAGAGCATGAACGGGGGAGGGTCAGAGAGAGGGAGACACAGAATCTGAAACAGGCTGCAGGCTCTGAGCTGTCAGCACAGAGCCCGACGCGGGGCTCGAACTCACGGACCGCGAGATAATGACCTGAGCTGAAGTCGGCCGCCTAACCGACTGAGCCACCCAGGCGCCCCTATTCTTAAATGAATTTGTGTTAGGTAGAACAGAGTTAACAGATGTTAAGTTCTAAAACAATTTATCTCAATATATATCCTCTTTTTATTCAGTATATTGATGAAGTCAAGGTCAATTTGTTGAGGAAGAAGCTCACATAGCTTCTTTTAGCTTCATTTAAAAAGTTAGGTGGCTGACCATTTTTTTAAATAAATAAGATTGTCTATATTTTGAGTCCACTCTGTGAGAATTGTTATATAGAAGTTAATTAAGATAAATATGTTGTCAAGGATTGAAGCCTACGACTAAGAATAGAACTTAAAGGACTTTCACAATAAAATATTTCTTACAGTTGTTTCAATGCAGTAATCAAATATCCTCTAACCATGATGATGGATCTCAATTAGGAATAGCTGTGGGTCCTACAGAAGCAAGTTGGAAAATACATGGGATTTAAATCTGTAATGTTAAACCACCACTCTTAATAAACAAAGAATCCCTTGGCATTTCCTCATTAATCTTTTTTTTTTTTTTTAACATTTTATTTATTTTTGAGACAGGGAGAGACAGAGCATGAACAGCGGAGGGTCAGAGAGAGGGAGACACAGAATCTGAAACAGGCTCCAGGCTCTGAGCTGGCAGCACAGAGCCCGACGCGGGGCTTGAACTCACAGACCGTGAGATCATGACCTGAGCCGAAGTCGGACGCTTAACTGACTGAGCCACCCAGGCACCCCATGAATCTTATTTTTTAACATGTTCAATCCCTTTAACTTTCCTGTGAGGCATACTGTTCTCTGACTTTATCAATTATTGCTGTTCTGACAAAATTCTGATTATTTAGTTTGCCCCTAAGTCTTCATTTGCTTCCTGTTACTTTCTTATGTAATCTTGTCTTAAAGATGATAGTATACATGCCTTTTAGAATTACAGAGAGAAGAGGCTTTTAGGGATTGAAGTTCATGTCGCCATATATTCTGCACCACACAAGAATACCTCCAACTTCCTCAATAACCCTGATAGTTGTAGTAGAAATCTACCATTAACATTAAAGAATGAAGAACATGTGAGGCTTTCTTCAGCATACATTGCTGATTCTCAAAAGAATTTCTTCACTTTTATTTTAGTTTATTGTAATTTTCTGCATTAGAAATTACAATGTTTGATGATGATTTGCTGAAGAGCTAAATATCCTTTCACCTCAAACCTTTTATGTTCCTGTCATACTCAATCTCCATACAATTTCTTGCATGTGTTAATCTACACCATGATGTTATTGCTTATCCTCTTCCACCTGCTGTCCCTCTGGTAAATTTCTAATCTTTTTTCAAAATCCAGTTTATTTCTTATGTTATAGATGTACTTTTCAACTGTTAAGTCCCTTTCTTCTTAGTAGAGAACCACAAGTCTAAGTTCTAAGACTCTAACCGCAGAGTCTTTGCGGTTGCTCTGAGGCCTTAAGGGTCAATCAGTTCTCTGGCTGTCTTGGTATCTCAGCACACCAGAAGATGAGGAACTAAGGACTTGAATCTTTACTTTTCTTAACTTTGATAATAGCCATTCCATTTGGACAACTTGAACTGAATTGCATAATTAAAAGAAGCAAGCATGTGACTATATAGTCAATCACTTGAAATTATTTTTTTATATCACTGGTTGCTTGAGTCCATAGCTGACATACTATTCAGTGAACACACTGTGTAGACTCAGCTTCACATTTAGATAGCAATTTCTTTATTTAGAAAGCTCTCCCTTCTATTTCTGCCTCACTCAACACCAAACTGACACTTCCTTGTTTCTCAAGATATTTGCGAATTTTAGACACAACTACACATGCTAGCAGAAGACTCTACCCAATAATCCTAAACAGTACTAAAATCACCAACTTCTAGACCCACAAACTTCTAAAAGATTTAATCTTATTTAACGAAATAAATTTTAGTTTTGTAGTGGATATTTTCAATTCAATACAAATAAACTATATTATAAGTTGTTGTTCACTAGTACCGGAGATGTTATGTATGATTACTGTGTTATGTATGGATAAGGGAGCAAGATCAATGTTTAGATTTATGTATTTATGTACAAGTCAATGTAATGATAAAGTACTATGCCATATTTCACATATTTAGCTATAGTTTTCCTACATTTCCTCTAAGAAATACCAGATGGAAGTGCTGATGGAAAAGATACAGAAATTAATATTGAAGTGATGAAGTTTGACCTTTTTAAGATGAAAAGCCTGCCAAACTTTCCATATTGACATGGCAACGTTTTATGAATAAATCTAATATCTTATAGATTTAGCGCAGTTCAAAAGTCACCATCTGCTTCAAGAAGTGAAGATTGTTGCTATTACATAGTTTCTGGGCTCTAAGACTAAAGGCATGTAATCCATAGCTTACATAATATTAACTATCAAGAACGTGTGAAAAACCTTTATATTTTAGAAAATCAGAGACATAAAGGACATTTTGAGTTACTCTCAAGATTAGAGCTGATAATACATTATGGATATTCTTTCTTCTTACATAAACTCGAGTAGTTTCCTTATCATTCTCTGTATGCAGTTACAGGACAAATGCCATGGAATTATAGGACAACAGGAAACAACTTGTAATACCGAAAATTTATGTGGGGAAAATGGCAAAGCACTTGAAGCTGATTTTGAGCAGAGTTGCCTGAAAGGCCATTGACAAATTATATATAGGTATTATAAGAAGTTGTCATTTGTTCCTTTCTTAATTTTCATAAATTATTTACCACTAAATCTCTTCATTTGATATAGTTAAAAGCAATCCTGCTCAGAATCCTTTTTATTTCCCAGTCTTTAAGGTTTTAATGCTAGTTTTGCATTATATAAATTTATTTTCTGCTTTTTAAAATATTTATTTATTTTAAATGTTTATTCTGAGAGAGAGTGAGAGAGCGTGAGAGAGCTGGGGGAGGGGCAGAAAGAGAAGAAAGAGAATCTCAAGCAGGCTCCATGCCTTCAACACACAGGGCTGACACAGGGCTTCATCTTAGCACTGTCTGATCATGACCTAAGCCAACATCCAGAGTCAGATGCTTAGCTGACTAAGCCGCCCAGGTTTTGAGAGAGAGAGAATGAGAGAGCAGACAAGGGGCAGAGAGAGAGGGAGAGAGTCCCAAGCAGGCTGCATGCTATCAAAAATCATGAGTTGAATGCTTAACCAACTGAGCTACCCAGGTGTCCCTTTCTTTTTTTTCTACTTTCTTAATAAAAAGTAATTTGCACAGATATGTACTAACACATGCACACACACACACACACACACACACACACACACACACAAATATACATACACCTAACAAGAGGTTTTTATTTCATAGAAATTAGTAAGATCAAACAGGAGGTAAAAATCAGTCCATTCACAAAACTCAACAGCAGTTTTTGTTATTTTGTTTTCTGGACCAAATATCTAACAAGATGATGTGTTAAAAATGCTTGCAGTGGTTTTATGTGATGTTTGGGTTTGAGCAAGTTCTAAGGTTCTTGCTGCCCAACCATTAGTAACTTTTCCAGCTTCTGTTCAATTAATATCAAACCCTGCATGCATTCCTTTACACTGGCCAGCTACTAAAAAGTGGCTGATCGGGATGTGTGGTTCTGGCAGTCATGCAATTCTTGGTCAATATCCACTCGGCTTTGGCTACCTAACAGTTTGTTAACCAAAATAAATCACTAGATATTGTAGTATGCCTCAGATATACATGGATAATACACATCAGGATAAGTCCTTGAGGATTCTACGGTAGAATAGGCTGTATGGATTTAAAATATGCAGATAATAACACAGTAAATTACTCAGAGGAAAGGACACAGGATTTCTTTACAGAACAAATGCTGAATAAAGAGTCAGCTTTTGTTCAGGACAGACACAAAAGGTGCCAGAAAAATTTAAACTTCAGAAACTTTAAAAAGTATATATATAGTAAGACAATTTTTCTGAACTTCCCCAAAGGAGAATAACCCTTGTGAAAACTAAGACTCTCTCTATGTGATCCCTTTCAAAATTTGTTGAAATGAAAGACAAACTGTGCATGAGTATGAATTACAATCTATCTGTAGAGCTGTGATCTCCGCTCCATTTCATTTAAGAAGAACTTCTATCTTGATACTGAATTGACCTCAATCACTACAAGTGGCTTATTCAAGTTTGCTCTACTTCTGTCATCTATCCTACAGGTACAATGCAGATTTAGTAGGAGGAAATACATGTTTATTCTCTGTGGCTAATATCAAAATAAAAATCCAAGTCATATTTTACATTTTTACTTTGAGCTCATTCCACTAATTTTTTAAAGTAAATTCTTATCAATCATGCTATGGTATTTTATTGTCAAGAACCCTTAAATACAGATGAAATTCCAACAACATTCATATAATTAAAAAGGAACTTAATTCACATGCTTTTTAGGGACAAATTTGTTTTGAATTTGCATAACAACTGTCCTGTCAGAGACAATTAAAAAGAGCTGTACAAACAGACCCTTTTAATATGTACTTTTTTTTTTTAAAGGTTTATTTACTTATTTTCAGAGAGAGAGAGAGAGACAGACAGAGAAGGAAAGAGAGAGAGAATACCAAGCAGGCTCCACACTGTCAGTGCAGAGCCCGGCATGGGGCTTGAACTCACAAACCATGAGATCATGACCTGAGCAGAGATCAAAAGTAGGATGCTCAACCGACTGAGCTACCCAGGCACCCCCACAAAAGACCCTTTTAATTTTAACTTGTGCCCAATAAGGATGGAGAAATAAGAGTGGAGAGCAGAGAAGGCAAGACAGAAAGAGAAGGTGACATAAACAACTGAACAGATAGAGGTAAAGCAAAAGGTAGTCATAGACCAAGATATGTACACAGACAGAAGATCAAAAGTCTCTTTTTCCATTTTCACTTCCCTCTGGTAGGAATCTTCTCTCATGTAGGTTGTATCTCATCAGTTTAAACTTCTAAGGGACTTTATGTTCTCAATTATTCATTATTTTTCTATGTATTAACACATTCCACTCAACTAGTATGTTGAGTGGAATTAAATCCCAAATTAAACATGCTGAAATCTCTCATCCTACATTTTTTCCCTTTTGACTCCTCACCTCCCTCTAGTTACCACCTTACCTCTTTTTATACCTTCATAGTAAAAGTTCTTGAAGAATTGTCTAGAATATACTTGTTATTTATATTATATACTCTTAAATAATTTATATAATATATAATACACAATATACAATACAGTCCTAGGGTCAGCCCTTAATGTAATCTATTGTCTGGTAGGATACTGCGCTTAAGACAAATCAGATTTGCATTTTCGTGTCAGTGGAGATATCTCTTTTTCACTTCCTAAATTTTGGATAAAAATAATTGAAGGACTTGGAAAGTCCTGGGTTTTTAGTTTCACTAGGAGTATCAATATTTTGGGTTTTTAAAAATTTTTTTTTAACATTTTATTTATATTTGAGACAGGGAGAGACAGAGCATGAACAGGGGAGGGTCAGAGAGAGGGAGACACAGAATCTGAAACAGGCTCCAGGCTCTGAGCTGGCAGCACAGAGCCCGACGCGGGGCTCGAACTCACAGACCGTGAGATCATGACCTGAGCCGAAGTAGGCTGCTTAACCGACTGAGCCACCCAGGCGCCCTATCAATATTTTTTTAAAGGATGGTTTCACCTTCAGGCTACCTAAGGCTCTGAGTGGTTTGAGGACTGCCTAGTTAAGTATTCATTACTTAAAGGCAAGAAATAAAATCATCCCTTTAAGTAAGTTTGACCAAAACAGAAATTACTTCATATGTGATCAAATGTGCCATTGTTTGTGTGAAATGATTACATTGTATAAAATGAGGGTGTTATCAATCAAAATGCCTTTTAAATTGGTTTTTAAGTTATTCACTTCCTCATCTGGCTCTTTTTTTGTGTGAGCAACTGCAACTTTTGTAAGAGAGATGGTTAAGTCCATTGCTCTGAAAATTTGCTTTGTCTACACACAACTCTCTTTTCCAAAAGGGTCTTCCTAATCTGTGAATAATAATTTCATTACCTTAGGGTAATTTTATTGCCTTCTTGTCATAACCAATTGATCTGCCCAGCCCCAGACACTCTCCTTTCTTCATTCAAAAGTTTACTGAGCATCTTTCTGTCAGATGTCCTGCAAACTGCATTAAAAATGAGTAAGATGCTGTCCCTGCCTGTAAGGAGTTTCCATTTTCAGATTGGTGTCAATTTCCTTGATTTTATTTTCAGACTGATACAGACTCTGGGAAAGCTTATTTGATTTATATAACCTTCACAGGTTAGCCAAGATTCCAGCTAATCAGACTAACGTATCCTATTGTCATCTAACATACAAACTCAGGCACAAAATGTTGTTTTTAACTGACACAGAGTAACTTTAGAGACCATTATCACTAGATTGCTATACTGATAAAGAATTTTAAATTCTTGGCTGCTACATTTAAATTTTGTTCAGTAATACCCTTGGGATGTGACCATCATATTTAGTCATCTCTCTCTTCTGAGATGTCCTAATTCTGAAGTATGAATTAATTCCAAGACTTCCTTCCAAAAGTTTATATGCCCCAGAAAGCATTTCCATCTAATATTCATTTTTTTTTTCCTACTGGATTTTCTTTTTTCTGTGCAGAGTCAATGGCCACCTGCCCCAACTCCCCAGTTCTGAACGGCTATTTTCATTCAATAGATATTTTCTCGAACAACTACTGGATCTTAATTTCAAGTGGACCACAGGATTCTTTAACTTATTTATTTGCTCCATGGTATTTTTCAAAGAAATTCATTCTGTATGTAATTGGATTGCCACTGGATGGTATCATATTATACCTTAGTTTAATTTATACTTTATCCATCAAACTGAAAACACTGATTAGTGAGACTACTTTCAGATGGACCTTTTTGTCCTTCTTTTCATATCTGGGTGGCTATTATACATATAAATAATATTGAAAAAATAAGTTTCAGCAGTATAATTCAAAGAACTACTGTGGAAGACTTACCGTATTGTGATAGGGATGAATGCATTTGTGTTAATGCTATAATTAGCAGAAAGAGTCAAGATATTGTGAGAACTTCCACATCCATATTTAACTGTGGGCCTTCCATCCATGAGAAATAAATGAAGAAACTGTTGTCCGGTATTTTTCTCACTACCTTTAAAAAAACAAATATTCCATGAAATTAGTGATTTTATTTATGTTTTATTCAATTACAATCATTCTTTCAAAAAACACAATCTTTTGTCCCCTAGGACTAATGACTTAGTGAGATGGCTAGAAGTATTATTAGATAACTATTCAATGTAGTAATACTATATCAGAAATATACATTATTTTTCACAGGCTGAGACTAGCATGGCATTAACAGCATTTAACTTCACATGAAATTAACTTCTGTTAACTTCTGCCTCTGTTTCTTAATAGCAAGATGATCTTATCCTGAGCCTCAGTTTCCTCATATACTATATTGGGATGAAGAGAGCAAGTAATTATTAGAATTACTGTGATAATTAAAAAAAAATAATAAAAGTCTCTGGCACCTGTTGAGTATTACAGAACTTGGTTTATTATTATCGTTAATTATTTGTATTATAATTTTTGTCTTTCATAAAAAATAAAAAAAAATCAATAAAAAAAGAAATATTTTCCCTTTCTCCAGCTCATTCTTTCATCCCACTTTGAGGTATTCTTTTCTATCATGTGTGTGTGTGTGTGTGTGTGTGTGTGTGTGTGTGTGTATATATATATATATATATATATATATATATACACACACCCAAATATTTATATAGCCTTAATTTTTTAAAATAAAATAATGGGGATGCCTGGGTGGCTCAGGTCATGATCTCACAGTTTGTGGGTTCAAGCCCCACAGCCGACTTTGGGCTGACAGCATGGAGCCTGCTTTGGATTCTCTGTCTCCCTGTCTCTCTGCTCCTCTCCCACCCCTTTCTTTCACTCTCTCTCAAAAATAAATGAACATTAAAAAGTTTTTAAAAAATAATGCAATAAGTAGCCTTATTCATCTCTCTTCACTTAATAATAAACTTTAGACATATATGTAAGTACATAGATTTTTTTAACAATCTTTTTTTAATGTTTACTTATTTAGAGAGAGAGAGCGTGTGCACCCACAAGTCAGGGAGGGTCAGAAGAGAATCCTAGGGAGGCCCCTTGCTCAGCTTGGAGCTCCATTAGCTTGGAACTCCATGTGGGGCTTGATCCCACAGCTGTGAGATCATGATGTGAACTGGTATCAGTAGTCTGATGTTTAACCAACTGAGCCACCCAGGTGCCCCATATGGTCTTAATTTTGGCGCAGGTCTATTTATTGTTTCCTTTATGGTTGTAATTAGTGCTCTTTATGTCACCTTTAAGATATCTTTGCTTCAAAATTATAAGGTTATTTTCTTAGCTTATCTTTTGTAAGCTTTTTAAAGATCTATATTTTATGTAGAATCGATTTCTGTACATGATGTGAAGCAGTGGTTGTGATAGGTTGGATAATGACCACCAAAGATATCCATGTCCGAATTGCTGGAACCTGTGAATGTTAATCTTATATGGTAAAAGAGACTTTGCAGGTGTAACTAAATGAAAGACTTTGAGATGAGATTATTGTGGATTATCTGGTTGTGTTAAAATTTAGTCACATGCGTCCTTCTAAAAGGGAAGCAGAGGGAGATTTGACAATGGAAGAGGATAGGCTACGTGACTACAGAGGTGGAGACTGGCATGATGCAGCCACAAGCCAAGGAAGGCAAGTGGCCACCAGAAGCTGGAGAGGCAAGGAACAGGTTCTCATCTAGAGCCTCCAGAAAGAGCCAAAGCTGCAACATCATTTAAGGCTTCTAAGACACATTTTGGACTTATGGCTTCCAGAACTGTAAAAAAATAACTTTCTCTTGTTTTAAGACACTAAATTTATGGTAATTTGCTACAGCAGCCATAGGAAACTACAGGAGTCAATTTTCATTTCTTTCTCTTTTGGTTTCCAATTGATCCAAAATCAAAGCAAGTAATTCTTACCGTGTATTTATTATGTATTTACTGAATTCTCAGATATTTGTGAAATATATATTTTTAATATTTTTGAGTATCTTTATTTCCTTTTTTTCTTTTATTTATTATTGTGAATATACGTATTTAAGATAATGACTTTAAGAAAAATACCAACATTAGCATACTAAACCAACCTGAAATTACAACCCTCAAAAATGGCCAGCTTTAATACAGATAAATGGATAGATATGTAGAGAGAGAATTTTTCATTAGAGCAAAACGATATTGTACATGTATTTTAAAATAAAAATTGTTACAATCAGTTTTCAAACTTTTAGGTAAGGACTCTTTAATAAACTTAAAATCAATTGAGGAATCCCAAAGAGCTTTTGTTTACATTGTTTGCATCTTTTAATATTTATTGGATTAGAATTTAAAACTGAAAAAAAAAAGAATTTAAAGCTGAGAAATTTTTCAAATATTTATTGAGTAGCTTATTTAAAAATAACAATAATAAAATCCATACACATTAACCTAAATAACATATTTTGTGAAAAGTAATTATATCTTACAAAACAAAAATAGTGAGAGGAGTATTCTTTACTTTTATAATAATTTTCAATGTTAAGTTTAACAAAAGCTGTTGGATTTTCGTATCTACTTCTGTATTCAATCTATTGTGAATTGTTGCTTTGGTGGAAGTACATGAACTCCAGCTTCACAGAGAATGTAACTGGAAAATTAGCATTATTTAAACTGTCTTTTTAAACATATACAAATTGGATAAGTGGTAGTTCCTTAAAGTATAGTTGCAATGTGAAATCTGGAACTATACTAATAATCTTTACATCCTCTGTTACATTAAAATTCCATTGGTCTTTCTTGCATTTTAAATGGATATTTTACCTTTGCAGGATTTTGTAACATCATTTATTGGTTATTTTTAAAAAATACTGATTCACTGAGTAATGGATATCTTTCAAAGATTGACATATTTTATTATATCATATTAAAAAATCACATTAGTTATTATTACTACTGAACTCATCAGAAACCATGGTGGAGCTCTGAAGCTCATCGTGAAGAATATACATTTTCCAAAATTCTAATTTTTACTAGAAATCTTGAGGTTTCTTATTGGGAAACAAATACTGTCAGCTGCTTTCCTCAAAATGGCAGGCTTACTTTGTTAATTTTTGAGAAAATGGCTGCAAAATATTCAGATTTGAAGAGCCACAGATTATCTTTTAGTTATTTTTCAAGTCATGTTTTCATAGTGGCTACTTCAACTAGCAACTTAAAAAAATTGCACAAGTGTTATTCCTCAAGACAGTGATTATATATTGGTATGCACCAGACTTGCTTTGATGTATACTTTTACTTTTATGCACAGCACATTAAAAAGTTGCATACACAAGGATTGAGAATTTTAAAAAATGAATGCATTTCTGCACCATTAGGGCATTTTTATGTCGACTTTTACTTTGAGTGCATAGTGGAATAGAATAAAATGAGTACAATTTGGGTGTACAAATATACTCCGCCATGACACTAGGTGCCAGATACTGTATCTACTGTGTGACTTTTGTACCCTGAGTGCAAATGTCCATCAACACAGTGAAAAAGGCAAATATCTTGGTTTTATTAAAAAATAATTTTGAAAAAAATAATTTTGATGTTATGGACATCTGAAAGGACCCTGGATATGCTCAAGGATCTAGATAAACTTGAAATATCTCTGTGTCAGAGCTCACATCAATTTGAAAGAGAAAAAAAAAAAAAAAAGAAACCAAAGTGAAATGTAAAGTATCAGTGAACCCCAGACAAATGTTTCTTTAACATCTCATTAAGAATGCCAGGAAACTTAAGTTATCTCTCCCCCCATGTTTCAGGCTCTATAAGAGTAGAACACAAGCAATGCTTGGATTTCAAAGAATGGTTCAGAGAAAGGTATCAGGAGAAATTGTGAAAGAATCTGAAATAGGAAAAAAAAATCTAGCTTACCCATTCAGGTGCTCCTCACCTGTCTTTATCTTTCAGATATTTTACAACTTTGTAAGTTGATGAAAACTAATAATAATTTGAGTTATTCTTGTCTATAGCAATTCAAACTGATTGTGCCTGGTGAAGTGCAACTGATTGTTACTCCGTAGGTAGACTTGCTTTGTAAAGTCTCTATTTGTAAATTCGCTTCAAAATTCCTTAATCTCATATATATATATATATATATATATATATATATATATATATAAAATTCCTTATATATACATATATGTGTATATACATATATGTGTATATACATATACATATACATATACATATATATATACATATGTATATATATATGTATATGTATATGTATATGTATATGTATATGTATGTATGTATATACATATACATATACATATATATGTATATATATACAAAATTCCTTAATCTCATATATCTATATCTATATCTATATCTATATCTATATCTATATCTATATCTATCTATATCTATATCTATATCTATATATATCTACTCCTTGACTCCTCCTCTGAACTAGTCATAGTATCTTACCAGTTCCCTCATTAAGAGGTTAAATAAAATTTTTGATGTGTGCTCATTTTATATATCTTTTTGAAAATTAGCCTTTTAACAAAGAAAATAAGCTAATTTCAGTTTTAGAAATTTTGAGGTATATTAGGAGAAATGAGTCACATTATATGATAGCAAAGAAAACCAAAACCAACTCCAAGGAGAAAAATTCACATAGAATACAATGCAAAGGGGGTCCCCTGGTGTTAAGCAACATAGCAGTCTTGGACTGGATAGAGATGCCCACCCTTATGAATGACTGAGATTGGGTAGGAAGACAGAAAAGAAGGATTCAAAATACAGTTGAAAATCAGAAAATTTGGGGACATACAAAATCTAAGAAACAGATTTCCCATGAGTACTTTGTGCTGTAGTGCTTATTAAGAATATAAATTCGGTAAGAGAAACACAAAGTGAAATATAGTAAAAAATAATTTAGATTAAATCGATATTGCGGAAGAAAACAAATTGGACAGAATAACAGCATTAAAGATTTAATAACGAAGTATGAGTAGCAAAGGGCATAATGAATATGGCTGAAAATCACTCTTGAGATCCTCATAAACGCCCTTTCTTAGAGCCCACTCAAACCATCTAGGTTTTTATCACACTTCTGAAGACTGCAGCTGTACAATACCCCAAATTAGTCCAGTTCCTGGCAGAGAGCGATGCAGCTTTACCTTTTCTGCCTCCCCTCAGGTCCATTAGCAGTCTTCTGGGCTTCTGTTCTTCAGAGTTTTCCCTTTTTTTCCCCATGACTTCCTATTCAGTTTCTTAGGCTGCTTTTCTCTGAATTTGATGGTATAATTAAAGATTTAGGATTATTTATGACTCCTCTTTTTACTGAGGGGAGGAAGCTGGGGGCATTGAGAGCACCTTTAGAAATGCAACACTCTGTACCAGCATCTTGTGTTTTCTCTTCTTGGATATATAAAAGGTTAGTTATATCATAGAATGGCATAAAATTGTTTTTTTTTTTCTTGAATTCTTGGCTTGTTCTCCACCCCCATCATTTTGGGAGAGGGGAGGGTGGTTCATTTTGCTATGCACTAACCGGTTCTTTTCCCCATTTTTACCCTGAAGTTTCTATTACTTAATATTTCTAAAGTATATTATTATTTCAAACTCCTATTTTCAAGATAAGGCTTAAAAATATGATGTACGGAGTAGAGTAGAAGAAAGTTGAACATTTAGGTCAAGCTGTTGTACCATATGTACAAGGTCTGTTTTTCAAAGCTTCAAAAACTGATTTTTAAAAATTATATACATTAAACAAGATATATGTAGTACAATGCAAGAATGAGTTATTTTTAAAGGAAGCACAGTCACTAAAATCAATGACAGGGATAAACGGTCTTATCCAAGTACATCAACATCCCATCATGAACCAGAGCTACCCTGTGATATAGAACACAAAAAGGCAGCTTTAATAAAGGTAATGGGAATGAAATAAAAATAAACAATTAAGCATAGTTCTTCCTCTAGTCTGCCAAATAGTAACAGTTTTAAACTCATCATTTGGACTTATTCTATTAATAAGCGATTTCTTGTTTTATATAATAATACTTTTAAAGGAATTCAGAATGTTTTGCTGGTAACATGATGGTGGGAGGGGGCAATGGAAGACCTCAGGTTACTGATGTATTTGCATGATTCAATAGCAAATTATCCATTTCAGGGAATACAGTTCATATTGTTTGATAGATTGATTTTTTCACTTTAAAATCAACTGACTTTGCATCACAAGCCTATATTTTGAGAAAATACTTAGAGAAAAGCTATGAATAAACACTCAGGAAGAACTGTTTGTCTTTCACAAATAGTACTATAGTACAAAATTCCATTTTCTACTTTCCTATGTAGGGAAAACCCTACTTTTCTATGGTGTTTTTCTTTCCCATGAGTCTCCTTTACTCCTCAAATAAAACACTTCACTTCTGATTGCCAAACGTGTGGAGGTTTTTCCCCATACATGCAATTCTCTGTGACACTATTTGAGTGTCCTACCATTTATTTCAACTTGGACACTACCTACCTAGACACAGTGTCAAACCTTACAAGTTAGGTGTCCCATGAGACTGCTGCCCCCTGCCCCCCACCTACAATTCATACCTCAGAAATCAGTTGCAAGCCCAGGTTATCACCAGTGCTTCTGACCAACTGGCTATAGATCAGACATTCCAAAGATTGTTTGATTAATGTGCTAGAGGTGTTCACAGAACTCAGGGAAACACATTTACTAGTTTATTAAAGGACATGATAAAGAAAACAGATGAACATCCAGATGAAGAGATACATAGGGTAAGGAATAGGAGGGTCCAAGAGCAGAAGTTTCTGCACCTGTGGAGTTGGGTGCTTCACCCTCCTGATGAGGATGCATTTGCCCACCTGGAAGCTGAGAGATACTGGGATTTTGTGGAGGCTTCCTTGTGTAAGCATGATCAGTTATTAACCCCATTTCCAGCCCCACTCTCCTCTGTGGACGGTGGGGGGCTTAGACTGAAAATTCCAAGCATCAATCATAAGTTTGGTCTATCTGGTGACCAGCCCCCACCAAGGAGCCATCCAGAATCCCACCCAGAGTCCCTTATTAGAACAGAATATGCTCCTACTGCATTTATCACTTACAAATTACTAAAGTTTTAGAAGCCTGGTGTGAAGGGACAGGGTCAAAGACAAATATTAGAACAAGAGATGCTCATAGTGTTATCACTTAAGAAATTACAAGGGTTTTAGGAGTTTTGTGCCAGTAACTGGAGGCAGAGACAAATATATATATCTCTATTATCTCACAAGTACTAAAAACATGTTTTCAAATACAACTATAATAAAAAAATGAAAAATTAGTGGCAATTAGTAATATAAAATATAAAATTTTCAAAATAGAACTTCTAAAGAAAATCATAAGTAATGACTACTGTCAGATGTATATTTTTGTAATAAACTTTATGGGCTGAGTAATCCATATGCCACATTAAATTTAGTTCAACAGTGCTCATTGAACCCAAAAATATCAAGAAAATGTGCATCTCTCTTTCTGTGATATATGACAAATGTGAAGAGCAGTGTCTTTTTCCCCATAATATCCAATCTGTGCTGCCTTGGACAGGACTTGAAGGCTGTGGAAGATGTCAATGTTAAGCCATTGAAAAAGAGTCATTCTGTTGTTTCGCTGAAAAGACATTTGATGATCCATTAGCAGAGAAGTGTGAACTTATCCTTTTTGAAAGGATTCTTTATGCTTTTAGGCTGTGTAGTAATTTTTTCAATGAATCCTTTGTGTCTTGAGTTTTTCTGAATATTTATGAAGAAAATATTTTGAAACTTTACAAAGTCTGTAATTCCCCAATTTATACTAATGAAATCATCAATTGTATCTCCTGATTTAAGATTTATTAAAGATAGAAACTGCTGCTTAGAACAATAAATGTTAATAATTACTTAAAAATTATAGAACTGTAGTTTCTAGATATCATATCATAGCATTTTAGAGAGATAACCCTAATAATTGAGTCTAAAATGTATAAATTATATACATAGCATATATATATATATATATGTTATATAGTATACAGTATACATTTAGTCTTACAAGAAAGGAATAATAATGAAATAAGCCAGAGAGAGGGAAAGAATTATGTCCTCAAGTTTTTATAATTTTGGTTTGCTTGGTTATTATATTGGGTTGTAGACCCCAAAAGTTCTAAGCATAGATATTTTATCACTTAATTGAAATACTCAAGAGAGTAATTATGGTTTATATGGTACCACTTCCATTAAAAATGAGAATTTTTCTCTATTTGAACTATTGTAATGAGTGCTCCCAAACATCAATGACAGTTTGATTTGAGTTCATGTACAAATAAACAACTGGTCATCAGTTTGAATTAAAATAAAATTCACCATTCCTTATAGGCTCGATAGTGATGAATACAGATAGTATGCTTATTAAATCAGGTATACAGATGGTCCAATTTGGAAATTTCCATAAAGTGATATGGATTTCTACCATTTCTCATAAAACAAAAAATCCCTTCATACCTTTATATGGTACTTTGTATTTTTCAAAAACACTTTTATATACACTTAAAAAATTAATGCTTACTTATTTTTGTGAGAGAGATTGACAGAATGTGAGCAAGGGAGGGCAGAGAGACAGGAGACACAGAATCAGCAGCAGGCTCCAGGCTCTGAGCTGTCAGCACTGAGCTCAATGTGGGGCTCGAACTCACAAACCACAAGATCACCACCTGAGCCAAAGTTGGATGCTCAACCGACTGAGCCACCCAGGTGCCTCACACTTTCTTTCTTTCTTTTTTTTTTTTTATTAAGTTTATGTATTTATTTTTAGAGACAGAGAGAGAGAGAGAGAGAGAGAGAGAGAGAGAGAGAGAGAAAGAGAAAGTGTGAGTGAGGGAGGGGCAGAGAGAGAGGGAGAGAGAGAGAATCCCAGGCAGGCTCCCCATTACCAGTGCAGAGCCCTATGTGGGGCTCGAACTCATGAATCATGTGTTCATGATCAGACCCAAAGTCAAAGACTTGACCAACTGAGCCACCCAGGTGCCCTATATACATTTTCAGACCCCGTGAACTTGAAAATAAAAATTCATCTGCATTATTTGTCATCAAACTGAAATACATAAAGGTTAATTGATTTATCGTGTTGTACAATTAATTCACAGCTAACCTGGGTTCACATCTACCTTTGGTTACCTACTGACATTTTGATCAGGACTGCCTATGGCAGTAAGCGGATGATCTCTCCGTCCCTGGTGGCGCCTTCATGGCATGTAACAAAAACTATTCCCTGAGTTTGCATCGAGTTCTCTGTTGAGCACACATGTTTTGACTGTAGCTGAAGAATTCCCCTTTCCTGGCTTTCCTTAAAGGTCTTTATTTGTATGTAGCAGCAGCAAACCCAGTATCAATCTTAGCAGCAGTGGCTCAGGGTTGAAGACATCTTAGAGCAATGGGGGCAACATGAGCAGTAACACATTTTAGTAGTTAGAACGTGGTTGGGGTGATCTGGTTGGTCTGTGAAAGGATGGGAGGCAGAGAAGTTCCAGGAGAACTGCTACATTGTGGCAGCAGCCTGGCACACATAATTAATTATTAACACATGTTTATTACATGCTGCTGCAGAGTGGCTTCTGGGACAGTTGCTAAAATTTATTGAGGCCCTATTTTAATTTTGCCTCGGCTGCTAATTGTGCTTAACCAGGAAAGAAAATACAACTCACAACACAAGATTCTTACAGGAAATGAATCCTCCTCATTTGGATGAAATGGTTAAAAATGAAACAAAAAATTGCATCTACTGTTTGCTCCATTACTGTCTCATTTCTGATTCCAAGATTTTTTATAGTCTAAATATTCTTTCCCAGGGTGGTATGTCTATCAAATGGATGTAATGTTAAGGACACCTATTAGATAAGAATATAGCATCCTGGGCATCTAATTCCCAAGACTCCTTACCAGGCAAGTTATGAGAGAGGAAGGATTAGAACATTAGCTGAAGAAGATATTTTGCATTGACTTCATGTTGCCATACATCAAACACAATTTTAAGCATATTAAATGTGTTAACTCTCCCCATCCTTACAACGAAATTTTCATATCTTTGGTATTATTACAAATAGTACGATTCCATTTTACAGATACTGAGGCACAGAGATGTTAAGTAATTTGCCCAGAGGGCAGAGCCAGATAGTCTAGCTCCACAGTAATTTTCTTAATCACTGGATTTTACTGTTCTTGAGATGGGCATGGCACCAATTCCAATCCTTGAATGGGCTCATTTGTTTGTTTTTGCCCCTACCTCTGTTTGTTAGAAGCAAGTTTGTTCCTCACTGGTTCATTTCTTGATATAATTACATATAATTACATAGAAACACTGTGTATCTCTCACTGATTTATGTCTTCATAAATTTCAATCACAGAAATAGAGTTTAATTTTTCTTAACACAATGTTCTCTTTCAAGAGACGTCTAACAAATCACATCATTCTCGGTCAAGGGTTGGCAAACTATAGCCCACGGATCAAATTCTTCCACTGTTTGGTTCTGCAAGTAAAAGATTTTTTGCAACACAGCTGTATTCATTCACAGTCCCATACTGTCTATGGCTGCTTTCATGCTACACTGGCAGAGCTGAACTGTTGTAACACAAAGTGTGTGGCCCGTAAAATATTTACTCTTTGGCCATTACAGAAAAAACTGCCAACCCCTGTTATGCTCCTGGTCGTTAAGTAGATCCAGGATAAAATTATCTTTGATTTAAGCTAAATTTTGAGTAAACCCTTGAAATCTGCACCATTTTTTTAAACTTGCTTACTAACAGAATGGTTTCTTAAAGTATAGTTTCAATACCTACTCATTTTTCATCACAACAATCACAGTTGAGTAACTCATCAACAGAACTTTACGAACAATTCTTAAAAACCTTACTCTACACAAGGCACTGGTGAAGAACTGAGGAGGTGGGTGGAAGAGAGATGTAAAACATAATTCCCGATTACTAAGTGTTCCCTATTTAGGTGAAGAGACATAAACACAGATTCCTAGTGTAAGGAATCTCTTTACTCAGCCCTTGTTCTTAATTTCTACTCCTATTATAATTAAGTCCTATCACAGTCAGCTAAACGGTGAGAAAAGGGTACAGGTTATTTCTTATCTCTCTTTGTACAGGTCACAGTGCCTAGAAGAGTGTGATGTGCTTTCTTGGCACTCAGTTAAAATTTGTTGAATTTGACTTTCCTGTCATAAACAATAAGATGAAAAGCAATCTTTGTGTATCTTGTAAATGGCAATGTATGAATTCATCCAACCATGCTTTCCACTCCACTCCCTCTCCTAGCCGTCTGGAGCAAGCTCCACTGGGAGCTATCAAGGAGGGACAAAGATATTCAAAGAATTTTACAGTGCACATTGTAAAATTGATTAAAACTGAGCACACTTTTATCTCTAAGAAAAGAAGATATTTATTAAATGCTGTCAGGAACTACTGTGGGATTTCACTGGCCTTGGCGTAATAAGTATCTAATGAAGATATTGTGTATCCTACTGGGAATCATTTTATAGAGAAAAGCAGATGTTATGATACTTTAGATTTCATGTGTTTTCCTCAGCAATCTCAGAAATCTCTTCTTCTAGCCCTCCCCAAATGCACGAAAAAGGAGGATCCAATGATCCTACTTGTTCTGTCAATTTCTACCTGGAATAAATACCTAAGACTAGCCCTTCTTATACTTTCTTTCTCAAATACAAATATTAAGTAATACAAAGATTGCTTCTGAATCTTGTTCTCTCACTGGAGTTGCTCATGTAATTTGCCTCCTGCAACTTGGTCAGATGTCTGCTCCTACTTCTCAAAGATCACATACTTCCAAAGGGCATGCTTATTTCTTTTCAAAGAAGTAGCACAGAATGGGATTCAACTGCATAGTAATACATCTCATGACGAAACCTCCTGATTGATACCGCTGGCCAAATAGAGCTCATTTTCTGAAAGTGCACCTAAAGAGTTTTGTGTGGTCTCATCCCTTCTCCCGTGACCTATTAGTAGCTCCTTTGACGGGGTTCCAGAATTCTGAATTGGTTCAGTGGCAGATTCAAAAAGCTTTCTTTTCATCTTGACTGCTGTTCTCAGAGCTGTCTCTCTCCCACAGAGAGTTCTTTTTTAAACTATCCTTTCTAAGGATTTTTAGGGTAACCCCATAAGGATTCCAGTTTTATCTTCCTTTTGTTCCTTTTCAACATCAATTAGTTGGTGAGGCAAACTGAGAAAAGATAAATCTACACTTTTGAACTAGGAATATAATTCAAAGCCGACACTGGCTTATCAACCTGATATTTCTCTATCCTTCTCCCTTTAAAATTGGGTGATATAAAACACAAGTATTCAATAAATGTTTGTAGAATTATTTGAGTTTTTACTGAAATGTCCAGGAATGAAAATGACAAAACTAAAAAACAAACAAAACAAAACAAAAAACAGACAAAAATCAACTCCTAGTCTCTAAAGTGAAACATCTGTTCTAATTTCCTCACTATTCTTAATTGCTCCTACATGTAATATACTGACTTCAAAGGAAAGAAAATTAGCCCTTAAGTCAAGTTAAGGGACACCTTTTAAACTACGGATGTTTAACTGAATCACAAAAATCTTCATGTTCATCTGTTGTGAGGCTTTTATGAGGTTGATAAATTCGAAGAGGGCTGAAAGCAAAAATCCCATGAAACATTCTGCTGAGGTATTCCCAACAGTGTAGGATTAAATTACCACTCTACAGATGAACAAAAGAATGCTTTCTAGACAAAAATATTTTCTCCATTCACAGGCTATGAAACTCCCTTGAGTAAATAGCTTTGATGTATCCAGTTCTGGGACAACAATTATGTAAGACAAAGACAGAAATTGATAATCATTACAAAGGCATGGTGTTTTGTTTTTTTTTTTTTTTAAATAATTTCTAGTTTGATTTTTTTTTTTTTTTTGGAGGTCACTGGATATAAAAAGCAAGAATAATCTTATGGCACTAACATCCGCTTCAGTTTATTGGTTTAAATTAAAGTACCAACTTGGACAGGGTGTATATATGCTTGGCATGTATTTTTATGGCTTTTAAAAAGAGCACATTGAGCACAAGCATAGATATGAGCCAGGAGCATGAGCCCAGAGGAGACTTCCCAGGGGCTGGCGGCTTCTTTGGCAATGAGCTGTTTTTAGTTGGTAAAAACACACTCTCTACAAGAAAACACCGTCTTACTCTATATAACTTAAAAAAATTGCAAAGCCAGAAAATCACTTTGCTTTGTGTCTTTAAATTATTATGTTTGTGCCTTTTGTTCTGTGTTTTGTTTTGTTTCCTTTCCCCTGCAATATACTATTACCTCCAAATTTCATGGTTGTCTACCACAACTTAGGTTTTATACATAAAACAAATTTTCCTTTTCCCTTTTTTTCTTCTCTCTCTCTCTCTCGCTAAATATAAATAAATCAGATTTATAAATAATTCATTCTAAAGCCATCATTTTAACATGGGTGCTTACACTCCTGGGAAATAAATAATGTTTGTCTAGTTCTGACATTAGTTTCTTTCTAAAATATAACAAGTTTTCAGTTTAAAATTTGTTTTTAGTGTAGGTGTGCCTGGGTGGCTCAGTTGGTTGGGTGCCCGACTTCACCTCAGGTCATGGTCTCACAGTTCATGAGTTCGAGCCCTGTGTTGGGCTCTGCGTTGATAGCTTGAAGTCTGGAGTCTGCTTGGGATTCTGTGTCTCCCCCTCTCTCTGCCCCTCCCCAACTCAGGCTCTGTTTCTCTCTCTCTCTCGCTCTCAAAAATAAATATTAAAATTTTTTTTAAATTGATTTTTAATGTATATAATTTTTAATATATAATAATTTAATAGATAGATAGATATATTATATATATGATGCAAGCAGGAGATATGGGCAGCAGGAGGGAGAGAGAGAATCTCAAGCATGTTCCATGCCCAGCATGGAGCCTGATACAAGGGCTTGATCTCATGACCCTGGGATCATGACCTGAGCCAAAATGAAGAGTTGAACACTCAACCAACTGAGCTACCCAGGTGCCCCAAATTTTCAGTTTTAATATTCAAAACTTCTAATTTCACCCTGTTTTCCAATAAATGCTTCTTTTAAGCATTTTACTCATAGCCATTAATAAAAAGGTTTAATTTTTTTTGGAAAGTACAAAATGCTGACTCAAGTTTGCAAAATATTTCAAAGTAGAGTAGAAAATATTTTTAGAAATAATGACTTTCCCTAGAATGGATAATCTATCTAAGCACTGAAGACATTATACCTCCAATATAGGGAATTGTTAAAACTATTGTATATTCATTTCAAAAGAAAAAAAGAAAAAAAAAAAACATTACCACATTTGGAATACTGCACGGAATATACTTTAGTGATGTTCAGCCATAGAAGAAAGAAATCTGTAAATTCTGGTTATAGAAATCCCTGTGAGCACATTGTATAATTAGGGAAACCTTGATATAGATGCATTTCCTTAAATAAATACTGTTAATATTATACTATTTTTCTAACCAGCTAAGATAACGCTAAAAGTGTGATAGGAAATATTCCCAATTATCGAATGAACCTCAGCTTTGGAATGCCATTTTACAAATTACTAAGTATTGAATTCAATTCATATTTAGTGATTTATATTATAAAAATATGCTCTGAAACATTTGAAGCATTTATGTTTTACTGCTATAGCCATATGCCATCAAATTCATATGCTTGCTATATTCTTCTTTGCTGGTTCAGAGCCTGTTTGTAAGTCATGTTCCATTGAAAAACTCATAAATTAAAGAAACTTCTTAAGAAAACTAGAAAGAACTAAGATTTTCTTTTGGTAATGCTTCATGCACTAAACTAGAAAAGTTTTCCTACAATATTTAAATGAATAATTCATTGCTTCAATAGGTTAACATTTGAGAAAGAAAACTGACATATAGGAAGTCAAACATTTAATACTCACTGTAGAGAATAGTTCCATTCAAAGTGTTTGTTTTTATCGTCAAGTAGATGGTAACAGTTCTGTTATGTTCTTTCCCTGGAACACATGTGAACTCATCCAGGGTTATAAAAAAAGGTAATTCTAGATAGGAATTCCCACTGAAAGATGGAAAAAGTAAACCTGCACCTGAAAGAAAAAAAAAAAAAGGTCAGAGTACATTCTGCTAATCCTGTAGATAAGAACATAGCATTTATAGTTAGCATTCATAGAAAAAGATAAAGTTTATATTTACAAACATTAGACTCAATATTAAGAAATTCCGATACATAAGTATAATAGATTTGTGAAGTCATTGTCTCAAATAATCAACCACCAGTCCAGAGGAAAAGACCTAGAGCAAAAATTTTGTCATTGATGGATGGGCTTTAAAGGTAAATAAACACCCTGAAATTGTACGAAACAAAATCTGTGTTTTTGCACATGTGAAATAATAGTATTCATTAGATTCTTAAAATATTCTGATATGAATGTCTATAAATCACATTATATACTTAAATCAATGAACTTTATTTGGTGTAATTACACCTCAATAGGAAAGTACTGAAAAAAATCTGTGACACAAAAGATTAGAAAACCTATAGGTGCATTTCTATATAAAGATAGAAAATCTCTCTATCAAACCATATAGTGGGGTGCCTGCCTGGCTCAGCTAGAAAAGCATATGACTCTTTATCTTGGGGTTGTGAGTTTGAGCCTCATGTTTGGTGTAGAGATTGATAAAAAATATAGATTTAAAAAGAAAATAAATTATCATACAGAAAAGTTTTATTAATATTCATTAATATTTAGTGCTTTCCAATAATACTTAGATATTTTATAAGTGGTATTACTACAATATGCAAAGTTAATTTTTTAGAGTTATCCTTTTAGAATTACTACTCTTTTATTTAAAAAAATAAGTTTATTTTACTTATTTTAGGAAAGAAAGAGAGTGCAAGTGGGGGAGGGACAGAGGGAGAGGGTGATGGAGAATCCCAAGCAGGTTCTGCACTGTCAGCACAGAGCCCGACAGGGGGCTCAAACTCATGAATTGTGAGATCATGATCTGAGCAGAAATCAAGAGTTGGCTGCTTAACCGACTGAGTCAGATGCCCCAAGTTATCAATCTTTTAAATGATTAACCTCAAAATATTGAAGCACATAAAATTTGAAAAGTACTTATTTTATTGTCATGTACCTATAGACTAGCAACGTAGATCTATAGACTTGGTACTTTGAACAGGTGTTAACACAGAATGTGGAAATGCAACTTTATTATCAACACTCAAATCTTCCTTCAGAGATAGGATATCCCCTACCCTCTTCCACCAGCCAAGACCTGGAGGGACCTGACACTGCTATCCGCCTTGAGGGGCAGAAGGAAGCTGATTTCTGTTCTTTTTCTTGTCTTACCACCTCCCGTTCATGCTAGCTGCTGTTTCTGACCCTTTCGGCTTTGAATGTGGAGAAGGATAGGTGGAGTGGAAAGGAGAGAGAAGTACACAGTAAAAGAGAGCTGTAAGAGCTGGTGACTGATGCTGTTATAAGCAAGCTCTCGCTCTCTAGGAATAGCAGATGTTTAAAACTGACGGTTTCTCTTGCGGTAGAAATGTCATAAAATACAACATGCTCAGTCCAGTTTCATTTTCAGATAAACAACAAATAATGTTTTAGTATAAGTATGTATGAAAGATTTCACAAAATATACTAGAAGAATTATTTGTATTTGAAATTCAAATTTAACTCCATGTGTCACATTTTTAGTTCTTAAATCTGGGAACCCTATGACTCATGAGCATGTGTGAATTCTTTAGAAATCCTTTGCCAACTACAATTCCTAGGACTTGTGCCATGACCTGCCTTTGGCTTGTCACTTCTAACTTGGTCCCATATTGATTTTTCACTTTAGCACAGACTCCTCGGTAGACAGCCACTTACCTGTGTCAAAGTAAAAGTTGTACTAGATAAAGTTAATCAGGCAAAGACTTTATTCAAGACTACTGCAATAAAGGAGAGGGGTCAGAATTCAGTCTTTCCTTAATTCCTCTGAAACAAAGAGTGGTAGAGCTTTTGAGAGCTGAGGTGGGGGAATCACAAACTACTGTTTGTTAATTGGCCTTAACCCCCTAAAAAATATAAGCTTCTTCCTATCTTCATCACAGAACGGGCCTAGAGTCAGGAAGAAGACTGTCTAAAGTTTAGTCAAACTGAGGGGAATGTTAAGGCTGTCTAGGTCAGTTGACTAGAAAAAACTACTACTTGGGTAGAACCTAAAAATGACCCTAGACCAAATTTCTTTCCTGAGGGGTCTGTATCTAGTCCCTGGGAAATACTTCTACATTCCCTGCTCTACTGTCTGTGAGGGTATTGTTAGTTTTCAGTCTTCACGCGTTCCCATGTACGCACGCACACACACATACTCCCGAAGGCTGCTTTGGCTTTCTTTCTCAGGTATAAATATATGACTCTGTTGGTCCATGGTCTTCCTTTCCAAGTGATTTGGTTTTAGCTCCCCCCAAACACTGTCAGATGTGATGGGTGGGAGAATGTGAGGTGAGGACAAGATAGCTTTCTACAAAAACATTTCCTCAAAGTCGTGTCTCTAAAATCCTCTTTTTTTCTTCAAAAGCTTGTTATATCAAGAACTCTTCCCAGTTAGATCTTGTTTTTAGATATGGCATCTCATTTTGTTTACAGCACTATATCTTGGTGCATGTGAAAGAGTTTATTTTTAATGTCCTGTTATGTTCATAACTTTGTTTTGTCAGATATAAATATAATGTATGTATTAGCAACTACTTGATTTAAGATATATGGTAACTTACATATTTAATATCACATATTTTTTAGCATTTCTTGGCTTTTTGCATACAATCTTTAATTTCTCAAAATTAATTTCCTTGGCTCTAGATTTTACTAGATCTTTTTTCAAACGGATCTGTTTTTAGGCCTACTTAGCAAATCCTGCATTAGTTCTCAGATGCCTAGAAAACTCTGTAATACTTAACACTTATTTGTATTAAAACATTCTCCTTGTTGCTCATGACACTATACTGCACTTTGACCATCTCCTCACCTGAACAACAGCTTCTTTGCAGACTGTTCTTTCAAACTATTCCACAATGCACATAGGTTCCAAGGCTCTGTCCTGGGTCAACTAGTTTGTCTGTGCTTTATCTAAACCTGATCCTCCTCCATTTTCTTACTCCCAGCACTTACACTCCCAGGCTTAGAAATTCAGCATCATTATCCACCCATCTCTTCTCAAACCATTGGTGGCTCCTGTCACCTCTTTCTTAGATCAAATCTAGCAACTTTCCTTCTGCTACCACTGCCCTTATTTAATTCTCATTACGCTTCAACTTAACTGTTGGTAATAGCTTCTTTCTAACTGGCCTCCCTACCTATAGATTCTATTAGCTGTCATTGCTATCATGTCAACTTTACTCAGGGGTAATCACCTCAGAGATTTGGTCAAAATCCTTCCCTAACTACAGAATAATTAATCTGCTTATGGAGTACACCAAGCCTTCCATGGTCTTATTTTTCAGTGCTTCCACACACAGATCTACTGGTAAGCTTGAATTACACTTTCTTCTGTGGTTCTGCTTGTGTTCACACTGTTCTGTCTGGAATTCCCTTCCCCCAAATCCTAGCTATATAAAGCTTCCTTTCTATCAAGGCTCACCTTGAATACTCCCCCAAATTTGAACTCCATTCATATTGTATCTACAAATGTTTTGGTACATGCTTTGTTTTTTTACTTCCAGTTACAGTTGTCATAAATGTTGGGTACAATTGGTAAAATAGCAAATCTGTTACTTTGGATGAGGGAGGTAAATTAACTTTAATTAGCAGAAACAGAATAGTCTAAATAAATGAATTCTAAGAAGACATTGGGGGATAGATGAATTAAGAGAGGAATTTGCTTGTGATTAGAAAACACAGTATGAGTTTCACCAGATGGAACACAATGTTTGTCAGATACTGAACTGCACATGCATCACTTTTTAATATATATATTACAAGGAGAAAAATAGATGCTAATCAAGTTAAACTACAATGTAGCTAGCTCTATACTGGAAGAAGTATAAATGAGAAATTTGGATGCAGCCAGGGCAGAAAAAATGGTTAAGATTACAAAGAAATGTACTTGGGTTTTAAATTAATAAAATATTTAGCATATAATTTCGCAACTATTTAGATGTTGCATGTCTGTTAGTTATACCATGATACGGTTTTAGACACTATTTCTTTATATTATTTTTATCTGTCCTACTTGGAGTCACTGATGTGTTCATTAATTCAACAAATATTTATTGACTGACTACTACATGGCAGGTACCAGTCAAGGAATATAGTAGTGAGAAAAACAGATAAAGACTTCATCCTCATGAAGCTTAGATTCTAGCTTCATGGAAGACAATCCCAAGCTAGAAGTTGGTAGAATTTATTCTTCTGATGTGGTAAATTTTTTCTTGGGTCCCTTGACCATTTTTCCTGACATTTGCTGCCACTAAGAAGCACTGAGCCTAATTTGAAATGTTAAAATTACATAAAAGGGAAATTCTAACAAAACCTGCCCCATCAACCCTTCCATATGATTCATTCTCAGATCTGAAAGATCTGTGTTTGATTCATCTTTGCATCACCCTATGGCATTACCAGTTTTGCACAGTATAGGCAAATTCTTAGACAAATACAGACATTAGACAAATACAAATACAGTGAAAATGATCATTTGTGGTAGTTCAGAAAAAAAAAGGAACAGAAAAAAATTATAATCAAAATGGGATAAGGAAAGACTATAGAGATGGGGCTTTAACATTTATTTTGTGGTTAACCTTTTCACGTTATTGATAAATCCACAAAAAAAATTTTCTGTAAGTAAAAGTCTTTTATATATGGGTTTATATATGAATTAAATTATTTGGATCCATAATCAGGTTTCCTTATTCTGAGAAATAGTGAACTCATCAACAGAAGAAAAAAGTTCAATTTGTTAAAAAAAAATGACTTCCATATTACTTTGCAAGAGCATATCTATTGTATAATTCAGGCACACCTGCTTTTTCCCCCAGCTCACACACTCCTTGAATGTTTTTTTTTGTTTTTTGTTTGTTTGTTTTTTAGAGCTGACAGATTTTACGAAACTTACAACAGGAAACAACAATTATGAACAATAAACATTTGCTATTGAATTGCTTTCTAACCATATTAATTTCCATTATCATCATGTTTAGTGGCTATGTTTGAAAACAGAACTGCCCTGAATGTGGAAAACAAGACTAATTGGGGTTAGGTAGAGTGTTTTCCTGCTGCTTCCAAAAGCCTCTTCAGGCAATGCTATTTGAACATACTCCAAATTTATTTTTCTTCCAATTATAAATGAAAAAAACACACAGCGTCTTTATACAGAAATATGTATTAAACATCTTACAAAATATGCCACACAGTAGTTAATTGGTGACTTCTCATCACAACACAGACATCTGTTATGTTTAAATGTCTTAAAAGATCATATGGGCTGATCTATCTAATTATATTAACTTTTATATGGTTAACAAAATTTAAACTCAGTTCTGACTCATGGGAAAAACCAATAAATTAACCAAGAAGGAGGATCTTTTAAATCCCTAAATTATATAATATTTAAAAAAATAAAATTCAAATTGTCAAAGGAGAGAAACCAGAGTACCGAGTTTGAAGGGCCTTATGTTAAAAATGTGATGAATTTAATAGTTTTTACCAAATATATTTCTATAGTATGATTCAGGACCACAGTCAATTAATAGCAACAATACACTGAAATGTTATTCATGAGAGCACCATGGAATTCTTTATGATAAAGAAAACACAGAAGAGATTGAAATCTTCACCCTGAACACAATGCAACTGAGCAGTACAATGTTATTCATTCTAAATAGAAATGGAACACCTTTGTCCATAGTATAAGTTATAATCCCCTTAGCCTTGTATCAAAGTCTTCTAGGATGGAACCCCAGACACTGACATATTAACATGTAAAGAAAGCTACAAGTGCAATAAGTCACAAATTATCCACATACAACTTTATTATAATTCCTGGTACTAAAAGAAACATAATATTGTCTGTTATTCTTTCTTTGTAAGAGAAATAGACTTGGTTTACTCAGTAGAAATTAAAAAATACTATTTTAATGCTTTTGTTGAATCTTTTACTATGTTCCCCAGAAAGAACATCATATAAATCCTATGGCTAAATTTATGAAATGAAGATGAGACTAATGCAATGCAATTATTAATAAATATTTTGTTTTTACTTAAAAATAATAATTGCTTCTTTTATAATTCTAATTTTGTTAAATTCTGTGATTAAAAGGAATATCACTAGTTAGTCCATAGATCTGTCTTCCTAAAGTATTCATCACTAAAATATAATAAACCCAGCAAATAATATTCAAAAATACAAAAGGTATAATCATGTACATTATTCCAAAGTTATAAAATTAAGTTCCAAGACTCATGAAATAGACTTACATACTATACACATGATTTGTGAGAAACTCCAATGTCTTAAAGATTTATATACACTTGACCATTGAACAACTCGGGTATTAGGGGTGGCCACCACCCCCCTGCCTGCCCTGCACAGTAAAAAATCTGAGTATAACTTCTGATTCCCCCCAACCTTAACTAATACCACACTGTTGGTTGGAAGCCTTACTGATAACATTAATAGTTGATTAACACATAATTTGTATGTTATATGTACTATATTCTAAATTCTTACAATGAAGTAAGCTACAGAAAGAAAGATGTTATTAAGAAAATCATAAGGAAGAGAAAATACATGTACAGAACTGTACTATAAAAAATCTACATATGAGTGGACCCATGCAGTTCAAGTCTGTGTCGCTTAAGGGTCAACTGTATTATTTTCCTGTTTAAAAAGACTGAAATAGTTTCCCATTGCTAGAACCATAAGCAACATTTTTGTTTGACACACAAGATCATTTTTCACTTACCTTCCAAGACTACATAATTCTCAAAATACCCAAATGTTACTATCCACACTATCCTACTCTGAATTTTGAACATTCATTGTTCAGTTTCACTGCCTTCTTTGCTTATTGGTCTTTGCCTCTTCTTGAATCATTTTAGTGATTTTTTTTTTCAAAAAAATCATATCTTTCACAGACCTACTCAACACATTGCCATTGATTTATATAAACACTATGATAAAAAAAAATGTAATGTATACTTTGTGGTTATGTCCTTTTTTTTTTTTTTTTTAAATCTCTAATGTGTATTTTTTCTCCCTCCACCCCCAGATTAACCTTGCCCAGTTTCTGATGGCAGAGCAGGTGAGCCAGAGTCTGGGCTCCTGTGGTGCTTCAATTAGAGTGGTTTTACTGTTCTATAGAAGATTATGAGTAATAGTTTGTTAAATATGTTTGAAAATCATTAACCTAAGGCAAGATACTCAGGACTTCACAGGTAAAGCTACAATTAAGCTGCCAGTCCCCATGACCCACCCCTCTATTTGCTCTTATCAGGGATGGGGCAATCAGGCCCAAGAATACAATTAATGCTATTTAAATATGACCATATGACAGACATCAGGATGCTAATTTATTAATTTAAAAACATAACTGTAATATGGATTAGAATACTGACATTTTTATGATTATCATATTTGTTCCCACAGCCATGATACATTGGAAGAAAAATCATAATCAGTAAGTCATTGACGATCATGGGAACTGAGAATCCAGAGCATTAGAGAAATTACAAAAAGTAGAAATTTTGGCAAATGATATAAAAACCAAACACATTTAAAAATGATCCACTTCATTAGTACTCAGGAAAATACAAATTTCAATTACTATTGGAAACATATTTTTACAGTCTTCAGATGGCAAAAATTAAAAAGTATCATAATTTCAAGTGTTGGGGAAGATGTGTTAGAGTCACTGAAACTGTTACATATTACTGGGGCAAGTAAAATTTGGCACAAACATATCGGAAAACTATTTGGCAATGTCTGGTACTAATTAAGAAGTGCATAAATCAGCAGTCAATTGCTCTTCAAGATTTTAAGAATCTCTTGTATATTTACTGAAGGAGGCATACATGAGAATATTTGGAAGGGTATAACTTATAAAATAAGTGAACACAAAGAAAGTCCAAATTTTCATCAATAGAATGTTGAGAGTATAAATTGTGACAGGGGCATATAAATGAATACTATACAACAGTGAAATGTGTTACTCCTACAATACCAACATGGCTGGGGGTACTTGGGTGACTCAGTCATTTAAATGTCCAATTCTTGGTTTCGGCTCAAGTCATGATCTCACAGTTCCTGAGTTCGAGCCCTGCTTCAGGCTCTATGCTGACAATGCAGAGCCTGCTTGGGATTCTCTCTTTCTCCCTCTCTCTGTGCCTTCCCATCACCTCTCTCCCTCTCCCTGTCTTTCAAAATCAGCACACTAAAAAAACAAACAAACAAAAAAAAAAAAACAACTACCAACATGGGTGAACTTGCAAAAGAATACATATAGTTGATATTATTTATATAAAGTACTTAAAATAAATAAAACAATACTATAAGGATGATAAAGACAAATTCACTACAGTGTTTATTCCTGAAATGGTAAACTGGGTTACAAAGAGGCTTAAAATGTATTGGTAATGATTTGCTTCGTACACTGGGTAGTGGTAGGTAAATGGTGTTATGTTATTATTTATATATTTTTGGAAGAATTATAAATGTTAAAGTCACCAGTAATCATGGGAATTAGAACAGATAAAATTAGTGAAATAACACTTATAAGGCTATAATGATAAGATATTTCCACTGCCTTAGTCCTTTCTAATTTGGCTTCTATCCTTCTTGCTGTACAAAAGCAGCACTCACTAAAATTATCATTGAGTTCAATGTCTTCAGTAAGACTTAAAAGTTTAGGTAGGTACAGTGATTTATTTTATTTTTAAAGTTTATTTTTTTGAGAGAGACAAAGACAGCTCAAGTGGAGGAGGGGCAGAGGGAGAGGGAGACAGAAAATCCCAAGCAGGCTCTGCACGGTTGGCATGGAGCCTGACGCCGGGTTCAAACTCATGAAACCGTGAGACCATGACCTGAGCTGAAACCAAGAGTCAGACACTTAACCAACTGAGCCACCCAGATGCTCCAGACATAGTGATTTATATCTCATGCCCATAATATTTTTGCCTTCAGACTGCCTAGTACAGAAGGTCTCTGAGGATGAGTCTTTGACAATGACAATATACATGCTTAATTAAGCAGGATTACAATGTTGCCTGACATTTCAGATGTGATCACTTTAGTAGACCAAATAAACACAATTTTCTGGCACTTGGTGTATAAGCATCATCTCAGCAAAGCCTCTATCTCTATTCTAACAAGCAGAGAAATCTAGTAATAGTTTGCTTTTACCTGGCAAAGATAACATCATACCTCCACAGTCTTACAACTATTCTCCAACACTGTATCACAATTTAATCTATGAGGAGGTTTTTTGTTTTACTTTCCCATAAAATACTTTATCTATTCAATGATTTACTATGTTGATGCTACTGCTGATAACACGGGTGGATAGTACCCAGAAAATAGAAAGTATCTGGATGCTTTGGTAGGTTATATGAGTGCTTAAGATTGGGGGAATATATTCCCATGAAAATTGAGGGGCCTGACACAAAATTCTTGTGTGTTCCTTCATGTAGAGCATATAGAATATCTCTGTCCAGAGGAAAACAACAGGTGGCTGAGAAATAACCTGTAACCACAAAGAAAGCTGAGGATCAATTTGACTCACTGAAAAAAATCATAGAGAATTTGAAAGAATTTGTATCTTTTTACGTATTGTTTTGTTTCAACTCAAGTAATATATTCAAATTATTGGTTTATATAGAATATTTCTTCATTTTAATTTCCTTTTTTTAAATTTTTATTTGTGAGAGAGAAAGAGAGGGAGAGAGAGTGTGCGTGCACACACGAGTTGGAGACGGGCAGAGAAAGAGGGAGACACAGAATTGGAAGCAGGCTCCAGGCTATGAGCTGTCAGCACAGAGCCTGAAGTGGGGCTCGAATTCACTAACCCTGAGATCATGACCAGAGTCAAAGTCGGAAATTTAACTGATTAAGCCACTCAGGCGCCTGTGCCTTTTAATTTCCTAATTCTGGAATAATTTTCCTTATTCTGGAAGTACTTCCTTTTCAAGTTACTTTTGTGTGTATTTCTTGCTGGTAAACCCTCTCAGTTTTTTTGTTTTTGTTTTTTTTTTCCTTGAAGATATATTTGTTTGGACCATATTACCAAAGTTTAGCTGTGCAAATATTTGTAAATTGACATACAGTTTCTCTCTGCAGTTTTCAAGGTCATTATTTCTCTTGATTGGATTCTATTGTTGATGTTTAGTTATGCTACACCTTCTCTTTCTAGTCATCATATTTTCTAACTTCTCTTGCATTTTTGCATTGTCTCTCTGTGTTAAAATATTCAGATCTAACTTCTCGCACTTAATTCTTTTCTCAGCTATATCTAATATGCTATTCCATTCATCTATTTCATTGCTAGTGATTATATATTTCATTTCATTATTTGGAATTTTGTGATAGTCTCTTGTTACCTTGCTTATTTTTAAATTCCCTTATTTTTTTTTTATTACTGAAGGTTGACATTATAGTTAATTCTCTCTTTTTTTCCAAATTTTTATTATTGAAGCATATATAATATTATATTAGTTTCAGGTGCACAACATAGTGATTTGACAATTCTGTACATTACACAATGCTCACCACAATAAATGTAGTTACCATCTGTCACCATACAAAGTTATTACAATATTATTGACTATATTCCCTATTGTGTGTGTTTCACCCCTGTGACTTATTTATTTTGTAACTGGAAGTTTGTACCTCTTAATTTAATTCCCTCTTGTATTTTCTTCAGCATTTTAAATAGGGTAATTTTATTTCTGTATTTAATGAATCTAATATCCAAAATCCTTGGGGCTGTAATGCTGCTGCTTTTTTTTTTTCCTGCAGCATTTTGCTTGAGGTAGTCTGTTTTAGCTGATATTCTTTTTTTATTATGCAGTTTTTTAAAATTAATATTTATTGCTGAGAATGTATAGAGACCTAATTTTACGGAATTTGAGTTTGCAAAAGTGGATTTGCTTTTGCTTCTTCCAAATATACTGAGGCTTTCAAATTGAGGTAGTTTTATATTAATTTCTACTTTGGAATTTCCTCAACCAAATTTGCAGTATAAATTAGAACTGAGGTCAGCAGGGCTGTAGAAGATTCTTGGGGAGGGCGTTACTTACATACCTGTAGTGAGAGTGGCTAAACAGCAGGTTTTCTTGTCTTTCTTTGCTGGTAGGTTTTTTTTTTTTTTTACCCGCCCCCCCCCCCAACCTTACCACTGAATCTGAAGTCTTAAAGGTCTAAACTTTATGAAGAGTTCAGTTTCAACCCTTGATTTTGCTTAGACACAGAGATCTTTCTTTTCCTTGTGTCTCATACTAACCTTAAAAGCCTTTATCTTTAGTATCTGAAAACAGCAAATGCTGTGGTTTTACTATTTGTCACACATTTTTTTGTAAATCTCTTTCTGATTTTTGGCCCTAAGTGTTTCCTTTATTTTCTGAACTCTGGTAATGATCGTACAAAGTCACCTATGCATTTAAAAGAATGCTTTTTATTTTGTCTAACATTTTAATTGAGTTTTAGTGGGAATGTTTCTCAGAATATCTCATGTGCCTACTGCTACAAATAGAAGCTTACAGTCATCATCTTTGCTATCAAGTAGATTATACGAAACCTTAAGAATAGTACCATCTCACACAATTAGACCTGCACAGAGACCTACACTACAAGTTCCTTGAGAGCACAGAGGAATCAAAAGCTATAAAGGAATTGGGAAGCCTGGGTGGCTCAGTCGGTTGAGCAACTGATTCTCGGTTTTGGCTAAGGTCATGATCTAATGATTTAATGGGTTTGAGCCCTGTATCAGGCTCTGTGTTGACAGTACGGACCCTGCTTGGGATTCTCTCTGCCTCCCTCTCTCACACTGTCTCAGTCTCTCTCAAAATAAATAAATAAACTTAATTTATTTTTAAAAAGCTATAAAGGAATCAAATTCTATAAAGGAATTTATAGAACATATACATTTTCTTCTCAGTATTTCTCAACTACATATATTCACAAATGCATGCAAGTATATAAAAGCAAAAGAAAAACAAACAGAACAAAACAGAAACCACAAGTTAGACATGAAAAAAAGATATTTTCTATTATCTGTTATATATTTTATCTCCAAGAATATGAGAGACATACAATTTTTAGATAATTTGTGCTAAATGTATAGTATAATATTATTCTTTATGTTTTATAAATAATGACTGTTTAGGTTTGTTTTTTCTTTTAATATCCATTTTTGAGGGAGAGAGACAGAGAGAGAGAGAGAGAGAGAGAGAGAGCGCAAGCGAGCAGGGGAAAGACAGAGTGAGAGAGGCAGACACAATCCAAATCAGGCTCAGGCTCTGAGCTGTCAGCACAGAGCCCAATGCAGGGCTTGAAGCCATGAACCGCGAGGTCATGACCTGAGCTGAAGTCAGACACTCAACCGACTGAGCCACCCAGGTGCTCCAATAATGATTGTTTAGATTGAACCTTAAATTCCTAAGTTTTTCAAAAGTGTGTATAGAATACTCAGTGATTTGCTAGAAAAACTTTGGAAGCAAATCGCAAATCATTGAAAAGTAAGTAGCTATCATTTAAAGGGTGAATTTTAGTATATCTTTCCTATTATCAAAGTGATGAATTTGATAATAACACTGGTAATTCATGGAAATACCTTAAATTATAATTTAAAAAATGCTTTCCATACGGCAAAACCAAGGCAATTGACCTGCCAATCACAAAGTATTAGTTATATCAAATATAACTGTTTAATCTGCTCATTAAATCTGTTTTAATCTGTTCATTAAAAATAGCCATTGCTTGTGATTAAACTATAGTTTCATGAAGAATACATGTTTCATATATATTTACTACATCAAGTACTAATACCAGCATGGATTTAATGTGTTTTATTTTTAGAATAGACTATAAGCAAAGAAGAACCTAAAGTCATGCATAACTTTTAAAATGATATAAAAATTCTTGCATATTTGAATCACATTATTATGATTATCATAACGATTACTTTGGGGACTGTAAAAACAACATTACAAATTGAAATAATATTAATTTAATATTGTAATATAATTTAATATTGATTAAAATGAATTCACATAATTAGAGATAAGTTATCTTTTTTAGTCTTTAACATACACCTCTCAGAAATAAAAATATCTCTTTTTGCATAGATTTCAAATATCCATAGTGATTTTTTTTTCTTATAATTTACTAGGTTAGTAGAGGGCAAGGCATTTATGCATAATTTAAAAATTGCTGTGTAACAGACAAAATTTGAAATACGGTGTAAAAGAGAGGGAATGTGGTAGTCAGTAAAAAAAAAAAAAAAAAAAAGGTGGCCTAGATGATGCCATGACAATAGAAACAGTTTGAAACCTGGATGGTGACTGAATAGGCTGGTTTAATTAGATCAATCTCCTGGAAGCAGAATACACTGAAAGATGGTGGTCATGGAAGAAAAATCTTTCCCATCCTATGGGAAAATTGTAAGCTAGATGAATAAATTATTAGTAAACAAAAACACAAGGCTATGACCTAACATGAACATTATTGTTAAAAATCATGCAATAAATGACTTTAAAACCCTTAAATGAGATGAGATTTAAACACTCATTTAAAAAATATTTCAAATCAACTATGCTCAAGACACAGTGAGGATCTAAGATGTAGATGTTGTTCCTTATTTCAATGAGTTTCTACTCTGAGAAAATTAGTCAATTAATTGATTATTTCATTCAGCAAATAATGAGCTTATTATACCATGAGAAAGAGGTAAGAGTGTGAGAAAGGGGAATAATGGAACAGTCTGTTAAGTATACAGAGAAAAGTCTAAAGTTCACTTGGTCAAGAGCACAAACTGTGTGAAGGGGAGTAATAGGAAATAGGCTTAGAGGGGGTAAGAGGAGGATCGTTAGAGGGCTGGCACTCCAGGATAAAGAGACTGAACTTCATTCTGCAGCCAGGGACATTAAATGTTTATGAGCAGAGAAGCAGCAAAATTAGAATTGTCCTTCAGGAATACTAAGCTCCCCAGCAATGTACAGAGAGCTTGAATTAAGAAGAGTAAAAAGTTGTAAATTCAGATTAAAAGCTGTAACAGTAGTTCAGGTGGTGAAAGTGAGAATCAAATCAAGGATTCTAGCAATAGCAAAAGAGGGGAGGGAACAGATGGGAAATACATTCTGAACTAGGAGGAACAGGACTTGACAATGGGTAGACTGTGGGTTAAAGTGAAATGAGATCTCAATGTTTCGAGTCTGAGTGACCTGGGTAATGGAGGTGAGGAGGAAACCCTGAAGGATGAGGAGGTTAGCAGTGGGAGGTTGATGAAGCCAGTATGACTTTGTGGTACAAATGAAATATCTGCATAGAAATAACCAGCAGATGATGGAAGATACGTATGTGTGTGCTCCCACACACATACAGACATGCATATGCAGCAATACAGGAAGAAAATAAGACACCATTCTAATTTTCTGCTTTACTGCTTTAGTAATTAGAACCTTTCCTCAGGCTACAGGTACATTGTAAATGGGGATGAACTGAATTTAGTGATAACCAGTTGACTTAGTTAAGCCTTTCGGGGATCTCTTAATACAGTAGGCAATTCAAAGCCTCTGGTTTTTACAAGAGCTTGGTAGCCAACCACCAATTTCTATTCTTTCAAAAAATGGTGATCACGTCTCCAAGAAAGTACATATGTTCTAGGTAAACTCAGTCATCTCTCTTTCACAGTTTTTTTTTCCCTAAAGAAAAATACAATATTTTCCAAACCATTGCTAGTCCAGAACAATTCTGCTAGTGTCGTCCATTTTAACATTGTCACACTGATTTATTCTGGTAGTCATGACCAACAACAGTTTAATTTTTAAATCATTCTATGTATAAGCTGTATATATTGTCTCTTGTTTGTATTACAGGCTTAGATAGAAAAATATGATCAACATCTATATTCAGTTCACCAGTATAAATAGTTTGATATATCTTAGACAGTCAGTGACCTGAGGGTTGAGGGAGAAAAAGAGGAAAATAGAGGAGGGAAGGGGGAGGGGAAGAGAAGAAGTAAGGAGGGAAGGAGAGGGAGAATATGAAGAATCAAATCACCCTTTAATACTGGTTAGCTTTTATTGAGAACTGCTAAGTGCAGGTAATGGTCTCAAAATTACTATTATTATCTCTGTTTGTTTGTTTGTTTAAAGAGAAGACAGCTGAGACCTTTAAGCTTCTTTAAAAGGAAAGCACTTTTCTGAATGTTGCACAGTTAGAAATATATGCCATTGAAGACTGACTCTGCTGCTTATTAATTCTAAAACTGAATTTCTTAAACATACTGCCTGATTCTCAGAAGGTTATGGAAGACTGATGTCCACACAGAGGTTCTATCATTGCCTGCCATTTCTCCTCCTCACTAACCCTGTAGCCTTGAAGACCCTGTCCCTTGAACCCCAGCAACCCTATGACATCCCTTTCATACTATTCTAACAGTAATAACGTCTAACATGTTTTCAGCTCTCACGTAGTGTGAAAACTGTGCTAAGAATGATTTTTACATGGATAATGTATTTTAATCCTCAATACAGCCCTATCACTATTCCCTTTACAAATGAGGAATCAGTGACTTGGAAAGATTAAGTAATTTATGCAAGGTCACACAGCTAGGAAATGTCAAGCTAGTCCCTGTAACTTCAGAGGCCCTCTTCTTAATCTCTAAAACATACATAATAGATATTATTGCCAATGCATTCAGCAAAGCCTTTACATTGGTCCTTTTATGTATATAGGTAGTATAAACTGTTTTATACTTTCCAGTTTCTTTTTAAAAAATTAAAAATTTATTTATTTTTGAGGGGGTGGAGAGAGAGAGAGAGAGAGACAGAGACAGAGAGAGACAGAGAATCCCAAGCAGGCTCCTTGCTGTCAAGCACAGAGCCACACACAGGGCTCAATCCCACCTACCAGGAGATCATGACCTGAGCCGAAATCAAGAGTCAGAAGCTTAACTAACTGAGCCACTGAGGTGCCCCAGCGTACTTTCCCAGTTTTGAATACACAGTAGCTACCTCTGTAAACATTGCCTATTAGCCTGTCATTTTACATCTTTCTTCTTCAACTTTAAGCCTATGACCCATTTTTACTAATACATCACAGGAACAAAGCATTTTTTTCCTCCTGATTCTAGTACTACCTGGAACTTAATTATTATTTTAAGTCTCTCACTTTCTTCAACCCTCCTTTATTCTTCATCATTCAATCCTTTGTCCCATTCATTGGTCCCTCCTAGTATTCCTTTAATTTCTTTAATAACTTGCAAAGGCATTTTCAAGAATTAGATATCTATAAAATACGAAAATAATTTTTAGTCTACTGTAGTCATTCTGAGATCACTAATGTAATACCAATTATATAATTAGGAAGTTATCTGAAGCATTGAAAATCACAAATTTTTAAGAAATTAAGGAATAAATTACTACAAACAGTAAGGAATTATGACAATAACTACATGAGCATACTATTTCACTGGTTGAAATGCTTCAAATGCAGTACGAACTTGGACAAATGAAGGTCAAATTCCAAAGATAAGCCTAAAAAGGTTCAGTAGTTTAGTTCAATAAGCTCAAAAGTGGAGAAAAGTACATTAGAAAGTCCATGAATTGCCACCACTTACTTGCCTGATCTTTTTATCTGTGGCCCATATGACAGTACAGACTCATTCAGCTAAACTGCTTTGATTCTGGCTAAGAACTATGAGTAGAAAAACACTTGAATATATGGGAAATTGTTGGGTTCAAGTGTGGGGCAAGCAATTGGTATGAAAATAAGAAAGTTTAAAAGTTCATATTGTAAACCAATTTTCCCTCTCCTATTAAAAACTAGTGGGATAGAAAACTGCTCCCAAAGAAATCTCTTTGAAATCACAGCTAGAGATTGCAAACATACTGTTTAGCTGGTAGGCTCACTTTGTCTTCTTTCTACAGCTGGATATAGACTTCTGTTGGATTAAAGATAAAAATACATCATAAAGTGCTACACAGTATGAACCTGGTGATTAATAGTATTTTGTGCACATAGAATCTCAATAATCTTTTTTTAAAAAGTAAGCATGGAGGAAATATAAAGGCTTTCTCATTCTCTCCTTTTTTTATACTTTACCTCACATCAACAATACAGGCAATGGGGATAAAGAATGAAGTAGAATATTAAATATACATGTATTTAATACTTAGTACTTAGACATACTCTTAGATTACTGTATACTGACCTTTGATGATAGTCAGATTTCTTATACAAGGCACTGGATCAATGGTGTGAGTCATGTATAATAACCAGTGGTGGATGATTCAATCTGTGTGTGTGTGTGTGTGTGTGTGTGTGTGTGTGTGTAGATCAGGAATTCAAGTTTAGACATATGATTGTGCTACCTAAAGAGGCATCCAAGTGAAGATTAGATTATATTTATTGACTATATGAGCCTGAAGCTCAGAGGTATGGTCCATTCTGAAGACATACATTTTGTAAGTAAAGGAATACTGCTAGTTGAACCTGAACAAGGGGAGTGGAGGAGATTTCTTGGGGAAAATGAGTAGATTAAGAAAATGAAGTTTAAAATAAAGAGACTTAAGTACCTCTGAGAAGGGAGAGTAAATAGCAAAAAAGATTGAACAAAAGACAGCTGAAGTGGCATGCATCACAAGGCAGTGTGGCATTCTAGAACCCCCCCTAAAAAAAAATCTTTAAGTAACAGAGAATACTTAATTGTATAAAAAGCTGCTGCAGCCCATGTTATGGCAGGAGTAGTAAGTAAAGAGTTAGAAATACCAAATTAGAACCACTAAATGAATGTTTTCTTAGAAAAAGGGAGAAGAGTCATAGGGCTGCATAGTAATGGGATTCTTGGGATTTTATTAAATGGGAAAGACTAAAGTAGTTTAAATACTATTGAGAGGGTCTAGTTAAATGGAAGATATTGAGGAAAAAGGACAGCAGATATTGCATAGTCTCTATAAAGGGGAGAAGGAATTAAATCTGCATTCTTTAGATTTTTTAGTTGCAAAAAGCACAGTTCACTTCATTAGTGTAAGCAGAATTCAAGAACTGCACCTGCTTGTAGAGGCTCTGTCCTGTTTGTGGCCTAGTTGCAAGGCACTTGGAAATTTGAGTCATGTGTTCAGAGGCAAGTTTTATAACATGAGATCTTATAAAACATCAAAAGGGTAATAAAAAAGATGATAGACACCCACAATAGGAGAAATATCTACCACAGGAGCCAACACCTAGGTGGAAGAATTGGCCTTAGTTAAGAACTTAGACATTCCTTCTACGGTAATAAAGAAAAGAAAGAACTAAAGGGTGATGATCCAGAAGTCAGTTTTGAGAGATGCCATCTGAGGGAAGTAATTTTTCTCAGAAAAGTAGGACACAAATTCATCCTCTGAGACAGAAGAGAATAGTGAAGGCCTGAAGTATGAGTATGTGGAGAAGATTTAAAATAATCGTTGTGGAGATGGAGGTTAAACAAACAGACATAATGCTTGTGAGCTTGTGGAGATGGTTCAATGTAGTTTTCTGGCCATGAATTTACAGTGGTACCAATTTTCCAAAATAGATGACTTTATTTTCAAAGAATACTCAGGGCACCTGGGTGGTTCAGTTGGGTAAGCGTCCAACTTTGGCTAAGGTCACATCTCAAGGTTCGTGGGTACAAGCCCACCATAAGGCTCTGTGCTGTCAGATTCTCTGTCTCCCTCTCTCTTTGCCCTTCCCTCACTGGTGCTCTCTTTCTCTCTCTCTCTCTCTCTCTCTCAAAAATAAACATTAAAAAAAAAAAGGAATAATCAGAGGCCTGGATGACAACATGGAGAAAAAGATAACCAGGCTTACCCAGGTTTGAAATCTGCTTGGAAGTCCTATAAAATAGTAGAGAAGAATGGGAAGTTAAAGACACTACAAAGATATCTATTATAGATCTATAAATGGCAAATAAGTTCTCATAGCCATATACTGCCACTGGCTAATGTTATAGTATAAAACCTTACACATACTTCAACCATTAGTATCTTCATGTAAGGACAGATATTTATCTCAATTATATATTCTGTATGATTTGAGTTGGCTTATTATTTCAGCCTATTAAGGTTTCTTGGCTTTAATTCTGTCGTCCCTCATATTCACTTTTCTTCTAGGCTTTACTTAACCAGGAAATTTTAGAAACGAACTACATCTCCATCCAACTGTTGGAGAAGTTGAATAGGGCAGGGCAAATTATATGGCTCTGTAATATGGTATGAAGATTTTTACCCAAATGCTTAGATATGTGGGTTTTAGTAATCTTCTTTGCAGTGACAGAGTCATAGAATTTTATGGCTGTCCCACCCTCCACTGACTCCCCCAGATTCTTTCAAGGCTGAGCAAGCTGATGCTTAAGGAGGTTAAATGATTTTCCCAAAGTGATCAATTAAGTGGTAAAAGTTCAGTATCAGAAATTAAGTTTTCTGACAATCCACCCTGGGATTGGTAGCTCTTTACACACTACTTTTTCTTTCCTTTATATGGAGCACATTGTTTTCAAATTCAAAGGTTTTCAACATAGTAAGAAATTTGTTATTTTCTATTAATGAACACAGAGTAAAATTAAATGTCTTCAGACAAACTGATTCTCCACTTTTTAGCAATTCTTCTTGTTATAATCATTACTATGAATGAGGTCCCAGGGAGAATGTTACATTCACATCATCTGTCCTAGTCAGGAGATAAATACTGCATTGGCAACAGGACAGTGCAAATGAGAATTAAGCTGAATTTTGAGTTCTGTAATTATGAAGTAAATTTTGATTCTGTCTGTTCCTTAGGGCTATGTTGATCAGAAACTACAAACTGTCTTTGTAGCTACTGATGGATTAAAAAGTGAGTAGTTGCTCACAATCAACATCCAAACTGTAAGTCAGTATACAAAGTACATTTGAAAATATTTTCCAAGATGCAAGTTTTATTATAAACAGTATTATACTGTTAGAAACTTTTATAAGAGTAAATCCCTCTTTTTTTCTTCATTGGGAACAAATTAGAATTTAGATTTAAGAATGTTTTCACACTCATTTAGTCACTGTAGCACTATAGCATAGGCTTTGAAAGCCCTTTGAGGTTTGAATTTCAAATCCGTCACTTAATAGCCACTATAGTCAGAGAGGATTATGTAGTCTTTTTAGCTTCAGTTTACTCATTTGTAAAATGAGCAAAGTACTACCTGCTTCATTAGGCTGTGAGAAGTAAATAACCATATAATATTTTTAAAGGATAAAGAACAAGCCCTATTTTGTAGTATTCACTCAGTAAATGGGAGATAGAATTTTTGAGTTCCTAGAATAAAAAGGAATGGAGAAAAAAATCCTACACATGAAATCTCTTCTTTTTGGATGAGGTTAGTTTTGATTAAAAATTTCACAATAGTAAGCATCTGTAGATGCATCAGATAGATTTTGGTGTTGTAACTTATATTATTAAAATGTTATAATGATCATATTCTTTTTTTATCAACTAACTGTGAAGATAGTTTCTTATACTCTTGTTTAAAAATGACTATAAAATTGCTAACATTAATCTACATCAGGAGTTGGCAAGTGGGTCAAATCGGAATGCTTCCTGTTTTTGTAAGTAAAATTTTATTGCAGCCAGGCCCATTCATTTATATATTGTCAATGTCTGCTTTCATGCTACAGTGGCAAAGTTGAATAGTTGTAACTGAGCCTGTATGGTCTGCAAAGCCTAAAATATTTACTTTCTGGCCCTTTGCATAAAATGTTTTCTGACTTCTGTTCTACTTGACTAAAACCCTTAAGGCTGTGAAGAGAGAAGGTGTAAATACTCCTAAAATTTCTCTATAAGATACCATAAACTACATTTGGAAAAATATTGAAATAATGTGTAAAATTGTGGACTTTACTAAAAGAGCTATTGCAATTATTGAAATGTTCCCTGGTCTATTTTTCAAACTTCTGCTATTATAACTTTTTTCCTAAAAGAACTATTTCTAGTATTTCTTTTATTAGTTTTACTTTCATTAGTTTCATTCTCTAAAATGCCTCTCTAAATTTAAAAATATACTACCCCAATATTTAAACACTGACTTTTCCTCCACAAAATACTTGTTATAAGCATGAAAATTTTTGTAGATTTATCATAAAAAGGAACTTAGATAATAAAAAAATAGGCAGTGAGATAGCAATCACTTGTTTAATAAATGCTTAACATGCATATATCAAGTGACAGAATTATTCTCATTAAGATATAAGATTTTTACATAATCATCATACCATGTGCATATTCTATCCATTGAATTTTATTTTTTAATATGATTTACAGAATTTATTTTTATGTTACTGCTTGGTTTTCCTTAATACTTCAAGCTACATTCCCACATATAGAAGAAATGTGAAAAAGCTTATGGTCACTTGAGCTTTTCATCCTTATAATGCTAAAATCTTATTTTAAGACTATTTTCTCTGAAGTACCTATTTTACCAGATATGTTTACATGATATAAAAATAATTAGTTTAATCATAAAACTTTATCAACAAAATTAGAGTAATTTGGCTTATGATAGATATACCACTTGACTGACTGAATTTTCTGCATTTTCCTGATGGCAATTTTGATACTAAAGATATAATCACTAAAAATCACACAAAAATCTGCCAAGACTATCAACTTGCTAAGTTACATTCGTTTTAACTAATAGAAGAATATGGAGATAATACAATAAATTAACATGTGACCTAATTTTGCCAAACAAATGCTTAAGCATATTTATTTTGAAGTAAAGTTTCATTAATTAAACTGTGTCTAATAAACATTTATGAAGTTCACACCCATGCCAGTAACTGGAAATGCAAAAATATTTTTTTCTGAAGAAACTCATAGTATAGTAAAACATATTAGAGCAAACGATATATACACAGGGATAATTTGCTGTCCATATTTTTATTTCTAAGGGAAAAGGTTGCACAGAAGTAAAACCGATTATAAAGGGCCTTCTAGAGGGCACAGCGTAAGCAAAGCAACAGAGGTGTGTGAAAATGCATGGGCTAACCACAGTCTTGCATTCACACCATCTCACAGTATTTTCTTATTTCCCATGGTAGTTTTACAGCTTTCCTTCTTGGACTATTACAGAACTGACCTTTTTCCATGATTAACTTTTTAATACCCAAATTTACTTTGAACTTGGTTTCCACTTAACAAAAAACACTTAACAAAATAAAAATCTCATTAATGCTTTAACATTATATCTGGACCTGATCACATTTATCACTATTAATGTGTTCGGTCATTTTTTCAAATCTCATATCCTTCTTAGATAACAAAGCAAGTAACAACCAAAACAACAATTAAAATCTTACTGATAATGGCTTCTTCAAACTACTTTTGAGATCTTCCTCTATGTTTAAATGAAATCAAATAAAAGGTAATAGTGAAGGAAAAGATAACACAGATCAAAATTCTTTAGAAGTGCTACATAATTGTCACTAAAACATTATTTCCTGGTGGATTTCTTTGATTGGAAGCCTTTGTATGGAAACTGGTATTTATTTATTTTCAATCTAGAAATAGAAATGGGATTCAGGATAATATATAACAGTGCTACCAAGGCAGCAATTTTTGCATACTATCGAGTGGAAGGTACTATAATAGGCATTTTATAATTTATATTACATTTAGCCATCTAAGTCTAGGAGCATATTAGTTTTCCATTGTGCACAATAAATCACCACAGATCTAGGGACATAGAATAAGACAAATGTATTGTTTTGTAATTTCTATCACCTGGGTCCTCTGCTCAGGGTTTCACTGGAAGGAAATCAAAGTGTGGGCAGGTACTATCAGCTTTCAGGGTCTCTTTTAAGCTCACTGGTTGTTGGAAAATTCATTTCTTTTAGGAAGTCGTTGTGACATCCTTTTTTTTTTTTTTTTTTTCTTACTGGGTATCCCTGAGGAACTGCTCTCATTTCCTAGAGGCCACCTGTGGTTCCTTGCCATGTGGCCCCCATGTGATAAGCAGATCATAACATAGATGTTTGCTTTCCTCTAGACCTTCAGGGGTGTATCTCTCCAGCTTCTCCTTTTAGTCAATTAAAATAATCATGGGGTGACAATGCCATCACTTTTTGCCTTATAACCTAACCTTATCAAGAAATGACTGTCTTATATTTACAGGTTCTATTTACACTCAAGGAAAGGGGATCATACAGGGCAGGGACCCAGGGGCAGGAATCCTGGGAACCATCTTAAAATTCTGCCCACCACAATGATGTACATCTTATTTCCATTTAATGGATTAGGAATTTAGTATGTAGAAAGGCTTAGTGACTTGCCTAAATTTATACTGCTACCATGTGGCAGGGCTAGCAGCTGTCTAATTTAAAAGACAGGGCTCGGGGCGCCTGGGTGGCGCAGTCGGTTAAGCGTCCGACTTCAGCCAGGTCACGATCTCGCGGTCCGTGAGTTCGAGCCCCGCGTCAGGCTCTGGGCTGATGGCTCAGAGCCTGGAGCCTGTTTCCGATTCTGTGTCTCCCTCTCTCTCTGCCCCTCCCCCGTTCATGCTCTGTCTCTCTCTGTCCCAAAAATAAATAAACGTTGAAAAAAAAAAAATTTTAAAAGACAGGGCTCATAACCATTATGTTTAGCATCCTCTTTAGGCCTAATGGTACAGTACTCAAATTTTCCTTAATGTAGTTAATCCACTTTTTTAGTTTCAATTCTCAAGTCTGTACAGAAGACTTTCAAGTTTATATCTCTAATCCTGATGCCTTGCTCGAGCTATAGACCCCTATCACTTAGCATTTTCTGCAATTTTATAATTTTATGACCCAGTTCCAATTTGACTCATCTAAAAGCAATTTCAAGAAATTACCCCTCCTAAAGTCCCAATTTCTATTAGATGCATCACTATTTTTCTTGCCTGTATTGCCATTTGTGTATCTCCCTCTACTTTGCTGCGCTGTAGCCTAATCAAAGGCTAATATCCCAGTACCTATCAGAGCGTGTCTGTGGACAGGGCTCAGTTAATGCCCATTTTTGTTTGGCAGTCAGGGTTACTCAGTAACCAATTCTTTCATTTCTTAATTTGAAATATGTGTGATATCCATCTGCTTTGCTTTATTCTCACTGGCATTACATTTGGTAATGATAATGTGAGATTTGCCCTTTTTTGGGGGTAATCATCCTCTTGTAGTCATTTAGTAAATATATTAGCTGCTTTCCAAATGCTGTAAATATGCATACCTTTTACTCTGTGTGAGGTAGCATTTCAAATACATTTAATTTACTTAAAGAAACAGAAACCAATAGTAAAAACAAATAAAAACAAATCATAGAAATGTTGCCAATAACCTAAAAATAGAAAACATATTTTAAGTATTAAACTACTATTAAATATACAGAACCTATTTTCATAACATAAGCATTTTTTTTCCCACAGAAGAATGCTGGCTTAAAAAAAAGTTGCTTATGGATTATAAGTTAAAAAAGTAATGTGTCAGCTATGTAGTTCTGAATTTCTGAGTACCTACAAGGAATTTGCGTTAATGTATGAGTAAGTACTTCTAATAGGAATAAGCATTTTATGGTACTAAGGAAGAAGATTGGAGAGTGACTAACATGGTGGAGTCTGGAGCCAGATTACCTGAGTTTTCATCTCAGTGTCTCCAGTTAACTGTTTGTGTGACGCTGGATAAGATACTTAACCTCTTCTGTATCTTGGCTTTTTTTTTTCTAAATAACAACAACAAGAATAACAACAACACCCATCTCATAGCTATGTTAGAAGAATGAAAGGAACTCATATTTATTTATTTATTTATTTATTTATTTATTTATTTATTTATTAAAAGGAATTAATATTTCAAGAATTTAGGAACTTGTCTGGTCCATTGTAATCATTATATAAGCAAACAAGTAAATTAGTGGAATATTTTGGATATTTTAAAGATTAATTCTTCCTAGACCATGCAAATATAGTTCTAGTTTTAGGGATCTTCAAAAATACCCACTCAAAAGCATTCCGTTCGGGTGCCTGGGTGGCTCAGTCCATTAAGCATCTGACTCTCGGTCTCAGATCAGGTCATGATCTCACAGTTTGGTTTGTGAGATTGAGCTCTGCATGGTTGAGAGCTCTGCACTGACAGCAGAGAGCCTTCTTGGGATTCTCTCTTCCTCTCTCTCTGCCCCTCTCCCATTTGTGCACTCTCTCTCAGAATACATAAAAATTTTTAAAAATATTAGAAAAATCATTCCACTTATGATGTAAAATGTAGAAAATTTTATTAATAATTACTCAGGGCACACAACAGAGATGTTTATAGCACATTTTTTTAGAAATAGAGAAAACAAGGTCTCATACTATTATAATATCGTGTTACAATTACTATGTTGCCTTTTATTATTATTATTATTATTATTATTATTATTGTTATTATTATTATTAATTATCCCATACCAGGTCCAACTTTCATTAGGGAACAAATTCCCTGAATTGCTTTATCTTAGTAGATATATTTTAAAATAATTTTCTTATGGTAGTTAAATTTCTTTAAACATCAAGCACAGTTAAACATAGAAGATATCTTCCTGTACACAGGAAGAGAGACGGTGGCACAGGAAGTGAGACACAGACTTGATCTGAACCTTTTAGCAACCTTGGGTTAGGAGAGAGACAGCTTTATCGTTCCTAACTGCCAGCTCTGTGTTTGATGTGAGTTGGATATTTTTTCAGATTAAATCAAAAGGCAAAAATTGGGCCATAAATCCTATGGAGTTCTGTTCTGGGAAATATACTAGGAAACAAAGTGAGATGGCAGCCTGAGTGTTGCCTCTAGGGCTTGGCAAAAACAAACAACAAGATATAAATACGAAATTAAAATTGATACAATTAAGTTACAGAGTGATTGCAGTCTCAAGATCCCCATTCAAAGATTGTGCCTTTGGTTTAAAAGTTACCCAGAGCAAAACGTCTTTGCAGAGTTCCCATTTCCAGGATCCACTGAAAATTCTTTCCTTGGGCTCAGCAAGGCCATAAGGGATTTGTCAGAGCTTTCTAATTCTACAACTATTAGATAAAATGATAAGGCAGCTGGGTCACTGGAAGGCGAAGCATCCAAACCGGGATTGTGCTGGCTTAAAGAAAATAAAAGCGATGTATAAAATAGCAAGCCCCATGGAACAATATAAAGAAAAGTCAGGGGAAAGTGTACAGCTATAAAAGATTTGTTTAAAGCAAGGGATCTCACAGTGTCTTATTTTCATTTGAAAGCTGTAGCCAGGAGCAAAGATTCACTTTGTTTTGGCAGGTTAGAAGTATCTCACTACTTTTTATTTTACTCAAAATAAGTATAAGAAACATATTGATATTATGAAGTTCTTCCTTCTCTCTCTTCCCTGCTTTCTGGCCTTTCCCTTACACCTGAAACCTCCTACTATCATCTACTTTATCTTCTCTAAAGGGGAAAATTTTGAAAGCTAGCTAGAAACAAATATAAAGTAAGCTCTCCCCGACAAGTGTTAAATATATCACTCCAAGCATCCAGTGCAACATAAATATTTGACCTCTGTGGAGTGTGAACCAAATATTCTTTGAGTGAGTGATCATTTTCACACACTTCAATTTTAACACAACATTTGATATTGGAGTGACTACAGTTCAGTGAAAAGAAATGTTCCAGGCATATATAATGTTTACAATATTCTAGACTCCCCCTGGGCCATGATTTATGAATTATTAAAACAGCTTACCATAGAGCATGGCCAACTGTTTTCTTCTGTAAGGTGTTTCTAAAAGCTGCATCAATGACTATCAATGACAGCACATGTCTTGATTACTGGTATGTTCAAAGAACTCCTTTTATCATGTAAATAAAACTCTTCAAATACAACCAGAAATTCATAACAGCATATTATCACATAAGGAAAGGGAAGAATGAGGTTATAGTAAGTGAGGGACAGGAATATGGAAAGACAGACAGAGTGCACCCAGGTCTGATTTAACCTCAGACCTTAGTGGTATTTTGCTTTGTGCTCTAGTGGGTGAAAACAACTTTGTACAATGAAAGATGAGGTCCGTATAAAAATGATTTTCTTCAAGGAAGTGGTTAATATTGTCTCATATTTGAACAAAGACATAACTTTTGGTCTAAATTCAAATACACTTTGGAACATACTATTTGCGGCCACTCTATATAAACAAGATGGACTCTGACCCCAAATTTGGTTCCCGTGGAGAAACTAATGATGTCACATTAGTAACATACCTCCTTATACCACAGAGGTAAAAAAAAAAAAAAAAAAAAAAAAAAAAAAAGTCTTATTACTCATATAGCAAGTTTTTTTCTGGATAACACTCAGGACTCCCAAGCTGGTATGGAGAGAGCAGGGAAAGGAGGAGAGCAGGGAAAGGAGACTGGCTTAGCATTTACTGTAGTTAGTGGGTGGGGCCGGGCTGAAGGTTCCTGTGTGTGGGGTTGCTCCTGTGTGGTTTGAACCTCCCACTGTTTCCAAAGAAAGGTGCATCCAAGCTTTCTCACCAGCATGCCCAGATATAGGGCAGAAGGAGAAAAGAGAACAGTGAGCAAACATCAGAAAATGCAGTCGGTCTATTACAATATACCTTGTACACATTGCCAACTGGTGTGTGCACATTTATGTCATTCTCTTAATTCTTCTTAAGTCTCTTCCCCATCTGGGCACTGCCCACCATCATTCTAGAATATTCCCCCACGATATCAGTTTACAGTTGTTTCAAAGTGTTGCCATCAATACATCACATTTTACACTTCCAATGCCTTTAAGGTCTTATTTTCTCTGCCAGTCAACTGTCTTCTCACCGTCCTGCTCTCTGCCAACTCTTTCACACTGCCCTTCCTTACCTATTCATCTTTCAAAAAGCAGTCTAATTCTCCTGTTCTGTAAAGTCCTCCTGTAATCATTTATGTCCTTGTCAAGTTCTAAATCTCAGAAACAAATGATGGTAATACTTGTATGTTTATTAATTTATACAAATATGTGTGGTGGCATGTTTGGTATATAACACATGCTGTTCTAGATTCTGAGTAAGTCATGGATTCTGTATCACAGTTAGGTATGACTGTGACACGTATAGGTAACTGTTCATCATGGTGGGGTGGTAACTTTATGGATTCTTTAAAAAAATTTTTTTCACATTTTATTTATTTTTGAGAGAGACAGAGACAGAGTGCAAGTGGGGGAGGGGCAGAGAGACAGGGAGTCACAGAATCTGAAGCAGGCTTCACGCTACAAGCTTTCAGCACAGAGCCCGATGCAGGGCTCGAACTCATGAACTGTGAGATCATGACCTGAGCCAAAGATGGACGCTTAACTGACGGAACCACCCAGGCGCCCCAACTTTATGGATTCCTTTTTTTTAATTTAATTTTTTATTTTTAAAAATTTACATCCAAATTAGTTAGCATATAGTGAAACAATGATTTCAGAATAGATTTGCAACTACGTGGATGGAACTGGAGGGTATTATGCTAAGTGAAATTAGTCAGTCAGAGAAAGACAAAAATCATATGACTTCACTCATCTGAGGACTTCAAGAGACAAAACAGATGAACCTAAGGGAAGGGAAACAAAAGTAATATAAAAACAGGGAGGGGCACAAAACAGAAGAGACTCATAAATATGGCATTATGGATTCTTTTTAAATGGGATATACTGGAGTTTAATTTTGTCTGACAAATATTTTATTTAAAATATTTAATCTTTCACTATGAATATCAAAATGAAAACCCTGTACTTTTAACTATCATGTAGTTTACCATTACATAACTTGAATAATATATTTTTGTCTTGTTTGTATCTAGACTTTTTTAAAGGTTAAACACAGATTCATCAGTTACATGGAAGGAAAAAAAAACACTAATTTACCTGAACAGCATTTTATGTGTATGATTCTTAGACTAAGTAACTTTTTAAATAGTAGTAACTGCCACACATAATTATAATTACTTACAATCATCTAAAAAAATTATGAGATGAACTGTAAAAATTATTTTTCACAGAAATATACTTTTATTTTTTTTATTTTTTTTATAATATATGAAATTTATTGTCAAATTGGTTTCCATACAACACCCAGTGCTCATCCCAAAAGGTGCCCTCCTCAATACCCATCACCCACCCTCCCCTCCTTCCCACCCCCCATCAACCCTCAGTTTGTTCTCAGTTTTTAAGAGTCTCTTATGCTTTGGCTCTCTCCCACTCTAACCTCTTTTTTTTTCTTTCCTTCCCCTCCCCCATGGGTTTCTGTTAAGTTTCTCAGGATCCACATAAGAGTGAAACCATATGGTATCTGTCTTTCTCTGTATGGCTTATTTCACTTAGCATCACACTCTCCAGTTCCATCCACGTTGCTACAAAAGGCCATATTTCATTTTTTCTCATTGCCACGTAGTATTCCATTGTGTATATAAACCACAATTTCTTTATCCATTATCAGCGGATGGACATTTAGGCTCTTTCCATAATTTGGCTATTAAAAATAGACCTACCCTATGACCCAGCAATAGCACTGCTAGGAATTTATCCAAGGGATACAGGAGTACTGATGCATAGGGGCACTTGTACCCCAATGTTTATAGCAGCACTCTCAACAGAAATATACTTTTAACCAAAAGGCTCAGCTTTAGTTAGCCAGATTTTGTCTCTTTTGTTCTTTTTTAATATTAATACAAGTTAGATAATTTATTTTCTCTACCGATTTGTTTCATATTGTGTTCAAGATGATTTCACTATATTTCATTTTATTTAGAGAGAATGCAACTTACAAAAATGTTCACATTTACTTTTGTTTACAGTTCACATAAAGTAATTGTTTCTATTAAAAATGTAATCCATAAGCTTTTGATGATGATGTAAGCTAGATTTATGGCTCGATAAATAGAAAAAATGGTTTAAAAATCAATAGAATGAAATACAAATGTATTTGAAGCATGGCACCCATATATAGTACACTGTGAGAAGAGCAGTATTGAAACTGCTTCAAAAAGCTTGACCACCACCAATGGCATAAGGATCACTGTAATTTATGTATAATATACAAAAATAATTAGAAAGCTTAAATCCACTAAGGAATTGTGTCTCAAAACGTGATCTTATCATTTTGATATAATGTTAGCAAGAAATATAAAACATAACAAGTCAGAGATAAAATGGAAGTGTATAATTATGAAGATTGGTATCCAAACATTATTTGACAATATCATCCAAAATCTTGACTGTCCTGGATATGAGCTGTATCCATCTAGGTCAAAGATTATTGAATTTGGGACATCTAAAGAGCTTCACTGATAACAACTTCCTCCTATGTTATAGTACTTTCTGCTATGTAAATAGCTTATTACATTGCTACAGGTTCTCACCTGAGCAGTACAATCTTTTATTTTTAGCTCCTTTGGATGTTTCGATTGCATTTCTAAAAATAATATTTTCTTTGTACATGCAATTTTGTGCATCATTGCCCCTAATTGCATCTTTAAAATGCATGCTGTGAATATTTAGCCCTAAAGCATACCATGAACTTTTTAAAATGGAGCATGCTTTGATTGCTGTGACTTCTTAATTTTCTCCTTGAAATGAATATCCCCCATGTATACTATGAAATGAACAATGCTAGAGGAATACTCTATCCCCCAGATGGCCTGTTCAGTTCTAATTCTCATAACATGCATATTCAACAAAAATGAGGTCATGCTTATCTCTAATCCCTAGGCAATCCCAAGGCAGCAGAAACATAAGGGCTATCAACATTCCAGGATCCTATGAGTTTGGGACTGCAAGAGGGAAATCTTCTACATTTTTCAATAAAGCTTATTTCAAAAATTCCTTACAAAACATGAATTCCTGCAACTGGTAATCTATATAGCTCCTTTAGCAATATTCTACTGATTTGGTTTTTTTGACTCTTAATGTCAGATACAACAGTATTTATCCATTCAAAAAGTATTTATCAAGCACCTTCTAAGTAATGGGCACTGTGCTAAATGCTTACAGTTGAGTGTAAATGAGGGTATTACAAAGAACAGTGAACAAGAAATTATAAATTAAATGATTATACACTGTGGTATGTGTTATGAAAAAAGAACAATCACGAGGCTGAGATGCAGAAAAATAGAGTCAGTAAATCTCTCTTTGAGGAATACCATTTAAATTAGGCAGTGAAGAAGTATAGTGGGTAGGCATAATATAGCCCAGTGGCCAAATAATGCTCATTGCTTGATTCTGTAAATAAACATTTTGTTGAGATATAGCTGCACTCATCTTTTATGTGTTGTCTGTGTGCTTGCAACAGAGAATGTATGGCCTAGCAGTCTGAGTATCTTTACTATATGGCCCTTTATAAACAAGAATGAAGAAGATTTTCACACAGGGGGAATCAGGGGAAAAGACACTGAAATAGAAAAAAAAAAGTCATGGCATGGTAAAGGAAATGAAAAGAAAGCCAGGTAGCAAGAGGTGAAGCAGGAAGTGATAGTGGGAGCCAGCTTGTCCTGAGCCTTGGAGGTTGTGATGAATGATTTGTATTTTGAATTTTCACTATTAAAAAAAGCGAATGGAAGGTTCTGAGAAGGGAGTCACGTGATCTATTGTTCAGCGAATTTACAGCTAATCCTTACAGAGTATTTCCTATGTGCACATTGTAAGCCATTTATATGCACTGATTTATTTAATTCTTGTATATTATGAAGTAAGTTCTATTGTTTTCCTGATTTTACAAAGAAAAGCTGCATAGCTTGCTCAATATAATATACTTGCAAATGATAGAGGCAGATATGACTCCAAATGTTCTTGATCCAGAGTCTACACTTTTGACTGCTGGGCACTGGTCTAGACTCAGAATGCTGTGATGTCTAGAGTGGATCAATATGACGGGTGTGTACATGCATTTTTGTACAGAACAGAGGCACAGAAATGAGTATCTTAGGAGACTGTGGAAAGAGTAAAGGTGTAATCAATAAAGTGTTCTGGGCTATGGGACTGAACATTGAATGACAAAGATTGAATGACCTAGAGGGAAATCTCAGAGGGACAAGAGTTTCAAGAAATAGTCACTCACCTTCAGTGCTGAAGAATGGTGTGTACCTTGGACTTTTCAGCCTAGAGACTACTGTTATGAACAGACACTTTAAATAGGAACATACCACTTTTCAGACACCACACACAGTGCCACAGACAAGTAAGAACAATTGTATTTAACCCTATAATTCTATTTTTTCCAGAAAAGTAAGGTCAATATGACTAAACTGTGGTAGAAGACTGCTAGTCTCTTCTGAATCTTTATTTTCTTTCTTTCCAGTCTACCAAAAATGTCAGCTACAATAATATACTCTATTTCTATATTAAACTTCTCAGAAGACTAATTTTATATTATACAATGTTTCATTACTTATAGTTGACTTTTGCTGAGTAAAATATCTGCCAAAGAATACATTATTACACAAAATTGCAATCTCTGTTCTCGGAACTAGGTAATTTGCTTTCCATAGAGGTCAAAGAAGCTATTTTGATAGTATTAGAAGTAAGATATAATAGGTGTTAGTATATATGGTTTTTCTAAAAAAAAAAAAAAAAAGATGGTCTGTCATAGAGCATAACATGTAAGGATTGAATATGAGTTATTAGCTATCCTGGTGAAGTAATAACAGTTGCAGTTCTCTTATCTAGGAAATAACTATCTCCAACAATACTAATAAAGGCAAATATTAATAAGGTCAAAAAAGGTAATAGGAATAGAGGAATAATCTTTAGACAATAGAGCATAAGTGAAAAAAAATCAAGAGTCTCTTTTCTTTCAAGAGTTTATGTGTGACTTTTCATTTTTGAAAAGAGAAAGTGTATATTTATTTATTTTTTACAAGTTTTTATTTAAATTACAGTTAGTGGGGCACATGGTGGCTCAGTCGGTTAAGTGTCCAACTTCAGCTCAGGTCATGATCTCACGGTTTGGTTCATGAGTTTGAGCCCCACGTTGGGCTCTCTGCTGACAGCTCAGAGCCTGGAGCCTGTTTTGGATTCTGTGTCTCCTTCTCTCTCTGCCTGTCCCTCCCCCACTAGTACTCTGTCTCTCTCTCTCAAAAATAAATAAAACATTAAAAAAATTTTAAATTACAGTTAGTTAACATGAGTGTAATATTAGTTTCAGGTGTAGAATTTAGTGATTCATCACTTCTATATAGAACCCAGGGCTCATTACAAGTGCTCTCCTCATTCCCCATCACCTATTTAACCCCTCCCCCCACCCACCTCCTCTCCAGTAACCATCAGCTTGTTCTCTATAGGTAAGACTCTGTTTCTCTCTCTTTTTTCCCCTATGTTTATCTGTTTTGTTTCTTAAATTCCACATATGAGTGAAATCATATGGTATTTGTCTTTGAGTGACTTGTGTCACTTAGCATAATACTCTCTAGCTTCATCTATGTTACTGCAAATGGCAAGATTTTGTTCTTTTTATGACTAATATTCCATTGTGTATACACACACACAAACACACACACACACACACACACACGTATACACAGACACACACAAAGATGTGTATATATATCCATTCATCAGTTGACAGACATTTGGGCTGTTTCCATAATTTGGGTATTATAGACAATATTGCTAAAAAGATTGGGGTGCATGTATCCCTTTGAGTTAGTATTTTTGTATTCTTTGAGTAAATACCTAGTAGTGCAATTGCTAGACTGTAGGGTAGTTCTATTTTTAAGTTTTGGAGGAACTTCCACACTGTTTTCTTGAGTGGCTGCTAGTTTGCATTCTCACCAACAAATGCACCAAAAACCATAAGATACCTAGGAATAAACCTAAACAAAGTGAAAGACCTGTATTCCGAAAACTGTAAAACACTGATGTAAAAAACTGAAGTATACGAAACAATGGAAAGACAGTCCATGCTCATGGATCAGAAGAACAAATACTGTTAAAATGTCTATACTACCGAAAGCAATCTACACATTAAATTTTTTTTAATGTTTATTTTTGAGATAGAACTTGAACAGGGGAAGGGCATAGAGAGAGGGAGACAGAGAATTCAAAGTGGGCTCCATGTCATTAGAGCAAAGCCCAATATGGGGCTCAAACCCAAGAACTGTAAGATCATGACCTAAACCGAAGTTGGAGGCTCATCTGACTCAGCCACCCAGGTGCCCTGCTATCTACACATTTAATACAATCCCTATCATAATACCAACAGAATTTTTCACAGAGGTAGAACAAACAATCCTAAAATTTGTATGGAACCACAAAAGACCCTGAATAGCCAAAGCAAACTTGAAAAAGAAAAGCAAAGCTGGAGGCATCACAATTCCAGACTTCAAGTTATATTACAAAGCTGTAGTGATCAAAAAAGTATGGTACAAGCATAAAAACAGACACATAGAACAACAAACAGAATAGAAAACCCAGAAGTGAACCCACAAGTATATGGTCAATTAATCTTCAACATAGCAGTAAAGAATATCCAATGGGAAAAAAATAAGTCTCTTCAACAAATGGTGCTGGGAAAACTAAACAGCAACAAGCAAAGAATGAAACTGGACCATTTTCTGACAACATACACAAAAATAAATTCAAAATTAATTAAAGACCTAAATGTGTGACATGAAGCCATTAAAATCCTAGAAGAGAACACAGGCAGCACCTTTTTTGACACTGGCTGTAGCAACTTATTAAATAGGTTCTGAGGCAAAAGAAACAAAAGCAAAAATAAAGAATTGGGATGTCATCAAAATAAAAAGCTTCTGCACAGTAAAGGAAACAATCAACAAAACTAAAAGGCAACCTACAGAATGGGAGAGTGTTATCTTAATTTTTTTTTGACTACAGTTGACACAATGTTACATTAGTTTCAGGTGTAGAAAAGAGGGCTTCAGTATATCTATACTTATTTCATGCTCACCACATAGAGAGAGGGATGTTATTACAAGACCACTGACTATATTCTCTATATTGAGTCTTTTATTCCTATGACTCGTTTATTCCGTAATGGGAAGCTGTATCTCCCCACTCCCTTTCACCCATTTTGCCTATTCCCCTACTCCTCTTCCTTTTGGCAACCATTGGTTTGTTCTCCAATTTGTAGGTGTGATTCTTTTCTTCGCTTGTTCATTCATTTGCTCTTTTAGATTCCACATATTAGTGAAATCATATGGTATTCATTTTTCTCAGTTTGACTTTTTTCAGTTAGCATAATACCCTCTAGGTTCATCAATGTTGTTGCAAAATGATCAGCTCTCATCCTTTTTTATGTCTGTGTAATATAGAGAGCATCTTAATACACTTACTCAGTATTATAAATATGAATTTAATTACAGGATGAGAGATAGTTTCTCTTTTGAGAAGACAATTATACTCGAGTTCTGTCATTAAAAATATCTGCAACTGGGGGCGCCTGGGTGGCGCAGTCGGTTAAGCGTCCGACTTCAGCCAGGTCATGATCTCGCGGTCCGTGAGTTCGAGCCCCGTGTCAGGCTCTGGGCTGATGGCTCAGAGCCTGGAGCCTGTTTCCGATTCTGTGTCTCCCTCTCTCTCTGCCCCTCCCCCATTCATGCTCTGTCTCTCTCTGTCCCAAAAATAAATAAACGTTGAAAAAAAAAATTAAAAAAAAAAATCTGCAACTGAAATTTAGTCTCCTTTCCTTTCTTTCCACATCTAGACATGCAAGACTCTTAAAATTATATAAATTATATACATGTCCAGGATATTATGCAGCCATAAAAAAGAGATGTTGAATCACTTGAAATGAATGTAACATCATGTGTCAACTATACCCCCAAAATTTTTTTAAAGGAAAAAAAATATTCAGCATATTCAATACTATTTGTCTAGCTTTGAAAATTTTGAAAAATTTTACACCTTGCAATAAAGTAAATACAAATCTATTTGTCTAGCTTTGAAAAATTTTACACTTTGCAATGAAAGAAATAAGTGCAATAAAAATTAAGTGTAGGGGCGCCTGGGTGGCTCAGTCGGTTGACCATCTGACTTTGGCTCAGGTTCAACTCAGGTCATGATCTCCGGGTCTGTGAGTTTGAGCTCCACATCAGGCTCTGTGCTGACAGCTCAAAGCCTGGAACCTACTTTGGGTTCTGTGTCTCCCTCGCTCTCTGCCCCTCCCCTGCTCATGCTCTCTATCTCTGTCAAAAATAACTAAACATTAAAAACAATTAAAAAATAAGTGTAAAGTATTTGTTGCTTGAAGATTAAGAAACGAGTGAACAATAGGCAGAAATAAGTAACTCGTATAGAATTTTCATGTTAACAATTATGCTGAGGTGTACATGACACAAATTTAGATTTTTACTGCAGTGTAGCATTATTTTATGCAAATAAAAACACAAGTGAATGTACTACGTGTAATTAAGTAGATATTACTTTACACATTGTATTTGATTAGATGTTTTGCATTTTAGTTTTGTATTAAATTCTGAATTCTAAAATGCTGCATACCATGACAAGAAACAGACAAAATATTGTTATCTTAGTGTCAGACTTGGGATGAAATATTTAATATTTTTTGTAACTGAAAAAAGGAATAAAAGGATGAAAATTTATTTAAAATTTTAAATAGATGTCACATATTAATATTGTGATAAATTTCAGACTATCATTTAGATAAGTAGTTTTAGCTGAAGATTTTGCGCATAATTTTTAGTTATAGTTAGTTTTACCAATAGAATAAAATTATAATAAGGTAATATTTCTTGGATGAAAATGTTCATGTTTCTTTCATCTAGGTGTACTTATATTCACACACACACATACTCACACACAATTGCTCAAACATGCACACACATATTCATTTATAATTTGTCAACTTCACCAACAGCAACACTTTTAATAAAAAATCTGAAGTCTAAAGCTATTTATTCAAATGAATACACTCTTAAAAACTCTACCTCAAGGGCACCTGGGTGGCTCAGTTGGTTAAGCATCTGACTTCGGCTCAGGTCATGATCTCATGGTTTGTGAGTTCGAGTCCTGCGTCAGACTCTGTGCTGACAGCTCAGAGCCTGGAGCCTGCTTTGGATTGTGTCCCCAACTCTCTCTGCCCCTCCCCTACTCACGCTCTGTCTCTGTCAAAAATAAATAAACATGAAAAATTTTTTAAAAAATTAAAAAACTCTACCTCAAAAATAATACTGACACAGTATTCAGAGAGGCTCTACAATCTTTTTTTTTTTTTTAAATAAACTGTATTTTACGTACATTGATTTCTTTGCCATTCATAAGCCACTTGTGGGTATTGATGCAGCTTAAAAAAATATTTGAAGTGAGAAAGACAACACAAACCCTTCCAAACAGTCAGAAAGTAATGAATTGAAAGTAAATTATAAACAGAAAGATTATTTTCTCTACACAAATTATTTTTCTACAGATGTGACAAAAATGGGTTTGGATTCATTCTACTACTAAAATATAGTGAGTGAAATGCATTTAGAATTATAGCTTACAGTAGCATCCAAACTGAATCCTTTACAAATTTACCTACAATTGTTTTGTTATATATACATACTGAGCTAAAAATCTGCACTTTTCCCATACAAATACTACCAAAATATAATAGTGTCAAAAACTTCCTAGACACATAAAATAACTTTGGCAATTTCTTGACTGGAAAATCCTTAATCTTAATCGCTACCCAAAAATCTTACTCTAGTTACATACCATTAATTTTTTTTTAATGTTTATTTATTCTTGAGAGATAGAGAGAGACAGAGCATGAGCAGGGGAGGGGCAAAGAGAGACAAAGAATCAGAAGCAGGAGGCTCCAGGTTCTGAGCTGTCAGCACAGAGCCCAACGCGGGGCTCGAACCCACGGACTGCGACCTGAGCTGAAGTCAGACACCCAACCAACTGAGCCACCCAGGCACTCCTAGTTACATAGATTTGATAAGATAATATTCTTTTATTTTTTTCATTTTAGAAAGGATATGATATGGTTTACATTTGGTACTGTGGATGTATTTTCTGAATCTATGGAAGATTTTGATAATATTTTGAACTAAGCAAATCTTATGTTTTTGTCACTTTCATTTTTTTCCCATTAATAAATTAATAACCCTCTCATTTCTACTATTTTCATTGTTTCTTGAATCATTGTTTTCTCAACTTTTTACTGTTAATAAGTAATTTCTTATCTTAATATTGCTATTAAATGCTATAGTTTTGTTTTCTCAATAACCTTTTAATCATTGCAATCTTGTGTTATACTCCCTAAAAATTCTTACAGACTAGTGACTTGAATTCTTTTAGGAAAAACTATATCTATAATTACATGTGGTTATTATATGTCATATATATACACACACTTATATATGATAAATTATTTATTAAAGGAAATTGAAAATGTGACAACACAAAGTTTGGCTTGAAGCAGGACAGGTATGAGGCCTGTAGAGACTGTAAGTCTACATAAATTATGATTATTCTAGTGCTTTTATCAGGTATGTGCAGCATACTTTTGATTCATTTCTGGAAAGTTCTGGTAGTGGTAAATTGATTAGCAAATTCCTATGTTATGGCTTAAAAATGTTTTGACCTCCTTTGGAAAACTGAGCACAAGGGCCCCTGTCAACCACTCTAGGTCTCTGTCCTGCTATTGAGGAATTTTGCTTTGCTCTTATGATCCTGGGCAACACGGAGGAAGCACTTTGTCAAGTGGGCAGCTCCTTAGCGTATACTGGTTGCAATTTTAACTGTAGCCCTGTGGCCAAAATTCCTCATATTAATTTACCATCCTTACTTACTCTTGTTCACGTTTCTTTATTTCAGTTAAAAAATCCAATGAAAGTCATGTATGTAAAAATACATATTTTGTGTATAAATACATAAATAAGTGATAAATGTATGCTTATCACAAAATGCTTATCACAAAAACCAGCAACCAGAGTGGTAGCTTCCCACATCTCAGGCTTATTCCCAGAGACAATTAAGTAACACTTCCAGCTGTTTCACTTGGTAGTTTTCTCCATATCTTTAAATATTTATGTTTATTGATGTTTTTGTTTACCAAGTGTAGGAATTATTTGTTGATTTGTTAAGATAGAGAAGCTGCTGCCTTTTAAATTACCTCATGCACTGTAAGTATCTATGTATCTGTATCTATCTACCTATAGATATTAACATTTTAAACTATTTTTATTAAATACATTTACATTCTTTAAACTATGTCAATAGTGTGCTCATTGTAGAACAGGTATTGATTTATAATGTTTAATTTCATATATAATTTTATTGTTGTTTTCTATTTTCTTTTCACAATATATTATAATTCTTTTTTTTTCTTTTTACTATTCTCAAACCCTCAGCTCTACTCCATAACATCAATTGGCGTATTCACATAGCTGACCCTCTCTTCCCTAGAGGCCATTCTTCTGGAGCTTTCCTTTCTACTGCTCCCATGTGCCCTGTTGACCTCTAGCTCTGGGCCTTGCTGAATACCTCTTATGATAAGACTTGCCTTCACTGTTCTCCTATGGTTATCTTGCTTCCCTAGATCCTGTGTTCCTTTTTCTTTTTTTAGTCTCTCTTTCCTGAAGTTTATAATTTTGTATGTCATAGAAAAGGACTTGAGTGGGAGATGGTTCCTATATACAGATGGTCAGAGAGGCTTCTTTGAATAGGCAATCTATGAGCTGAAGCTTAGCCATGCAAAGATTTAGAGAGTAAATAGTTACATAAAAGAAAGTAGTGTTACATAAAAATCTCCTAAGAAAATTGTAGGTGTTAGTAACAGAGGGAAGGGTACAGCCTAGTGTTATGGGGAAACTAAGAATGGTACCCTATAAAGTCCAAGATTTATTCAAATGTGATCTAGGTCATTTAGGGTCATGTAGTTCACGATAAGAGTTTTGGAATTTATTTTCATTTCACTGATATATTACTGGCTAGTTTTAAGCCAAGGAGTGATAAGAAATATTCTTATAATAAGATAGAAATGTTGAGTGCAGTCCTTTTTGATGACTTGTATTTCTTCATCTGGGAAGGAACAAAGGCAGGGAAACAGAGAGGAAAGTGATTAGATATGTTTCAATGCTCTACACTAAGGGGGTAGGGACTTCTAGTAAAAAATTATGTTTTAATAATAGCAAATGTTAAAATTTTAGGTAGGATAACAGTGCTAAAAATATGTTTATTGAAAATATATACCAGATTAAGGAATATGCAGATGGTGAAGTTTTGACAATGAATTAAAACCCAAAGGAAAAAAAAAAAAAACAGCTTGAGGGAGAAGTATTGTTAAGAGGGGTTTGGAAATGCAGATGCACAGAAGGTTGGAACAGAAGATAAAGAATAAACAACCAGTAGAGAGAGGCTGAAGATGAAAGTAGCAAATAGGAGAAAATGGTAACTGAGGTAGGTATCTGGACAAGATGCCAAATAAAGTCTGAAGATTCAGCCTACCTGAGGATGAGGAGCCTCACGTACTGATCTAGATAGATTATGAGAAAGAGAAGGCAGAGGAGAAAACAGATGTCTGTCAGGTAAGAGTGAAGTAAACTTATGTCTTCTATTCATTTAACAAATACACATACATTGAGCATCTATTTTCTAGACATAAGCTAGGTGCTATGCTATGGATGTAATGATAAGACACATTCTCTGTTGTCAGAACATTCACAATTACCAAAAAAGATGGAAAATTAAATAAATGTTCATTGTCACGGAAGCATCTACAAGACAACACGGGTACCTAAGGGTATAGTAACTTTTCAGATTAAGGTGGAAAGCTAAGGGAGGGTTTCATAGACTGTGGTGAGTTGTTGATTTCCCGTAGAATGAGTATGTACTCGACAGCAGACACAGAGAGGGGCAGAGGAGAGAACTCCTGACAGAAGTAACACTTTCTGACAGAAATAAAATGACACTAGACTTTAGAAAGTGCAAATTGCTTAGCATGGAAGTCCCTCAAAGGGCCTTTGGATGGTGAGGGTAAGAAAGCGAAGACTAGATCCTGAACTACCATCATTAGTATGTGATGGTATGTGGGTGTTATCATAGACAATCCTGAATAACATGATAAACTTTTTGATTTAGAAATATTCCTGTGATTAAAGTAGAATGATAATTTCCAGGGCTGAGTGGGAAGGGACTGAGTTTGGAGGCAAAGAAACACTATAACATTATAGGGACATTTCAAAATAGAATAATTAAGCAAGAGCAGTGGGAAGGGAAAGAAAGCGTTTCTGTAATATTTACGCAAATGTTAATAGGATTTGGGATACTGAATATGGGTGGAGCTGACCTAAAGAGGGTGTACAGGATGAAAACTCCAAGATTTCTTGTATAAGTAATTGAGAGAATAGTAGCTCCATTAAGCTAGACTGGGGATATAAAAGAAAAAAAGCAAGTGTGCCTGTCTAGACAAATGATGGAACTGGGATTTAGGAGAAGTATTTGTTTAAGGGAAAGGGGAGGAATAATTAGAAAAAATGAGAGAAAATGAGGTACCTTTCTTAAATACCTACTATATACTAGAAGCTGCCCTAGTACTTTTGGATGCCCTTGTTCATCACACATGACCTCTGTGGCTAGCATTACTTCTCACTTCTACACTTGTGGAGTCCAAAGCTCAGAGAAGTTTTGCCAAACTTAACCGTGGCTATTAAGTACCAGAACCAGCATTCAATTACATGTGTAATTCATTAGTATCATGCTCCCATTTTGTTGTATAAAATTTAGGGGAATGCTGGTATACAGTCATTATTTGCACTTGATCTTAGCCAAGAGGCCAAGAAGTGATCTGCAGTCATTATTTGATGGCATGGGAATGTAGGAGGCCATGTGGAGTCAGGGGAAAGCATTTAGAAGGAAGAAAAAAGACCTAGGGAGAGCAGCATTGAGGAGCAATGGAAAAGACTGAGGAAATGGTCGGAGAGTAAGAAATAAAGAAACTGTAGCGGTGTCAAAGAAGCCTTGAAAGAACATTCAGAAGAGGGAATATAATTAGTGTGAAATGGCACAGAGAAAGGAAGCAAGAAAAGGTTGAAGACCGCTCATTGGGCTTGAAAATTCCTAAACTCAAGCAGAATTTATGTGCTGCTGGGTCAGAACTCTAGATATAAATAGTAGATGAACTATAACTAGGGGAGCAAGAACAGACATTTATTTAGTTTGGGCAACTCTTTAAAGAAAGGTGGTTATAAAGAAAGAGAGAAATGGCTAGAAGATGATACAGACCTAAAGAAGTAGCTATTTGATAAAGTTGGAAAAATCATGGGAATTTATGAGTGAGAAAGAAGGAAGATATGGGAGACAGGCGGTAGCAAAGTTTTGTAGGAACAGAGAAGATATAGCAAAGTTTTGTAGGAACAGAGAAGAAAGGGATCAGATATAGAACCCAGGCAGAAGGTAGGGATCCATTTGAGTGAGTCAGAACATTTCCTTTTCAAGGCATAAGAGAAGTGGATGAGTAAGAGAATAGATATAAATAAAGATGTAGGTGGGGTGTGGTGTCAAGAGAGTTTACTCCTTACGGTTTCTATTTTAATCATGAATTTAGAGGCAAGGTGATCTTCTGGGAGTGAGGAGATGGACGTGAAACATAGCACTTTAAGAGAGTGCTGCTGACTTAAAGCAGCTGTTCTGAGAAAAAGGAAAAACAACAACAGCAGCAGCAACAACAACAACAACAGTGGACTAGAGAAAATAAGTGATGTCCTCATCATGTTCACCTTTCCCCAGCGGCAGCACTCAGCAGCCTGCTTGTACAAGTGCAGAAATCAAATAAGCACACGAGTGGCATGAAGTGAGGGATTTGACTAAAATATAAAGAAAGTATTTTGGTTATATATTATGTAGTTTAAGTTGGCAGGTGAGGAATTGGAATCAGAGGAGAGCTGACAGAGTTGACAGACAGAAAGGTTGGGCCAGAGAATTGGAGTTCCAGAAAATAAGACAGTTGCAGCATAGGTAAGTTGTAAATACCAACTCTGAGAGGGAAAGAATCGTAGGTAAGACTAGACTTGAGAAGACTGATAATTTGGGCATAATATTATAGGCAAGTTTATGGAATATCAAGAAGAGATGAATAAAGACATCAGAACATAAAAATCTAATTGAAATCCTGAATTCATGTTCACCCAATATGTGCATTTTCATGTGACTTTTCCAATGAAAATTTGCAATGGGAAAGTGGTCACAGAGAGTAGACCCTGAGTTGAAAACTTTAAAGGGAGGTTTAAGGTAGGCAAGGAAGAAAGGAAGGAAGGGCTTTCTTGAGATGGCAGACCCCCATGTTCAGTAGGTGAGGTAGGTGCCTAAACAATCACAATGAGAATTAAAAATAAGTTTTTAAGGGGCACCTGGGTGGCTCAGTCGGTTAAGCGTCTGACTCTTGATTTCAGCTCAGGTCATGATCTCACAGTTCTTGGGTCTGAGCCCCACTTTGGGCTCTGCACTACCAGAGTAGTGGGATTCTCTGTCTCTCTGTCTCTCAAAAAACTAAATAAACTTTAAAAAATAATTTTTTTAAAGAGGAAAATATGAAGGACTAATCAGTAATAAGTTGTGGTCACAAAGAATAATTTCAGATTTTGAGATTTGACTTTTGAAAGGTTTCAAACGTTTAAAAAGTGCTAAAATTTGGTTATTAAAATCTAATATGTTAGAAGGGCCATCAATATGGGCACTGAAGAGTTTAGGCAGAGATGGCACAAAATCAGACTCATTAAGTATTTGATAAATGAATAAACAAGTAAATGGACATATGGATAAACAGATGAATGGATAAATCAAAGTATATGTAGTTTATATGAATAGAATATCTGAACCAATGTATAGTCCATTCCTAGGGTGACCCTCAGTCTATTTTGTCAGAGCCCCAGTCTATTTGGTCTGGATGTTTATACTGGCTAATCAACTTGAATCACAAAATTCTATTTTGCTAATAACTGCAAATGTCAAATAAGAAGGCATTTTGTATGATATTTTTTTTAACTTTGAGGCTTTAGATGATATTGACTTAATTTCTTGCTTCACAGATTAAGTTACAAATTCTCTATGTATGGTTTATTTACAGAGAATATAATGTTTAATATTAGCAACTCTGCTGGATATTTCCTATTCATCTCTCCAGATGTACTCTCCACCCATTTTCACTGTGCTCTCGGCCCAGAAAGGCTGACCTGTATGGACTTCACTGACGGACTACTATGGCTTGTGGTGCCTTGCTGGGTTCAGCCAATGGGAACCCTAGTAAAAGATGAGTGGAAAGGAGCAGAATGAATGTGGGTTGTGTATTTCACCAGCTTCATTCCACACAGTATGTTCCTCTACTCAGGATGGAGTCCTATGCTGAAGGTCACAGGTTTTCTAAAGAAGCCCTCTCTACATAGCTCTCTCCTTCCACATTTTGGTAACTGGTAACTATTAACTCTCTCCTCCCCTAAGGGCTCTAAAAGCTCTTCTAGTACTAGGTCAGAATACCACACTGTCCTATATGACTTCTCTATACCCTGACCATACAATCCTAAGTATTCCTTATGAAACTATCCTCAAACTGCCCCATTTTGAATGTGCCATCTGTTTCCTACTGGGATCCTGACTGAGATAGAATTAAAAAAAAAATACTATTATTAACAACACTGCTAATAACACGTTTAAAAATGTACCTTTATGACCTCCAGTCTTTTCTCATATTTTACTTTTATAGTGTGTTGTTATATTTTTAAAGATGCATATTATCAATTTTTACCTTAAAATTTCCATTCTCATTTTAATTTCATTCAGTAGAAGGCAAAATTCCAAATGTAAATGTATCTAATGTTTCTTAATTAGTTTATACTAAGTAAGATTTTTGGTAGCACAATACATTCTTTTTTTTTTTAATTTTTTTTTCAACGTTTATTTATTTTTGGGACAGAGAGAGACAGAGCATGAACGGGGGAGGGGCAGAGAGAGAGGGAGACACAGAATCGGAAACAGGCTCCAGGCTCTGAGCCATCAGCCCAGAGCCCGACGCGGGGCTCGAACTCACGGACCGCGAGATCGTGACCTGGCTGAAGTCAGACGCTTAACCGACTGCGCCACCCAGGCGCCCCAGCACAATACATTCTTTACAGTTTATGACATACATAGATCTCTAGTGAGATTCTTTAGGTATAGAAATACATGCCCGTCTTTAAAAACATTTCAGTGAATGTGTTGGTTTGAATGATTATGTTGATTTTCTTAAAAAAGCCAGAAGGCTTTTGTCCTGGTAAGAATGAAGTGATATTTGAATATGGGATATAGTTGTTATTATAAAGGAAAGAAACAGCTTCTCAGAAACACTTCATTAAATGTAAAGCAGCCTGATCACTTTTAATATTGCAGATGATTGACTGGAAACAATGACCATGTGTCAGAAAAAAAGTGTTAATACTTAAAATAACCTCTTTTTCTTATTTTTGGCAACCACCTAAATGACTGCTTGGAAGATCATAAAAAGCAATGAAAACAAGACCTTTTAACGGAACATCTCTATTCTAAGCTGAAATCCATTAACTTTAGAACCTATTGTACTTAAATTCATAAGCTATAATCATATAAGAACTGTACTTCTAGTTCATTCCTAATTGATTTTAATCACTTAGAGAGATCTACAACCTAATTTTTTTTTAATGGGTATTTTTTTCTCCAATGTGAGAATAAGGTTAAACATTTGGATCTGTAAAACCAGTACTGAACATATGACAGTATTTCATGTCTGGAAGCTAGTTTGCATGTTTTTGTGTACACATGCTTCATCACGCTCTCTCCCATCCATGCTGTTACTGGTATCTCCAAAGCAATTTTTCCCTTTTTGATCCTTTGCCAAAAGCAGAAATCCAATGTCATTAATGCTACCAACCTAGGTTTGAGATATTCAGGTTTGAGCTTGAAAGCATAATGTTTTCTGCCAGCTGAGACTGGTTTTAGGGAAAAAGAGAGCAAAGTGAATTGGACCATGGCTAGGGGCTGGGAGTCCTCGAAGTGAGGAGAAGAAAGAACCAGAAGGAGGCTGAATAGAGTGGAGCTATTCTGCACTGTTACCCGTGAACAGACTCTATAAATGTATGGTCCTGGAAACCTAAAACTCCAATTCAGACAAATAAAAAGATTATTATAATGCTCTATGATAAGTGGTCTAGGATGCTATGCAAACAGACAGATGGGGTCCTTAACACGGGCAGGTTGTGTCAGAAAGGCCTTCCCAGCAGGAGTGAGTTCTGAAGGAAGGGTCTGACTTAGGCAGCAACGTGCGACAGGAATAGTCCAGGAAATGACAGCATCACATACAGAGACACATGACAGAAAAACATGGTCAGTTCAGTGAACCATAGCAATATAGTATGTCTGATGCATAAGGTGTGATAGGCAAATGCAGTCAAGGAAAAGGAAGATTGCTGACAGATGGCACTGGCCAAGTATGTTGGACCAGGTCCGCACACAGCTTGAACCTGCTGTTTATGAAAAACCAGTGTGGATTAAGGAAAGGAGTCACGATCAGCTTTATCATTTAGAATAATTCCCACAGCAGTGTAAGGCACACAAGTGACTGGTTAGAAAAGTAGAGAGTATAGGAAGGGAGCACAACTGTTATTTGGCCTTACTTCAAATAGGAAATGGTGAGGGACTAAATTAGTGAAGTGTTGGTGTGGCAGGGCCAGGAGGAGCAGATGATGCAAATCTGAGAAACATTTGTGAGACAGTCAAATTGAATATGGAGGCAGGGCCAAGGAGAGGAGAGGGAAGGAATCTAGGCTGACTAATGGTAGTCAGCTTCTGAGGAGGATTGGGATTCACTGTAATAATAAAAAAAAGATGGCACAGATTCTGGGAAAGACATTAAGTTCAAATGTGAGACATCTTTAAGACATTCAGATGGAGAGATCCACTAAGGAATGGGACTTAGTGTCTACACCATAGGACAAAGAACCGAGCCTCCCTTTGCCCAAATTCTTTCCCCAATCCCACCCCAGTCCATCAGCGAGACATTTTAGTGCTCTTTCAATCACAGACACATGAACACAAGTCAAAAACCACAGTCGTTCCATGTCACAAACTGTTTTTGACCCCTGTCAATAATTTGCTAAACCAAAGTGAGATTCTGGCATATATCAGTCAATTATTCTTAATTACCTGTTATCCTATAGGAAACCTGAAAATTCAAACTAGTGGTTATTTCTATGCGGTCTCTTTCTTTAGAAGGCACTGGGTATATAATTTTGAAGCAGATTAACTTCTTAAAATATATTTTGCTCATGATAGTGTAAGATCATTTTATCTAATCAGGCATGCAAGGCAAGAAAAAAAGTTTTCAGTAGTATGTTAGACTCAGTTAAGAATTGCAGGGGTCTCTTTAGCTTGGGAAATAAAATACATAGGTATGTGTGACAACTGATTAGCCTACATGGATTGCTAATGTTGGGGTTTGCTGTGGTCTCAGCTTTGACTGAATGAGTCAGCCTGACACTGAAAGGTGTCACAGCACCAGAATTACATCACATTAAGGCAAAAAGTGGATATTATGATACAAATTATTTCTTTTTTTATGTTTATTTATTTTTAAGAGACAGAGAGAATGATAGAGCACGAGCCAGGGAAGGGCAGAGAGAGAGGGAGACACAGAATCCGAAGCAGGCTCCAGGCTCTGAGCTGTCAGCACAGAGCCCGAGGTGGGGCTCGAACTGACAGACCATGAGATCATGACCTGAGCTGAAGTTGGATGCTGAACTGACTGAGCCACCCAGGCGCCCCGATACAAAGTATTTCCTATAATTATTTTGTTCTATATTGCATTACTCTTTGAGATCAAGAACTAGTTTCATTTCACAAAATCATAAACACAAACAAGTATTTAACATGTGTTAACAAGTATTAACAGGTTAGAGAATAAAGAGAAAACTGTTCTGAGAGGAAAAACAGCACCAATAATCTTTCCGTATAACCACTTGTATTCTTTCTGCACTGTACTTCAATTTGCCAGGAAGCAGGTGAGGTCGAGAGGGTTCCTGGATGCAGGTGCCCAAATCCCTGCCATGCCAAAATAGGACCGTGGGACCTCCTCAAGCCACAGCACGTTTCTCAGGTTCTCCTAACCCACGGCTGCTCCAGTCACCTCTGAAGCATGGGAATGAACAATTGTTTCTGCCACTTACTAAACCACTCTCCCCTTCTCTTTCTCACTCTTTCTCCCTAATTGCCAACTTCTACTTTCTTAACATTCTGAATTCTCAAACTAAAGTTCAGAGGGTCTTAGAGGCAGTGATAACCTTCCATTGTGTATCCATTTCTCTTTGGGGCTGTGAAACACCAGTGGCCCCTAAGGTCCTGTGATGTGAGCAGGCCACAACCAGAGCAACAGGCACTGGCTACCTGCTGGGGAGGGTGGAGAGAAACCACTGTCTTCTAAACTTTCTACAATATTGGGAACAAGTTCCCAGTCAGTTTCTCAATGGTCCTCTTGTACAGATATGTTTGTGTATTACTAGCTAGCTAGCTAACTGTTTCAGTTTAGAAAAACACCTCAGTGTTAAAAAGTTTGTGTTATGGGACGCCTGGGTGGCTCAGTTGGTTCAGTGTCCAACTTTGGCTCAGGTCATGATCTCACAGTTTGTGAGTTCGAGCCCTGCATCAGGCTCTGTGCTGACAGCTCAGAGCCTGGAGCTTGTTTCGGAATCTATGTTTCCCTCTGTCTCTCTGCCCCTCCCATGCTCATGCTGTGTCTCTCTCTGTCTCTATAATAAATAAAATTAAAAAAAACTTTAAAATAAATTAAAAAATAAAGTTTGCTTTACTTTTTCTTCCAGTAACTGGATATATTAGTTTTGTATAATTTTATCTGGAAAAAAACTTATTTTTTTTAAGAAAAAAATTATTCTGTAACCACAAAAGAATGATAAAGTTGAGGGATGAAAATTTGACAGCTTCTATTGAATAAAGAATGTGATTATTTTAGATAATGTTCTTTATTACTTCTGGACTGGAATATAATAATTCCTTTCCTTTTAATTTTTTTTGTGTTGTTTCCTTATGGTTTAGGTTTAGGATTATACATTGAGCAGCTGTCTAATCATCAGTCTCAAATATACATAATCTAACCTAACCACACACTGACAAACATTCTGTAAAATCTCACTAATTCAGGATAATTAGAGGAAAGACCAATCTGAAATGCACTCTCTCTCTCTCTCTCTCTCTCTCTCTCTCTCTCTCTCTCTCTCACACACACACACACACACACACAATGCACTAAAGGAAACAACATTTTACTTATTTGACTACAAGCAATACTTTAATAGGGCAACAGCAGCATTGCTAGAAAGGATCTAGCAATTTTAAAACATAAAAGTGTAATTAGCATGCCAATTATATGTAAAATGTTTGAAGAGACTTGGAATTTTAAGTAATTTTATTTCTCTTTTGAAATCCTTTACTTATCAAATTCTTTCTTTAGTCTCACACCCATATATGAAAAATCCCAAGTGCCAGATGAATACATGGTTTTACTCTTCCTCTTGTTCATTTTCAATTCATTCCCAGAATAAGTACATGCTTAAAATTTAAAACCTTACCTTTTTTTCGTTACCCTTAAAAGAAAGTTCTTCATGCATTTTTAAATAAAGATTTTAATAATTGAGGGAAAAAATAAAAGGCTTACCATATGACTCTACCCTATATTTTCCACATGGAATACAAAATGGTATCATAAGAAGATATGCTCTTCCTTATTCCTCTTTCTCTCCTAGTCCTTCTGTCATCCAACAGTAATTTATTAATAGCCATGACCTGAGGTGGATTTATCACGAAGCTAATGAAGCTTAAGCTTTAGGCCCCTCACTTGCACTGATCTCTTCCAAGGTCCTGAGAAGAGTTATAGCAAGTGTTCACACAGCCTTATGTTTTCATTAAACCTTCTACAGTAAGATAGTATAACACCACGGTAAGCTAGACTATTCTCTTTTTCCATTCTGAAATCCTCTCTGTCACACTTTCCCTGGGTTGCATAATTTTGGAGTGGCCAGGGGCGTTTTGGGACCTACTTAAGGGTACTTGAGTTGGAAATACACTTAGTTTGGGTTTTCACAGTCACTTGTGAGTATAATTAGCTTATTTCTAGCTGTCCTCATACAGGAATGGTATTCAGAAATACCACCTTCCACTGTGCCAACCCACCTGACATCATGATAAGAAGTTACAAGTCCAATGGCCATATAGAATATGAATGTTTCAGAAGAACTGTGTGAATTTACTTAAGATTAATTCACACAAAAGAAAATGACCTGACATTTATAAAATATAAAAGAAACACTGTAGGCATTTTCTGAAGTTTGTTATTGTGAAAGTTTGGGTCATCTCAAAGCAGAATGGAAGGTAAGCATTTGGGTGTGGACAGTTTATATGGGATGTGATCCACATACAGAGAATGAGGCAGTAGGGGAAGAAAGGAGGAAGGAAAAGCCCACCTGAAATGTGTTATTGTGGATTCTGCTGTGGGGAATGCAGGCAAGATTTCACTAGGACTTTGGGAAGTGTAGGAAATGCCTCTCAGAATCATCTGTTAGAAGCATTAGAGGCTGGGGCATTTATTGAGGATTTCTGTCTGCAGGGGGTGTTAGGTCTCCTCTACTCCATCTGAGTTGCTGTTGTGAGTTGAGCAGGCACTGGAAGGGAAGGCCCTCATGCAGAAAAGCAGAGAGATGAACCCATGAGGTGAATGCTGGCAGCTGTACCCAGTTGCTTACCAAAACTGAGACTGAAATCAGAACTTGGCCTAAGAGAGGTGATGTGGGGGATCAAAAGCATCTGCCGCAGGTAAATATTTTTTATCTCTATTTTTTTAAAGAAGAAATTGAAGTTCTATGAGGCTAGATCAGTTTCCTGAGATTGCATGGCACATAGGTGATAGAAGTAAGATTTCAATATACATACGTCTAATTCCAAAGATCACTCATTTTCCATATATATTGCATGTCTCCTTGGGGAGAGAGGACATCTAAGTCAATGAATCATATAAACTTGGCATGGTTCAGTAAAATGATTTTGCTGGCTTCTGCCAGCAGATGGGAACAGAGGAAGCTAATACGATAAAGTTCCTCGCTATTCTTTTTGTAGTACCTGCTGTGGGCATTCTCTTACCTTAGAAAAGCATATTGATTGGATATTCTTTCCTGTTTTGTCAAAGATTAGTTGGCCATACTTTTGTGGGTCCAATTCTGGAGTCTCTATTCTATTCCATTTGTTTATGTGTCTGTTTTTGTGACAATATCATGCTGTCTTGATGATTACAGCTTTGTAGTACAGCTTGAAGTCCAGGATTGTGACACCTCCTGCTTTTGTCTTCTTCTTCAATATTACTTTGGCTATTCAGGGTCTTTTGTGGTTCCATACAAATTTTAGGATTGCTTGTTCCAGCTTTGAGAAGAATGCTAGTGCAATTTTGATTGGGATTGCATTGAATATGTAGATTGCTTTGGGTAGTATCAACATTTTAACAATATTCTTCCAATCCATGACCACGGAATGTTTTTCCATTTCTTTGTATCTTCTTCAGTTTCCTTCATAAGCTTTCTATAGTTTTTTCGTAGGTATTTTATGATTCTTGGTGCAATTATGCATGGGATCAGTTTCTTTGTCTTTCTGTTGCTTCATTATTAGTGTATAAAAATGCAACTGATTTCTGTACATTAATTTTGTATCCTGCGACTTTTCTGAATTCATGTATCAGTTCTAGCAGACTTTTGGTGGAGTCTCTCAGGTTTTCCATGTATAATATCATGTCATCTGCAAAAAGTGAAAGCTTGACTTCATCTTTGCCAATTTTGATGCCTTTGATTTCCTTTTGTTGTCTGACTGCTGATGCTAGAACTTGCAACACTATGTTAAACAACAGCGGTGAGAGTGGACATCCCTGTCGTGTTCCTGATTTCGCGGGAAAGACCTCAGTTTTTCTCCATTGAAGATGATATTAGCTGTGGGCTTTTCATAAATGGCTTTTATGATGTTTAAGTATGTTCCTCCTATCCCAACTTTCTCGAGGGTTTTTATTAAGAAAGGATGCTGAATTTTGTCAAATGCTTTTTCTGCATTGACTGAAAGGATCATATGGTTCTTAACTTTTCTTTTACTAATGAGATGTATCACATTGATTGATTAGCGAATATTGAACTAGCCCTGCAGCCCAGGAATAAAAAGACAGTCTCTTTAACAAATGGTGCTGGGAGAACTGCACAGCAACATGCTGAAGAATGAAACTAGACCACTTTCTTACACCATTCACAAAAGTAAACTCAAAATGGATGAAGGACCTGAATGTGAGACAGGAAACCATCAAAACCCTAGAGGAGAAAGCAGGAAAAAAACCTCTCTGACCTCAGCCGCAGCAATTTCTTACTTGACATATCTCTAAAGGCAAGGGAATTAAAAGCAAAAATGAACTATTGGGACCTCATGAAGATAAAAAGCTTCTGCACAGCAAAGGAAACAACCAACAAAACTAAAAGGCAACCGACAGAATGGGAGAAGATATTTGCAAATGACATATCAGACAAAGGGCTAGTATCCAAAATCTATAAGAACTCACCAAACTCCACACCCAAAAAACAAATAATCCAGTGAAGAAATGGGCAGAAAACATGAATAGACACTTCTCTAAAGAAGACATCCAGATGGCCAACAGGCACATGAAAAGATTGTCAATGTCACTCCTCATCAGGGAAATACAAATCAAAACCACACTGAGATTATCACCTCATGCTGGTCAGAGTGGCTAAAATGAACGAATCAGGAGACTATAGATGCTGGAGAGGATGTGGAAAAATGGGAACACTCTTGCACTGTTGGTGGGAATGCAAACCGGTGCAGCCACTCTGGAAAACAGTGTGGAGGTTCCTCAAAAAATTAAAAATAGATCTACCCTATGACCCAGCAATAGGACTGCTAGGAATTTACCCAAGGGATACAGGAGTGCTGATGCATAGGGGCACTTGTACCCCCATGTTTATAGGAGTACTTTCAACAATAGCCAAATTATGGAAAGAGCCTATATGTCCATAAACTGATGAATGGATAAAGAAATTGTGGTTTATATACACAATGGAATACTACTTGGCAATGAGAAAGAATGAAATATGGCCTTTTGTTGCAATGTGGATGGAACTGGAGAGTGTTATGCTAAGTGAAATAAGCCATACAGAGAAAGACAGATACCATATGTTTTCACTCTTATGTGGATCCTGAGAAACTTAACAGAAGTCCATGGGGGAGGGGAAGGGGGGGAAAGTTACAGAGAGGGAAGGAGGCAAACCATAAGAGACTCTTAAAAAGAATAAACTGAGGGTTGATGGCGGGTGGGAGGGAGGGGAAAGTGGGTGATGGGCACTGAGGAGGGCACCTGTTCAGATGAGCACTGGGTGTTGTATGGAAACCAATTTGATAATAAATTTCATATTAAAAAAAAGAAAATCATATTGAGCTTTATGAACAAATCACTGATTCATATAGACCCACTAGGCACCCTGGATTAGAAGGATAATACAATATAAAAAATCCTGTTGTTGAACCCAAAGAAGGTGTAGTTACCCATGTCATGTCAGATAGTTTAAAGACAGGAGGAATAGGAATACTATAATACAGATGACTAGCATTACAGTTTTTATATATTTGACTCAGCTATAACCCAAAGGAGGATACAAAATTTACGAACTACTTACTCCAGACTTGGAGTGACTTTACATACGTTTTATACTTTAGTCATATGAGGCTCTTACATAATTACATAAATCTGATAGGAGTCCAAGTCCCGTGGCTTGTAGAAGTCTAATGGCTATGGTGGGTGATACTAAGGTTTATCAGGACTTTCTCTCTTGTACTTCCAGTACAAGGAAGCCTACACTTTCAACTACTGTTACTGATCTTGGCAATGAACTGGGAGCTGACATACTGGGTGTCACTTTGGAAGTGATTCACTTAATTGCTGACGCTCACCTCCCTAGCCTCTTTTCCAATGCCACACAGCCTGTGAAAGCATGGGTGTATTATTCATAGGAGTCATAGAGCAAATTAGCCTGGAATGCTGAGCCACCCTATGGAGTACAGCTTCTTTGGAGTAACAGTGGCCTTTGAATGAACAAGAAATGAACTTTATTTTGTTAAGCCAAGGAGACTATTGGGGCTGCCTGATACTATGGTACACCATAGCCTAAACTTACTAATTGAGTGACAGGTTAACATTTGAACCAAAGCCAATGTGACTTCAAAAGATCCTATCTGCTCTTTTAAATGCAAAATATAGTCTCCCGTTTCTAGGTTTTATTTTATTTTTAAAATGTTTATCATATGTTTGGTTATTAAAGTAATTCCTAAACCATATGGCCATTTTGTAAAAATATATAGAATATACTCAAAAAGAAATGAAAATTATCTCATAGTCCCAATGTAATTAAAATTTTGGTGTATTTACTTCTACTCTTACTTTCTATATATGAGTGCGTATTATTTTTATGTTGCTGAAAGTCATACTACAATAAAATAATTGCTTTTAAATTAAATATCATTGCTAACTTTTATCCAATATCATTAGACATTCTTTGTAAACTTATGTTCTTTTTACAACATTTTTTTAATGTCTATTTATTTTTGAGTGAGACAGAGAGAGAGAGTGTGACCAGGGGAGGGGCAGAGACAGGGAGACACAGAATGCAAAGCAGGCTCCAGGCTCTGAGCTATTGGCACAGAGACTGATGTGGGGCTCAAACTCAGGAACCACATGATCATGACCTGAGCCAAAGTCAGACACTTAACCAACTGAGTCACCCAGGCACGTCTATAAACTTATGTTCTAATACAATATGGCTCGTGGAAGGGTGCAAATAATTCCTTAACTTTGTCTTACTTGCTAGCTTTTTCCTGCTATGTAGTGCACATTCCTTATTCCTTATTATTTCATTGCAAAAAGAGACTACATAGACATTTTATCTGTTCTCCTCATCCAAAAGTCCCATATAATAAGGAAATTTTGTCTCTCAATCCCATCTTCTATACCAATAGTTCAGCTGCTCAAAAGTCAATCAGCTATTCAGTGAAATAACAGCTGAGCTGGTTGACTGAGCTGACCAATTGTTCACCCTACTGATAGTCCTATGAAACATAATCTTTCGTTTTTTATCCTAAAATTTACCTTAAGTATTTATCTTTGTTCTATACTTTTACTTTGCTTGCATACCTAAAATCTCTTAAAAGCATTATAGCGGTGAGACTCACATTACGATCAAGTTAGATGAAAAATGATTAGAAGTCAAAATACCTAGAACCAGGGCTCCTGGGTGGCTAAGTTAGTTAAGTGTCCAACTCCTGATTTCTGCTCAGGTCAGGATCTCATGGTACGAGACTGAGCCCCCATTAAACTCCATACTGGGTGTGGAGCCTGGTTAAGATTCTCTCTCTCCCTCTTCCCCTGCCCCTCCCCTGCTGGCACCTGCACATGCTCACTCTGTCTTTCTCCCTCCCTCCCTCCCTCTCTCTCTCTCTCAAAAAAAAAAAAAAAATACCTGGAACCATGAACTTTCCAACCACAAAACTGATACATGTTACTGAAAAGAAGTCATGACAAATTTTATTTTTAAAAAAATTTTTTTTTTCAATGTTTATTTATTTTTGGGACAGAGAGAGACAGAGCATGAAAGGGGGAGGGGCAGAGAGAGAGGGAGACACAGAATCGGAAACAGGCTCCAGGCTCTGAGCCATCAGCCCAGAGCCCGACGCGGGGCTCGAACTCACGGACCGCGAGATTGTGACCTGGCTGAAGTCGGACGCTTAGCCGACTGCGCCACCCAGGCGCCCCATGACAAATTTTAAATAGGAAAAAGATTATACCTTTATTCCATTTGATGAAAAAACCAACCCAAAAGAGAATAAGTATTTTTTATTTAAGACATTTAAAAAGACTTGCTACCCCAGCCTAGATGTCAGTGTTCATAAAAGGCAAAAAACACATTTAATGATTATTGAGACAATTTCATAAGTCATACCCCATGAACTTGTCAATAATGGTATAGTCCTTTCTTTTGTTTTGCTCTTTCTCATTTATCTGTCACTGATATGGATGTCATTTTTTCAGCTCTTTCACAAGGCACTGCTCAGTTACTTTGGCAGAAAACATAAGTGGTGAAATCATCTGAAGCCTAGCCACATATAATGGTTTGCCAGCATCCCACCATCAAAAAAATGACTTTTATTCTACACTTCAAGAAAACGTGCATGGATTTGTAGGTTTGTGAAAGGCGCCATAGTGGAAACTCTGCAGGCAGAAATTCTTTATATACATAACAACACATCAATAGGCAGCTCCATGCAAGTCCTCCCACATATCCAGCTAAATAAAGACACACTCAAAGGCTCCCTCCTAGGGTCTAATCTTGTCATATTTTCCATGTAGAGCCCATCATGGTCAAGTGCTTCAGAGAAGTTAGATATTCCTTGCAGGTGGGCACTAAGGTTTTGCTAGTACATGGGGTATCTGCAGAAATTCAGCAGAGTTCTGAGATAATAAAGGCGACAACACACAACAGCAGTAGTTACCATTTGTTTAGTGATTACTATGTGATAGCCGTTCACATGAGGAACTTCTGAGGTTGTTAAGCCTAACAAACATATGAAACAGGCATGTCCAGATTATAAATGAGAAAAATAAAAGAGAGGTTAAGTAACTTGTACACTGTCACATAAGATGTGAAAGAGGCAATATTCAAAGACAAAGCTGTGCTCTTAGCCATTGTGTTATATTGTCTCTACGTCTGAGTTAACCTCACAAATCACCTTGCCACTTATTAGTTGTGTGACATTGAGCAAGAGAGTTAACATTCCTTCAATTTCTCTCGTGAATAATTAATGCCCTGCCTTCATCAGGGGGTTATTGTGAATATCAGAAGGAGTTAACAAATGTCAAAGTGTTCTGTCAATTTGAAATGCCATATAAATGTGAACTCTTTTATAGCCACCATTATTGGTCATAGTAATTGTTTTCATAATTGGAACCATCCCGCAGTTTTTCTCAGGTAAAGAATGAATCTAAGGTCTAGGACTCAGAGTGTGGTCCACAGAGGCACAGTTTTAGCATCTCCTGGGAATTTTCTTAGAAATGCAGAATCACAGGCATACTCTACACCTACTAAATTACAATCTGTATTGTTACAAGATTCCCAGAAGATTCTTAGGCACATTAAGTTTGAGAAGCGCAGAAGATAAAAGCTAGATTTAGGGTACTCATTATGTATAGAATTTCAGAGATTTTAGGTTTTGGTACAGATGGAAAAATAGAAGACTAAAAAATTGTTGAATCAACCTCCCTGAAGACTCTTCAGATCACTAGGAATATTGCCACATGAATGGATCAGAATGTAAGGCTTGAGTATACCCATCCGTCCCAGGCAGTTTCTTAGTAGCCTAAATTGTACCAAGAGTCGTGAGTATGGGCTTGCCTGATTAACTCCCTTACGGAAACATGTTTACAGCCTTGGCAATCTATTACCCTGTGGGGACAGACTTGCTTCATTGACATGATTTCCCAATGGCAATCCTCTTTTTTATTATTCTTGCTTGCTAATTTGTATATTTTCTTTTGTTTATGATATATATTTTTTTCTTTTACTAGAAGATAAATGATATCCTGCATATTTCAGAGGGACCTGGAAGATGTTGGGAGTTGATATGGGTTACATGCATTAAGTTTCAAAATCTAAATGGGGCTTAAGAAAGAAAAGACAACTGATGTGACATCTTTGGACAGATATAAGGATCATCACAGGAAGTTTTTAAGAATTCTAACAAAGAAATAGAGTAACAACTCTATATAATAGTAAAGAGAGTTAAATTAAAGGAGTATGCATAGAATAACATAAACAGTCAATTTCAGCAATGGACTTGGTGAAGTTTGACTATGGAAAAGACCTAGGGAAAGTAGCAGTAATAATTTATCTTTGAAATTATTTCCTTAAGACAATTTTACCTGAAAATCTAGCTGGAAAATCCTAAAGAAAATTTGAGGAAGAGGACAGGATTTTTAAACAAAAAAATACAAATATGAATGCAATAAAACTGGAAGCTAATAAATGAGCTCAAATGTCATTCTTGTCAAAATAGTACTTGCCAGGATAACAGATTGTTCAGGAGGAGGATAAAAAGGGTATGAAACCAAAAATTCTCTAAAATGTGTAATAACAAGAATTTAAGAGGAGGCAAGGTCTTGGGTGCTTAAAGGATCTCATCAAATCACTGGAATCACTTAGAATTCACTGGACTAGAACTCTTTTTTTTTTTTTTTTTCAACACATTCAAGTATTCTTTCCAACAATGTAGTAAAATCTATGCAGTAGGAAAACATTGTCAGATAGAAAAAAAAAAAAACATGAAGAAACTATTATCTTAATTAGAAAATAAGTTGTCCCTAAAGTGTTTTTCCCTAGGATGGTCTCAGATCTGAAAAGGCCTGCAGGTTAATTCCAAAACTGCAGAGTTAATATTCAGAGAGAACACCTGCCAGGCACGATTGGAAAGCTTCACAGTTTGTATAGAAGTGGAATCACATTTATGGGTAGAGGATTTTAAGGAAGTCTAAGATATTTTTAAAACAATAGTATGAAGGAAAAGCTTTAAAGTTTTATAAACTATCATATTACATTCACTTCAAGTAAACAGGTAGGATTTACAGTCATTGAAAATTGTCTTATCTGAGTATGAAACCAAAGACTAACTTGGGGAAGAGTTTAAAATTATTCATCCTAGCTGCATTTGTCACAGCAAGTAAGCAAACCACAACAAAACAATGTGTCAAGGAAAAAAATAAATAACTCTACAGAATATTTTTTAAAGAAAACATCTTACAGAATGGGATGTCTATGATGAAGTTATTACTAATAATTTACACAATCCCAAAAGTCATTTGCATCTATGATTGATTATATAAACACTGGAAACGTCTATGATAAAAATATACCATAAATAAAAGCCATATATAGTCAACCTAATATATGTACAAATTAAATTTATGTATAATATATAGAAAGGTATATGTATAAGCATTAAATATATCAAAAATTCTTAACCTCATTAGATGTCAAGAAAATGTAAATGGACAGTTCAACCGTCTTTTAGCTATCAGACTGGCTCAATCTTAGGAAGGCTTAATTACTTCAAATTTTGAGAATCTTATGAAGGACTGGTCACTATTATACCCTGTTGGCAGAAATAGAAATTGGTACAATGTCGGGGCGCCTGGGTGGCGCAGTCGGTTGGGCGTCCGACTTCAGCCAGGTCACGATCTCGCGGTCCGGGAGTTCGAGCCCCGCGTCGGGCTCTGGGCTGACGGCTCGGAGCCTGGAGCCTGCTTCCGATTCTGTGTCTCCCTCTCTCTCTGCCCCTCCCCCGTTCATGCTCTGTCTCTCTCTCTGTCCCAAAAATGGATGAATGTTGAAAAAAAAAAAAAAAAAAAAAAGAAATTGGTACAATGTATCTGAAAGTTTCTTTGGTAGAATCTACATAGACTTAAAATAATTATATCTCATAACTAAGAAATATGAATGAATGAATGAATGTAGTTCATGTTTTGCAAAAAGAAAAAAGTGGGGAGAATCCGAATGTCTATCAGTAGGGGAGTGGATAAATGTACAATGGTTCAATGATGTATCAGAATAATCTGCTCCATTTTCATAGAATAAGATAGTTTATACAAAGATTATTTATGTGAAAAGTACCTATGATGTATGGTCAGTAAAAATAACTAACAGAGGATATATATATATATACACACATATACATATACATATTTATATATGTATATATTATCACTTTAAAATATTTATATAATTATGTACATTCTTATGTATTTAACTTGAAAATACAAAAGCAAAACTGCTCAAGTGGTGATATGTGGAAGTGGCTCTAGAAAGGAGTGGGAAATTATCAGTTTTAACGTTATAACTATTGTATTATTTGGATTTCTCAGCACACAAGTAGAGGATTTATAATTTAAAAATATATATTAAATAATTGGCACTTCTCTTTCTGTATCTTTACCATTTTCATGAAGAAGATTATTGTTTTGTGACATTTATTAACCTCTGCATCTTTCTTCCACCACTCTCTTCTCTAATAACAGAAGTTGTGCAATTCATAAGTTCAACATGCTCAGTATTATTATTATTAAACAGTGTGCTCCATTTGGATTCTAAACTTATTTTTACCCTGATTACAACTTCAAGGAAAATTTTTGAATAACAAATTTCTAGTTAGCTGCTATTGATTGATGAGAGAGAGAGAGAGAGAGAGAGAGAGAGAGAGAGAGAGATGAGTTATAAAGAGGTTATACGAAATGAATGTTAAAGACTATATTGAAAACGTGGTTGCATCTGTCTTGATTTCAGGTTAGTGATTAGATTTTAACGCTCTTAGGCCTTAACTATACCATGCTGTTCCTACATTTTTGTATTCTGATCCCTCAATTTTTAGTACCTTAAGGGGATTCACAGTCAATTACACAGGATATCTCTAGTTTTGAAGCTTTTAACCTAGTCTTTAGTACTGGGGTCAAAAATACTATTTTGTAGCATTACAACAAAGTGACATTTCCTGCTATAGCCATATTCTAAAATGGCAATTTTTTGTTAAGATCTTGGAAAGGATATGACTTTGCATTTGGAGATTTACTTGTTTTGAGACATCTGAAAATGAAAAACAATGGCATTTTCACAGTATCTTTCACTGAAAAGTTTCAAAGTATTTTCATGGCATTCAGTAAGGTTTACAGGGCCATATATGTAAGTAAAAAGAAAATTTTCTCTGAAATGGAGAATGAAAATAGCCAAGAGCTCAAAGATAGACCATAAAACATACGAGATGAGGGAAAACATAATGGTTTAAAAACTAATTACATGCCATGTGGAAAGAAACAAATAAGATAAACCAAAATGTGATTACTGAAGGCTATTCTCACATTTTAATGTACATAATATGACACATGATTTATAACTGGGGTGGTTAGTAAAAATAACAGAGAATATATATACACACACACATATACATATACATATTTATATATGTATATATTATCACTTTACATACTACTACTACTACTATTACTCTTAATAACTATGCGCCAGGCAGTAGTCTAACTTTACATCAATTACTAGTTACTATTAAATACTTCCAACAATCCTGCTGCATTTAGAGTGTGAAGGGTGACGTTATTAGTTACCTTATTTAATGGTGAAGAAATTGAGACATGCAGATGCTAAGTTTCTTATCCAAAGTCTCATATAAAATGTAATAAATGAGAATTTTTGAACTTAGGGAAGTTGGTATTTATGTTTATATACTTAATCATAATTTGTAAGCCACAATGAACGATGATTGAAACAATCAGAATTAGTCTTTGATACAAAAACAGCAGCACTAGATGTATCTAGGACATACTGGAAGGTCCCTAGCGCAGTAAGAACTTCCTTATGAAGTTCCACAATACCTGAAGAGTCATTGGTAGATATTTTAATTGGAATAAAGTATTTTCACTGCTATAAAATGCAGAATGTGATATGAACATAATTAACAGAGGAGGATAATTAATATAGGAATAGATTTTTAACTTCACCAGATACCAGGGAATGCTAATGAAAACAGTTAGAGTTACTTCATTTTATGAATTAAAATGAATGAGGAAGAGCTACATGAATCAAAATGGACCAATTAAAAAAAGAGTTGACCTAAAAAAGCAGGTTGTCACAGATACATACAGGATTATAGGATTTATATAGTGTTTGAAAATTTCCAAACTTCTACTTCTTACTGTTTTGGGTCATAAATTTAAATGGTATAGTAATTTATAAAGTAATAGTAAATACTAAATTAGTGAAAATGGTTACCTCCAGGACAGGAGATTTACAAATGCCCTTACTGAAGGTTTCAATTTTGTCTTATTTAACATACATTTTAAAGTGAATAGGGAAAAATGAGGAGATTCATTAAAGTTGGGTTGGCTACTTGATATTCATTATCCTCTATGCTTTGTTTATATAAAGTATTTCACAATAAAGATATTATTTCACAATAAACATTTTTTTCATGAAAAAAGGAAAATAAAAAAAATCTTAAATGACACCTCACTCATCCCAATACTTATGTGTAACTTTTAAAGCACAATAAAAAAAATTCAATACTTGGAGTGCCTGGGTGGCTCATTTGGTTGAGTAGTCGATGATCTCAAGTTTTGTGAGTTCAAGCCCCACAACAGCCTTTGCACTCACAGTGGGAGCCTCCTTAAGATCCTCAGTCTCCCTCTCTCTGCCCCTTCCCTGCTCCCTCACATGCACTCTCTCTTTCAAAAATAAATAAATGTTAAAAACATAAAAAATTCAGTACATTTTCTTATAGTCAAATGATTAATTTATAGCTGATGATATATATGTATATGTATATGTGTATATATATATATATGTGTGTGTGTGTGTGTATATATATATACATACAGTTTTGTGCCCTCATGGGTTTTTTTTTTTCTTCTAACCTCTGTTCAAATGCTAACATTTTTGCCATGAAAACACATTAAAATATTGTTGGATATCACACCTTGGGATGACTTACTATGAGTGATTTTTGTTGTTGTTGTTTATTTATTTTTGAAAGAGAGAGAGAGACAGAGGGTGAGCAGGAGAGGAGCAGAGAGAGAGACACACACACACACACAGAATCTAAAGCAGGCTCCAGGCTCTGAGCTGTCAGCACAGAGCCTGACACATGGCTCAAACTCACGAACCTTGAGATCATTACCCGAGCCAAAGTCAGAAATGCCACCCAGGTGCCCCATGAGTGATTGTTTTTTAATCACAGCTACCTAATTTCAGGTCCTGTGGCACTGTAAAGCTTGTGGGGCCTCTTTCCATAATGGGAAGTGTGCAAAAGTTTGGTGTGCTTTCCAGAGGGCCAATGCGGGCTGATGGAGGGCATTTGGGTAGTTGGTGAGGAGAATGGGAATCTGCATATATTATGGAGACCTGAGTCTGTTAAGGATAAACTCAATCTACTTCATAATTTTGCCTACAGCTAGCCCTGGAGAGAATAATAAATAAATACACCGGGTTTAGTGTTACGCTCTTATATGCAATTTAAAGAAATAGCTTGTTATTAGAAACTGACCAAGACATAATTTATTATCTGGATCTGAAAGAATTTAAGTATTTTCAACCAGCATTTTCAACCAGTGACTGACTGAAGAGTATAAACATTCCCGGGCAGCCATGGGTGCATTTTGCAGAACAGAACACTGTTTAGCACAGTTCTGTGAACCCAGCTTTGCTTTCAGAAAAATGTTGGAAGGCCGTGTTCATGCAGTAATTTAAGGGGTCAATAAAAAGACTGAATTCCAAAGTGTTGGTCTGACAGGATGTAATTAGATTTTCTTTTGTCACGTACTAATATACCCCTAGGAAGGGTATCATGTAAACTTCATCAGTTATCTCTTTGCTGTGTGGAAAAAGGACTAATTGAAATGTTAGACAGGTCTGTGATTCGGGTGAGGCAAGTGAGGTATGTTAAGTGCAGGGTCTGATCCTGTCATTATTTAAAACTGTGATATTTTATTCATCATGGATTTATACATTGATTTTGATTTCTAAAATATTATTTATTTTGATTACTGAATTTTTTGGTGCCCCATTACGTTTTGTGTGAGGTACTGTCTTGCTTATTATATCGTATGCCCATCAGGATAAAGCAAAGTGACAGTGGAAATAAGTGTGGTACTCAGAAAAAACCTTTCCTGCAACTGTGGATGATGTCATATATGTAACTATAACCATATATATATAGAAACACACACATACATACATACATATATACTAGCTGATTTAAATAAATAATTTTGCTGAGTTGTTACAAATTTTTGTGACCTTTACCTAGCCCTGTTGCTTTTTATTTTTCTCACCTACTAAATGGCAATAATAATTCCTATTTCATAAGTTCACTAAGTACTTAAAAAGTAAGCATAAAAAATCTAGCTGGTACCCTGTAATATGGATCATTATGATAAATGCTTGTCATAATTGTTATTAAAAGAAAAAAGAGGGAGCCTGGGTGGCTCAGTTGACTTCTGCTCAGGTCATGATCTCACAGTTCGTGAGTTCGAGCCCCGTATTGGGCTCTGTGCTGACAGTTTAGCTCAGAGCCTTGAGCCCGCTTGGGATTCTGTGTCTCCTTCTCTCTCTGCCCCTCCCCCACACTCTTTCTCTCTCTCTCTCTCTCTCTCTCTCTCTCTCTCTCTCTCTCTCTCTCAAAAATAAACAAACATTTAAAAAGTTAAAAAAAAAAGCACAAAGGAATAATTAAGGACTCATGCTTATTCTTCCCAGAACAATTTTAAAGCTGATGGTGAGAAATGACAGCTCAATATAGATTACCATTATATAATTTCTCCACATTCAGAACAGCTTTGACCAGATGTTGTTATAGCTTGATCTCTCACTTACTTCAAGGTATTCATCAAATGTTACCTCTGAGTGTAGCCTAATCTGATAAAACTGCTATCACCTATCTCCCTCCCTCCCTATTTGAGCAGTCTTGGGGTTACTACTCTGCTTTATTACTGGCAGGAACTTGAGGGAGGAAGGGGCAGAGGGAGAGGGAGAGAGAGAATCTTAAGCAGGCTCCACACCCAGCTCAGAGCTCAATCTCAGGAGAACCAAACTGTGAGATCAAGACTTGAGCCAAAATCAAGTGTTGGATGCTCAACCAATTGAGCCACCCAGGTGCCCCCAAAAGAGATATTTTTGATTAAGCAAACTGTCACATGTTTCTGAGAAGAAACCCTAAGAAGAAAAGTAAGTTGTTCAAAAAACACAGTTACTTAGGTAGTTAACTATATGCCCAAGCAGTGATCTCACTCCCTCTCCCTCTCCCTCCCTCCTTCTCTCTCTCCCCACTCCTTCCCTGTCTCTGAATTAAATCAGCATCTTTCTTCCTTCTTACTTTTCTGTCATTTGGTCTCACCCTTCACTTAAACTCACATCTGAGTAACTGTTGCTGTCCCCAATTAATAATCTTTACTGACTTACCCCTTTATCCTTTTTTTTATTTACTCACTCATATATTCAGGTCATCTAGAAAACCACAACAATTACAGTCTTTTTGAGGACCTTAATACCTGTTGCTAACTGCAAAGTTACCCAGCCTTCTGGGACTTTTTGGTACTTGAAGAATGGACCAGATGAGCACACAGTAATTTATTCAACAAACACGTAGAGGGCACCTACTATGTCCAAATACAGTGTTGTGTGTTGTGGACATAACAAAGAGCAAAAATTGGGGCACCTGACTGGCTCAGTCAGTAGAGCCTACAACTCTTGATCTCAGTCACGAGTTTAAGACCCACATTGGGTGTAGAGCCTACTTAAAGAAATTTAAAAAAAATGAGCAAAAATTGACATTTGTGTCCTTATATAAATGAATTTAAAATTGTAATCATTATGAAAAATATAGTTGTATACATTTTAACTATCAACTAATTCCTTTTTTTCCCCTCTATTTTTTGCCTTTGGCTCTTTAGCCTGGATTACAGAACGTCCATATCCCGAAGAAAAGTTGATATAGTAGGAAATAAAAGCCCTTAGAAATGTGCCTGGTTAGAGGTTTGAAGTACTATAAGAGAGACTTAATGCTAGATTGTTGTCACAGGTTTGCTTTTGTTCAGAATAACATCATTTTGGTATAAGTAATATAATACTGACTTTAAAAATATGAAATAGGGGCGCCTGAGTGGCTCAGTCGGTTAGGCGTCCGACTTCGGCTCAGGTCATGGTCTTGCGGTCCATGGGTTCGAGCCCCACGTTGGGCTCTGTGCTGACAGCTCGGAGCCTGGAGCCTGTTTCGGATTCTGTGTCTCCCTCTTTCTCTGACCCTCCCCTGTTCATGCTCTCTCTCTGTCTCAAAAATAAATAAATGTTAAAAAAAATTTAAAAAATTTAAAAATATGAAATAGATACTATTATGATTCAACTTTAAAAATGATAAAACTGGGGCACCTGGGTGGCTCAGTTGGTTGGGTGTGCAACTCTTGATTTCAGCTCAGATCATGGTCTCACAGTTCATGAGTTCAAGCACTGCTGACAGTGGAGAGCACGCTTGGGATTCTCTCTCTCCCTACCTCAAAATAAATGAACAAACTTAAAAAAAATGATACAACTGAAGGCAGCACAGTTGCTAAACTACCCAGAACTGTTACACGGCAGAACATAGTTTCCAGTCCAGTGTTTCAATACCTCCCGTTGTCTGTTTTTGTGCCAAAGTGAAAAATGATTTGAGGACTTTTAATAACCCTTGTCCATTCAGCAACTGCAACCACTAGTGAAGAAGGCTCTTCACTATACTCTTATTTTCTAATGACTTTTGGGGGATAGAAATAATCATTTCAAATTTAGTAGCACCTAAGAAATTCATAAGCACACTTGTTAGATTACAGTAGTACATATGCTATTATTTTCCTGAAAAATTGGACTACTTGATTCAATTGCACAAAATGCCCAAGCTAGCTTTTTCATTCCCATGAACTGAGTGCATCATTTTTGTGAGAAATTGTTTTGACTTCCTATTGCATACCAAATAGATTTTAATATTTAACAAGTTAAAGTGTTCCTTAGGACATGGAGAATAAATGCATGCTGTATTTACTCTCTGTTTAGGATTCCAGCTCTCCTGTAGCTGGATAATTGTTTTTTCAAGATATGGTTAAAACCAACTTTTTTTCTTTTATCTATTACACTGCCTGGATTCATTAAACTAATTTAATTCTTTTTTTTTTTTTTTGAAGTTTAATTATTTATTTTGAGAAAGAGACAGAGAGGGAGGAAGGGGCAGAGAGAGATGGAGAGGGAGAGAATCCCAAGCAGGCACTGCAAAGTCAGCAAAGAGCCTGATTCGGGGCTCAAACTCATGAACTGTGAGATCATGACCTGAGCTGAAATCAAGAGTCATGCTTGTTTAACCAACTGAGCCACCCTGGCACTCCAAACTAATTTAAATCTAAACTTAGTTTTTATCGTTTCAATGCAGGCATTTTCTGCTTTAATGTATTTTTGCCTTTGAGGCCATGGGATGTTTGAGAATGAAGGACAAAGTATGTGCAGTTACTCGATATAACATACCTTTGACAAGGAGGTGTATATACCTGCCAGATAGCCAACCTATATACTGGTTGATGAAACAATTCTTAGTAATGTGTCCCTTCTTGGGGTTCACTCCCAGGTCTTAGTAATAGACTTCTTTGGGAACTACACCAACATGTTCTTGTGAATGATGCCAGGACCACTGCTCCATGGCCAAGATTGGCACATGCTAATTTATAGCCTTTAGGCATCCTGGAGAATAGACAAACAAAACTATGCTGCCCTTGGAGAGTATCATTTGAATGGTTTCATTCATTTTATTTAAAAGTCCATATAAGAGAATCATCAGCAAATGTACTGTTGCTTAAATGAACTGCCATAAAGCATGTGACTCAAAATATCAATTTTGGATTAACACTCCCCCATCCCTCTTCAGAATAACTGCTGAAAATGCAATACAAGTATTTTTAAAAGTTTTCAGAAGATATGAAAAATTGACATGTTACTATAGGAAACACTGTGTACTGCGACATACTATGGCAAATCTCTCATGAAGATATACAAAAAAGAGCCATCATAGAACTTGACTGGCTACATGAATCCAGAAGCTTTGTTGATAACTGAGAATAAGCATTTCGAATATGCCAAACCCAAGGGAAAGCAGATATTTGTCTACCATCTATAGGCTGCTGCTGTCGTGGAGGTAATAAACCCATTAAGATCTCCCACAAAACAAAATACAAGTGATATATCTTGGAGGAATGTCTTAGTAATTGCAATAATTCAACGTCATTTTTTAACACATGGCTATTACTCTTGGGAAACAATTTCTTTCAAGGAAGAGATAAATCATATTTTATGTTCACTTTGAAAGAGGGTAAAGACATCTGCAATTTTGAATACCAACAAACACTGGGGATAATGTGAGTCTCTGAAAGAGAACTTTTTTTTAATGGTATCTTGTTAAATACAAAATGCTTTTATTATAAAAGAAATCTATAAAGATCTATGTGGGAGTCTGTTCTTTATCAGGTAAGAAAGGAATCATGTGATCCTTTTATACAAGTGGAAAGCTTGTAGTTGTATAGTATTGACATTATTCAATGATTTCTCCATTAGCGTAGTTTCTAGATCCAGTCTCAGGAAGACACTTTATAATTTCTACATATGTGAATATTAACTTTCTCTTTTCTTTCTTTCTTTTTTTAACTTTAACTTGTTTGTTAAATCAAATCTACTTTGGTTTGTGGCAATTTCCAAAAGGTGTTGATAGGGCAGTTTTATGGAGCAAAATTTCCTTAGTTCCTAGCCTGCTCTTACTCTACCAACATTTGAGACAGGAAAGGATATGTGATCTTGCCAACCCTAGTCCCTTCTACCCATATAAAGGGATGCATGAGGAGGCACTAGTCAGGAGAAAACATTACTTTGAGATACCTCTGATGATTCATGGATTTTTCACATTGCCTAAATCATGGCAGAATGTATCACAACTGTCATGGGACATTTATTTCTGTGATTATTTCATTTCTGCCATCCTCATTATGAGGGCTCCATGAACACAAGAACCATGTCTTCATTGTTCATTATGCTTCACTGTATCTTCATCTCAGCCAGAGAGGAATGAACAGTTTCGTAAGTCAGGAAAGCCCAGGAAGCTGCATCCCTCTCTCCTCCTCTATCAGTGGTCACTGGGGAGTCCTAGGAATGGATGGCTATAGCACCCCTTGTCCTATACACAACACAGATGGAATCTAGGGCAACTGTTGACATTGTCTGATGAGGGAAACAAAGGCAAGAGAAATGCAGCCTAACTTAAATCTCCTTACAGCTTGCAGCCCATTGATAAACACCTGAAACATGCTGAGCATGACCTTCCTCAAGCAACTCATGGCTGCCTTACTTTCTTAATGTTTTTGTTTTATTACAGACTAAAAGTAACCTTATCTTAACAGTAGCTAGTCCCTCAAAGTCCTGAAAGCCCTGCATTCAAATTCCTTAGATACTTACGCTATCCCTAACTTCCACTAACTTTATATAATCAGTCACTTGCCAAAACCCCAATGCAGCTCTTTCTGCCCAGGGGTCCTGTCCCTGTGCTTTAATAAAATCACCTCTTTGCCTCAAAGACATCTCAAGAATTCTTTCTTAGCTGTTTGCTCAAGAACCCCATCATTGTCCCTCTCCTAAAATCATATTGGGCAGGCTGAGTCCTCTGTTCATAGATACATGCTGGCTTGGGGTTGGGAACCAGAATTCAAATTCCTCTCAACACAATTCAGACGTAGGAAAGTATCAGAGGCCTCAGAATCTACTTTATTTTTCAATATTCTCTGGTCCTTTTCTTTCTTTCTTTCTTTCAGTTAATCCAAAGAAGTTGTGGCAAGGCTATGTGAGAGTAACATTAGCATGCTAATTTATATAAATACTTTATCATTTATGACTGATTAGCATGTATCACAACAGTGATTCAGTATGCTATTAAATTAAGTATAAATTAATTGCTTATAATATTCATTACTGCTTCAACCTTTTTGGTATGTTTAGTCTTCAAAGTTTATTGCTCACAAACAATGTGAACTCATGTATTCATTCATTCAGAAATGTTTACTGATTGCTGTTCTGTGCTAAGCACTGTGCTTGCTTCTGGAAATAGATACAGTGAAAATGAGGTAGTGCTTCTGTCTTCAAGGAGCTTGCCAGTTAAAGAGTCCTTATGGTACTGAAGTCCATGTCTTTTGTTGCGTATGAGATCTCGAGGGATAGTCAACAAGAAAAGGGTTTAGATGGGGAAGAAAAATGTATTCTAACCAGAGGAAGAAAAATCTTATTAGAAGCCTGTAAAAAGTTTTCTGGCAGAGAGAAAACACAAATAAAATTTATGGGCCTAAAAGCAAACATTAGGGAGAATATTGTATAATATCCTTTATTACCATTGCTTTTATTTTTTATCTTCTCAAGTTACAAAAATGATTAGCTCTTAATCATCTCAGTTTTTTTCTCTCTTTAGCTTTAAAAAAAATTTTTTTTTAACGTTTATTTATTTTTGAGACAGAGAGAGACAGAGCATGAATGGGGGAGGGTCAGAGAGAGAGGGAGACACAGAATCCGAAACAGGCTCCAGGCTCTGAGCGGTCAGCACAGAGCCCGACGCGGGGCTCGAACTCACAGACCGCAAGATCATGACCTGAGCTGAAGTGGGACGCTTAACAAACTGAGCCACCCAGGTGCCCCAGTATCTCTTTAGCTTTTGAAAAAGTTTGTTCATCCTTTTATTTTTCCTTTTTTTCTTTGTTTTTCTTACCCTAGAAGTTTGCAGAAATCAAATCTAAGCTATCCCAAGTATTCTTTCCAATGTTCTGATATTGTCTCACATAAGTAATTCTAATCTACACATTAAGGTATTTATTTACCTATGTGTTGCCATGGATATTTCTCTTAGTTTTAGTATAATATGTACCTATCTAATTGCATACACTTTCATACTCTATACAGTTTATAGTTTGCATTTTAATAAGAAGTTTCTAGAAAAACAAAGGAGCCACAGTTGGTCAATGATTGTATGAAGGATGCCAAATATATAGGGGGATGAATACTGTTTGATAATTGTGCAATGAAATCTTTATATTTTCCCTGACTTAAAGTCAACTTTTCTTTGCAGGAAAAAAATATTTTTTTCCTATGAAATCTGCACTTCAAAAAGGAAAAAAAAAAAAAGCAAGATTTGAAAAATCTCAATTGACACATAAATTTTTACCATGGAACCCATTTTAACTTTAGGGAAAAGCAAAATACCTGTGTGAAGGCTTGAATGCTAGGAGAGAAAAGCAGCCATGAAAGACCTATTGCAAGAACGAATCCTGAAGTAGTTCATAAAATACCAGTCATATCAGGTAAACAAAGTGTTTTTCTCAAAATGTTCAAAGAGCCTTTTTTTTTTAACATTTATTCATTTTATTTTATTTTTTTTTATTTTTACATTAATTTATTTTTGATAGAGAGAGGCAGAGCACAAGTTGGGGAGGGGCAGAGAGAGAAGGAGACACAGAATCAGAAGCAGGCTCCAGACTCCAAGCTGTCGGCACAGAGCCTGATGCAGGGCTCGAACTCACAAACCTGTTAGATCATGCCTGAGCTGAACGCTTAACCAACTGAGCCACCCAGGCGCCCCTAAAATTTTTTTCATTTTTGAGAGACAGAGAGAGGCAGAGTGCAAGTGGGGGAAGGGCAGAGACAGAGGGAGAGAGGGAGGGAAGGGCAAAGTGCAAGTGGGGGAGGGCAGGCTCTGAGCAGCTCTGAACTCCTCACTGTCAGCACAGTGTCTGGCACAGGGCTCAAACTCATGAACCATGAGATCATGACCTGAGCCAAAGTCAGACACTTAATGGACTGAGCCACCCAAGCACCCTCAAGGAGGCTTTTTAAATTGTGCGGTTGATTTTGCTTTCCAGTTTGTAAAAACATGTTCTTCCTAGGTGTTGGTTCTTTGGCCAAATTCCCAAGCATCAGAAAACGTGTAAACTAAGTTCTTAAATGGTGATCTTGCTGTATCAGCAGCCAAAGTCTCCGGTACCGTGATTGGAATGAATTCTATCTGATCATCCTCTAAAATAACCACCGTCTCCTCCTCTTTACTACTAAATAATAACATTTAATTCTAATTTATCCCAGGATATAGTTGTTGCTTTTAATTGGTTTAACGATGAGAATAGAAGTATAAAATATATACTTCATTAGTTTTGCTAAAGCTCAAAATCTCTTTACCAGAACATGGTATTTTCTTGAAAAAAATATTGTGTGATTTGCTGGATTTGAAATTTGACCCTTGCCATCCATCTGGATTCTATAAGAATGTTGGTTTAAAAAGAATCTTACTCCTCTAATTGAGAAGAAATGCTAATGTATACCAGACTTTTACATGCATAAATTTTATATGCATAAACACTTGTGATTTTATACTTCTTGTATTTTATGTTATTAGTACCTTTGCTTTGCACTAGATTAGAAGCCTATCAGAGTTGGCCCATGTTTGACATTGCTCACCAGTATATCCATGATACCTTGTTTAAGTAGGTGAGAGGGTTACTAAGTTTGTCAACAGGAGGCCTGAATTCTGCCAAATTTATAGGTTGTTCCAAAGCTTTAAAGATGATTCCCCATTAGTATGGTTCCATCAGACCATGCAACATGCATGGATTTCCCTTAAGGATTTTCCAAGACTGAAATCCAGCTAGATATTTAAGAACTTACTGATTACACTATTTGATTACTTGAGATACATGGATTTTAGAAGACTGGGAAAAAATTCATGAAGTAAAAATGCTTTCATATTAAACCATCATAGTTCATGGAACGCCTATCAAACTCCTTCACCCCTTAATGTTCAGTCAATAGCTTTAAAGAGCACTATTACCAGCATTATTTGATTGCATTATTTTTCTATTATGGCACTCATGCTGAATCTTTCATAGCATCGCAGTGTTGGGAAGCAACTATAGTGATCACCTATCCTGGTCACATCTTTTTTTGTTGTTTTTGTTTTTGTTTTGAGTGGCTTAAACAATAGAAATTAATTTCTCAGAGCTGGAAGTCTGAGATCAGGGTGCCAATCATGGTTGGTGTCTGGTGAGAATTCTCCTCTTGGCTTGCAAATGGCTGCCTTCTCTCTATGGCCTCACCATTGCCTTTCTTCACTGTGCACATGGAGAGCAAGAGCAAGAGATCTCTCTTTTCCTCTTTTAGTAAGGCCGCCAATTCTATATAACTAGGACTACGCCCTTATGATTTCATTTAACCTTAATTACCCCCTAAAAAGCCTTATCGCCAAATAGGGTCACACTTGGGGTTAAAGTTTCAACCCATGAATTTCAGTCCATAGCAATTTGGATTTTTTCCACATTCCTTTTTTTTTTTTTTTTTTTTTTAGCTTTATTAAGGTATAATTGGCAAGTAAAATTGTAAGACACTGTGAAAGTATAAATCACTTCTTTTATCAGAAAAACTTTACCCTTGAAATATTCAAGATGTTAAAATGTTAAGTGGCATGAGTTTCATTAACTGATGAATACAGATCAACAATTAATACATAATAATAAAAAATATCAATTATCCACCTGAAAACCCCTTTTATGATACAACTATTGTTCAGGTTGACTTAACAGGTCAACATGCAGTATTCCTATAGCTTGCAATTTGACTTAACTTTTTTAAGGCGGTGCTCCCAGTCTGTTGGATTATTAGGTTTTAGTGATTTGCACAGGTTTCCACTAACTGGAAGAAATGTCTATGTCCCCTGCAGCAGTCACACATTCAATCAAATGCAGCTCATAAATCACATTTACAACCCTCAGACTTCAATCAATAAGATGCTTTATGTCTGTAGAAAAATTATCTAGAGAGAAGTAGAAGAAATACAAGAAGGATGTAGCTGGGGCTTGCCCAGGTCTAGATTCTGCACTCTGTCATCCTGAAGAGATTAACCTGCTGATTTTAACAAAGAGAGATACCTCCCAAGCAGCTATATGCAGAGCCAGGGGAGAGTTGGTATTAATGAAGCATTCCGGGAAGACATGATCAATAGCACCAAAGCAAAGGAAATGTTTCTACCCTTTCATCCAAGTTTGGGGTGAATTATAAAAATTAACAGGGAAACAGAGCATAGTGCTTAACTGTTTCTCTGAAAAGGTAGTCTGTTAATAATAATATATTTAAAATCTCATAGTAGCACAATGTTCTACTTTAATTTAGCGACACATTTCCTGGATATAATAATATGCCATTTCTTTTTAATTCACAATGTCATAAAATTTTTGCTAAAGTTGTAGAATCACAGTTTATAAAATAACACAGAACTTCATTTAGATTCCTTACCATGTGCACACAAATAGGTTATTTCATAATTTTCTAAAATTATATGAGCAGTAGAAGATGTCCTGCTGGCTGATCCAAAATACTTTGATAGGAGAAGTGAGAAAGATTTCATTTAGTCTAAATCTTCCTGTACTTTCAGTTAATGGTTATGTAAATTTTTTAGCAAATGATGATTCTAAATAAGAAAATCATAGTGTAAGGAATGATTACCATACATTTATTTAGTTGCTTCTGGCATGTAAAATGGTGCATATGACATAAGATTAAATCAAACAGTGATGTGGAGAATGACGGACTTTTTGTATCTTGAGCAGTCTAAATGTCAAACAACAGGGTTGCGGTGGTGATGATGGATTATTGATATTTAGGTTCGTGACAGTAAAGTGATATGAAGATGAACTTTCACAACACAAATATGACAATACCAATATTTAGAATAGTGCCATCATTTGGCTTACTTCTTTTAAATTTAGCACATGGGATAATTTATTGAGAAACAGGTATCCATAATGAGCCCCTTAAAGACCCAAAGTTATAAAATTAGGCCTCACAGTCTCAAGCAAATTTAGGGCACCTTAGAAGAAAAGATATAGAATTTGGCTTGAATCTTACTGAAGGATAGATAGGTAATGCACAAGGTCAAAAGAGTATGGGAATGACAAATTTTATATATACAAATATAAAATTTATGTATACATACATACATATATACATATATTTGCACACATGCACAGATATATGTGTATGTACACAAATAACTGTATATATTGTATAAAAGAAAATTATATTAAGAAAATGAAATGACAAGTGACAGCCTAGGAGAAAATATTTACGAATCTTGTATCTGATAAAGAACTTGTATCCAGAAACTATAAAAAACATGACACAATAAGATGAATAACCCAAATACCAAATGAGAACAAGATTTGAATAGCTATCACAACAAAGAAGGTAGTGGTATATGAATGGTCATTAAGTACATAAAAAGATGCTAAATGTCATTTGTCATTAGAAACATGCAAATTAAAACCCTATATAAGGTATTACTTTATACTCATAAAGCCACTCTGGCTATAATTTAAAAGGCAGATAGTAACAAGTGTGGGTAAGAATGTGGAGAAATGAGGATACTCATATATTGCTTGTAGGAATGTAAAATGGTTCAACCACTTGGAAAACAGTTCAGCGGATCCTTAAATAGCTAAATATAAATTTACCATGCAAGCCAGAGTTTCTACTCCTAAGTATATGCCTAAGTGAAATGAAAACATGTCCACATAGAGACCTGTATGCAAATACTCTTAGCAGCATTTTGCATAACAGCTAAAGCTTGGAAAGAAACACCCAAATGTCCACCAATTGGTAAATGGACAAAAATACTGTGTCATAGGCAAGGAAAAGGATACTACCCAGTAATAAAAATGAAGAGTACAGAAACTAGGTGCTAAAAATTATGATGCTGTGTAAAAGAAGCCAGATGCAAAAGACCACATATCATATAATTCCATTTTATGAAATGTCCAGGAAATGAGAATTTATAGACATAAAAGTGGACTAGTGGTTACCTGGGACTGGAGGATGAGAATGGGAAAGGAATGCAAATGGGCACAGAAGAACTTTTTGGGGTGAGGGAAGTGTTCTAAAATTAGATTGTGGTGATGGATGTACAACTCTATAAATTTATTTAAAATGGGTGAAATTTATGCTATGTCAATTAAACCACAATAATTTTCTTAAGAGTAAATTATACTTTTAGCTACTAATTAGCACTAGTTTCAAACTAGAATCAGTAAGATAGACTATAATTCAGAGAACATGAGAAACTTCAACATTTATAGAATTTCTGAACGGAATTTTATAAGATTTTTGAATCCTCAAGTTGTGTCTAAAACGTCTGTGTCCAGTTTCAGTTGTTACACTCTTTAGATTTGCTAGCTCCATGAGAACAGAAATATTAATCTTCTTATTTATTAGTTTCTTTATGGTACTTAGAACAGTTTCTGGCTCAGATGTATTACTAAATAAATATTAGATAAATGAATGAATGACCTGGTCCTCATCTAGGTGGTCAACCTCTAGAGGAGAAATTTTTCATCTACTCAGCAGAGGTTTACAATTAGGCATGTGGACACTGATAAGTATACAACCAGAGGCTGCAGAGGACCTGTTCCATAAATGAAGACACATGAAGACAGGGACAGCTAAACCTGGGAGGAGGGTTATCAATCAATTCCAATAAGAAACAGACAACATACACAAAGTGCACAATTTAAGCAAGATTTTTTTACAAAAGTACTATTGGAAACTCATTTTCAGAATACACGAGAATCATAGGTTTGGAGCAGCAACCTGAGGCTAGAAGACAGAAGGAGCTTCGGCAGAAGGAACTAGGGTATGAGAGGAAGGGGAAGGTTCCTGCAACCCAGATGAAGAGAGTTGTAAGAGAAGGCCACCTCGAGAGGAGCAGTGACCTGTGATCAAGGTCTCAGCCAGTAATGATCTCTAATGGAAAAATTCAAGAAAGCAAATACCCTGATCTCATTCTCTTCCTTTCCTCTGATGTCCTATCAAGGTTCTTCATTGTCCAACCCAAACAAAGTCTGGAGTGATGGAAGCCTGCTGAAGTATCCATACAGCTTAGCCTTTTTCTATAGAATGTGGTGAAGAAAGGTGGAAAGTGGATGTTGGGGTACAAATGGAAGATAACCAGCACAGGAGTGAGCCATGGGCCACTGGAGTCTGGGACTGACCGTAAGGAAAAAAGGAATTGAGGTATAATGCAGAAGTTGAGGATTAACACTGGTTATCTTGAAATTCCTAGTTTGTATAGGTCATACCAAGGCACACTGATGAGGATTTAATATTATCTGCCTTATATATGGTGTCCTTCAGGTATGGCATGGCTGAGATTTCAGAAGGGCAGTTAGTGGAGATGCTGGGAGGTGAAATGAAGCAGGTGCTGATCTTGTCTGCGCTGAACCTCACTAGGTTAGCACCTCTAAATTGTGCCACTCTCAAAAAAGGAAAACCATTTACTGCTTTTTCCTGCAGTTAGAATAAATAGCACTGAGAGAAAATAGCAGATCTTGATTCAGGAGGCTTAGACTGCTCAGGAAACAGGGGCTCAAACATAATGTGCCTCCTGAGCAATTTGCTTCTCTTTAGATTCATGTATTTGTTTCTCAGGGCTCCTGTTACAAATGGTCACAAATGGGGTGGTTTAAAACAACAGAAATTTATTCTCTCACAGTTCTAGAGGCTACATGCTTGAAATCAAGGCATTGGCAAGGCCATACTCCCTCCACGGGCTCTGGGGAAGAATCCTTCCTTGCTTCTTCCCAGCTTCTGAGTTGCCAGTAACCCTTGGTGTTCATTGGATTGCAGCTGTATTGCTACAGTTTCTGCCACATCTTCAAGTTGTTGCCTTTCCTCTTTAGGTATTGGCCAGCACCCAAATCTTTCTTTCCTTATAAGGGTACCAGTTATTGGATTCATTTGACTAAAGAGTCTATGCAAGGTTGCAAGTAGCTCAAAATAACAATATTGCTAATAAGGTACTGAGGGTGGTTTCCAGGTATCTTACACTGAGTAAGGTTTCTTGTCTTGCTTTAATGTCTAAGAAACAAATTGAGAAAATAAAGCACATGTACATCATTTATCTTGTTATAAGCTGACTCATGAATAAGTATTTTCTCATTCTTTAGGCTTGACATATCTGATTCCTTGGATATGCTAACATAAATGTAACCCACTCAAAATTTTTATGCTCTATTTGATATTATTAATTTATATCAATTTAGTCAAATCAACCCATATTTATTTAGTAACTACTGTCCTAACCTAGGTTCCTCAGAAGGCAGAGCCTGAGACAAAAGCTAGTGGCTGCAATTTTTTCAGGAAGTGCAATCCTAGAGGGCAGGAGTGCAGGGAGGCGGTAGTGGGAGCAGGAAAGAAAACCAATGCAGAGGTGCATAACTAATCCAGTCACCACTCAGTGTCAAAGACAAATTATTGCTCAACTTCATATAACTCCCTTCTGAGAGGTCACATAAATGATTACTTCTCCAGACAATCCAAACAAGGAAAAAAGTTATTCTGGCTTCTGTCTCTTGGTGATGAGGCTGTTAATATCCCCATAATTCTGGGTTGTGCATGCATGGGCATCAGGGGTGCTGAGGCATGTAATAGTTCAGTGTTGACAGGGAGGCCCTGGAACAGTAGGTGAGAGGGGTACAGGACTTGAAGCAAGGAGTTGTCAGGTGACACCCTATGAAGCTTGTCATGCAAATTCAATCACCTTAGTGGCAACTATGGATGGAACAGAAATCACACCCCGGGGACTAGATGCCCAGAAGAACTACAACTAGGAGGACTTACTATGCTACGTAGGGTGGCTCAGTCGGTTGAGCGTCCGACTTCAGCTCAGGTCAGGATCTCGGAGTTTGTGAGTTCGAGCCCTGCATCAGGCCCTGTGCTGACAGCTCAGAGCCTAGAGCCTGTTTCAGATTTGTGTCTCCCTCTCTCTGCCCCTTCCCCGCTCCTGCTCTGTCTCTGTCTCTCAAAAATGAATAAATGTTAAAAAAAATTAAAAAAAAAGAGTAGTCTGATATACATACTACATGCTCCAGGATGCTGGGGATATATCAGGGAATAAAACAGAAAACTGCTCTCCTGGAGTTTATATTCTGGCATGGGGAGATAGACAATAAAGAAAAACATGATAAATAATATAGTGTATATTAGAAGATTAGTGTCATGGAAAATTTGAGCAGTAAAAGAGGTAGTAGGGAATTTTGCATTGGTTGGATTCAATTTTAAGTATGATGGTAAAGGTTGGCCTCACAGAGAAGGCAACATTTGAGTGAAGGTAGCCAGCATTCAGTCCTTGGATGTGTGAGGAGCAGTAAGGAAGCTAGTCTGCTGGGAGTGGTATAATACAGGGGGAAGGAAGGATGGAGACAAAGGTAAAGCCAGTTCAGGCAGGATCTTAAAGGACACTAAGAAGGTTTCAGTTTTTACTCTGTGTGAAAAGGAGAACACTAGCAGGGCTTTAAGCCAAAAAGCATTACATGCATTGTGTATACTAGGTTTTGGTTTTGGCTTCTGTGTTAAGAACAGATAATAAGAAATAAAAGGTGGGAGGGAGCAGGATGACCAGGCACAAGGCTTTGGGGTATTTCAATTAATTTTATAGAGTTGCATGGTTCCATACGATGATGATACCCTTTTTGATATTTAAACACTATATAATGGAAGAAAGTATTTTTAACATGTAACATGGTCATAAATGCATGTATGAAAGCCATCAATATGTGAGAAGTTTTATTTTGTTTTGAAATCTGGAATCTGATTTGATTATTTGATTTTGGATAAACATTAAAAAGTAATTCTCTAAGCAAATTTTTCAAATACAGATAGTACCATGGAAAATAAATTCTGAGGATGTGGGTGCTTTAAATATGATGCTAATTTTTCTTTAAAAATTTCTCAACTAGAGATAATTTGTTTCTTTTTTGTTTTAAAGTTTATTTATTTTGAGAGAGAGACAAAGAAAGAGAGAGAGAGAGAGAGAGAGAGAGAGAGAGAGAGAGACCAAGACCATGAGCAGAGGAGGGGCAGAGAGAGGGAGATAGGGAAACAGAGAATCCCAAGCAGGCTCCAAGCTTTCAGCGTGGAGCCCAACACAGGGGCTCAAGCTCATGAAACTCTGAAATCATGACTACCTGAAATCAAGAGTTGGATGCTTAACACTCCAAGTTACCCAGGTGCTCCAGAGAGAATTTGTTTCTCATGACTAATTTGTTGTTCCATTTTTGAAGTACTTTGAATTGAGTTTGAGTCTTATGTTGTGGGTTTACACAGAAAGAAATTCTAGCATCAAGCACCATTACTGAAGAGATTCAAGAAGTGAATTTAGGTTTTTAGTATATTACCCATTTAGATTGAGGACAAGTGAATTAAAAATGTAAATTCCTCATCATCTGATATAAAAGATGTAATATAGATTTTGAAAATTCTCCCTTATTGTTTATTATTGTTGCACAAGTCATTAATAATATCTTACTGAAAACATGGAAATAAAAGATGGATATTACTAATAATTTACCATAGTATAAATAATTTGCATCATTGGGGCGCCTGGGTGGCGCAGTCGGTTAAGCGTCCAACTTCAGCCAGGTCACGATCTCGCGGTCCGTGAGTTCGAGCCCCGCGTCGGGCTCTGGGCTGATGGCTCAGAGCCTGGAGCCTGTTTCCGATTCTGTGTCTCCCTCTCTCTCTGCCCCTCCCCCGTTCATGCTCTGTCTCTCTCTGTCCCAAAAATAAACGTTGAAAAAAAAAAAATAATTTGCATCATTATGGTCAGTCACATTTTTGAAAGGAAAGCAAAATTTTATAGTTTGTTGATAATAATTGAAGTTAGTATTTAATAACTGAATAGAAATTACGAATATCCTTGAAACATCAAAATTTTATACTTCTTTTTCTGTTTTTTACTTTTTTATTTACTTGCAGAAAAAAGAACACTTTTTTTGAAATGAGACAATTTCATAGATCATATTGTTATTTTGTTAACTGATTTTCCCTATATCTTTACTATTTCTCATTTACTTTTTCTGTTCTTGTTATTTAAACTATTGTAAAACCAATCAACATTAATGAGATTATATTTTAAATATTTCTTCTAATTAGTTCTCCCTTTCTGAAATGTCATTAATCCCTTGAATTAATTGTTTTCATATGAATATGCATGATGTCTTTTTCTAGGAAGTCCATGGTTTGCTGACTGCACTGCTAATCACCTAGATAGTTTTTGGTTACCCTCATCAAATAATATTTATTGAGGCTTATGTTTATGAAGTATTACTGTGACAGGTGCTTTAAGAATTTTCTATGGCTTCATCTATGATGACTCACACTTTCTAAGTCCATTTACTTTTCTACACTTCATTCTCTCTCATCCATAGCTTGATTACTCTGATATTCTAGATGCAATAAAAGAACCTTTACCAGTCAGAAGTTTCCCTTTATAATTTGAGGGGTCATCTTTGTTTTCTCTCTCCAGAAATACCTTTTCTTCTTTTGGGATATGAATTCTCATAACTTTACAGGACTTCTGGGTCCCTCTCCTATCATATTCCCTCCACTATAACTCGCAGACCCATGTTGTTATTTCGGCCTGTTAATTTTAGCAGCACATTCATTGGCCAGTGGGGTGAGCATGTGACACAAGCTTGACTAATTGGCATTCTTCTCTAAGTTTGTTTTTCCTTTCTTGGAATAAAAACTAATGCTGTGAAAGAGAGCTACAGCTTATTAGTTTTCCAGCTGAATTAGTTGTTTCTGAATTAGCTATTTTGATATTATGAATATGGATGCCATGTATTTTATTAGGAAGCCCATCTAATTTAATGTACTGGTGGCACTGCTCTCTATCCAGATAAAGGCAGTAGATTAGAATTTACAAATTAGATATGTTCAATAAAAGGGCATTTTTTATGGTGTTTCCAGTTCTGGTTCTAGTTATCTTGGAGTCCAACTGTACCAGGCTCTTTCCTTGGCTTAGTTATATAAAACAATAAACTGCTACTCTAAATTACACCAGACTCTGTCATTCTCTACACAGTTGGAATTAGTTTAGGGTCCTTCATGATATCTCCTACATGAGATCCTTCATGACATAGTAAATCACATTAACGGACTTACAAGTATCATGGCAAGCATTTATGTGTTAAGTCTATAGACGAAAATGAGGTGAAGTGATAGAATATTGTATTTCACCTCAGCACCATCCCCTTATACTTTTTAGGAATTAGAGCAATGTGATCTTTGGCAAATGATACACTATTAATTCACTTTCCCCAACTGAAGGAAGGAACTGACATAACAGACAAAGGAATTTTCAGCATTGCCAGGAGGATATTTAAAAAGCACTTAACATGCTGTAGAAGAAAAGCACCAATAATAAAGAAGTCATATAAATAAAATATTATACCTTATTCCTGACATGGGTAGTTCTTTGCTCATGCTTCTACAATAGTATTAAATCATTATTACCAGGAGACCTAAATTTATAAACTAAGTGGCCTCCAAGCAAGGTCACATTTGCCTTCCTAGGCAAGAATGTTGGCTTTTTTCCCTTACTTTTCTGTTTGCCTTGTAATCTGAAATTATACTCATAGTGTGGCAATAAAGTTGTGATAGTCAGCTTTTAGAATTACTAGACATCTCCGTGGCATTAAAAAGCAATCCAAAGCCTCAGGTACATATTGATTCATTTTAATACCAACCCAATAACTTCCCTAGTGAGAAAACGGAATGAATATTATTTTACTTAAAAACTAAAGAATGTATGTTCCAATAATTTGAGATCATACTTGAAAGCCAGTTCCCTTGGGTACAGTTTCTAGTTTCTCAATTGTTTTGGAGTAGAAAATAAAAGAATAAAAGGTAAAGTACTAGCAGGCTTGTTCAATAAGACATCCCTTATTGCAATAAAACTACCTTGGGCTAATTTCACACTAAAACGTCCAGAGCATGAAACTCAAGAAATTACATTTTTAAAAAGATCTAACATGCCAATTCTAAATCACATTATAAATTGGAAAACTAACTTTTAGAGTTTTAGAAATAACCAAAACATCAACTGTGTGATGAAACTTAAGTATAAAAACATGAATTTGTTATTTCCCATGAAATTACAGATTCACCTTCATACAATATATTATACACGTGAAGCAACAGTAAAAGGCCTGGCACTTAGTAGGTACTCAAAAAATGTTTTGTTAATAATTAAATGAATAAAAGGAAGGCATTTTTTAAGTTCCTAAAATCTTCTTATGCCAAGTGTTAATTACCATAAAATTCTGAATCATATGCTTCAAGGATGCTAATCTACATATTAGCATCCTTGTAGCATTCTTCGCTTTATTTGCTGTTCTCATTCTTTGTCTTCATTTACACTTTGGCCTGTGTTTTAGGCAAAAATTAGTACAGGAGACTGTGAAGGCACTGGGGACAGATTAGGACTATAAAGGTTTTATGAGGGCAAAATTTTTGTCTTTAGCCTATTTCTTTTTTTTTTTAATTTTTAATGTTTATTTATTTTTGAAAGAGCGAGAGAGAGGGAGAGAGAGAGGGAGAGATACAGAGTGTGAGCGGGGAAGAGGCATAGAGCGAAAAAGACACAGAATTCAAAGCAGGCTCCAGGCTCTGGGCTGTCAGCACAGAGCCCAACGTGGGGCTTGAACTCATGAACCACGAGATCATGACCTGAGCTGAAGTCAGTGCTTAACCAACTAAGCCACCCAGGCACCCCCACCTAGCCTCTTTCTGACAGTAAATTGGCATGTGCAGAGAGGGAGCTCAATATGTGGCAATAAATACTTGAATCAAATGGGAAGTGGGCAGAAGGAAATAATTATCAAGTTGCGTACAGGTAAATTAATGCATTAGAAGGACATTATAAAATCTGGGGTTTGAGATAAAACAAAGTGAATGAGGCAAAATCTTAGATACACAGAGGCAATAAAGTACTGAAGAGAAATCACACGGTCTTCCATAAATCTAAACCAGTCGAAGGCTTTGTTATTATAACACTCTTGGGCTATTAAAATAGTATACTGTCAGCTTGAAAAACAACTGGATATTTTTTTTCTTCACCAAAATTTCAAATAGGTGGATTAAAATATTCCCTGGCTGAACCCCTTCCCAAGTTATGGCAATTTAACCCCACATTCTATACTTTGCAGGTAACTTGTCAAGAATGCTTACATTCTTTACAGGTATAATCCTTCTGTGTATTGACATTATCTGAAAATAAAAATTATTTTGTCCTCAAATTTCCTAATATGAAGACTTACATTAACAACAGCAAAAAAAGGATTCAATGAAGATTGGCTTAAATCTTATCTTAATAATAACTGAACTCAGCAACCATTTGCTAAAAGTGCAACATTGAGATGGGTATTGTAGGCATTAGAAAAGACTGCGAGATTGATACTTGTCTTAGTGGGCCATGAAGTTTTTTGAAGGAGACAAGGCAAAACATATAAAACAAGTAGATAGGAAATAAAATATTTCGAAAAACACAGAGTAATACATTATAAAATGTTAAATTGACTATAATCAAAGACTGTGCTCTATGGTACAGACAGTATGCTTCATTGGAAATTAAAGATTTTTTAGAAGTAATGGTCTGGTTGTATAAATTTTATTATTAAATCATTAGATTGCAATAAAGAATCCCTTTAGGTAAAAATTTACTCAATATATTATTTAATAAATAATAAAAGCAGATGATGTACTACTATGCAATGATTCATTTTTAAAAAGGTTTTGTCCTGGATGTATTCACTAATGTCAATGAAAATTTCCTATAAGAGGATAAAAGGCCAATATTTATTCTTTATTTTTGTTTTCTGAAGCTACAGCAACCTCAATTATTATGTATAAACACAGAATGGATTTTATTAACTTTTCTGACTTTATTATATTTCTGGTGAAGTAATGCAGATGAATCACCTTTGAAAACAGGATCCACGTTGCATTTCCACAGAGCCCAAGGAGACACCTAACATTTCCCGAGATTACTTAATTATCAAAAAATTACCACCAACAGAATACATGGCAGCATCTCAGTCCTACTAAAAAAGATGTGTTTTTATCTCTAAAATGCCACAGATGGGGTAAAGAAAGCAATTACTTGTCACTTCTACCTCAAAGGTTATAATATTCAACTTACTTTAAGTGACAGATTTTTCTAAGAGTTAGAAAATTAGCTGCTAAATAGGTTCCAGTTTTTTGCAAGCAATCCATTTTCGTTACCGATATTCTCAATTAGTTAAAAAAGCCAACGGACTTCTACGATGCTCACTCTGATCTGTTAGAATGCAATTTTTGTCTGTCCATTTTTATTTATGCTTGTATTTAGAGGTGGCATTACTTACTCTTCCTCTAACCTGATTGAGAAAGATTTAACATTTCCTTGAGTATTAAATATTCATTCCCAGATAACTTAACTGAATTTTAATATGGAAAATCATGAGGAAATATAGTATAAAGTTACAAATCTGACTGTCCTCAAAGTGTTTCTAATTGTGTCTGTTATGGTTTAGGTATGCAGCGTTTTTCTGATTCTGTTGAAACTAATTTCAAAATCTTTATTTCTACGGAGATCACTGTATGGCGTAAGCTCTGTGATCACACTGTGTGCCTTGTCTTCTCACTCCCACTCTCTCAGAGGACGAGTTTATGCCTTATCTATCCTCAAAATTATATGACCTCTTCTTTCACTGAGAAAAGAACAGATCTGAAGGGAATGCCCCGCAAGCTGCTATGGATGAAGGGTCTGTTTTCCTCCCTAAGGCCATTCGAGTCCACTGCTTCAGTACACACATGAACATTCCTCCTTCCATTTTCTGCTTTTTCTTGCACATGAAGTTTTTTTCCTTTATATTGGACCACTGTCATCAGCACACAAAAATGCTGTCATTTTGTTCTTCTTGAAAGAAACAAATAAATAAAAATCCCCACTCTTTCCTCTGCTACCTCCACCCATCACCAGTAATCACGTGTGCCTCCCTTCATGCCTCAGAAGCTTCCCCTTATCCTCAGGACAGAGGCCAGACTTCTCCCTGGGCTTCTGCTGACCTTCAGCCACAGCTCTTCCACTCTGTGTTCCTGCTATTCTGAATTCACTTCTGTCCATGCTCTTTGCTCCCAAGATTTCAGTAGCAGCTGAGTCACTGACTGCCATGTTCTTCCCCATGCTGCCTTCAACTCTACACATCTCTGTTCTCTTCCCCATCATCTGTTTGCCCCGCATGCATCCTTCAGGCTTTGGCTTCAACATCATTTTGACAGGGACCTAATCTTTTGGCTAGGTTGTGCTCTGCTCTGTGTGTGTGCATTTCTCCATCACAACCTGTCCCAAATAAACGGAATGTTCTGTAAGAGCCACAACTTCATCAGTCTTGTTACCACTCACTATATTCAGGGCACAGCACTGAGCTGGGAGTTAGGAAATATTTGTATTTGAATGAATAAATGAAGAAAGGAAGAATCCAGGACACTCAGTACTGCTCAATAAATACTAGCAGACTATCCACGTGAAGAAACAGAGTTTGCAATAAAAATACAGCAATTTGGTTGTGAAGCATAACTTAGATTCTTAGATTATCCTGGACAGCATAATTTCTAACATTCTCTTTGTTTAAATATAAAAATCTAGTAAGAGATATTTCCTTCTTTTTAAAATTTTTTTTAATGTTTATTCATTTTTGAGAGATACAGAGTGCGAGTGGGGGAGGGACAGAGAGAGAGGGAGACACAGAATGCGAAGCAGGCTCACAGGGCCCAACGCGGGGTTCGAATCCACAAACTGTGAGATCATGACCTGAGCCAAAGTCGGACGCTTAACCGACTGAGCAACCCAGCCACCCCAGAGATACTTCTTTCTTAACCAAATGGAAATACAATGTTCCCTTTCTACCTCATTTTACAAAATTATTCCATATGAGTTAAATGAAATAGTGACAGGTCATCACTATTAATAGCAAAATTTTATAGCCTTCAAAACAAATGTCTGGTTTCCTGAAACCTTCTTTTTTATGGAAGGTCTATTGGGGACACAATTTTTAATCATAAAATTCATCTGTAAGAATTTATCTCTCCTTACTTGGTCAGGAAATGGTTATTTTCAAATAGAATAAAATACAGGAAAAACAAAGTAAGTATGCCTCCCATTGTGGTTGGCACAAAGCTAGCACTTAAAGTTCCTACTTCACTTTGTCAAGTAGGAAAAACTCTGAACTCTTCCAGAAAACCACTTAGCACTCTGGCTTCTTTGAACTCTATCTTAATATAAAGTCACCATTGTGCAAAAAAAAAAAAAAAAAAAAAAAAAAAGAAAAGAAAGAAAAGGAAAAAGGAAAAAAAGAAAAAAACAACTTTTGTATTACTACTACTGGCATCCTATGCTTTTGTGTGTGGGGGGGGGTGAGACTGGCATTTGAAACTACTTGAAGAGAAGTAGCTAAATTATTAAAAGGCACTGAAAACGTCTAGAAAAAAAAGAAAATTTGCCCCTTGTTCAGATTTTTACAAATCTAAGGACTGAAGAGAATAATTTCATTTAAATAACCCACAAGATTTCTATCTACCCTGCAAGACTTCAGTCATGTTCAGGCTATTTGTAAATTTATGTAACTACCATATGTTTTGAAGTCATTACTCTCCCAACACATTAAGACACAGTTTTAATGCTCTGAAAATAATTTAACATCTAACACACAAAGTCAACTGCATGTTGACTATCATTAGTATTCAATCAGTAAAAAAAGCTCTATCAGAGAGAAAATACCTTATCTACTTAATAAGATTATTTCCCATCTTGTTTTATTTAAACATATAATTCCCCTCTAAATCACCAGTCACACTCTTGAAAATCTCAGGATTTTACAGCAGATTCTTAATCTATCTTTCTTATTTACAAGCAATGAATGACAAATCAATTATACTTAATTTTAGCTGAGCTCTATCATAGGCATTGAAAAGCTACTGCCTCCCTATAAACATGCTTTAAAAACAATGCAAAGACTCAGATGTTTATTTTATGGAAATCTAAAATCAAGGTACAGGGTTTAATATCCTATGTTGGAAACATTAAGTGCTGAAGGACTCTGCTGTGATCAAATTCAAACACTTTCTTTTTCCATGGAGAAAGCTGTGGTCTCAAAGCCTGAACTACTTTATTGTCAATATCATATCACCATCCTCATAATAATCATTTGTTGTCATCTTTGTCTTAACAACTACCTGTCAGAAAGCCCAGATGTGTTATTCAGCTAATACACATTTAATCTAATTCTTTCTATATCTGGAAAGTCAATTGTTACAGAATCCTCATTTCAGATGACAAAGGTATAAAGCTGGGAACACAGGCCCCAGACTCATTTAATGGTCTTCTCACAACACCAGGCTAAAAATACAAAGCACCATTTTGGTTCCGTGTGGTATCCATAGTATCTGTCAGAGATGGCAAACTCATGTGCTTCTCAGGCCCAGACTGGTCACTTAAATGAATGAGGAAAAAGAGGTGTGGGATTATGGTAAAGTATAAAACACAAGCCCCTTGTATAGGGGCAACGATGACTCAGCTCCCACCAAGAGCTTCCATTTGTGAATATGCATCTAAGGGGGCAGATTTTCTGACTTTTCATGAGAGGTTGAAAACCTGGACATTCATGTGTGTATGCATATATTGTATGTGTGTGTACATATCACACACACACGCATGTGTGTATATATATATATGTGTGTGTATACACACACACACACACACACACACACACACATATATCTGATTTTTGAAGGCAACCAAATACATGTTTAATAAAATAATGTGGGGGCCAAATACGATACCTGGGGTACTTGCAATCTCTGTGTTAATGAGATTTAAAAATTCTGAATAAATCCAAATAAATTTAAATGAATTCGTTACCAAATCACATGTTTAAAACTTTTGTGTATAATCTAGCCTCTTTTGCCTTTCGTATTTTTGGATAAGTGTTTCTGTGTATTTTTCTTTTTGTTTTGTACTTTATGGAACCCATAGAAGAACATCACCAGAAGACAAAGAAGTGCAGTAGAAAATCACTTAAGGCACCACATACTCAGGGGCAGATCTGACATCCTTCTTTCCTGGAGTAAAAGCAACTAGAAAAGCAAAACTGACCAGACAGAAGAGCATCCTTCCCTCTCACTTATCAAGCTTTCTTCTCTCAGAGGAAGATAGAGGAGAGTAGCAAAAAAGGACTCTCTCAGCTCGCCTTTGAGGATTTTGAAAATATGAGCACCTAGAAAGTAGGGTATGCTTTGAAATGTGAATAGTGAAAATGAGTAAACTCTCATAAAGATGGATTGTAAGTGACCGCTTTCCATCTGAAGTGCTTGATCCTGCTACTTAGCTATCTCCCTCTCACCTCTCTTAGGTCGCAGACACACTTCCTGCGAGCACACACAGCAATGAGTAACCAAGTGAGGCTGCAAAATGCACTTATTTTCCCTCAGAAATTCAGCAACAGTGTTTGTGTGATAATTTAAAGAAAATCTGGACTGGGGATGAACAAACTAAGTTTTGTCTAAATATGGAGGTATTTTTCCCCATCCCTTTTAAGCTTCCCCTTCACGAAGTTTTACCTTATTGGATCAAAGTATGCATCTGTACTTAGCGCCTTTTTTCTCCTTTACCATCTCTAAAGTTTTTGTTCCTTGTGCATTCTTTCTGACTCATCTGTGGTACCAAGGAATCCTACAGTGAAGAATCACGTTCTCATTTTCATCCTTTTTAAATCTTCTGAAGATGTCTCAAGCAATATAAAGAAAATAAAACAACTTAATTCTTAAGCCACTGTGCTAAAATTACATTGTGCTATAACCATACTAGGAAAAGCTTTGTAGTTTTCCTACAAAGGAAAACTTTGTAGTTACTGGTGAGATTTCATGTCTATATGTAAAAAAAAAAAAAAAAAAAAAGTTGGAATACAAACTTAATTGGTTTGTATTTAGCCATTTAGCAAAAGATTCAATGATTAAGAATCAAAGTTTTATTGCAGTTATAGCAGAGGTTTATATTAGTGTCCAGATGTATAATTTGGGGAAATAAAGAATCTTTTCTACCTACACAACAGACTTTGATTAAAGTTAAAAAATAATTACATAATACATATAATCAGAATTCAGATTTTTAGCTATAATTACCTTTTCATCTAAAAAAGAGAAACTAGAAAACAACAGATACTCTTGTCTTATGAATAAGTGTATATGTGAACTAATTCTTTTAGCTCCTTGGTAAAATTATATGGTTTTATTCTTTTGATCTACCATCAACTCCTTATAAGACAAAGTTCTAGATAATTTTATTCCTATATTTCACTTGATCTGTGTTCAATATAGAATTTATTTCTTCACAAATGATATAACAAGATTTGGACTTTCTTATGTTGGTAAGAACTAGAATTAGAAACTTTTTTTTTTCTTTTTGAGACAAAGAGCATGCAAGTGAGTGTGAGCAGGGGAGGGGCAGAGAGAGAGGAAGAGACAGAATCCTAGGCAGGCTCCATGCCTAACACACAAGCCCCATGGGGGACTTGATCTCAGGACTCTGCCATCATACCTGAGCCAAAATCAAGGGTCGCACACTTAACGAACTCAACCACCCAGGTGCCCCAGCTAGAATTAGAATCTTAATAAATATTTGCGAATTCTGAAAAGAACAAGCAAATGTGATTACCTATTGGAAATATTGTTGTAACACACAGAGTCATGAGTTGAGAAGTAAGTGCAAAGAGAATCTTCTAAAGGTTACATTATTTTTTAAGGTTGAAATAATTAAGTAGCTCAAATTTTTATATATTTATACATTTATTTTATTTACATTTTACTCACTTTTCAGGTCATCAAAATATTTGACCATATGAAATTATACAAATGGAATTAATTTCACTCATTTTGCCTTCTCAATTTGTCTATGCGGTGAATCCATTTCTTTATATTGTTTCCACATCTAGTTTTAGCTTGAGGGGAATTTACAGGGAATTCCAGATGTATGAACGTGAATAACTAAATCAATCCTCCTGAGCATCACTTTACTCTGATATAAACTGAATATAATATTCCTACATCTCATTGAGCTAGAGGTGAAAGATTTAGCAAATAAATAAGACTATGAATTTCAGATAATTTTTAGCATAAATGTGTCCCAATCATTTTCAGTATAAGTATGTCCCAAATATTGCATGAGGCATATTACACTATAAAAAAGACTTGGTGTTCATGTGAAATCCAAATTTAATGGTCTTTTATTTGGCAACCCCACATTGAGCTGTTTTAGGGATTAAATCAGATGACTTATCTAAAATGGCTGACAAATGGTGGATACCTAACAATTTTTTCTTGCCTAACCCTGTGAACTATTAAAGAAACATGACTTGAATTGATCAATTCTTTGTATCTTATATCTAGTGAAAGGCCTAACATGTTGTAAGTACATAGTAAATGTACATAGTACAGAATAAATGAAGTGTTTGTGTGTGTGTGTGTGTGTGTGTGTGTGTGTGTGTGTGTGTGTACATGTTGAGGAGATGGAATTGAACTTTAGTTAGTATGGAAAAGGGATATTAATACATTAAGGAAAGTCAGGTTTTACTGTCTTTTATCAACATATTTCATCATCATTTGACTACTGTTTTGTGGGATTAGAGACCTATAAAGACTTTCACAGATATTTCTTGACCATTCTTCTTTCTTCAGAGAACACTGCACATAAATAGTACTGGGATGGTAATAATCTTTGATATTGTTAAATGACTCCAGAAACTGAATTTTTACTATATTCCTTAACATTTTCCCACTCTCAGAATTGTAATAATTTGAGTTACATTTAAGTTCTGTTTTGAGAGTAGTAATCATTAACAGCAATTTTAAAGTTCTTTGTATATGTGTGTGTATGTGTAAATATATATGTAAATAAATATATTTATAATGAATATAGATAACTCATGCAGAAAAAAATTTGGCCCACCACCTGGCTTTGTATGATCCACCTGTGAGGTAAAAATGTTTTATATTTTGAGGTGTTTGGGGGAAAAATCAAAAGAATAATTATAATTTGTGACACATGAAAATATATGAAATTCAAACTAAATAAAGTTTTATTGAAACACAGTAATGTCTACATATCTATTTATATTTGTCTATGGTTCCTTTAGCACCGTGTAATGGTTAGTTTCATGTGTTAACTTTGCTAGATATTCAGTTATTTAATCAAAAATTAATCTAGGTATTTTGTAGATATGATTAACATCTACAATTACTTGATTTCAAGTAAAGGAGATTTAACCTCAATAATGTGGGTGGGCCTCATCCCATAAGTTGAAGACCTTAGGGCAATACTGAGGTTTCCTGAAGAATAAGAAATTCTGCCTCAAGGCTACAGTATCAACTTCTAACTGAGTTTCCAGCCTAACAGCTTTCCTTACAAATCAGATTCAAGACTGCAATATTAACTCCTGCTTGAGTTTCCAGCCTACTGACTTGTTCTATGTGATTTCAGACTTGCCAACCCCCACAACTGTGACACAATTCCTTAAAATAAATCACACACACACACAAATATATGTGTATATAGACATATATATGTACATATATGTATGTAGTATGCACATAGTTTATACACACACACACACACACACACACACACACACACACACACATATAAGAGAGAGAGTTTCTCTGAAGAACCCTAAATGATATACACTACAACAGCAGACCTGAGTAGTTATGACAGAGACTGTATGGCACACAAAATAAAAATTTACTTTCTGGCCCTTAACATAAAAGTTTGCAGACCCCAGTGCTTGATACACTATATTTGAGTTAAATCATTTTGCTTCATTCATCCAGACAATTTCATATTCTACTAATATACTGCTGCCTATGTACCTCAAAAAGAATGGGAAATTAGAAAGAGAATCAAGGACATATACTCTATCCTGGTAAATCTCACAGGATAGAGTGGATATACATTATTAAAGTGTTAATGCTGAGGAGGTGGTAAGCAGGCTGTGCTGGATGAATACACCGGGGAGGCACTGGATACAAATAGTCCCTGCATATTAAGGTGGTATGAAACTAAAACCATCACCAGTAAAACATTCATCCATGAACTGCACATGTTACTTTGCCTATCTATTTTAAGTAAGTAGGTTTTTGGATATGGGCATGCTATGTACATTTTTTAAGCTTCAGAAAGTAAATTTAGGTATTATCTAACAGAGGTCACAAAGTCAAATGTCTTCAATGGCAGGCAAAACTAGAATACTATGGGATGAGGGAGACTTGTGACGCCTCAGAATGTGCAGTCTCCATGTATTGATATTTATTTATTTATTTATTTATTTATTTATTTATTTATTTAATATATGAAATTTATTGTCAAATTGGTTTCCATACAACACCCAGTGCTCATCCCAAAAGGTGCCCTCCTCAATACCCATCACCCACCCTCCCTTCCCTCCCACCCCCCCATCAACCCTCAGTTTGTTCTCAGTTTTTAACAGTCTCTTATGCTTTGGCTCTCTCCCACTCTAACCTCTTTTTTTTTTTTTTTCCTTCCCCTCCCCCATGGGTTTCTGTTAAGTTTCTCAGGATCCACATAAGAGTGAAACCATATGGTATCTGTCTTTCTCTGTATGGCTTATTTCACTTAGCATCACACTCTCCAGTTCCATCCACGTTGCTACAAAAGGCCATATTTCATTTTTTCTCATTGCCACATAGTATCCCATTGTGTATATAAACCACAATTTCTTTATCCATTCATCAGTTGATGGACATTTAGGCTCTTTCCATAATTTGGCTATTGTTGAGAGTGCTGCTATAAACATTGGGGTACAAGTGCCCCTATGCATCAGTACTCCTGTATCCCTTGGATAAATTCCTAGCAGTGCTATTGCTGGGTCATAGGGTAGGTCTATTTTTAATTTTCTGAGGAACCTCCACACTGCTTTCCAGAGCGGCTGCACCAATTTGCATTCCCACCAACAGTGCAAGAGGGTTCCCATTTCTCCACATCCTCTCCAGCATCTATAGTCTCCTGATTTGTTCATTTTGGCCACTCTGACTGGCGTGAGGTGATATCTGAGTGTGGTTTTGATTTGTATTTTCCTGATAAGGAGCGACGTTGAACATCTTTTCATATGCCTGTTGGCCATCCAGATGTCTTCTTTAGAGAAGTGTATATTCATGTTTTCTGCCCATTTCTTCACTGGGTTATTTGTTTTTCGGGTGTGGAGTTTGGTGAGCTCTTTATAGATTTTGGATACTAGCCCTTTGTCTGATATGTCATTTGCAAATATCTTTTCCCATTCCGTTGGTTGCCTTTTAGTTTTGTTGGTTGTTTCCTTTGCTGTGCAGAAGCTTTTTATCTTCATAAGGTCCCAGTAATTCACTTTTGCTTTTCATTCCCTTGCCTTTGGGGATGTGTCGAGTAAGAGATTGCTACGGCTGAGGTCAGAGAGGTCTTTTCCTGCTTTCTCCTCTAGGGTTTTGATGGTTTCCTGTCTCACATTCAGGTCCTTTATCCATTTTGAGTTTATTTTTGTGAATGGTGTGAGAAAGTGGTCTAGTTTCAACCTTCTGCATGTTGCTGTCCAGTTCTTCCAGCACCATTTGTTAAAGAGACTGTCTTTTTTTCCATTGGATGTTCTTTCCTGCTTTGTCAAAGATTAGTTGGCCATACGTTTGTGGGTCTAGTTCTGGGGTTTCTATTCTATTCCATTGGTCTATGTGTCTGTTTTTGTGCCAATACCATGCTGTCTTGATGATTACAGCTTTGTAGTAGAGGCTAAAGTCTGGGATTGTGATGCCTCCTGCTATGGTCTTCTTCTTCAAAATAAGGAAACTGATCCCATTCACAATTGCACCAAAAAGCATAAAATACCTAGGAATAAATCTAACCAAAGATGTAAAAGATCTGTATGCTGAAAACTATAGAAAGCTTATAAAGGAAATTGAAGAAGATTTAAAGAAATGGAAAGACATTCCCTGCTCATGGATTGGAAAAATAAATATTGTCAAAATGTCAATACTACCCAAAGCTATCTACACATTCAATGCAATCCCAATCAAAATTGCACCAGCATTCTTCTCGAAACTAGAACAAGCAATCCTAAAATTCATATGGAACCACAAAAGGCCCGAATATCCATGTATTGATATTTAAAAGTCTGGGGCACCCGGTGGCTCAGTTGGTTGAGTGCCCAACTTCAGCTCAGATCATGGTCTCACGGTTCATGAGTTACAGCCCTGTCTTGGGCTCACTGCTATCAGTGGAGGGCCTGCTTTGGATCCTTTGTCCCCCTCTCTCTATGCCCCTCCCCTGCTCACACTCTCTCTCTCAAAAATGAATAAACATTTATTTAAAAAAATGATAAAAACCTAAAATTTCAAAGATATGGTACAAGCCTAACAAAACTCACCTTTGGACTTCATGTGCTGCCAACTGGAAACCTCTAAGGTAAAACCTACCTCTTCTCAATTCATAAACGGGCTTTAAAACCAAAGGTCTTAAGGCACTTAAGTAAAACCCCTCTTATTTATTCATGGAAGAGAACAGACTGAAATTCAGGTCTTCTGGCTCCCCCTGCAATTTCCTTACTTTCTATAGAGAGATTTCCAAGGATGTGTTCAGACAGGATTATAGGAGAAGGGAACACAAGTCAAATTAGGCTGGAGAAGAATCTTGTCTTCAAGTAAGAGTTTGTGTCCAAGAAATACATGAATTATACATTTATATATTTACATAGAGCCTATGATGTTGCCAGGTAGAAGTGTGCAAGGTGCCATGGTGTTTGAAGAAAGTGAGTAAATACAATATCTCATTGCTTTATTTTGCATTTCCCCAATTAATAAACATACTTTCAAACATTTACTAGCCATTAATTTCTACTCCTGAGAACTGACTGCATGTTTTGTCTACCTTTCTGTAAGTTGTTTTGCTTTTTTCTTATTGATGTATAGGAATTAAAAAATATTCTGCATGGTAATTCTTTGTATGTATCTTTTGCATATATCCTTTACATGCATCTTTTTCCATTTTTGGTTTGTCTTTCCACTTTCTTCATTGTGCTTTTTCATGAATAGTTCTTTATTTTTTCACATTTGCTTATCTTTTATTTTAAAGCATCTTTTGTGTCTTGTTGAAGAAATCCTTCCCTATCCCAGATCATGGAGAAATCTTCTTAAATACTCTTACAATGATTCCTGCCCCACCACCTCTTACATTTGTCACTAATTCATTTGGCATTGATTTTTGTATATAGCAATGATGGAGAGATAGAAGTTTACTTTCTTCCATATGAATAACTAATTGTCCTTGCACAATCTGTTGGGCAGTTGATCCTTTCCCCATCAATTTTCAGTGACAATTATGCAATAAACTCATGTTTATCTGTGTGGGTCTATTTGCAGAACATGCAGTCTGTTCTATCTGTCCCTTTCTTTCAATCCATGTTTCAATGCCATATTGTCTTAATTACTACAGATTTACAATTCTTCATTACTAGGAAAGCAAATCTCACTTTGTTTTACTTCTTTAAATGTGTTTTGGCACTTTCAAATAATTTTTTTTCTTTTGTATATATTTTTGAAATCAAGATGTCAAGCTTCACAAAATAAAATTGAGTAATTTTTATTGGAATTAAATTGAAGGAACAGATGAACTGGGGCAGAGCTGATCTACTTACAATACAGAATTCCAATTCATCAACATGGAAATATTGCTATTTATTTAATTATGTCCCTTATATAAAATAGTTACTCTAAATTCACAATAAACCTTCGCTTCACATGTAGAGCCCTCTCATCCAGCACACATACTTTACTTTTTATCTTCAAAATGTCTTGACTATTTTTATCTTTATTATTACCTTTTAATTTATCTAAGTTTGTTCAATTTTTCTACCTTCTTAAGTGGAATGTTTGGTTCACTAATTTTAAGGTTCATCTTTACTTTTACAAGCATTTAAGGCTGTAAGTTTTCCTGTAGTTACTGCTTTATTTGCATCAAACAAGTTTCTGTATGTAGAAATTTTCTTGAACTATAAATACTTTGTAACTTCTATTGTTTTTTTCTTTTTTATTAGAACTGTATTAATTATTCCAAAATACTTTATGACAGTTACTTTTGGGATATTGATTTTTAACATAATTACATTTTACTCAGTGCATATGAACTGTATCATCTCAGGTTTGCTTTTTGTTCAATTATTTTGAATATTCCTTGTGATTAGAAGTTATGTGTGTTCTACACTAGCGTAGGTCAGTGTTCTATGTATTTCCAATGTATCTGAGTTGTTAATATGCTAGTTTTCTGCATCTTGTTTTTTTGTCTGCTTGTTCTATGAAATACTGAAAACTGTAAGTTAAAAGGCCATGGTATAATTGTATTTATTTGATAACAGAGACTTTAAATTTCTACCAGAGTTTGGAAATTATACCCTGAATTATACTATTCTATTTGTGATTTTCGGTTTGCATACCTCAGTCATCAAGAACAATACAGGGGCACCTCAGTTGGTTAAGCTTCCAACTTCTACTCAGTTCATGATCTCTTGGTCTGTGAGTTTGAGCCCTGCATCGGGTTCTGTGCTGACAGCTCAGAGCCTGGAGCCTGCTTCCGATTCTGTGTCTCCCTCTCTATCTGCCCCTCACCCACTTATACTCTCTTTCTCTCTCAAAAATAAACATTAAATTTTTCTTTTAAAAAAGAACAATACAAAGACCTTAAAAGATTTTGGCTCTCATTTAAAAAGAATATTCCAGGGGTGCCTGGGTGGCTCAGTCGGTTAAGCAGCCGACTTCGGCTCAGGTCATGATCTCGCGGTCTGTGAGTTCAAGCCCCGTGTCGGGCTCTGGGCTGACAGCTCAGAGCCTGGAGCCTGTTTCAGATTCTGTGTCTCCCTCTCTCTCTGACCCTCCCCCTTTCATGCTCTGTCTCTCTCTGTCTCAAAAAAAAATAAATAAACGTTAAAAAAAATTTTTTTTAATAAAAAAATAAAATAAAAAGAATATTCCATTTTGATATGTTTCAATTCTACCTTTTACTTTTCTCTAACCTCACCAGAAATTTTTGTTAATTCTATCAAACCAGTATTTGCTTAGAATGATTCACATATTTACTGTTTTCTTTAAGCATCATTCTTTCTTGCACATAAGATTAGCCACCTGAACTCTTTCTTCTGCCTAGAGTACAACATTTAAATTTTCCTTTAGTAAAGATCTGTTTGTGGCAATTTTTTTCTCTTTCAAATAATTTTATTCTCAAATTTAGCACTCACTTAAAATAATAATGTATGCATCGATGTCCATTTTTCCTTTTGAAAATTAAACTATCTTCTAATTTTTGTTCACTGGGATGTAATTTTGATTTTGTTGAACTTACGATCGGGTATTTGTTTGCAGTATTCTGTGATTTCACTATGATAAGTCTACACATAACCATAATGTGACTGTGTGTGTGTGCGTGTGCGTGTGTGTGTGTGTGTGTGTGTCTGTATAAATACATTAGCTAAAATACCTTTTGTTATTTCTCAATTTTAATTGTTCACTTAAATGATCTCTTGGTTCTTACTCATTTTTGTCAGTCCATTTTTTTCTTATTTTTAGACATAATGACCTATATATATATATATTTTTTTGTTTGTTTGTTTGTTTGTTTGTTTGTTTGTTTATGTGTTTGATAATTCAAACCAGTATCTTAGGTCATAAAGATACGTTTGTATCTTTTGTGGTTTCTGCTTGTCTTCACTATTGGTATTGTTTCTTTGTAAGTTTTAAGAGTTTGCTGTTGCTATTCTTTTTGAAAAGCATGTTCAAAGGTAATATACATTTATTTCCACCAGGGACTCAGGGCATTACCAACCTGCAGAGATTTAACAAAAATCCTTGGCTTGAGATTTTTTCCAGACCATCTAGGTGGTGTGAATTTAAGCTAAAAACCTATAAAGACTAGCAGATGGTTATGAATTTTGATGACATATTTTGTTTTCTCATCCATCTTGTACTAAATTTTGAGAGAGGGAATTTTCTTCGTTATCTTATATGAGACTCTGTGTGTGTGTGTGTGTGTGTGTGTGTGTGTGTGTGTGTGTGTGTTTGAGTGACAGGATTTCTAGTTCATTCAGGGTGTAGCTTTGGGATTCCAGGTTTATCAGTAGATGAGGACATCTCCTATGTGACTCTCCATTAGAAATATGTCCTGAGCTTTGTTTCCTGTCTCCATGCGTATTTCCTACCAATCTGGGAAACTCAGGTTCACTGTTTGAACAAATTTTAGCAAGATGAAAGGCATTTTAGTGCTCTGCTTATCTCTTTTTAAAAAGAGTTAAATTTTTTTTTTTAATGTTTATGTATTTTTGAGACAGGAGAGACAGCATGAGCAGGGGAGGGGCAGAGAGAGAGGGAGACACAGAATCCGAAGCAGGCTCCAGGCTCTGAGCTGTCAGCACAGAGCCTGACACAGGACTCGAACTTACAAGCTGTGAGATCATGACCTGAGCTGAAGTCGGTTGCCCAACTAAATGAGCCACCCAAGAGCCCCTAAAAAGATTTTTTTCTATTTTTGAGAGAGAGAGAGAGCGTGAGTAGGAGAGGGGCAGAGACAGATGAAGACACATACTCCGAAGCAGGCTCCAGGCTTTGAGCTGTCAGCCTAGAGCCCGATGCAGGGCTCAAACCCACAAACCTTGAGATCATGACTGAGCTGAAGTCAGACACTTAACAGCTTAACCCACTGAGCCACCCAGGCGCCCCTGCTTGTCTCTTTTCATTCTCAAATTAACTTAGCTTTTGGTTTCCGTGTATTTCTTTCTTAGTCATCAAAATATTAAGAAATATTTTCTATTGTTTTCTCCATTGTTTTTCTATTGTTTCTATTTTCTATTGTTTTCTATTGTTTTCTATTGTTTCTATTGTTTTCTCCATTGTTCTCATGCAATGTATAAAAATACATTGCAACTGTTATCATGACATAGAATCACTCTTTAACCTATTTAGAAGTTTTAACTAAATCCCATCTTGTCTAGCATTGATTTTATCCTTCTAACTTTCAATTTTCCATGTCTGCCAGGTATTTCTTTGCCCCAACTTTATTTTTTAACTTTTACTTCTTATAAAAATTTAAAAAGTCTTATGACTGGGCACTGACTCATAATGAGAAAAGCCACTTCATACACATTTACCATAATGACTTAAAATTTTTAATTAAAAAATTTTGTTTATTTAAATTCAAGTTAGTTAATATATGGTGTAGTATTGGTTTCAGGAGTAGAACTCAGTGATTCATCATTTACATATAATACCCAGTGCTCATCCCAACAAGTACCCTCCTTAATGCCCATCACCCATTTAGCCCATCCCCCCACTCATCAGTTTGTTCTCTGTATTTAAGAGTCTCTTATTGTTTGCCTCCCTATTTTCAGCTTTTTTTTCCTTCTGTTCCCTTATGTTCATCTGTTGTGTTTCTTAAATTCCACATATGAGTGAAATCATATATGATATTTGTCTTTCTCTGAGTGGCTTACTTCACTTAGAATACACTCTAGTTCCATCCACATTGTTGCAAATAGCAAGATTTCATTCTTTTTTTTAAAGTTTTTAAAATGTTCATTTTTTTTTTATTTTTGGGAGAGAGAGAAAGAGAAGCAGAGAATCCCCAGCAGGCTCTATGGTGTCAGCACAGAGCCCAATGTGGGGCTTGAACTCATGAACCATGAGATCACAAACTCAGCTGAAATCAAGAGTCAGATGCTTAACCAACTGAGCCACCCACGCACCCCAAGATTTCATTCTTTTTGAATGCTGAGTAATATTCCATTGTATACATTGTTACCACATCTTCTTTATCCATCCATCAGCCGGTGGACATCTGGGCTCTTTCCATAATTTATCTATTGTTGATAGCACTGCTATAAACATTGGGGTCCATGTGCCCCTTTACTCTATCTTTTGGATAAATACCTAGAAGTGCAAGTGCTAGGTTGTAGGGTAGTTCTTTTTTTAATTTAAAAAAAAATCCATAGTGTTTTCCAGAGTGGCTGTACCAGTTTGCTTTCCCATCAATAGTGCAAAAGTGTTCCCCTTTCTCTGCATCCTCACTAACATCTGTTGTTTCCTGAGTTTTTAATTTTAGCCATTCTCACAGATGTGAGGTGGTATTTCATGGTGATTTTGATCTGTATTTTCCTGATGAGTGATGCTGAGCATTTTTTCATGTGTCTGTCAGCCATCTGGATGTCTTCTTTGGGAAAGTGTCTATTCATGTCTTTTGCCCATTTCTTTACTGGCTTATTTGGTTTTGGGGTATTGAGTTTGATAAGTTCTTTACAGATTTTGGATACTAACCCTGAATTAGATATGTCATTTGCAAATATCATCTTCCATTCAATAGGTTGCTAACCCTGAATTAGATATGTCATTTGCAAATATCATCTTCCATTCAATAGGTTGCCTTTTTCTCAAACTGTTCCAAAAAAACAGAAATGGAAAGAAAGCTTCCAAACTCATTCTATGAAGCCAGCAATACCTTGACTCCCAAACCAGACAAAGACCCCATTAAAAGGAGAATTACAGGGGGCGCCTGGGTGGCGCAGTCGGTTAAGCGTCCGACTTCAGCCAGGTCACGATCTCGCGGTCCGTGAGTTCGAGCCCCGCGTCAGGCTCTGGGCTGATGGCTCAGAGCCTGGAGCCTGTTTCCGATTCTGTGTCTCCCTCTCTCTCTGCCCCTCCCCCGTTCATGCTCTGTCTCTCTCTGTCCCAAAATAAATAAACGTTGAAAAAAAAAATTAAAAAAAAAGGAGAATTACAGGCCAATATGACTGATGAACCTGGATGCAAAAATTCTCAACAAGCAAACTGAAAGCAACTGTACATTAAAAGAATTATTCACCATAATTAAGTGGGATTTATTCCTGGGCTGCAGGGCTGGTTCAATATTCACATATCAATCAATGTGACACACCACATTAATAAAAGAAAGGATAAGAACCATATTCCTTTCAATAGGTGCAGAAAAAGCATTTGACAAAATATAGCATCCTTTTTGATAAAAAGCCTGAAGAAAGTAGGGACAGAAGGGACATACCTCAACATCATAAAGGCCATATACAAAAGACCCACAGCTAATATCATCCTTAAAGGGAAGAACCTGAGAGCTTTCCCTCTAAGGTCAAGAACACAACAGGGATGTCCACTCTCACTGCTGCTGTTCAATATAGTACTGGAAGTCCTAGTCTTAGCAATTCAACAATGATGACGACAACAACAACAACAAAATAAAACGCATATGAATTGGCAAGGAAGAAGTCAAACTTTCACTCTTCACAGACAACATGATACTCTACATGGAAAACCTGAAAGACTGCACCAAAAAACTGCTAGAACTGATACATGAATTCAGCAAAGTCTCAGGATATAAAATCAATGCACAGAAATCGACTGCATTTCTATACACAAATAATGAAGCAGCAGAAAGAGTTATCAGGGAATTGATCCCATTTATACTTGTACCAAAAATCGTAAGATACCTAAGAATAAACCTAACCAAAGAGGTAAAAGATCTGTATACTGTAAACTATATAAAGCTTATGAAAGAAATTGAAAAAGACACAAACGGAAAAACATTCCACGCTCATGGGTTGGAAGAACAAATATTGTTAAAATGTCTGTATTACCCAAAGCAATCTATACATTCAAAGCAATCCCTATCAAAATAACACCAGCATTCTTCACAGAGCTAGAACAAACAATTCTAAAATTTGTATGGAACTAGAAAGATCCCAAATAGCCAAAGGAATCCTGAAAAAGAAAATCAAAGCTGGAGGCATCACAATTCCAGACTTCAAACTGTATTACAAAGCTGTGTCATCAAAACCATATAGTACTAGCACAAAAACAGACACATAGATCAATGGAACAAAATAGAAAACCAAGAAATGGACCTGCAACTATATGGTAAACTAATCTTCAACAAAGCAGGAAAGAATATCCAAAGGAAAAAAGACAGTCTCTTAAGTAAATGGTGCTGGGAAAACTGGGCAGCAATACGCAGAAGAATGAAACTAAATTTATACTTTTTATTTCTTCTATTGTGCTCCATCACTTATTTTACACTATTTCTTTAAATACATTTCTCTCCCTCTCTCTTTTTTTTTTTTTTTTTTGCTGACTTTATTGCTAGTCATTTACACTTTCCTGTTGGTAATTTATAAATTCTATTTTAATTTTCCATTTCATTTTTTTCATTTTCTCTGACCTTTTAATCTGACACATACTTCTATGTTGCTATATGAAAATTCTTCCTAACAAAAACTGCATTCTTTCTCATAAAAATATTGCTTTCAAGCCCTGAATATCACAAATCCGTAAGAAGGGACTTTTAAAATGCTTTTACTTCTCTCCTTCCTTCCCCTTCTCCCATTCCTGGGTTTTATTAAAATTGTTTCTAATTTCTACTTCACTACTCTAATCCTGTGGCCATATACCAGTAGGCAGATTATCACTGCCTGAAGACCAACCCACTCTCCCTCCTTGGTGTCACTACTTTTTCTGTACCTTGGTAACTGCTTAGAGTTGAGCATCCTTGCAGCCTCTGAGGCCAGGGAAACAGGTACACTAACACAGTGCCTAGGTGGTCCCTTCCCATGGGAGTGAACAGTTCCTTGCTGATCTATATATTTTCATGGCTCAGAGTCTTTGACTCAGGGCTCTCCATGCTGGTATCTAGCCTCCTCCACCCTGATTTTCATTGTTAGAACCTTCACAGTTCTCAAGAAATCACTTGAAGCCCACTGTCTATCAGCTGCAGTAACGGCAGATTTAAAGGTGGAGACGTAGCAGGTCTCCTTCAGGCTACCACATTCCAAGAAATGTATCCTGTACCTTCTATAGCAAGAGAGGCATTTAAAACAAAAAGCTATATAATATTATAGTAATTATTTTACTAGATTTTAAAGTGTTACATCAATCAGATATAGATGGCTATCAGTAAGAAACCAAATGTGGCAAAGAAGAATGAAAAATAGTTCTTTAGCACTATTCCTGAACTTTAGTTGTGACCAATTTGAACAGGTGGACTTTAAAATTCTGGATCAGAATTTACACTAAAATTCTCTAACTCCTACCTACCTAACAGAATAACTACTGTTATCACTTGCAACATTTATTATGGGCCTAAAAACCTGAATGTAATGAAAGTTCAACTACCTTAAAAGGGAAGAAGGCATCAGCTTACCTCCCTTAAAAGCCATTCAAGTGACTCCCTCAAAAACCATTCTAATGGGAAAAAAAAACACAATAAATTGAGACTTAACTGTTTAAAACCAGTACATTAATGTGAATAAAATTTATCCTATCTCTAGGTTTTACTTTTTGTATTACCTGATGTTTATGCATATTTTATTGCATAAAGGAAAATTCACTCTTGAATTACTACAGAGGTAATAATTTTCATATTTTATATTGAAACATGTTTATATCCATTGATTTTATAGTATGTTCATGTCCATAGTTCACTTAGTGGAGGGTTATATTCAAGATCTCCAATCCTCAATTGTTAAACTGTTACTCTAAGAAAAAAAAAAATCAATAAACTTTTTATATATCAAAATTCCCTTACAATTTAAGAGAAAAAAAGAGCTAATTTTGTTTTCTATGTTAAGTCTCCTCTACATTAATATTACCAACTTATTCAAATAAACCCAAAAGGTGTAATGTAGGCATACTGAGAATACCAGAAAGAAATAGAGGGAAAAAAAGAAGAAATATTTGAGGTTGTAATGATGAGAACTTTCTAAAATTGATGAGAGAATCTGAACCACTTATCCACAAAGCTCAAAAAACACCAAGCAGGGTAAATGTAAGTATTCATATCTAAGTATATCATATTCACACTGCAGAAAATCAAAGACAAAGGAAAATTTTTAAAAGATGCTGGGAAGCAGGAAAAGACAGAAAGCCTTACCTGTAGAGAAATAAGGAAAAAAAAATTACATTGGACCTCTCTTCAGAAACGATACAAAGAAGAAGAGAGTGGGGGAAATGTTGGGGGAAAAAACCAACATGCCAAACTAGAAGTTCTATATCCAGAAAAATTATCCTTCAAAAGTGAATGGAAAATAAAGAACTTTTCAGGCAAAAAAAAAATTGAGGAAATATGTCATTAGTAGTTTTGCCTTGCAAGAAAGGTTGAAAGAAGTTCTTTAAGAGAAGGAAAATAATATAGGTCAGAAACTTGTACTTACATAAAGGAAAGTAGAAAGGGAATAAATGAAGACAAAATAAACAATTTATTCTTTTTATTCTTTTTTTAAACTTTTTAAACTTAATCAATCTAATAGATAACTGTTTACTCAATACAATAATAGGAAAACAATGTATTCCATGATTATGCCTTATGGATAAGTAAAGTAAATTATAGCAATGTTATCAGAGGTGGAAAAGAGAAATTGGGCATGCTTTGTTATAAGATACCTGCACCATCTGGGAATCAGTGTTGTATTATTTGAAAATAGAAGGAAAATTCTCCAGTTTGATAAAGAGCATCTACAAAAATCTACAGTTAAAATTATACTTAATGATGCAAAATTAGATGCTTTCTTCCTAAGATTAGAAAGGCAAGGATATCTCCTCTCATTGTTCCTGTTTAACAACGTACTGGAAATCCTAACTCATGCAATAAGACAAGAAAAGAAAATAGAAGGTATCCAGATTGAGGTGGAAAAAATTAAAGTGTCTCTGTTTGTAAATGACATTGTTTGCAAGTACCTCCATAGAAAATCACAAAGAATGACCACTGACAACAAAAACTCCTGGAACTAATAAGTGATTATAGCAAGGTTGCAGGATACAAGATTAGTATACAAAAGTCAGCTGCTTTCTGATATATACCAGTAATAAGCAACTGGAATTTTAAATTAAAAAATCATTTATATTAGTACCAAAAAAGGAGGGGTAAATACTTATGTGTAAATCTAACAAAAAAAATGTACTAGATCTGTAAGAGGAAAACTGTAAAACCCTCATGGAAGAAATCAAAGATCTAAGCAAATGGGGAGACATTCCATGTTTATGGATTGGTAGATGCAAGTTCTTCCCAACTTAAATTATAGATACAATAAATTCCAATCAAAATGCCAGGGAGTTATTTTGTGGATATCAACAAACTGATTCTAAAGTTCATACAGAAAGGGCAAAAGACCTGGGATAACCAATACAATAATAAAGAATAACAAAAATTGAGGATTGGACACTAAGATTTACTATAGATCATTAAGTAATGAATGCAGTGTGCTCTTAGTGAAAGAATAGACAAATTGATCAATAGATCAGAGTCAGAAGTACACCCACACAAATTTAATCAATTGTTTTTGACAAAAAATGGAAAGGCAGCTCAGTAGGGAGAGGTATTTTTCTTAGCCAATTCTGCTACAACAATTTTGTATCCACATGTAGCAATGCTAACCATGACATAAACACCCATGAAATGTTTCCTCCCCAAATTTACATGTTGAAGCCCTACCACAAATGTGGTTATATTTGGAGACAGAGCCTGCCTTTAGTAAGTAATTACAGTTAAATAAGGTCATAAGAGTGGTCTTAATCTGATAGGTCTGTGGCCTTATAAGAAGAAATCACTCTCTGCCATGTGAGGGCATAGCGGGAAGACAGAAATTACAGTTCAGGAAAAGAGCTTTCACCGGTAACTGAATCCTGCCAGAACCTTGATCTTAGACTTTCCAACCTCCAAAGTTAAGAAAATAAACTCCTGATGTTTAGGGCACCCAGCCCATGGTACTTTGTTTTAGACTGACCTATGGACAGATCTATGCCTTACATGAAAATTAAGCCAAAATGTCTCACAGACCTAAATGTAAAACACAAAGCTTTAAAACTTCTACAAGATAAGAGAAAATTTAAGTGAAATTGCGTTTGGTGATGAGTTTTAGATATAACACCAAAACTACAATCCGTGAAATAAGATATAGGTAAATTTGACTTCATTAAACTTAAAAACTTATGCTCTGTAAATGGTACTACTAAGAGAATGAAAAGACAAGCTGTAGATTAGGGGAAAATGCTTGTAAAACACATATTTGATAAAGGACTTGTAGCCAAAATATACAAAGTACTCTCAAACGTCAACAATAAGAAAACAAGCAACCCAATTATAAAAGGGGCAAAAGATCTGAACAGATACCTCATTAAAAAATATATACAATGATAAATAAGCATTTGAAAACATGCTCACATATATGTAATTAGGGAATTGCAAATTAAAACAAGCATGAAATACTACACATGCCTATTAGGTTAGCCAAAATTTAAAAAAAATTCATAATTTCAAATGTTAGTATGAATGTGGAACTTTCATTCATTGTTGGCAGGAATTAAAAATGGTACTGACACTTTGGAAGATAGTTTGATACTTTCTTATAAACATAGTCTTACCATATGATTCAGCAATTGTACTCTCCCCACAGGAGAGTATATCCCCACAGGAGTTAAAAACTTGCATCCACAAAAACCTGTACGTGAATGTTTATTGCAGGTTCTTCTTAACTGCCCAAATTAAAAACAATCATAATGCCTCTCAGTAGGTTAATGGGTAAACAAACTGTATATACACACAGTGGAATATCCTTCAGTCATGAAAAAATGAGCTATCAAGCAATAGAAAGACATGGAGGAAACTTAAATGCATATTAGTAACTGAGAGCACTCAGTCTGAAAAGGCTATATACCGTATGATTCCAACTATGGGAAAGTATAGTAAAGAAAGAAACTATAAAGACAGTAAAACAAACAAAAAACAGTGGCTGCCACTGATTAAAGGAGAAAGAAGAATAGATATGAATAGGAAGAGCACAAGAGATTTTTAGGGTGGTAAAATCATTCCATATGATATGCTAATGGTGAATATATGACATAATGCATTTGCCAAAACCCAAAGAATTTTACAACACAGAATGAATGTCAATGAAAACTTTAGATCAACTTTAGTATCAGCTTTAGTTCACAACAATATGTCAATATCAGTTCATCAATTATAATAAATGTGCCATGCTAATGCAAGATGTTAATAAGAGGGGAGACTGTGTATGAGAGTTAGGAGGTGTATGGAAACTCTACAAACTTCTTTAAAATTTTTTGGAAAATTGGGGGAAAAAAGTAAAAAAAAAAAATGCAAGTATTATAAACTGGCTTTTGATAAGGGAAAGGGACACCAAAAAGGAAGAGTGGCATAGTATGGCATTCTGTCCCATCTCTCTTTGAGATCTGTGATGGGCATCAGATTTAGAGTCCATTATGGCTCAGAATTTCTGGTGGGCATGGGATACAAGGGAGGCGGAAAAGTGGCATATCGTGATACTGGTGGAAACACCCTTGTGGTTGGCAAAGTTAAACTTCAGGAAGCCTCATTGTAAGGGCTTCTTTCAAGATTGTGTTCCTAAATCACTATCTGTAATTTTGTATTGTAAATTTGTATTTTTTTAAGGATCCCCTTGCCTCAAAATTATCAAAACTTTAGTCACCATAAAAACTAGAATGGACACATAAAGGAGAATAATATCCATATTTGATTTTCTGGTTCCACATTAAGAAAAAATAGGTGGCCCAGTGGGCGTCTAGCTTATTTTTTGTTCATATAGGCTTTTCTCTTGGCCTACTAATGTATTTTTTAATGTCTTACTGAACTGAAATTGCCCAGATTTATCTATCTTCTTAAGAATTCACCAAACTATGGGGTGCCCGGGTGGCTCAGTTGATTAAGTGTTGGACTCTTGATTTTGGGCAGGTCATGATCTCATGGTTCATGAGATTGAACTCCGTGTCAGGCTCTATGCTGACAGCATGGAGCCTGCTTGGGATTCTCTCTCTCCCTCTCTCTCTCGCTCTCGCTCTCACTCTTGCTCTCGCTCTTCTCTGTCCCTCCCCCACTAGTGCACACACGTGCGCACGCGCTCTCTCTCTCTCTCTCTCAAAATAAATAAATAAACTTAAAAAAATAAAAGAATTCACCAAACTGGAGCTCCCTGGGATATGAAAGATGAAAGCCAATAATTCAGACTTAAATCAGATTATGAGTGTCTTGAAAAATTATTAACAATATTTTAGGACAGCTTTTGCCACAAGAAGGAGTGTTGATATATTAATAGGTAACTTTATAGTACTACCTATTCAAGCCAGCACAGAATATTATCTGAAATAAAAGACAGGCAGTTGTCTCATCATCTTTTTGTTTGCTTGTTTCCTTTTGTTTCCAGGTAAGAGTAATTAGAAACACTTCCTATAGTATTAGAGAGAAACAGAAGGTCTATAAATACCTGTTAGATATTTTTATGAGCTTTTCTGCTTCTCTAAATGAATCATATGTGGGGCAAAACGGTGAGCTATTATTCAATATGCTGGGGCTAATGGGGCTTTAAATAAAATGGTAACAGAGCCTTAGAAACTAAATGTTTCTAAATTCAAAGAAATGGTTTGTCTTTACCAAGGAAAATAATATTTCCCTGCACAAGAGTAGAATTATCAGTATGCACATTTGCGTCCTGAGAATGCCATATAACAATGTCTTAACCATTAAAATTAATGACCTGGAATACAAGGGACCTAAATAGCCCTATTAAGTGGGAAAAAATTCTATCAATTCTCAAAAAGAGTGAAATAGATGTTGCACTTACCTAAAGCATACACTTAATGGAACAAAAAAAAAACAAAAAAACAAAAAAACAACAAAAAAAAACCCTGCCAAGTTACAGAGAATCCAAAACGTTTTTTAACTACTTTTAATTTAAAAACATATGAGTCTCAAAAGATGGCTTTACACCAACTTTAAAGTAACAGACATATATTTTTAAGGATCTAACATTGCTAGTGAATATTAATAACGTTCAGTTATTCCAGTGGTTCTCAACCGAGAGTGATTGTCTTCTCCAGGGTACATTTGGCAACGTCTGGAGACATTTTTGGTTGTCACAACTGAGAGGTGGTGTTACTGATAATCTGGTGAGTACCAGCTGGTAAACATCCTACAAAGTACAGGGCAGCCCCACAAGGAATGTCACTAGTGCCAAGGCTGAGAAGTGCCGGGACTACTACAAATAAATATCAAATTTATATAATCAGGGTTTGTGGTGCATCAAGAATTACAAACAATTTTGGATTCCCTACTTATTCATTTCATTCCCATATAACGTCAAGAATCCTTAGAGAATACTGTCATTGTGAGGACTGGGTCCCCTCCACGTGTTCTCCTTTGTTGTTTTCCTTCCATAGGGTAAAACTGTCAGTCAGCCTCAGAAGAGGTGGCCAAACTGAAGTTGGTCCTTAAAATCCCAGCCCTGGACTGTTCTCCAAGAAGGGTGTCTTAAAAATATATTGTCTGAAGATGAAGGAAGATATGTTCTCTCTCCTTAATCTCTAACTACTACCACCAAATCAAAGAGTATAAGGCTGTATGAAAGTGTTTGTTTTTTGACTCGGGGGAAAAAAACGAAGTAAGAAACAGTTCTTTCCTAATTCAACAATAATACCTAAAACTAGTTTTAGATAATAAGTATTCACAGTTTGTCAATATTCTTTACTCAAATATGAAAATGCATTAGGCCTGTAAGCAGCAGCAGAGGTAATATAAATGAGTGCTGATAGAGCTTATTAGTGGGCTGAATTGTGGTCCACCAAAAGATTTTCCCACCAAGAACCTTAAAATGTGGTCTTATTTTGAAAAAGAACCTTTGCAGAGATAATTTAGTTAGGATCTTGAGATAAGAACATGCTGGATGAGAGTTGGTCTTAAATTAAATAATAAGTGTCCTTTTTAGAGAACAGAAGTAGAGAGGACACATGGAAGATCCGTGATGTGAAAATGGAGGCAAAGATTGGAGTCATTTAGCTATAAGTCGAAAAACATCTAGAGCCAGCAGAAGCTTGAAGAGACATAAAATGTTTCTCCCAAAAGTCTTCAGAGGGAGTGTGGCCCTGCCAAAATCTTACTTTTAGATTTCTGTCTTCCAAAACTGTGAGAGAATATGCTTCTGTTGTTTTTAAGCCACGAGTTGTGGTAATTTATTATACCACTTAGGATACCAGGATACTAAGACAGTCAAAGACCTGAAAGATACGAGATGGCGCCAGGAGAGTATGCGCTAAGTCTAGGCAGCTCTGAAAGCTGGAGGATTAATATATGTGATACTGCCAGGTCATTTGAAGGAATGTCAATAAGGGCAGAAATGAGTGCCAGAATGTGCTGGATGTCTGTTGAGAAGGGTAGCAATCCATGACTGGATGCTCATTTGTGAGGAAGATAGCCAATGGATAGCTAGTGCCTGAAGGGGCTTGATTTCAACATGAAGCAAACTCAGGAGGTCCCAAATGGTGGACAAAGGTGGACAGTAGTAATGCTCTTTGTCAGGAGGAGGGCATCACTGTGAAATCTAAGAATCAGTTCCTGGGGGCCCGAACTCCACTCACCAGCTAGAATGAGGAGAAGATATAGGAGTGTGTAGGGGCATCTGGGTGTTAAATGAACCTGTTTCCTAGGGAAAGGTTCTAGTAATCCCTGAAAAATTATTCAGTGCCCCTTAATTCCCAGAATCCATTTGACTCCTTTAACACAATGTAGCTCATTCACAAAATGATACTCCAGAATTATGCATAAATTGCTGACTTTCATGAGGTTTTTCTAAAAGTGTTAAGATTGAAAGCATTATAACTACAGTTAACAGGAGATGGAAAAGGTGAGAGAGAGGCAGTAAAAAACAAAACAAACAAACAAACAAAAAAGACTATGGTAAAAACCACTGAGTAATAAAATGAAACAATTAAAAAAACTATTAAAAAATTTTCCCCTTATAAATATAGAATAATACCTGACACATTAGTAATCACTGCACTCTATAAATTTATTACTGAATGGATGAGCAAATTTATAAATGAATGAACAAGTGCTTTGCAGGAAAGAGAAAAGTTTGTACTCAGTTCTTTATCTAACAAATCCCAAACTGAAGGTATAATGCCAATGTTTGCTACTATGAATTTTTATTAAAATATATAAGTATCCAATGTAAATTATATGAATTCCAAAACTATTATCTTTACAAATTAAAAATTAAATCACATTTGGCTATATATGAAAACAAATCATTTGAGGTTCTAACAAATGTCTTTGAATATTGAATTTAAGAACCACTAAATAACCTATAATATATAATCAAAAGAGATAAAGATAACAATTTATCTCTTATGGAAATGTATGCAATAATGTGTTCACTATTCTAAGATTTCTAGTTATTGATATTGAAGGTTGTTGCTTCAAATCAGGGTTCCTTGAGTATATGATTTTATTTTAAAAACAAAAGCACTTGCAATCATTTCGGAAGAGGATCTGGGAATTTCTTACAAAGCTAAGCATAAACCTACCTATGCCATGACTTAGGAATTCAACTCTAGTGAACTTATCCAAAGAAATAAAAATATTTATTTCCCAAAACGCAGTTACAAAAATGTCACACTAGTTTCATTTTTGATAGCAAAATAATGGGAACAGCCAAGGTGTTCATCAAAGGGTAGGGGGATAAAATGAAATATTACTTAGGAATAAAAAGTAATGAACTACCAATACACTAGAAACCACAGGTGAATCTCATACACATCTGAGAAGAAAAGAAAACTTTACAAAATGGTATATATAGAAAGTATATTTCCATTTATATCAAGTTCAAGAACAGGTAAAACTAACCTATGGTGGAAAACATAAAAATAACAGTTGCTTCTAGAGGGTTGGGGAAGGATTCATTGTGAACAAGAAGCACAAGAAAAGTTCTGGGGATAATGTTCTGTTTGTTAAAGGCTATGCATTTTTAAAATTTATCTAATTGTACATCTAAAATTTGAGTATTTTATTATCTGATTTTTTCCTCAAAAGAAAGGAAAAATCTCCAAGCAGATATTGAACTCTAATGGTATGCATGCTATAGTGCTTAGGGGTATAGTGTACTGGTATCTTCAACTTTGAAATGTATCAAAAATGGACTGATGGCTGGTAGACAAACGGATAATGAATGTATAATAAAGCATACATGGTAAAATACTAATAACAGAATCTAGACGGTGATAATATAGGCATTAAAATATTTCAGTTATTCTATAATGTAAAATTTTTCATAATAAAATGTAAGGGAAAAATTAAAAGCACTTTTCATAGTTCATGTTTCCATTTTCTAAAACATTCACAGTGGGAATGCTTAAAAATCATGTAAAAATATTTTATTTCCATAGAAACCAAAATGATTTGCATAATTCTATTTCACTATAAACTTATATTCAATTTAGTTTGTCTGTTTATTAAGATTGGTCATGTTTTTGCTATTCCTTTGTGTTTTCCAGTTTTTAATTATAATCAGATAATATGTTCTGATCCTTATAATCATGGTTAATTTTATAAATATATATTACATTAAAAATTTCTTGATATAAATAGTTGATACATTAGCCAAATGAGGATGACCTGAAGGATTTCAATTTGAGCATTTTCTTGAGGCCACTGAAAGCAATTTATGTGGAGCTGGGGTGAAATGGTAAATTTGCAGGTAGTCACAGTTCTATTTCATAATTCCACTACAAGAACATATGATGACCTAAATTTAAACATTTATTCTCATTTTTGTAATGATGGCAATTGAGTGCAGAAATATAGTCCACAAAGTTCCTTTCACAGTTTTTTCTGAAGTAACTGCATAGTCAGCCCAATCTGTGAATCATACAGGTGCATATTCCCTGATACTTCCTAGGATAATTTGAAGGTACCACATGATGTTGATACTGAAGATCAACTTGTCATAATCTCATGTCATCACCAACATTTTATGGTAGTTTAAGAAGACTTTCAAAGGGGGATTAGCTTAGAAAGTTTTTTGTTTTTGTTTTGTTTTTGTTTTTTTATTCACTATTAGTCAACAAGAACCTGCTGACTACATAATACTGCATTTATAGTTGGAAACTTTTCTGATTTCTTTCACTATTGGTTATGGCATTATGCAGACCCTTAAAGCCATTTATGTATTTTGGATTATCGTAAAGCCATTTGTGGAATATTAAACAGGTGTTTTCTTATATTACACAGCTAAAAGAGCACATTATACTTCGGAGGTAATAAACAGTAATATGTGGAATCAAACTCTTGTAGAATCTCCTCTCTTATTCATTAAAATATCACTTCCCTGGCTATTCTCTGTGAGAGTTAGCAACAGAAAGAACAAAAGAAATGGCATATTACATAGTAAATTTAAATGACTATTGAAATAAAGGTTTGAATTTCAGATAACTTGGGGTAAATTTCAAGACCAAATTACAAAAATGGTATAAGATATAAGTACAAAATAAATCTAAAATCAATGATTATGGTTGTGGGATAACATTTTGGGTTACATTTGTATTATTTATATTTAGTTTCTCCCAATGAGGGATTTTAACATGATTTAATAAACTTTTAATGTAATGATATTTTTAATGTAATTGAAATGTTATATTGTGACCACCATTATGAGGAAAAGGGAAGGAAAGTAGGAGTAAATGTGCAACCATTACATCACAAGTGGAGTCTATCCTTTTAGGTGTATATTGCTCTGTAATTGCTCATATTAAGCATTCGACAAGGAGGTCTGAACAGATTGCTCAATATACACTAATATCCTCTTGCAAGGAAATGGCTAGTCCATTTCATTTTCCTCTATCTTATTGTCCCTTCTATATTTCCCACTGGCATTTCAGCATAAAGGGAATATTTTTACTATCTAAAAACAATAAACTAATAATAATGAATAATGCAAATACCAAGAAAATTAAATTCTGCTTAATAACTGTCATATCAATTTCACTTTAAAAGCCACTCCCTAAGGTTGTATTTCTTAAATTAAAAAAAATATATAATGTCTATTTATTTCTGAGAAAGAGAGAGACAGAGCATGAGAGGGGGAGGGGCAGACAGAGAGAGGGAGACACAGAATCTGAAGCAGGCTCCAGGCTCTGAGCTGCCAGCAGAGAGCCCAACGTGGAACTTGAACTCACAAATTGTGAGATCATGATCTGACCCGAAGTCAGTCGCTCAACCACCTGAGCCACCCAGGAGCCCCTAAAAATTTTTTAAAATATTGATTTATTTTGAGAGGGGAGGGAGGGACACAGAGAGAGAGAGACAGAGAGAGAGAGAGAGAGAGAGAGAGAGAGAGAGAGAATCTCAAGCACACTCCATGTGCATGCTTAGCATGGAGCCCAACATGTGGTTCCATCTCACAAATTTGAGATCATGACCTGAGCTGAGATCAAGAGTAAGATGTTTAGTCAAACTGAGCCACCCAGGTGCCCCCCAATTTTTTAATTATAAATGATATTGACACATTTGGCAGTTTAGAAGTAATTCCATCATTCTATAATTACATACTTTTTTCTAGTAATACACATGCTATACAAATAACACAAGGTTATATTTAAATAGAGGTTAATAAATGTGATCTCATAGTGGTAATTTCTTAAAATTCTCTTTCCCTCTTTTTCAATTTTCATATTGATTCCCTCCTCTCCTACAGATCCTGAGAACTGATTAAGCTGAAATATCTGTTATAGCTGCATGTAGCCATGAAGTCAATATCTCATAATTGTCTATACAATTCTCAGTTCTTCACATAATGCATAGTCATATGTTAGTCACTATGCTTAAGCGTCATTTATTCTTTACCTCCATTTTATTTCCTGTTACCAGGCTTTCTATGCTATTTCAATTCTGTTCTTTCTTCCATGCTTCTTCAGGATCTCATTTTTCCAACATTACTTTTTGTTTATTTATTTTGAGAAAGAGAGGGAGAAAAAGAGAGTGCATGAGCAGAGTAGGAGCAGAGAGAGAGACAGGGAGGGAGAGAATCTCAAGCAGGCTCTGTGTGTGATGTAAGGGTCGATCTCAGGAATCACAAGATGATGACCTAAGTCAAAACCAAGGGTCAGACAGTTAAGGTTGACAGAGCCATCTACACATCCCTCAAATGCTATTTTATTTGCCAATGTTTTTCTCATTAGTTCTTTCCCTTCTGCCTTGAAGAGTACTCTTATTCTTAAATTTGAAAAATCTTTTATATTTTTTAAAATTTATTAATTTATTTTTGAGAGTTAGAACAGGGGAGGGGCAGAGAGAGAATTCCAAGCATACTCTGTGCTGTCAGCATAAAGATCCACATGGGGCTCAATCCTAGGAACCGTAAGATCATGACCTGAGCCAAAATCAAAAGTCAGAGGCTTAACCAACTGGCCCACCTAGTTACCCCTGAAAAATCTTTTTAAAAAATTTTTTTCTTATGTTTTATATTTGAGAGAGAGGCAGGGAATGAGTAGGGGAGGGGCAGAGAGACAGAGACAGAATTCAAAGTAGGCTCCAGGCTCCAAGCTGTCAGCACAGAGCCCGACGTGGGGCTCAAACTCACAAACCGTGAGATCGTGACCTGAGCCAGTCAGACACTTAACCGACTAAGCCATCTGGGTGCCCCTGAAAAGTCTTTTTTAAACTCTTCTTCCTTCAGGGTTACTTATTTCTTTTCTGCTCCACCACTATCTCAACTTCTTTTTAATCCACCTCCTGAAATTCTGGTTATGGCTCTGTTTTTAATGCCGAACCCCATGTTCTTTTCTAAACCTTTATTTTTCTTGATCATTGTGTATTACATAACTGAAATGTCATGAGTCTTAAATCATTCTCCTTTTATTTCCTTATTCTAGTTTATTGCCTACCTGTTTGATAACTCTGTAATCTGCTGTCTCTTTAATCACCCTTTCCCTCATCTAACCATAAATTTTGGTATTTCCATTGTGTAGACTGCAACTTACTTTTTCTGTACCCTAATTTTCAGCTGATAAGCACTACTATCATTTATTTATAGTAATTATTTGCTTTTTTATATGAACAAATTTATTTTAAAAAGGTAGCCTTATATTACTATTGCAAATGGACATAACGACATTTTCATAATTAGGTGGAAACTATATTAGTTTACTGGAACTACCATTATATATACCACTGACTGAAGGGTTTAAACAATAGGAATGTATTTTCTTAGTTTTAGAGGCTAGAAATCCAATATCAACATGTCAGTAGGTTTAGTTTTTCTGAGACCTAATTAACTTGCAGATGGCCACCTTCTCACTATGTCCTCAAGTGGTCTGTGTGTATGTACATCGGTGGTGTGTCCTTTTGTGCCTAAAGTTTCCCTTTTTATAGGACACCAGTCAGACTGAATTAGGTCCCCCCCAATAACTATTTTAACCTAATCATCTCTTTTTTAAATTATTTTTTTCAGTTTTATTGAACTATGATTGACAAAAGTTGTGCATATTTAAAATGTGCAATGTGATGTTTTGACATATGTTTACATTGTAAAACAATTATCCCAAACTAATTAACATACCCATCACTCCCAATAGCTACTTTTTTTGTGTGTGTGGCAAACACTTCAGATTCTACTTTTTTAGTAAATTTCAAGTGTATAATAATTATTGACTAAAGTCACCATGGTATACAAAGAAGACATACAAATGTTCAACAGGTACATGAAAAGGTGCTTGACATCACTAATCATCAGGGATATACAAATCAAACCACAATGAGGTATTACCCCAAACCTGTTCGGATGGCTATGATTATCAAAAAATGAAAAGATAACAAGTGTTGGTGAAGGGATAGAGAAAAGAGGACCCTTGTGTACTGTTAGTTGGCATATAAATTAATCACTATGGCAAACAGCATGGTGGTTCCATAAGAAATTAAAAAGAGAACTACCATATAATCCAGTAATCCCACTCCTGGGTCTATACCCAAAGGAAATAAAATTGCCATCTCAAATATCTTCCTTTCCATTTTTATTGCAGCATTATTCATTGTAGCCAAGATATGTAAATTACGTAAGTGTCTGTTAACAGATAAGTGGATAAAGAAAATGTGATATATATACATACATATAAGTAAATATTATTCAGCATGAGAAAGAAGGAAATCTTGCCATTGCTGACAGCATGGATAGAACTTGAGAGCACTTCGTTAAGTGAAGTAAGTGAGGCAGAGAATAAGAAGTACTGCAAGGTATCACTTTCATGTGGCATTTCTCTTATGCATATAATGGAATATTATTCAGCTTCAAAAGAAGAAATCTTGCCATTTGTGACAACATGGATGAATCTGAGGACATTAGTCTTAATCACCTCTCTAAAGGCCAGATCTCCAAATAGGGTCATACTCTGAAGTAGTGGGTATCAGAGATTCAACATACAAATTTTGAGGAAAGACAATTCAGTCCATAGCAGTAACTATAAAAATAACCATAATGATTGGGGCACCTGGGTGGCTCAGTTGGTTAAGTGTCCAACTTCAGCTCAGGTCATGATCTCAGTTTGTGGGTTCAAGCCCCATGTTGGGCTCTGTGCTGACAGCTCAGAGCCTAGAGCCTGCTTCAGATTCTGTGTCTCCCTCTCTCTCTGTTCATCCCCTGCTCATGCTGTCGTTGTCTATCAAAAATAAATAAACATTAACAAAAAATTTAAAAATAATCATGATTAAAATCTAGATTGATATTTTATCTTCCTCATAGGTTCTAAATCTGAGATCTGCACTTACTATTTTTGAAAAAAACAATGGGCAAATGTAGACATGTTAAAGATATAGCAGCAGTTAAGTTGAGACTTCAGGTAACCTGAAGGATCAAAAGATCATGGATAAGAAAACAACATTCTCACTGGGTAAAAAATGTCACATCATGTCAGTTCAAGCAGTACCTAAAATCATTTCCCATATCACCAATGGGAAAGATTACATTTACTCTGAATCATTGAATGTCTGAATTATTCAATCTCATGGATTCTGTTTTTATCCCTAGTGAATAATGCCCATCCTCTCTTCCTTACCTGAAGTTTTGTTAACCTAAATTGATTTATGTATGTATATATATGTTTATAGAATTTTGTAATTTATAATATGTATCACATAAAATTGATGTGCTACTGCTTAATCTTCTCAAAAATAATACATCCCAAAAGAAATTAAAAAAATAGTAAAAATAAAATTGCCACTGTATGATTTCAAATAATCTCATCTAAAGAGAAAATATGGAAAATACATAATCACACAAGCAGGACTATCCGCTAATTTACGAATAGTCTCAGATTTTAAAAAGTCATGTATAGAAGATGGATGACAAGATATATAATAAAAATGAATTGAAAAAAGTTAGTAAAAACACAGAAAAATTATTTCTAGAATTGGCAAAATTTCAAAGTAAATGTGCCAAAAATGCTAATTTTTAAAAGGGCAGAATTTAAATCTGTTCATGTATGTATTTAAAAACACACATGCATATACACACACACACACACACACACACACATATATATATATATACACACACACATATAATTAAAGTTATCTACTTATCTATATTTGGATAGATTACTGCTCAATGTAGTATTAAGAAATAACTAGGAAAACATGATGCTTGTTTTGATTCCAATTCTTCTTCAAGGGGTACATATTTAAAACTGGAGAGTAGAGACAGTGAAATAAATAGAAATTTTACGTTAAATTTGATTGAGGATACAGTAAGAACTAGTCTTTAGTTTAGGGGAGTTTATACTTGTAGGTTAGACAAGGAGGTAAACACCAATACCCAAATCAACATGAACAATAATAATACATCTAATAAAAGTTTTGAAATGTCTATTGATGCCTCTGTTTGTTTCTCAAACATAGTTACTGAACTTAGTGTGCCAAAGTAACTGTCCTCCACCTAAATCACATTTCCTGGGAAAATGCGGAAGTAAGGAAAAAGATTTACCTGAAGCAGAATATGTATGCAAAATCAAAAGTATACAGGATAACTGCTATTGAGAGTGTTTAAAGGAAGTTGGGAAGGTTGTGAAGTCAGCCTAAGATTGGTATCTAAGTTTGAATATAGATCTAAGCAATCCTAGGTTGAGAGATAAGAATAAAGAGGAACTAGTGCTGGCCAAATGGGGATGGCAAAAAGAAAGGGACCCTGAGTAGGCAATATGTATCTTTAAAATGTTTACATTCATAAACTCATATATTGGTACATAGGGAACATCTAACACACATTTATAAAATGAATGGCGAATGCTTATTTCAATTCAGGTCTAGGACGGTTTATAATGACTTACTTGAAGTTACCCATTGAACTAGAATCCAGTATTTTTTCAATTACCTTAAGTAAAGAGATTTTTCACGTCTCTTCAGAACTAGTGAAGGTCCAATTTGTGTGTGTGTGTGGAAAAAGTAAGGGGGAACAGAAGACTGGATGAGCAAACTTTGAACCAACAGGGAGCATGTATGAATTTCAGAAACAGTATATGGATAAGATTGATTTTCACATTTGGACAAGCATCAGAAAGCATTTTTAGCTAGATGATTTGTGAGAACATAGAAACGTGGAGCCAGAATTTTCCCTAACAACAACTCATGCTGATCCAAACTTATAAGGCAGATCAAGGAAAGATCCTACAAATGCCAATTCTTGATTTTAACAAAGTATTTGAGGCTCATAGGTAAAATTAGAGGTGATAACCTGAACCAGGAGTTGGCAAAGCATGCCTCTGGGCCAAATTCAGTGCACAGCCTGCTTTTATACAACTTGTGAGCTACGAATGATTTGTTATATCTTTAAAGGTTGTTTAAAAAAATACATAAAAGACACCCTATGTGGCCCACTAAGTCTAAAATATTTACTATCTGGCCCTTTACAGAAAAAGTTTGCTGACCCCTGACCTAAATAATTTCTGAAGTTCCTTCTAGCTCTAAAAGCTAACTTTTTAAGGCATACTCCCCTTGAAATGATTGCACTATTGTCAGATTTATCAAATAAAATGCAGGACATCCATTCAAATTTGAATTTCAGATAAACAACCAATCATTTTTTTAGAATAGCATGTCCCACGAAATATTTGGGACACACTATACTAAAAAATTATTATTTTTCTGAAATTTAAACTTCACTGGGAAGCCTGTATTTTATGACTACAGATATATGTGAATGCTCTGGGAAAATTTTGTACTTAAAGTAGATTGAGAGATTTGTCCAAAGGGTACTGACATACAAATCACCTAAACCTAGGTCTAGAGGGAGTGTTTATTGAAAGGTTGTAGACCTTTCATGGGTCTTTGGACCCATGTATGGCATGCTTATATAAATGCGTAGGATAAAGGTCAGTTTATACTTATATAAACTACATAGCAGGGGCAAAAATCTCTAGAAACAGTAAAGATCATTTTAAACTTAAGACGGTCTAATCAGTGTAACAATTGATAGTGACAGACAAGAAATGACGATAGAGAGGCACAGTTAACAATTAATGAGGTATATCAAGGCCAGGAGGACATTATTTTCTTCCCTAAAGCGAGGGTGACTTTTGTTATTTACTACATCACAACTATGTAGATAAGAATTATTTTTGTGAAATGTGCTGAGTGTACAGAGTGTGTTTGCACTGGAGAGGAGTACTTTCTAAAGTTTGAAACTGTCACATAATTTTAGAAGAGTAAATAAAAACAAAACCAGTCTCTGAAGATAGATGGAAATATGCTCACTAGAAGGGATTTTGAATATAGTATTCAAATATGTAATTTCAAAACAATGTGAATAGTGATATGGAACAAGGATGGATCAGAACAGAAAAGGGATCAGTGTGATATGTACAAGACCTGATAAATATATTTGTAAGTTAATATAAGTGATCGTATTTATTGAATGTGATGAAAACCTGTATATGAATAGAATAAATAGAGTTTATCTAAAAGGGTCACAATTACCAACAAAGTTTCTAGCTTTGAGTTAAAAAGCAAAAGAAAAACACTCTAATCCAGAGATTTATGGAGCATTGATGTAGGCTGTTGATGCCTTAAAATACATAGTGAAACATTAGAGGGCATTTCAAATGATGTAAATGAAAATTAACCTGATATATGTGAATTACATATTTTTTTAATAATACAAATGGGCTTGAAATGAAGGGAACATTGCTTTACAATAGGGAACAATTCTATACAGATATGCTTTGGGCTTTCAAACATATGTTCAAACATCTGAACAATGGTATGGTTGAATTCACAGACTCTAATTGTGTCCAGAGTCAGCCATTCATCATTTTTAGCAATTTTCAATGTTGGCTATTTTCAAGTGATTGCACAGTAATATTTTTGGATATTCATACATAATGCCTTTTTATCACCTCTACAAAAAGTGAATTATAAGTCAATTTAACTTGAAAATGTGTATAGTTCTCAAGTTTCTATCTAGTAAAGAAATACAAAAATATAGAAGCTCGTTGTACAAGAAAGAAAACTCACACTGAAAAAAGACTCCTAGATTTTTTGCCTTATTTTCCTTTTGTTTTCATTCTTTGCATTGACTGTGTACAGGTTCTTTCTGGAACATAGTTTTGGCACTGCACATGCTAGTTTGAATAAAGGAACTAATTTTAAGTGGCTCTTTTGCATTTTATGCCAAGAAAATGTCAGATGTACTGCACATGGAATCCACAGCAGATACAGCTTTTAGATTCCCTCTTAATCTGGTGTTAGAAATTTGTGGGGGAAAAAAAAGCATTACTGAAAAGCTCAGACAATAGAAAACCTTAGTAGATGTTTTGTGTTTTCATTAAAGTGCATTTAGTTATTATTTTCTATCTTTCATTTACATTAGTAAAATGTAGATAGAAATATAAGTACATAACTCTGCATGGAAGCACACATTCCGCAGGACATCCTTCCATATATTCTGGCTTATGATTACACTAAATATATACTAATATTTATATATTAAAAATATGGTTAAGTAAAAATAAGAAAGTATCATAGAAAATCATAAACATACCATGAAAAGATGTGATTAGATGTGATATTATAGATCTTCTAAACATAATTGCCAATCAGAATTACAGAATGAGGTATATGCGGTTAGAGCACAACTACGGGATTCACATTCATGTTAAAGGCATTCAATATTTGAATAATGAAATAGTATGAGCAACAAAGTTAACTGGTAAGACTAACTCTGGAGCAATGTGCCATTTGAAAGGCATGTGATACATGTTATAATTATGCCAATAAAATAGAAATAACAAGTAAAGTTTCTCAAAAATTTTAGAAAATTTACATAATGATTTCAGACCTCCATTCTACTTTAAAAGACTGCAAGTTATTTCATTTTCTTTCTTCTGAATTCAATTATAGAAAGCTCTAGAGGATAATCTTCAGTGGTTTGTGATACTGTAATTGAGCTCAAAATTTAGTTGAGCTGCTCAATATTTTTTAAAGGGTAAAAATACCTATGAAATATTTATGAAAATTAAGGGTTATTTTCTTTCTTTTTCAAGTTTTTATTTAAATTTTGGTTAGTTAACATACAGTGTAATATTAGTTTCAGGAGTAGAATTTGGTGATTCAACACTTACATATAACACCCAGTGGACATCACAAGTGCCCTCCTTAATACCCATCACCCTAAGGGTTATTTAAAAATTTTTTTCAGGACAAGGAATTCTATGTTCAAAGGCTTAAAGATATACCAAAAATATTTTGCCCAGCTCTTGTGTTGCTATGTTTAAAATCCTATGATAGCCATAAGGAAGAATCGTAGGAAATACTTGTTAGTTTTATTTTAAGCATATTTGTAAATAGTGTAGTCTAAATATTTTAGACTTTTTCTACAAAAGGAGAGAAAAATAAATATAAGTGTTATGAGTTCTTCAACAAACCAAAGTTAGGAGGGCTGCCTGAATATTCAGGGCACAGATTGAAATGAATATAAAATTTGAAAAGCGTTCAAATTCAGAACTAGTTGGGTTGGTAAAAAGTCAGAGATTGAGTCTTTAAATTGTTATAGAGGGAAAGCAATCTTTGATTTTTTTTTCTTTTTCCCCTAAATACCATGATATTTACTTAACATGCCTAAATAGCTTCATGATTATTTAGTTATTTCCAAAAAAATATTTCTCTCTAAATTAAAAAAAAAATTCCTTCCATATTCATGTACTATGCTAAATGCCTGAGTTAGAAAGATAAAAAATTCAGTTTCCTCAATATTTTACATCTAGGAAGAAGACATCAGAAAATATACCATGAAAATACAAGACAGGAAACACAACAATAAAGAAGGGCACACAATACTATGGGAATGTAGAATGAGAAGCCAAAAAGGTGGTTGGGCTGTGATGACAAAAACACCGCCTTCCAGAAGAAAATTACAACTGATCAAAGTCTTTAAAGAAGAAAAGTAATGAAAGCAGGTTGAGAAGGATATTCCACACAGAAGAAAAGCTGAAGAAGTACAAATACTTTAGTATAATTGGATTACAGCTGTGGATGGCAGGAAGTTGGAGGAAAACAAAACCAGATAGGTAAGCAGGTATCAGACTATGAAGGGCAATGTATGTCAGGTAAAGGAATGTGTCTGGAAGAAGAATCCAGCATCGATCTTGTGAATCTAAGAGGGCAAAAAGAGACATACATTGGGATCGCTTCTCAGCCTTTTGGCTCAGATCAAGTGTGAAGAGACATACATTGGTGTGGCAGATGCTGTGAAGCTCTTGCTGTCAAACCTTGCTGCCTTCCTTTCCCCACCTGCGTTGATCTCAAATGTGCTTCCTTAATAAAATACTGCTTTATAATCTCTGCCTAGGATTCTGCTCTCTAGGGAACTCATCCTGTAACAGTTGGGTAGCAGAGTAAGAAAACGGCCTGACTAGCAAGCTTTCTGGCAAAGTGAAGAGGAATCCCTGCTGTTGAAGCAGTTTCCAAGGTTTCCCCTAAGTCCAAGTCCACAGCAATGGCTAAGCAGAGCACAAAAGGTTTCATGTGAGAGGCTGATCTAGGTGTCAATAAATTTCAGAGCTAAAATGGGCTCTCAAATTAATTCTAATTCTGCCACTTCGAGGACAGAGAAAGTGCAGGTCAAAAGAGTCATGATTGTCCTAATGCTATATAACTAATTATGGGCTGGGCTGAGACTAACTTCTGTATCTTTCACTCCCAAGCTACTACCTTTTTCATAAACCTATGCTTCTCAAATGGATGTGTTCCCAGGAATCTGCATCAGCATGTCAGATTCGCTTGCAGTCACAGAAGCATGACAGTTCCTGGAGAATGATTTCATTTACTCTTTATACCACAATGTGTATGTTGTAGAATGCAAAGAGCATGTGACTTTTAAGATTAAAGGAATAAGAGATTCTCAAGATCATTGGATTCAGCTTTGCCTTTAGAATCTTTTTGGGTAGGGTTGACTCTTCTCTGCCACTAGGGATAAAGGGGTGTAAGTATTGGAAAAGAACTAACTGCAGGAAGAAAGACTGACATTCCTAGGTACTGGATTCTTTTCTATCTTTATGATAATACAACAGCATTTATTGGAGGACTTTTCCTGTTTCCTCAAATTTCTTAGTAATTTTTTAAGTTTATTTATTTTGAGAGAGACAGAACACAAGCAGGGAGGGGCAGAAGAGAGAGAATCTCAAGCACACTCCATGCTGTCAGCACAGAGCTCAATATGGGGCTTGATCCCATGAACCATGAGATCTTGACCTGAGCAGAAATCCAAGAGTTGGCTGCTTAACTGACCAAGCCACCCAGGTGCTCCTCAAATTTCTTATTAAAGTCTCTAAACTGCAGATTAATAATTACCTCCCATTTTAAAGAGAGATATTAAACATATCTACGTAATACATGCTAAGAGGAGATCAATTGGTTCAGCTACCATCACCCCCAAAATCTATGAGAGAAAGCTAGAGATTTGTTATATATTTTTCAGAAGTCTTTAAGAGCAGAAAGCAAGGTGGCATATATCACCCCAACTCCAAATCAAGCGAGGAAGTCTCAAAAAGTATCACTCGGAAATTGTGGATTGCTAAATGCATGCTAGCAAAGCTGAAGCAATTTGTAGAATGCCTTCTGTTCCTATCTTGTGCAGATTTCTTAGGAGAATGTGATATGTAGTCCCAGAGTTTGGAAGCAGGGGATGAGAACTGAGGCTTGGGAGAAGCTAAAAGGCAGTCAGCAGTCTGGAGCAATCTGCAAAGTTAGTGAGGAGAAAGAGGATTCACCCTGGGTTTATGTGTGCTTCCACTTGCTGACAGGACAGTGGTGCCTGAGATTTTCTGAGCTCCAACTGACAATAAGGAAGGCCGAAGATAAATAGGCTTGAGTCATCTAAAGATAACCTTTTCCAAAAAGATATTTACCTATCAGGTACACCAGTCTGAAAGGGTAGAAACAAATTTCCCAGATAATTGCTAAAGGGAATTTACAAGAGATCAGATGAGAGTGCCCAACCTACAGCAGGGAAGCGTGTTGTAGGGAATCACCAACAACCATGGATATACCTGAGATGTCAGAATGCATTTGCTGCCACAATAGAAGTATAATTAGCATCTACTAAGGATTAAGACTTTTGGTGCTTTTCCTGATTCCTTCTACCCCTGATCTGACCCAGAAGACTCTAGTTTCAGAAAGGAGGGTTTCAAAGGGAGGAACAGAGAGGGTGGGGCAGCTGCACATTGGGTTTGGGAATAAAAGTGGATTAACTACTTAAATTAGATTAGACTTTTTAATACCTGCAAGTGATCTGAAAGCTTTGGGATATATCCAGGTTGTCTCAAAATAAGGGGAAGAGAAATCTGGTAGTAAGTATCTGAAGTTGGTGCTGGAAGAAATTACATTATTTCTGGGTGTAAACCTACAAGTCAGGTCATTTAATAAACTAAATTCATTAGTATGTCAATGTAGGTGGTGTTGTCTGAGACATACTCTATTTTTTAAGGGAGATTTTAAAATAGAAAGGTATGATAGTTAAAAAACATTTTTTGGCATCAAACACAGCATGGTTTAAGTTCTGGCTTTGCCCATTACTCATAACCCAGGCAAATTACTTTTTCTGTGTCTCAGTTTCTTCATCTGTAAAATGGGGATATTAATAATTTACACATTTTGTGGCATATTCCCAGTGCATTATAATTCTTCCTTCTTGGACAGCTGGTTTATGATCTCCCCTCAGCAGTCAGGCTCATACAACATAGCTTTGGCCAGAGCGATTGGACTAGCGCTGGTCACTTTGGTCACATGTCTCTAATCTAGATTTTGATCCAAGACAGATTTAGCCTCTCCATGGGGAAAGGACTCTACAATGTTGATTCAAAAGCCACTGTCAGCTAGGAGATGGTGAGAAGAATAAAACATGACTCCACCAGAGAAAGTACCCAGAGTTCTCTTGCTCTTAGTTCTACTTTCCTTTCTGGGAAGAGCTTTGCATTCCCACTCCTTTATATTTTTATAATGAAATTTTCCTATCTTTGCTTATGCTAACTTAGATCAAACAGGAAGGTTAGTTTTAAGAACTGGGATTCAACTCCTAGTGACTGAGTAAACACAGACAAATTACTTAAATGCTCTGTGTCCATTTTCTCAGAATTTGGAGATAGAAAAGTACTTACTTCAAAATAATATTCATTCATGAGGAATAAATGAGTCATTACCGGCTAAGATTAAGAACAATGCCTAACACATATTAAGTATCCAATAAATGCTAGCTATTATCTAGTGAGTTGATTTCTATAACTTAGAAATGAAAATAACTTTGACTAATATTATATGACTCAGTGTTGGCATGATGATTGAAAGGGAAAATGCATGAAAAGAGTTTAGCATGATACGTACCAAGTTTGAAATGGTAATTATTGGCTGTCATTGTCTGTTGCTTTCTTATTTCTTAGTTATGACACCTGATGTTAATCTGCAGAAACACTAAGATTACACAAAGCATCCATTCTTCATTTTTAATCCACAAGCAGTGAATGGAAATGCAGGCAAAGGGTGACATACATATGTGTGAGGATTGGTTGCAATTTCCATGTCTCTTTCTATCTACTCTTATTTATTCATATCTATATCCATCTATGATCCTAGGACAGAGAATAAAGATATATCTACAGAGACACCTTAACAAAATAGATTAAAGCAATTGAAATTGATTCAGTATTTCAAGGACAGACAGTTTAAAGAATAAATTCTTCTGCTCAGGTGGTTCTCACTTTCATTAATAAAATTATATTTATGAGTAAGGACATCGTGTTACCTCTTAAATACAAATTATATTAATTATTTTCCTGTCAAAAGCACATCACACGTTGAAGAAAATAACTTGCCTGCAAATCAGTTTTCCAGAGGTCATATGATTTATTCCTAATTAGCTCTAGTCATTACAATCCTCTGTTTTGCCATTGTGTTGTTGTAACGTTTTAGGGCAGATTAATGTTAGCCTTTGTTTTTCCTGTTGGTCTATTCTCATATCATCCAAGTTTATATTTTTCAATTCTTTGGACAAATTTCTTCTAGTTAACTAGAAAACAAAATTTTCTTTCAAGTCTTTGAAAGAAAGACTTTCAAAGAATTTGTGGTAGAAATATAAATGAAAGACTTCATCTAACTTAATTTATAAGTGGATTAACTTATTAAAATAAGCGATAATTTCTATAGAATACGTATGGCCCAGTTTTGTGTGAAAGGCCTTGTTTAATGCACAAGTGTAAGATGCATGTCTGACATACAGCAAAAGCTCTGGACTGGTTACATACATCTGGCAACTATTAATGTATAGAGGGCATTTAACGCTTTAGGATTCTGTTGTATTGCCCCATCTAACAGTAGATAAATAATACAAGCATAGATAATAAAAGAAGAGAGATCAAACTGAGCTTTCTAGAATTTGTTAAATAAATGACTCTTTAATGCTTACTATTTTAACAAATAGTGTAATTCAGTCTTCTGACAGACTAGATATAACTTCAGCTGGTTCCATCTTTCCACATTCTAATCAAACCTTTCAGTAGAAAAGTCTCTCCAACCTCTCACCATCTCAGTACTGTTGTACAGGCAACACCATCACAACTGTTACACCATTTTACTTTGGGTTTGTAAAACTGTGTAGTCCAATACTATATCCATCAGACAAGTGGCTATTGAGATGAGGCTTTAAATGTGGCTAGTTTAAATTAATGTGCTGTAAGCGTAAAGTACACATGAGATGTGGAAGACTTAGTATGAAAAAAAGAATTTAAAATATTCCATTAATATTTTTACATTATTTCATAATAATATTTTGGATACACTAGGCTACATAAAATATATTATCAATTTCTTCTCTTTTTCATTTTTTGACGTGGCAACAAGAAAATTTAAAAGTTGCATATGTGCCTTGCATTCTAGTATTATGAACGATTCATCTATAGAACCATCAAAAATTAAGTAATTCATGATCAGTGCATACCAACTTTTTTCTGATTATTACCTCTGTTTAAATATTATCATCTTAAAATGATTTTATAAGCAGTAGTATAAGGAATTCTAATTAACTTTTCTTCTCTACATTTTTATAAGCAAATTTACCTTAGAACAAAAATGCTTTAAAAATGTCTGTCAATTAAAAGGACAATTAGTAAACTCATCAAATGTCATGTTTACATGTCTACAGTCTAAATATATTTATATCCATCTATTGTATAAAGAGAGGGAGAGATAAGTTGGGACAACTGAAATCTTTATTCTCTTAATTTATGTAGGTTTATCTAATTACTATCTCAAATATATACAATAGAATTTATTTAATTTTTAATTTTTTTATTTTTTCTTTATTTTTTCAATTCAACTCGGAAGCTACCATTGAACAACTTTGGAGAACACATGCCATGCTCTAGCAGATAAAATATTGGATCTGGAATATGGACACTGTATTCTAGTTCTAGATTTGTCCTTAACTAGTAGTCTCCATAAGTTAATTATCTTGGACTTTGTTTCCATACCTGTGAAATGCTAGTTTCAATTACTTTAATTTAATTTAATTTAATTTGGTGTTTTCCAACACCAAACTGTTTTGATAGCCCAAAAGAGATACTAATCATACGTTTTAATAATCCTACGTATTTTCAATTTTCTGTGTGTCTATGTGTTGTGCAATCAATCTGTTAGAAACAAATATACATAATGAAGTCACAAGACTTGAGGAATTCAGGACTGAAATGAGAAAGATAACATACTCATACTTCCTAGTGTGCACATAAACAGTAAAACTCTGGATTTTGAGTAACCTGTTCTGTGAGTATTCCACAAGATGAGAAAACATTCCTAATAAATTTAAACTTGATAAATGAGCAATGTCTTGCAATACGAGTAGTACATGATGCCAAACGTCACAGGATCACATTTGAGCCAATGGTTTTTCTCTCTCTTGCTCACTGTGGGATTGTGGGTGATCGTCTCCCTTGCTTGGATGCTTGGTTTCAGGCTGCAGTGTTTGGCAGAAATTAGTGATTTTTAAGAACAATGGATGGTGGCCACAACTGATACTGGTGTATTTTTTTATCATTTCAAAGCACCTATGGACAGTCCTTTGCTTTTCCATACATGAGTATGCTTAGGAATGTTTTGCTTCATTCTAGGTCAGGCTGCCTGCAGATGTAGACCCTACCGCCTTATTGCCAGTTACATTAGATACAGTATATGACAAGAGTTTATCAATACTGTACTGTAGTCAACATTCGTGCAAGCATATACAATGGCCCCCATGAAGAAAAAGGTTGAAAAGAAAAGCAGCAAGAAGAAGGAAATCATCCAGAAAGATTAACGATGTATGCGAGTGGCCAAAATTGCAAGATTTTATAAGTCTATGTTGGCCATTTGCACAATATTAAAGAAGAAAGAAGAAATAAGGAGTCTAAATGCAGCAAAAGGAGTCATGAGAATATTAAAGCAACAACCATGTGTTTTGAAAGATGTAGAAAAGTTGCTTCTGGTTTGGAAAATGAGAAACAATGAGCAGGTAATACTGTGATGGAGAACTTTATCTGTGAGAAGGCAAAGCCTTTGTTCACCAACCTGGTAAGTAAACTGCCAGGTACATCAACAGAAAACGAAAAAGGCTTCAGAGCAAGCAGGGGATGGTTTAATAATTTTAAGTGGAGAAATGACATCCTTAGTGTTGTGAGTCATGGAGAGGCTGTGAGTTCAGACACTAAGACAGCTGAGGCATTTTGCTATTGAGTTCCAGAAGCTCATGGTTTCCAAGTGTTACCTGCTGGAGCAAGTTTTTAACTGTGATGAGATGGGGCTCTTTTGGAAAAAGATGCCAAAGAGGATCTACATTACAAAAAGAAAAGAATGCCATGCCTGGTCACAAGACCACGAAAGACCATCTCACCCTCTTGTTTTGTGCTAATGCAAACAGGGATTTCAACGTTTATTTATTTTTGGGACAGAGAGAGACAGAGCATGAATGGGGGAGGGGCAGAGAGAGAGGGAGACACAGAATCAGAAACAGGCTCCAGGCTCTGAGCCATCAGCCCAGAGCCCGACGCGGGGCTCGAACTCACGGACCGCGAGATCGTGACCTGGCTGAAGTCGGACGCTTAACCGACTGCGCCACCCAGGCGCCCCCAAACAGGGATTTCAAAGTCAAAACCCTGCTCATGTATCATTCCGAGAATCCATGAACCTTCAAGAAATGTAGGTATAGAAAAGCCAGTGAACGTTATGTGGAGGTCCAACAGAAGGCTTGGATCACTTGTATCTTGTTCGTTGCGTGGATCAATGAGGTCTTTGGTCCTGCAGTGAAGAAATACCTTTTAGAAAAGAATCTGCTACTCAAAGTCTTGCAGTTTATGGATAATGCTCTTGCTCATCCTCCAGGCTTTGAGGATGAATTACTGAGGGAATTTGAGTTCATTAAGGTCAAGCTCCTTCCTCCCAACACCACTCCAATCTTCCAGCCCACAGATCAGCTTTTTAAATCTTAAAAAGCTTTATACTAAAGCACGATTTCAGCAATGCTTCAAGGTGACTGAAGGAACAAACCTTACCCTCTGAGAGTTTTGGAAAAGTCATTTCCACATCATGAACTGTCTCAAGATCATTGATAAAGCCTGGGATGGGGCTACCAAGAGAACCCTCAATTCTGTTTGGAGAAAACCAGCCTGTGTTCTTGGACATGACTTAGAGGGGCTTGCTTATGAACAGAAGCCACCAGTTGTTGATGAAATTGTGTCTTTGGGTAAGACCACAGGACTGGATATGAATAAGGACAACATTCAAGAGCTGGTGGAAAAACATGGCCAGGAGCTGACGAATGGATAGATCTGCATCACGAGCAACAGAAAGAAGTTATGTCGTCAGCAGAAGAGGAGAAGAAAAAGGTAGAGGAATGCCTCATTTCAAATGAGATTAGGGAGATGTTTAAAATGTGGGCAACAGCACAAAATTCTGTAGAAAATACCACCCGAATAAGGGTGTACCAGTGTGAATGATGAGTCTGTTTAACAACAATGCAATGTCACATCTAGCCCATCTCCCAACTACCACCTTCTGTCAACTCATAGTTTATTCTCTATCATTAAGTGTCTCTTGTGGTTTCCCTCTCTTCTCTTTCCTGCCCCCTTCCTGAAGATGCGTTCATCTGTTTTGTTTCTCAAATTCCAAATGTAAGTGAAATCATATGGTATTTGTCTTTCTCTGATTGACTTATTTCAGTTAGCATAATACATTCTAACTCCATCCATGTGATTGCAAATGGCAAGATTTCATCCTTTTTGATGGCTGAGTAATATCCCATGGTGTGTGTGTGTGTGTGTGTGTGTGTGTGTGTGTGTGTGTACACATCTTATTTATCCATTCATCAGTCAATGGACATTTGGGCTTTGTCCATAATTTGACTATTGTTGACAATGCTGCTATAAACATTGGTGTGCATGTACTCCTTCAAATCTGTATTTTTGCATCCTTTGGGTAAATACCTAATAGTGCAATGTTGGATCATAGGGTAGTTCTATTTTTTGTTTATTCAGGAACCTCCATACTGTTCTCCAGAATGGCTGCACCAGTTTGCATTCCCACCAACAGTACAAGAGACTTGTCCTTTCTCTGTATCCTTACCAATAACTGTTGTTAATCTTAGCCATTCTCACAGGTGTGAGGGGGTATCTCACTGTGGTTTTGATTTGTATTTCCTTGATGATGAGTGATATTGAGCATTTTTTCAAGTGTCTGTTAACCATCTGGATGGCTTTTTTGGAAAAGTGTCTATTCATGTCTTCTTCCCATTTCTTAAATGGGTTGTTTGTTTTTTGGATGTTGAGTTTGAAAAGTTCTTTTTAGATTTTGATACTAACCCTTTACTAGATATGTTATTTGCAAATAACTTCTCCCATTCCATAGGCTGTCTTTTAGTTTTGATTGTTTCCTTCTCTGTGTAGAAGATTTTTATGTTGAAGTCCCAGTAGTTCATATTTATTTTTGTTTCCTTTGCCTTCAGTAATGTATCTAGTAGGAAGCTGCTGCTGCCAAGGTCAAAGACATTGCTTCCTGTGTACTCCTCAAGGATTTTGATAGTTTCTTGTTCCACATTTAGGTCTTTCATCCATTTTCAATTTATTTTTGTATGGTGTCAGAAAGTGGTCTAGTTTCATTCTTCTGCATGTTGCTGTCCAGTTTTCCTAATGCCATTTGTTGAAGAGACTTTTTATACATTGGATATTCTTTCCTGCTTTGTCATAGATGAGGTGACTGTATACTTGTGGGTTCATATCTGGGTTTTCTATTCTGTTCCATTGATTTATGTGCCTGTTTTTGTGCTAGTCCAATATTGTATTGATTGCATCATTGACTGTTATTACTTCCTGTTCTTTATTTTGAGGTGAATTCCTCCATCTTTTCATTTTGGAGGAAGAAAAAACAGTAATAATAATAATAGAATGAAATACAAATTTTAAAACATTAAAAAAAAATCAAATAAAGAAAGCTAGATCCTAGGTGTGTTTTGGTCTGTTTGTTAAGAGAAGCTTGAGAGGAAAAGAAAGGAGAAAAGAGAGAAAAAAAATTTTTAAATTAAAAATTAAAAATAATAAAATGAAAAAAAAATTTTGCTCTTTCTGTATCCAAGAAACAAAAGAAAAGAAAAATAATAACAACAAAAACAAAAACAGAAGCAACAACAACAAAAAAAGAACAAAGGAAAAACAACAACAAAAAAAACAATTGAAGCTAGATCCAGTTTCCTCTAGAGCTGAAACTCTACAGTACTCTGTGGTCAGCCAACTAAGCCAGTGGAAGGGATTTGTGCAGGTCTTCTGAGAAGGCGCCTGCTGCTCTATTTCTCAGACTGACCTGCCCTAGTGGAGATGTGCCTGTAGGGCACAGGGGGTGGGGCTTGGTGTAACAGCTCTGTTCTCCACTTAATGGTGCTGTTTAGCTCACTGGGGTCAATCAGTGTTGGGGGGCTAATGGTGAAAATGGCTTCACCTCTGGCTTCATCCCTAGTCTCCAGAGCAGGAAGTTCATACTCTCACAATATGTAATTATTCACCCCTCCCAGGTCTCCCTACTTCTGTCAGCTCAGCCACATTCCCCCTGTCTGTGCCCAAGCTGTCCACCCACCAGGTGGTGCCTCCCTCCACAGTTTTATCTCAGGTGCAGCTGTGTTTCAAAACACCATACTTCAGAGACCCCTGTGGTTCAAACCCACAGTGGTGCTCTGGGTGAGGGTGTCCCTGTGCTATGGCCGGGGCCAACTTGTCCCAGGAAATGGTTGTGCCATGGTGCTGCAGCTGTGCCCAGAGTTTATGGTAAATTGCAACACACAGATGGTGCCAGTGTTTGCTAGTCCTCAGCAGGCATCTTTGTTCCTATATGGGTGAAGGAGGTGGCTTGATGGCACCTGCTGGGTCTTTCACCTGTGGAGAGACCGTATCACATCGACCAAATACACTCCAAACAGGGAAACTGCTTCTCCTCACATGATCCTCAGACATCACTGCCTGCTTCCTCCTGGGAGCACCACCAGGGGCTGACCTCCAAAACTTTAGACTCTGTGCTCCACCCTTCATATAAAGCTGGTGGCATTGAAAACCTCTCCTTTTTCCCCTACTGATAGTTTTGGGGATCAGTTTTCTTGTGGAGGCTCCTGTGTGTGTTTTCATTCTTTTTCTCTAGTTGCTTTCAGGGGAGTGCTTTCTTGTGCAAACCTGATGCACTGCTCTCTCTCCCCATCTCTCTCTTTCCTCTCTGCAAAAATGGCTCCCTCTCCTTGGTGCCACCATGGCTCTTGTCTCCCCTAATTCACCTCTCTACACCACATATCTGCTGCATTCTCTCCCTCAAATTATGCAGATTGTTCTGTTAATCCTCAGATTGATTTCCTAGGTGTTCAAAATCGTTTTATACTAATCTAGCTGTACTTGAGGGACAAGACTAGCCCAGGGTCCCCTTACTACTCTGCCATCTTAACTCCTCTGCATCTCACTTTTGGACAGAATGACTATGATAGGGTCCTGAGACTTACACAACCATATGTCAATAATGATATCTTTAAGTGGATGAGTTTATCTCTGTATTATCTTTTATAATCACATTTTATACCACACTTTTCTTTCTTTCTTTTTTTTTTTTTTTTTTTTTTTTTACAAAATAATGCACTGAAAATATGGGCCTAGGATTGTAATTTTTTGATAAAAAATCTAAACTACTTCTGTATAGTAATTTACTATATAAAAATCTGTTATACTTCCAAATTATAAAGAGCTGTTATACTTCCAAATTATTCAGAAACATTAGAATTAAAAAAAGAGTTTTCATCCAATTTTTCTAGCCTGTTGAAATTATGTCCCAATTTTTATCTCTACCTTTTTCTCCTCACCATATCTTTTCTAAATCCTACTCTCAGATTCATGATTCTGAAGCAAGCACCAACCATCATGTCTTTTTCTGAATGAAATGCACTGCTAATGAATCAATACTTTTAATCTGTCATTTTGAGTTATCTGCAGTATGGGTCCTATTGAATTTCCAGCTTTATTTTTTTTTTTAATTTTTTTTTAACGTTTATTTTTGAGACAGAGAGAGACAGAGCATGAACGGGGGAGGGGCAGAGAGAGGGAGACACAGAATCTGAAACAGGCTCCAGGCTCTGAGCTGTCAGCACAGAGCCTGATGCGGGGCTCGAACTCATGGACCGCGAGATCATGACCTGAGCCGAAGTCAGCTGCTTAACCGACTGAGCCACCCAGGCGCCCCTCCAGCTTTATTTTTCCACTGATCTCACATGTACCCTGCTTCCAAGCCAAACTAGACAACTCTCTTTTCCTTCATGAATTTGCTCATTCTAATTCCTCCAACTCATCCTTTTAAGTACCATTCCAGATATCACTTTTGATCATAGAAGATTTTTCCTGATTACCCAAACTGGATATGATAAAGGAACAATCTTTATGAAAATATTTTGATAAGAGGTTTATGTTGTGTTTGCAGGAGGAATGGCAATAAAAAGTTTGCTAAACAGGTCTGCAATATAAATAAGTAAAAATATCAAGAATTCAAGGACAAAACAGAAAATAGGGGAGTGATGAGAACAGGGAGGAGAAATATCTGAAGAATTTTTAAGGAAAAGATTATGGCATGTGTGTGTGTACACGTGTGCTATAAAAACCTTATGTGAATGACTCTACTTTTGTATGGAAATAAAAGAGAGGCCCATTGTTCAGGATCTTGATGTATTTTATGATCCAGTTAGAGGCCTAAGGTAAAGGATGATTCCTCTTACCCCTCTTCTTTCTGTCCTGCTCAGGCAGTGGGTTAGCATATGGCTGAGGTTTTGCCAACTAGACAGTTTCAAAATACTTCTTGGGACTCTGAATCTTAAGCAAATGATTCAGAACACAGTGACAGTATAAGCTCTTCTTCGGTGGTGGTGGTGGTGGTGCTCCAAACTGTTTTTGGATGAACCTCATTCTGCTTCCTGTTTCCTAGTTCTCCAGAGTATCCTTCAGAGTATATTTTCCAAGTTGGTTCCACTTGCTTTTCCCAATTTTGTGAGCATCAGATATCCATCTAATAAACTTCCTTTTCTACTATATGATCAAGTAAATTCCCTGAGGAATGACTACAAGTCCTATGGTAGGCAGAATAATGCCCCCCCGCCAACGCAAAGATGTCCACATCCTAATTCCTAGGCTCTATGAAAATGTTATTTTACAAGGCAAAGGGACATTAAGGCTGCAGTTGGAATTTAAACTGCCAATCAGCCGATGCTGAGATACAAGGATTATCCTGGATTATCTATCTGAATGGGCTCTGTGTAATAATAAGGCTCATTAAACATAGAAAAGGGAGGTGGAAGCACAGATGGAGTAACATGGTATGAAAAAGTTTCAGCTCACCATTGTTTGCTTTGAAGATGAATATAGGGGGCCATGAACCAAGGAATGAAGAAGGCCTCTAGAAGTTGGAAAAGGCAAGGATATAGATTCTCCCCTAGAACCTCCAGAAAGGAACACAGCCCTGCCAATATCTTGATTTTAACCCACTGAGAATTATGGCAGTCTTTCTATCTATGGAACTTTAATATATGGAATTTTAAAGTTTATTTATGTATTTTAAGAGAAAAAGTAAGAGAGACGAGAGAGGAAAGAGGGAGGGGCAGAGAGAAAGGAAGAGAGAGAATCCCAACCAGTCTCCATGTTGTCAATATGGAGCCCAAGGTGGAGCTTGATCCCATGAACTGTGAGATTATGATCAAGCTGAAATCAAAGAGTTGGACATTTAACCGAAAGAGCCACCAGGCGTTCAGTCCATGATTTATGGAAATTCAAGATAATAAACTTGTAGTGTTGAAATCGCTAAGTTGTGTGATAATTAGTTATGGAAGCAACAGAAAACTAATATAGGTCCTAAGTAATACATTGTTAAGGGGGAGGTGATGTTGAGCTGAGACTATGTAGCTTTAAAGAAGGAAGTGGGAAATGCCAGCCTACCTTTGTTATGTTTATCTTCCTTTCCCTGCATCTCCCATTCTACACCCCATGTGAACAAATACTTGCAAACTTAAAGACGAAAACATGATTTCTTAATTTCATACTACCTCCAATATCTAACTCCACGTGTTATACATGTTTGGTGTTCACTTAATGTTTATTTATTTAAATATGTTTAATTGTAGTGGAATAAAAGGATGTTAATTAAGGAAATAAAGGAGACAAGTATGTCATTCTTTTTCGACAGACAGAAGGGTATATGTATTCCCTCCTTATCCTATATGGAAATTGCTGGATTATTACCAGTGTTAAGTAGAGAGATTGATGGATTTTTACTTTTTACATAGTTATAATCACTGAGAAGAGGAGGGAGCTGTCTTCTCCCACCAACTAACTGAACATAGGGCTCCTTGCTGGAGAGGGTGCTGCAACTGTAGTGGAGAAGACTGGAGCCCTTCAGCCCACCCTTGCTTTCAAAAATGAAACCCTCTTGTCTCCTTTCAGCCCCTGTCCTTGACTTCAATCTTGATTCATTTTCAACTTAACTATTTCAGCAGTTGCTGTTTACTAACAAATATGCAGCACTGCTCTAGGATTTGAAAAATACATTTTCAGACATGGGAATTTTCAGTATTATGTTTGAAAATGCCAATACCCATTTCTTGGCCGTTTGCTGATGATGTAGACTATCGGTTCCCTGCAAAGGAGATAAATCGTTGTTATAAGAAGCTGATTAATGCTCTGTTTCTCTGCCTTCTTGGCTCTGGAATGTCTAACATTAGGTCACCTGATCTAAAGTAAATAAATGAATTCAATCTACTCTAATATGCCTTTAAAATAATATAGTAAAAGCAAAGGCAGGTGTTAAGGCAATCTTTTTTTTCTTTCTTTTGTAATAAGACAAAATGCCTGCTAAAACCTCTCATTTTTATTTCTAGGTTTGTAATTTACTCAGTACAGTTGACCTTTAAACATATATGGGATATACACAGACAAGATATCAAATAAAACAAAAGATTTCTTGGTTTTAATGTATGGCATTTAAATACTCCTTTATTGCACTATTTATAAAACTGTTTTATAGAACACTAAAAAGTATTGGGCTGTTTAAAAATGTTAATCCTATAATTAATAGTCAGAGGCATACGCTTTTCCCCAGCACAAGGCACTGATATTCTAAATCTGTCACTCTGAACTTTACAGTAGGAGACAGCCATCTGCCTGCATGCAGCCATCTAAAACAAAGCAAGAATATATGTTCTTATGTTTCCCCTGTGAGATGCAGGATCATTATGATAAATTAGGCAACAAGGTTTAGCTAATATGAATTAAGATAGCATATGTTGAGAAAAAAACACATATTAAATCAAACCAATTCAATAAAAGTCAATGCTATTAGGTGATTGGATAGGGATGATTTGATAAAATAGAGCACATTACGTAATGCCAAGTAGAAAGGAAACATGTGTATGGGTGACCCATTACTGAGTCCCATAGCCCTAAAAAACCCTTCTCTGTATTACTGAACCCAGCACAATTTTAATTACGGTCTATACTTAATTTACACCTCAATTTTGCTGTGAAAAATCAAAGTTGTTAAAATAAAATACTTTAATATCCTCTCACAAGAATATTAACTAGAAGTAAAAAAGCAAGGTCATAAAGAAAAATCAACTTCTGGGGCACCTGGGTGGCTCAGTCGGTTAAGCGTCTGACTTCAGCTCAGGTCATGATCTTGCGATTCGTGAGTTCGAGCCCTGCATCAGGCTCTGTGCTGACGGCTTGGAGCCTGGAGCCTGATTCGGATTCTGTGTCTCCCTCTCCCTCTCTCTGCCCCTCCCCCACTCATACTCAGTCTCTCTCTGTCCCTGTCAAAAATAAACATTAAAAAAAATTAAAAAAAAAAAAAGAAAAATCAACTTCTAACATATCTTTACTTATAGATGCCTGTGCGATTATATATTTTTTTTTCAGAGAATTGTATTGCCATCATTAATAAACAGATTTTTCTGAAATTCAAATCTTGTTCATCTACTTTCTACATTTCAGATTTTACTGAAATAATTATAGAGATAGATATGATTCTTTTCAGGTCACCTAATGTGCTCGACAGTTTAATTTTATGTGGATCACAGTAATAATCCTCTCTGTAGTAAAAATTTAGTAGATCAACATTAATTTCTTTAGTTTTCTGGTTTTCAAAATTTCATTTTATTTTATTTGAGAGAGAAAGAGAGAGCACATGCATGCGGAGGGGTGGGGGAGTGGGGGGAGAGAGAGAGAATCTTAAGCAGGCTCCATGATCAGTGTAGAGCCCCATGCGGGGTTCAATCCCATGACCCGGGGATCATGACCCTAGCTGAAATCAAGAAGCAGACATTCAATCGAAGGAGACACCCAGGCACCCCCAAAGTTTTATTTTTTAAAGAAAATTCTTTTTTTCCTGAAATAAAGATACTTTTTATGTAGAGACTAAAGAGTAAGAAAATTCAGAAATTCCATGCCCTGCTATCATGTTAAATTTGATATTCTAACTAGTATAGCAATGGAGCATCGTCTGGAGTCAGCCAAGATTGCTTCTAATCCTACCTCTACCACAGACAGACTATGAGACCTTCAGTGAGTAATTTAACAGAGTCTAGGCTTTAGATTTCTCATTTGTAAATTGGGTTAATTTATAGTTCCCACTTCAGCTGGGTTATTCTGAGGGTTAAATGAAATAAGATGCATGAAGCACTCAGTGCAGTGTCTGGTAAATCAGACCTTTCACAGTGATAGTATGTAAATTTCATTCTGGAAGCATAATTTCATATATTTTAGCTGTTGAATGTACTCAATAAAGGACTCATTAAAAATTATTTTCATAGAAATTATCTTGAAGTTCTAAGCATTTTAATACTGATAATATTTCTAATACACATATATAGAGAGAGAGCGAGAGAGAGAGACAGAGAGAGAGACAGAAAGACAGAAAGAGACAGAGACGGACTGATTCAGGGACTGTTTATCCAAATCAAGATTTTTAACATGTAGGTGAAACACTGAAATTGGCATAGAATATTGTTTATTGAAATCTACACTTAGAAATTGTGGCGTTCGGCCAATCTAGATAATACTATAAAAAGTCTCATCATGGTACTAGATTCCTGAATCATGGGTCTTAGGCGCCCATCCTCATCTGTCAATCGGGATTGTAAAATGCATACCAGTATGAATTATATTTACAGCATTAGATTGAAAACACAAACCTGTTCTTGACTTTATGACTGGCAGAAGAAAGGTACTTAATTCAAATTTAAGGGATAAACGATTAAAACAACATAAAATTCTTATACTTAGAAATAATATTCCAGGGGTGCCTGGGTGGCTCAGTCGGTTAAGTGTCCGACTTCGGCTCCGGTCATGATCTCATGGTCCGTGAGTTCGAGCCCCACGTCAGGCTCTGTGCTGACAGCTCAGAGCCTGGAGCCTGCTTCAGATTCTGTGTCTCCCTCTCTCTCTGACCCTCCCCCATTCATGCTCTGTCTCTCTCTGTCTCAAAAATAAAAAACATTAAAAAAAAAAAGAAATAATATTCCAAATTCTAAAAATGCACATTACACTGCATTATAAGTATTACACATGAAATATTTCCCAAAAAAGGAGGAAAGAAAAATACTATGACAACTCATACTATAAAAAAAGAGTTCTATTGCATAAATTTTGTTTAGAGTATCACACAACCTCAGATATTACTCAAAGTTCTTTAAAAAGTCTGTAATTGGCAATAATTATTTACTCACAGTTTCTGATTATTTTGTACTCAGAAATTAGTACTCTATACTGGATTACCTAATTTTTGCAATGCATATAATCCAATTATTAGTTTTTAAAATATTATAAATCCAATAAGAAAAACATTAGAATGTAGAAGGCAGGAAGTGATTAATAATGCTGAAAAGAGAAAAATAAAATATCCCTAACAACAAATATAAACAGAGATTCCCAGTCCTTTTCCTGAGGTCAATTTTCTACATTCTGCAACCCAAAACAGCATATGGAATTAAACCACAGTCAAGCCTTGGGTTTAACTCCAAATAAGCCTGGATTTATATCTTTCTGGAGAAAGTACAGGTCTGTACATCCAGTGTTAAAGCTGTTCAGTAAGGAGTTAAAGGAGGGAGAACTGGGGATTCAGTAGGAGAGTTAAGGATTATGGCTGGAGGGTCATTTGTAGTCTAATGTGTATAACTGATCATGAGATATAGCCAATAACTAAAGACTCCTCGTTTCATTACATCAATTTCACTATCACTAGTAAATTTGATTTAAAAAAAACATTAAAAATCAAAGTATAGATTAATAAATTAATCTAATAAATTAATAAATAAAATAATTTATTATAAAAATAAAAATAATTAAGAAGGGTATTTTTCTAAAACTCTACCTAGCATGAAATTAAAAAAAGAAAAAGCCCTCTCAGAGATTTAAATGGCTAAGTGTGGATCTAAAAGAGCTTAAGAGCTTTACAGTCCAAATTATGTTCCTAGAACTCTACTTACAGAATGTAGTATAAATGGTCTCATACTGTAGCAGAATTGGCAAGTCTCATATTTTGCAGACATATGAAATATTCACTCAAAAATCAAGCAAAGTGATGTTTTCAAAAGCATTTTACAGTTAAAAAATAGACTTTAAGGATACATATTATTTATACAATGAGACTGAAAATAGCCCATGTTTCCATTTTTTTTGCTTTTAACTATATTTACTTGCTTACTTGGCTGAATATTAACACATAACAGTCACACAAGGTCATTTGGCAAGAAGAGCTGAATAACATATATGTACCTATGAGTTTGCTTCCAGAGGTCTCACATTTTGGTGCTGAAAAAGGATTTAAACACAATCTTGGACAAATAATGAAATTCTCTGCCATATGAATCACTATCCAATAGTAATCCCCATCCTCACCTCCTCAATTTAGAACCAGTGATTAATTTTACATAGAAAACAATGTCACTTTTCAGCTATTAGTGTAAGGACATGCATCATGACCTAATGCCTTTGTAATCTGCCCAGGGCGTTTCTGGCTCTAATTGCCCATCACTGCTTTAATTAACTGAGTGACTCTTAGGAGGCCATTAGATGTTTGCAATAGGGAAATTCTCTTTTGATTCATAAACAGCTCCATTAATGCTAAAACCATGTTCTTAAGTATCAAAAAAATAACCAATCTTAACAAAATAATTTAAATATGGGGATCTGCTTACAAAATACAAAAAAACAGTGACGTGATTAATAATTAAGCAATAAAAATAGTATACAATAGAACCTAATTGTTTCTATGCTGACAAAAGATGGACACACCATAATTTTAGAACAAACTACATAAAGAACACTACATTTCCACCTAAACTCTTATTTTTTGTGGCAGCTGAAAATATATTTTGAACGGCAATCCTAATGGAGAAAATAAAATCTTAGGTTTGCTTCTACAATACTGAACCAAAAGTGTTCTATCATAATTCATTTTTAAATAAAATTATACAGATGTTTCTTGTTTCTGTCAATATGCTTACTATAAGGTTGTAATTCTCTTGTCACCTCTAGAGAACTTTTTAAAAACAAATGAAGATCGATTACCTTGTTCACAGAAACGGCCAGTAAAATGTAGCGGACAGTCACAGTGGAATGAGAAGGTACCGCTGGAGAGGGAGACAGGATGACAAGTGCCTCCATTGTAACACAGGTCCTCCTGGCACACGGGTGGCGCTACAGGAGGGGTGCCGAGGGAGGTCCACATGGAGTCAACCCCTTCTGTTGCACTAGAAGGAGCAACAGAAGACACTGTAGACAGAGTGGAATCCTGGGATCTAGATTTATAACAAGATCAGAAAACACAATATAAGTAAAAGTACATGAACTTAAACAGAAATAACAGAAACTCTGGTTTAAAATAAGATGAAATAAAAACAACACATATCAGCGGTTTAACCTAGGGTAAAGAGAATTATCATGTTTGGTTTCCAGTTGTGTGATTTACAAATGTTGAAAATGCCTGAGCTCTAGAATGTGACCTCAGGTGGATCACAGAGCTATAGTCCATCTATGTGGTTCTGAGAAGCTAAATTAATTTCTTCTAAGTACTTAAGAAACCTGAATGTATCAGCCTCCATAAGCCTAATTGTTTTCTTACATAAAAGAATCAGAATGTGGCTAAGTATAGCTCTACTTTGACTATTTTAACCCTCATGAACCTAAGTTAAAAAAAAATGAGGCCATGTTACATTTTAATGGTAAAACCGCTTGCACTTGAATTATTTCTAGGTTGATTACTAGCAATGTGTATTCCTCAAAGTGACTTGCATTCAAGAGTTACCCAAGAGGTACCTTAGAAATGCCTGCAAGTGATTCTCTTAAATTTTTTTCCCACAAATTTTACTACCAGTTTAATTTTCTTCTTCCTTAATAAATAATGAAACAACAACAAAATCCCTTTGAATTAAGTTGAAGTTCCTTACTTTTATATTCAAAGCCTCTTGGTAATGGAATTCTTCTTTGCTTTCCAGCTCACTTTATCGTAATTCCTAATAAATACCTTAACTTCACTCATACCCAATGAGATTACTATTCCTTCAAAACTCCGAACGTTCTGAATTTAGGCAGTTTGTTGAACTACTTTCTACGCATTGTTGCTCCTCTCTAGCTATCTAAGTTTCACCTAAAGTGTCAAGTCAAAATCTATCTTATTTCCTCTAGATAGCCTTCCCTCTTCATTGGTCCTTAAGATGAAATTGGTATTTCTTTCATCTTTAAAATTCCGTATGTCAATGTACCACTGCTGGAATATTTTCCACTGGCTTGGAGTACATTTTTTAATTTTAGGTAGAGCTACAGGCTGTACATTGGTCATTGTTTTTCTACCTTCCCCTCACACACAAATTCCTCATTTTGGCAGAATTCCTTATTCATAGTAAACAACTGAATTGATGTCTTCAAAGTGCTCCTGAGTGTTACATTACTGTTTGGAAGTAGTGCTTTTGGAATTTTCATTTAATAAAAATCACTAGGAGAATTATCTTTTTAATATAAAAAAAATCTTCCTGCAATAACAAATAAACAACAACTTAACTATCTGAGTAAATTTTTATTTTGTACATTGTCATAAAGATAAAACTTTGGCAAAAGAAGTCCATTCAAAAGTTATCTTCAGACTGACGTTTAGAGACTCAGTCACTTTTGCATCTCCTGCCTATTACCATGTCAATTTATTGGAATAAAAAAGCTGAAGAAAATGAAATAGATAATTTATTAAAACATTTTACCAAAACCAAAATAATATTAATTGGCAGGTCATTTCTTTTGTTTTACAATGCTCTTGCAACCTGAAATTTCTACTTATGATGTTTATCACAGGTTGTAACCATATATTTATATTTTTGATGAAGCCAAACTGTCTTCTCTCTCCTCAATGTCCACAAAGAATGGATGGATCATCTTTGCTCATTTCTTCATGTTATCCCTCACAACAATGATAATCCTCAAGTAGACTTTTCAAGAAATATTTTATAAACTAATTTGAATAATTTTTGTAAACATCCCATGTACCACAGTACCAACAAGAAAAATAGCAAGTGAAAATAAATTTATATTTAGGGTCCATTTCATAACTCCATTACACACCATGTTTGGTTTTATAAATAATATAAATTCTAACACTTCTGATGAAATCTTGCAATCAACTTTCTCAGATTTCATTCTGTTAGATTAGCATAATTCTCCCCATTTGTACTCATAGTATAAATTTGTCCCTTTAAAGTATCTTCCATTAAGCAATGCTAATTTGAAGTTCATGGGATTTATTACTCAGTATTCCATATTCTAATTTAATTTTTATTTCATTGTTTCTGAATGATTTCACCATTTCATCTATCTCTTGCTATAGACTTCATGAACTGCAGTCAATTATCTCTTTCAGGAATAAATTAGACTGAATTAAATGTCACTACTTCTTTCTTCTACAGTAGCTGCTAAGGGAGTCTATGTCTCACCTGAAAAAATCAATATGTTGCACATTTCAGCTGCTAGCTGATTATACAAAAATAATTACTGTTAATTGATCCATCAATTAAAACAGCAGGGCCATAAATCAAATTTTGAAAACAGCATTAATTTAACATATTCTGTTTTTAAGGTCAAATTTGGTATTTGATATATCACTATTAACAGCCCTTCACTTTCAGTGTTTTTCTTTTCTTAAATTATAAATTATGTCATAACCTCACCTATTTTAGAATTAAAGTAAACTTTATTCAATTTTAATAGATTTAAAAAGAAACAAAAATTTCTTCTGATAACATTTTAACTTATTTTTACTTTATGTAAAATAGGTTAAACATATCAAATAAACGTGGACATTAAATACAATTAGATGATAGTCATACTGATATAATTAGTAATGTACAAAAGGAGCATTAAATTTGTAATTGCTTTCATTCTAAAAATCATGACTATATGAAAGCTTACAAATAAATCAGGATTCAGGGTTTTCAACACTTTTAAATCAATAATATTGTAAAACTTCATTGCCTTTCTTATTACTATCAGTCTAAAATAATAAGTATAAAGAATCTGCTGGACTGTCTCTTGGGTATCTCTGGACAAGGATATAGTGATGAACCAATCATTGATATAACAAGCAGTAATCTCTAAAGACCTTTTTCTGAATGAATTAATGATTGAATGATATGCTAATTTTACTCAAAATCAAGCCTGATCCTTAGAGAAAGGCACCTTGATATGACAGTGATTGCTAATCATGTTGTGGGAGTTCTGGGTGGAAGAAAGAAAGACCCTCCACTCATTGTCTCATTCCTGCCATTCTCTCATTTCCAGAAAGTTCTACAAAATCATTTGCCTGGCAGGCAGCAAGCAATTCACATTGTTTCAGCCTGAGGGATTTTACTTGTTAGCTGACTTTATCACTGTTTAGCATACATTTGTCTGGCCTCAATTTCTTAGAAGAAAGAGTGGACTCACTCACAATTATGAAGCCCTGCTTCATAAGCAGAGAAGAGGATTTTTGGAATTATATTATTATATATTATATATTATATATAATTATATTATATATTATAAAACTTAGCCAGAGGAGTCTTGAGTTTGTGGCTCTTAACAGTATAGGGGGAAAGAAATCTTCAAAAATCATTACAATTAAATTTTTAAAGTGGGAAAATAATCTAGGCAATAAAAGACATATACTTGATGTACAAATAATATGTATACTGTTTTTTAAAAATGAGAATAGTTGTATAAACATACATACTCCCTTCTACTTCATCTTTTCACCTACTAGGATATGCTCATCTGCTCTTTACTTTTTCACCTAAAAATAATTCTTAGCATGCTGCCCTATCAGTAGGTACAGTTCTTCATTTTCCTTTTTAAGTTGCAAAGTGTTATACTGTTTAACTATACATTATTGCTTCTATCAGTTTGGAATTAATATATTTAAGCTGTTTCAAGTTTTTCCTCTAATATCTGGGTCATACACTTATTTTAATAGCTATATAGATATACTTTGCAGAGGATACCCATCTAAAGTACAAGAGTCAATAAATTTTAGTAGATTGAGAGGTGTGCAAACATCAACATAACCTAATTTTATATTTTTTCTTCCCTAAAATTGTACTATTTTTATGGAGTTTCTTAGTGGTCAAGCCCTCAATTCCCATTTAGGATAACTGTCAACATCTAGTCATGTTTTAGTGGTGGTGGCGAATAGGAATAAACTCAAAGAATTTAATTTCTGCTCTATCAAAATCATGAGAACATCATGCTATCAAATAGAGCTTGAAACATACTGAAAAATGGCTTCAAAATTTTATTTAAATTGTCAGCATTGTCTACTAGCTTCAAAATTCATGTTGTCTTGTCTTTAGTTTGATCTAATAGTGAATTCTTTCTGAAAGCAAAACACAGAAAAATGTTTGCTATTTAAGATGTATTTAATTACCATAACTACATTAAAAGAGGAAATATGTAAAATTACTGTTAGTACTTATAAAATTCTCATTTGCCATTCAAGACAAAAATTAAATATCAAACAAAAATTATACCTGGAAGAATTGATCTGAAAACACTAATCCCAGGTATCATTACTCCTCTTTTTTTCGCATAACATTATGCAATAATCATATCCTAATAACAAATGCAACATTTTATTTTATTTTTTCCTAAAGTTTATTTTTGAGAGAGAGAGAGAACAAGCACAAGTGGGGAGGGGCAGAGAGAGAGAGAGAGAGAGAGAGAGAGAGAGACAGAGAATCCCAAGCAGGATCCAGGCTCTGAGCTGTCAGCACAGACCCTGACATGGGGCTCAAACTCACGAACTGTGAGATCATGACCTGAACAGAAGTCAGATGCTTAACCAACTAAGCCACACAGGTGCCCCAATATTTCACATTTAAAGCACAAGTAAATTCATTCACTATTAACATAATAGTGGGATTTTAAAAGATCTTGTTTTCACATTGTCCCAATTTTTCTCACTAAAGAAATACATTTCTCATTCTCACAATCTTGTATGTTTTAGCTCTTACATATTCATAGATAAGGTTCCTTAGATCACAAGCATTCTCACATCATCGAAGTTCGCAGAATTGCTGTGTGTTAAGCAGAATAGTACCCCAAGGCATTCTAAGCCGCTGCTGTCCCTCAATATACAGGGTGGGTAATTTTGAAGAGCTGTACTCTCACTGATTGGTTATGATTTTCTTTTCCCATGTCAGCCCTACTGAGGATTGTTCCTGATCACAAGAGAAGGTGCAAGCTGTCCTGATCTTGATTCCCGAGTCCAACCCTGCATGGGAATTAAATCAATGCTTTCTGCCAATATGCCAAATCAGTCAAATAGCAGAAATGTTGGATTTCTTTCCTTTTCTTCCTTTCCACATCTGAAATTCTACACCCTCCTCCTTTTTAAAAAACTAGTAAAATATCTTTTCTATCTTCTGTCAGTTCTTCTACATTTGTATTTTCTTTTCAGTATCTGACTTTAGTTCCTGTTTTTCTGTAATTCATCCTTCTCACTGTTCTTGTTCTTATTACTCTCATACCAAAAATGACTCCAATTGAAATACACGCTCTTCTGTGATTTGGTTCCATCTCACTTTTTGGTTTTGCCTGCCTCCAGTGCTTTAATGTATGTCCAATACAAGTATGTTGTAACCACATCTTATATAACTTTTAAAATATTTTTCAGTATTTTTACTTCAATTTATAGGAGATAATTATATATGACAGATACTGCTCTAGTCTATGTCTTTTCAAGTAAGATTTCCTGGTCTTTCTGAGAATTTTGTAGTGTTTTCAGTTTTCCGTCTCCTGTTATTCCTGTTGACAATTAATTTGCTACATGCAATTATCCTTCTATTGTAGAAAACTTGTTTCTCTTCTCTGGATACCTTCAAAATGTTATTTTTGGTCTTTTTCTTTCCAGTTTTTCCACTGTGATATGTTGAGATATAGAATTATTTTTATTCATCTAGCTTAGTTTTTTTTCTGGGGAGATTTTCTATATGAAGCATCTATGCTTTTCACATATTCTGGAAAAATGATAGCTTTCCCACATTCATTTTAAATTCTTCTATTAAAACATTAGATGAAATAAAATTTTCTCATTTTATCTTCCATGTCTTCAGCTCCTTTTGCAACATCTCTCTCAATTCATAAAAGTTTCTTCAGACATATTATTCCATTCATTATTTACCATCACAGCTCTTTATTTATTTATTTTGAGAGAGAGAGAGAGAGAGAGGGGAGAGAGAGAACGCACGCGCGCCAGGGAGGGGCAGAGAGAATCTCAAAACAGACTCTGCACTGACAGTGCAGGGCTCCAACTGCTGTGTTCCTACTGCAGGGTTTGAACTCACGAACCATGATATCATGATCTGAGCTGAAATCAAGAGTTGGATGTTTAACCGACAGAGCTACCCAGGCGCCCCTCTTTATAGCTCTAATTGCTGTTTAACTTGTCAATTTTTCAATTTAAATTACTATGTTTTCACTTTTTACACTTCTATTTACTTGTGTTAAAAGCTCTCTGTTCAGTTTTCATGGTATCTTTTTCTTTACTCATACTCTAACTTCCCTCTTTTACTTCTTAAAAAAATCAAGCATAAATTTTTTTATTCTGTATCTGGTAATAATAACATCTGGTCTTTGCAGATCCAAGTCACCTCCTCTTCTTTCTACTGTCTCATCTCTCAGGGTGATTTTTATTCCCTTTCAAATGTCTTATAATATTTTCACTGTAGACTCATATTCTTTGGAACTATATCTGTGAGAATACTTTGAGGCCTTAGTGTAAGGCATTTCCTAGAGGACTTATATAGCTTTGTTCAATCCATGAGGGCAATTTCAACCTGGAAACACTAAAAAATAAATTTTTCTTTAAGACTTTTAAATAAATAGGAAGTGGCTCATTTATAGTATAATCCCTGGAACCAAGTCAACAAATATTTTGAATAAGTTAATGATATACAGGTTTGGATCACAAACCTCCATAGTGAGCTAGTTTGTTGTTATAGTTTTTTTTTTAATTTTTATTAAGTTTTAAATTTTAATTCCAGTATGGTTAACATGCAGTGTTAAATTAGTTTCAGGTGTACAATATAATGATTCAACGATTCTACACAACATTACTCAGGCTCCTCATGATAAGTGTACTCTTAATTCCCCTTCACCTATGTCACTCAATCCCACCTCCTTCCTCTCTGATATGCTTTAATTTAAATGAGTACCCTCAGTTAAAGTTACTATTATTTATTTGCAATAAGAGCATTTTGTACTTGAATCATACTCCAAAATACATGGTTCTAAAAGATATAAAATATTTCACCCAAGAGAAAAAGAACACAGAGTTTCTTCAACTACATATTATACATAATTGGGGAAGATTTTTTCCCTCCTACCTAAAGCTAATGCACAGTCAGGAAAATTTTTGTCAGATAGTTTTTTTTCCTTTCCTTTTTTTTGGGGGGGGGGTGGTAAGGATTTTTCTCATTAGCTTGGTATTTTAATAATTTATTAAAATTATTTTAATATTTAAAGAGCCTATTTAATATAGGCTCTACTTTAGCCTATATTCTATGTCTGACTTATAGTTGGAATGTTTTTCAGCCACTACATTACCCAAAATGGAAGTCACCATTTTATTTTTCTTTAATTTTCCAGGAACTTCTCAAAATACACGCCTGTTAAATGAACACTTTATTTTTTTCAACACTAATATATATGAATGTTGCATGTGAATATGTGTGTGTATCTTTAAGTTTTTGTAGTTCTCCATATATTCTTTATAGGAGTACACTTAGATATGGGTGTACAGCTTATAATTCTTAGAAAATGCTTAATATTATTTTGTATATTTGTACCATCGGACACTTAATTGTTATTCTATGATTATTTCTCTTTTTAGGGCTTAAAATCTTAAAGCAACTTTATTCACTTACTTAGCTATATCAGTTCTGATATATAATAATTGCTAAAGATATATTTTTTGATTTTATAAATTTTCTAATCCATAGATACATTCTGAGGTGTGGCACAAAAAGAAACAAATCATTTTTAAATATAAAATTTAATGGATCATTATGGATACTGAACTCTCCATCATGGATCCTTAAAGAAATCTACAAATTCACAATCTAATGCTTGTATTATTTAGATTTTTAAGAGCAAATTAAATTTAAAATAACATACTTAAAAAACAGTATTTTTTACTAAAAGAACATTTTTACTAAATGGCTACATTCAGTTTTGTAAATCACTGAAGTTTGAATCTCTTTCCACTATTAACAATAAGGAATATAAAAATACGCAGCATTTTTAGTAGGTGTTTTATGTCAAATGGAAACATTTATTATATTAATTACATTTCCTTTATGGAGAGATATTACTCTGGAATACTTCCAAGTTAGCATAAAACATACAGGAAAGAAGAATATACTAAAATATCAGTTGGGATTGAAAATGTATTATTACTTATTACCTGGAAAGTGCATCCAAATCAGAGACAGGAAAGTTAACAATCAATATGTCATGATTAAAGTCACATACTTAACTCCAGCTATAAGAACATGTGCACTGGCAAAAACAAATGCAAATTTGTCTTCTAGTCTTAAAATGAGAGAATAACTTTCTCACATTCATAGGAACCCCAGAGTATTTATTTCATAAAAAGAACTCCTTTAAGGAATCTAGATCTAGACATTACCAGATTACCAGCCAGGATTTGAAAAAAAAAAAAAAAAAAAAAAAAAAAAAAAAAAAAAGATGGGTCAAGAGAAACGACATGTCAATTAATCCAGAATTCACTGCACATCATTCATTCATTTATTCAACCTAAAAGGACTTACGGAATTCTCTCTATGCACCAGAAACTCACTAAATATGCTCAGTAGTAGAACCGAGTCCCTCCTATTTATGAGCTTTCCATCTTATGGAGTTGAGAAAAAAAAAAATTGAGCAATGCAAGACTGCATAATGCATTAAGTGCTAACTAAACTCAGCACTCCTCAAATGTTGCAAATGTGCTAACATAATTTTATTCTCACAATACAAAAAGTGACCATTTTTATTTTCCTAAATTTACAGATGAGAAAACAGAGGTACACACTTAATAAACTTGCTCAATATCATAGGCAAACATATGGATTTGAACCCATATAGTTTGAACCTTGAACTAAAACTTTTCAAATTTTTTATTCCTGGCAGGGGACAAACAGATGTACTGATGGCAGTGTTGTAGACAGCTGTTACGGTAAGAGTAGAGCAAAAGCTATCAGAAAGGCTTCTTCATGAGGTTTATAGCTGAGTCTTAAAAAAAAACAGCAGTTGGCTAGAGAAGGATGGGCAAAGAAGCCTGTAGGCAAAGAAGCACACGCATACAAACACCAACAGGTGAGTCTTGGGAGACAGGCAGGGGCTGGATTATGGGGAGATTTGTTGGCCAAATTTAAAGGCAACGTGAAGCCATGAACATTTTAAGCAGGAAATCAATAATCCATATCTGTTTTGAGCTACCTTTCTGGTTTTAATGTGAAGAATAGTTTGTGAGGGAATAGTAGCCAGAAGTAATTCAAGTATTATAGGAATAAAAATAATCAGATTGGAACTTGAACTAAGAGTATGTTATTGGGGGTATAGTGAAGTGATAGCATTTCAGAAGGATTTGTTATTGAGAGTTTAGTTAAATTATTCTATAATATTGTTGTCTTGGCATCCATTTTGTGGTCAAGCAGCCCACAAAGTCCTTGAAGTGGCATAAGTCATTCCCATGAGTGCATGCCCTAGGTAACAGTTGGCAGAGTCACAAGTAAATGTAAGTAGGGAAGTAAATGTGACTTCCCTACTGCCTTTGTGATAAGCAGTCTCCCCCACCTCCCCCTGACTTATCCTCATGTGCCACCTGGGTAAGATCCCCATGGAGCTTACCAAAATCCTGTTCCTTTTGGTTTGAACTGACCCATCTAGCTTTGGTCTAGAAACCCCAAAGCATTCCTGCTACAGACCCTAATAAGGCATTTATTTCAGATCCTCTTCCTCTCTCTCTGCTTGAACCCTGCTTTGACCTCCGGCATGACTCCTCAAGGCATGATGGTTACTTCCTCCAGAATTTGTGAAAAATAAACTTCTTTATTTCTATTCCAATGTGGTCTTCTGTTGAACCACGGCTCACCATGTAACATGTGGGGCTCTACTTAACAAATGTTAACTCTGTAACAAAGTCACATTTGGTTTCCGAAATGACTCTGTGATCAATTTCATATATGAGGTATGCATCAGTCAGGGACTGTCAGAAAACAGATGCACATTCAGAAAGAGTAACAAGTGAGTTTAATGAAGAGACTATTTTCAAGTTGGAAAAGCTTAAGAGAATCAACAAGTGATTGAAAAGTGTCCCAAGAAACAAATCTGTCACTGTCATTGAACCTGAATGGGCAAGAAAATGAAGTACTTTCTGTGCTGTGGACAAAGATGGACGTACAGAAGAAGGGGCACTTGAGAAGAGCTGTGGTCTTGGAGTAAGGAATGCAGCCACCACAAATTTATATGCAGCTGAGAGAAAACAGAGAATAACTTGACCTCTTCCTCTTTCTATTCCTTCAATGTCCTGCCATCTCTTTGGCCAAACTGAAAGTCAGAGGCCAAAGGGAGCTGGGTGGTTGTGGCCCATAGATGTCAGCCTCCCAGGGTACCAAGCAGGGTGGAAAAAGATGGAGGGTAGATCTGGAAGTGAAGTAGTGAACAGGTAGTTCAGAGAGAAAGATGAAAAAGCATAGGTGAATCTCAGATTTTGGGTTTAGGTAACTAAGGAACAATTACCATTTAGTGATATGGAAGATATAAATTTCATGCTGGGCACAAGTGGTCTCAATCTTGATCTAATGGGATGATTTCTTACATAAATGGTAGTATCTGTCTCCTTTTTCCAGAACTGATTTTTTTTCCACTTACAAAGTATTTCTTTGGCAATTTGGGAGAAGAAACTTGAGCACATGAACTTATATCACCACTTTGTGTGAAAAATCAGTAAAATGTATCTTTTACAAGTAAATGGTGATCCATTTCATTATATTCTTGCTCAGTTGGGTCACGAAATCACAACCCTCGATATCATCATTTGCCAGGGGGCAGCTAGCAGAACTGCAGGCAATGTAGCCAAGGGATATAATCATTTCTCTAAAGAGAAAACCATATGGTTATTACAAATGCCTTATTATATCAGGAGAATGATTTAAGAGATTTATTTTAACCTATTAGCCCTAATACAAGACAGCCACAAACAGCTAAAGCAATGTAGAAAAAACTGTTCATTTCAAAATTCAAAACGCTACAGAAAAATACTAGACACAATAGTTTTACTTTCAAAATGTGATGGCTTACATTAAAAGGTAGTCATTGGTTTCTCACTACTGTGAAGAACCTGATATATTAGTTTGGGAATCTTATAGTATGCACACAAAAATTAAACTCGAATCCAAATGTAAAATCATTCCTTAAAATTCTACTGTATTACAAAGAATAAGCTCAGGTACTCACACCCTAAATCAATTTCTGTTTAAGTTATAAGGAAAGATCCAAATAGAGCTCTTTCATTGTTTTTAGAAATGTTTGCCATACTATTTTTCTTTATATAAACCTTGGAATAGAAAAGAATGTTATTTTTGTATATTAATCTTTTTCAAAAATACACTAGATGACCTCAGAAAATAAATAAGCATATCAAAAGGTGCTGAAGCAAAGGATACTTGCGGATATTGAAGCAGCATTGTCTATCTCATCTTGTTCTTAAACTCTCAATATTATATTACTGAAGCAATGGATTTAGCCTTGTCGAATATGAACATCTAAAAGGTTTGCCTGTGAAAGCTGGGCCATTGGCTTTAACCAGCAATGTCCTCAAGACAGTAGAGACAGTCTGCCCATGAATCATCACTTCTTATACATTCAAACGAATTGCCTTAAAATATTTATAATGTTTCAGCTTATCTTAAGGTAGATATGTTTAATAACCTTTCCAGCGGCTCAACTCCATAATCTCTATGAATTTTAACACTATATTTCAGAGAATTACCAGTACTATTCAAGGTAAGAATAAATAGGTCTCAGAGAATTATTGCATAGCTGTGGTTAATAACCAACAATAAACTCGGGCTGCATCTGACGTGTGGGCAATCTTATTTAATTGAGTGTATTAAAGTATCTCAGGAATGCCAAGGGGGATTCACTTTGAAGGAGAACAATGTGGCACCAATACAGAGGCACAATGCAAGAAAAATCATACAGAACTAATTTATCATAGTTGTTACCTCTTTTCTAGTCGAAAAGCTTCAGTGAAGTGAGTCAGACTGAAAGCCAAATAAGTAAGTCAGGACAAGTTTCAAAGGGAAAAAGGTGTAATGACAATACATAGAAGGAAGAAATTAAGACCATATCAAGAATTTAAGAAGGCTTCACAGAGAGGTCAATTGATCTGAATCCTGAAGTATGGAGAAGAGATTCCCAGATAGCAAAGGTTATCTATCCTAGGCTGAAGAAACAACATGTAGAAAAGTGTGAAATATTTCCATTATTGATATAGTTGGAATTTTTTTCTAATTACAGAGAATGGATGTGGAAGTAAATATAAATTGTGATGGGATTATAAATGGAATATTCTTAAATGTCAGCTTTTGAACAGACTGTCTTATAGATGTTGGAAAGTCCCAACTTCTCTTTAGAGTTTCAGATCAGAGCCAAACATGCAAGCCGGAGACTCCCTGCGGAAGTCCCACAGGTACCTGGGCTCTTACTTGCTCTGTCCCTTAAACTTCCTTCCCTTTCCTGGCTCTCCCACATGCCTCAAAGTCAAATTAGAAGCTTGAACATAATCCTTCCTACTCCCTTTTCCTCAGGTCACACATACATTCCATTACCAGGGTCTATTCAATTCATCAGTATGTACCTCAAAACTAAGTCCTCTTTTTACTATCACCACTTCTTGCCCAAGTGATTGCAAAAACAATCCATTTGGCTTCCTTGCCTTCAGTCATGATTCTGTCAATTCATTCACCACAATGCAAAGAGGGTGATCATGTTAAAATGTGAACCTGATCACATTATTCCCCTTAGCACATTCAGAGACTCCCTGTTTCTCTCAGTATCAACTTTAATGTGATTACCATAGCTTTCAAAGCTATTGGCAAGCTGGTTCTGCCTCAGGAGGTATCTCATCTTTAATCTCAGTTTCTGAACAATTTGTTCTCTTATGCTTTGTTCTAACTTTAGCTGGTTGAGGCCAATTTATATTTCAATTCTTAACTTAGAATATGGTTCTTCTAGAAAGCTTTGCCTGACACTCAAATCTACTTTAGACACATATCCCATATATTTAGCCCCCATACCTCTATCAGAAGTGTTATCACTTTATACAGTAATAGCTTAGTTATTTGTATTTTCCCCTAGAATCTGAACTATAAGCTCAGGGATTTTATAAATTTCTTCCCTCTTCAGTGGAGTCCAGTCTCTTGAATAGTGATGACATTCAGTGTTTGTGAAATAGGTGAATAAATGTGTAGGGTCTTGATCAGAAAGACCATTCCATACCATGTTGAGAAGGCTGGACTTTATTCTACAAGTCAATGCTTTCAAATATGTCAGGAAGTACTAAAATCCATAAGGTAAATACAGGGGTTTCCAGGAGCATCAATATTCCTCAAATTAATGTATCATTTAAATAGTTTAATAATTAATATTTGTGAGGCTTAAGATAAAACATTACATTTTCATGAAATTTTCTTTGCCCTCTGCTACTGGAGTAAGGCAGACATCTGTGAGTATTTGTTTACTCTTCTCAGCCTTTAATTACACACAGCAGAAACTCTTAAGAAACACTGTTGTAGGTGTTGGCAGGTTTTATGCAAAGTGGAATGATATGCCTAGATTTAAATGTAAGTGTCTCAAAGTCACATTTTTTATTGTAAGTCATAAATAGGCATTATAGTTTATACACCGGCTTTCTTATGAAAACAGCTAACAAAGTATTGCCTTATTCATATCACCATAGATAGGGTCCTGGGTAGCTGCTGATGCCACAACCATCAGCACAAATAATTTCAGTCCTAAATATTTCCTTAGGATTTCTGACCACCATGGTGAGCACCAGTGTTTCATCTCTCATTCCATTAAAGAAGGTATCATTCAGGTCTACACTGAATGATCCCTCACATGACACCATATCCAGAGAGACCACTGGACCAGAGCCCAGAACCAGCTAGACTCTGGCTTCCTTCAAGTCTAAATGGAGTGGCCAGAGAGACAACTTGTAAATTCAGGGGAATTAACCCTGAAGGGGGTGAACTTTACCCAACAGAAGGGCAAAAAGGGGGGCCAGTGAGTACATTCATCTCCTTTCTCCCCCAGAGACTATTGTTATGATGTCCTGTATGAGCCCTCATAAGATGTCCCACTTGGCAGGGGCAGTTGTGTGGCTCCACCCATTGAACATCCGACTTCAGATCTGGTCATGATCTCATGGTTTGTAGATCTGAGCCCCACAGTGGGCTCACTGCTGTCAGCACCAAAGCTGTCAGGGCAGAGCCTGCTTTGGGTCCTCTGTCCCCTCTCTCTTTGCCCCTTCCCCACATGTTCTCTCTCTCTCTCTCTGGCTCAAAAATAAAAATATTAAAAAAAAAAAAAGATGTCCCACATGGCAGAACTGTGACTGTTACAAATTTGTGGTCCCCTCAGTAATGCACACCTCTCTATTTACCCTCATTCTTCTCTGCTTCACTCCCCTTTTCCTCTCATTCTGGTGACTATACTCAACATAAAGTTTTAATTCAGATTCTGTTCTCTAGAGAATCGGTACAAGAAAGCTATATTTTAGAAATTAGTGACTTATCATGGTTCTGCTCCCAGGAGGTCCTGATTGAACAATTATTGGCCTTCTCTGTCTAACCTCGTTTTTGTATCATTGTGCCTGTTTTCTCATTATTTAAAAAGCATTATACTATCCCATTATTTAAAAAGATTTATGACACTTCACAGGATATGCTAGTTTGAAAAACAGTGTGTGTAGGGGTGCCTGGGTGGCTCAGTCGGTTAAGCGTCCAACTTCGGCTCAGGTCATGATCTCACGGTCCGTGAGTTCGAGCCCCGCATCGGGCTCTGTGCTGACAGCTCAGAGCCTGGAGCCTGCTTCAGATTCGGTGTCTCACTCTCTCTCTGTCCCTCCCTGGCTCACACTCTCTCTCTCTCTCAAAAATAAATAAACATTAAAAAAAAATCGTTTTGAAAAACTGTGTGTGTGTTTGATGTCTGTGTATTTAAAATGTATCAATATAACAAAAAGGCACATACTATGTTCAGTCTATGTCACTGTACCAGGTATTTCAGTTTGCTCTTCTAGATTCACTCTCCAGCTTGTTCTACTCTGGTCTGTGTCCAGGGAACTGACCCATCTGACTACATCAACAGGGCTCTTATGCTCTGTGGCTTTTGGTTTATTTGGCCCAATGAGGAACCCTAGCCAGAGTTGGGAGGGAAGCAGGAGACTGAAGTTAGGGTAATATTTATCCCTGCGCATCTCCCTCTCTGAGGCCATGTCAAGCTGGCTGAATCCCTTGATGGAAGTCATTGCTCCTCCATATCTTCCCCTTCCTTTGTCCTTTTGGGCCCAAGGGTGGTAACAGCTTATCAGCTACCTGCCTGGGGTTTCTACACTATCTCTGTGGTCCGATCACACTCCATTCCCCCTTTGTATTACTGTTACCAGGTAAATAAATCCTGCTTGAATTGTTGTAACATGTTGTGCTGTTGTAACTGTTTGGACCCTGACAGATACACCTGTCAGTACATCTGCCTTAGAGGAAATGACCTTGCAGAACTGAGTGAAGATATAAAAATATATGAAATTACGTATAGGGAGTAAAAGGAAACAGGGTTAAGGGCAAAGTTTTGGAGACTATCGGATTTCAGAGAAAGTTGAGGTAAATGATGACTTGAGCAAGACAGAAGAGAAAGAGTAAAAGGCAAGAGTAAAACCGGGGGAGGATTACATGGAAAATCAAGCATAAAGTGTTTGGAAGATAAAGGAATGTGAAATGCTATGGAGAGACAAAAGGAACTGAGGCTTGAAACATGTTCACTTATTTTTAGCAGTTAAGCCATCAGTGTTGACCATGATGACAATAATTTCAGTAGAGGTGGTTAAAGCAAAACCCAGCCAGTCATGGACCATGTAGTGAGTAGCAGGTGTGGAAGTTAAGAGAATAAGTGAGACCTATTCTTGCAAAATCCCCAAAACCTAGGGGGAAGAAAAAACAGTTTGTGAAATGATTAGATGCTCAAATTCTCACTAGAAACTTCTTCAAATGAAACAGTGCTTATCCGTCTATTATTATCTTTCTTTTCTCCCTCTGTCTAGTTTTCTCTCCTTTTAAAATTTATTAACTATTTTTTAACATTTATTCATATTTGAGAGACAGAGAAAGAGTACATGCATGCGAGGGCCAGAGACACACACACACACACACACACACACACACACACACACACACAGAACCTGAAGCAGGCTCCAGGCTCTGAGCTGTCAATAGACAGCTCAACATGGGGCTCGAACCCATTAACCATGAGATGATGACCTGAGCTGAAGTTGGACGCTTAACCGACTGAGTCACCCAGGTGCCCCTCTAGTTTTCACTTTGTAATTTATTTTTAATTAATATTTCTACTACACAAGAAAAATTCAATGTACATACGAGTTACTGATAGCAAATATTTAGTGATACAAATTAATGTTGTATCATATTCCTTTTATCTGTGCTTTTAAAAATTATTTATGACATTTTGATTTGTTTCTAATTGGATTAAATAAATATTACCATTACAGTTAAAATGAGTTATTGCTGTTTTTTTATTTTTTTTATTTTTTAAATTAATTTATTTTTTAATTTACATCCAAGTTAGTTAGCATATAGTGCAACGATTTCAAGAGTAGATTCCTTAATGCCCCTTAACCATTTAGCCCTTCTCCCCCTCCCACAACCCCTCCAGCAACCCTCTGTTTATTCTCCATATTTAAGAGTCTCTTATGTTTTGTCCCCCTCCCTGTTTTTATATTACTTTTGCTTCCCTTCCCTTATGTTCATCTGTTTTGTATCTTAAAATCCTTATATGAGTGAAGTCATATGATATTTGTCTTTCTCTGACTAATTTGGCTTAGCATAATCCCCTCTAGTTCCATCCACATAGTTGCAAGTGGCAAGATTTCATTCTTTTTCATTGCCAAGTAATACTTCACTGTATATATATATACCACATCTTTTTTATCCATTCATCCATTGATGGACAATTTGGGCTCTTTCCATACTTTGGCTATTGTTGATAGTGCTGCTATAAACATTGGGGTGCATGTACCCCATTGAAACAGCATACCTGTATCCCTTGGATAAATACCTAGTAGTGCAATTGCTGGGTCATAGGGTAGTTCTATTTTTAATTTTTTGAGGAACCTCCATACTGGTTTCCAGAGTGGCTGCACCAGTTTGCATTCCCACCAGCAGTGCAAAAGAGATCCTCTTTCTCTGCATCCTCACCAACATCTGTTGTTGCCAAGTTGTTAATGTTTATTCTGAAAGATGTGAGGTGGTATCTCACTGTGGTTTTAATTCAACTGTTTCACCTCAAAGAATCTATTTTAAAATTGTTCATTGAATTGTATCAGTTTTTAAAAAATTGTATTTATGTATTTAATTTATTTATTTGAGAGAGAGAATGAGCAAGCGTAAGCGAGGGAGATAGTCAGAAATAAAGGGAGTAAGAATCCCTTACAGAATCCACACCCAGTATGGAGCCTGATGAGGGGCTTGATCCCATGATCCTGGGATCTTGACCTGAGCTGAAAACAAAAGTCAGACACTCCACAAACTGAGCCATGCAGCCGTCCCTCAATCATACCACTTTAATAGCCAAGTGTGCAATAAACAGTTAACATGTTTATGCACATGTGTGTGTAACATGTCCTAATATACAGAATACAGTAAGTAGGTCACTTTGTTGTAAGTTTGTCCACTATACAAATTATCATGAAAGCCTTTATACTTTCTGACTTCATTTCCTCCTCTAAGTATCTAGACTACCACCATACTGTAGTCTGAATGCTTGTGTTCTCCCAAAATTCACAGGTTGAAATGCTAACACACGAGGTGGTGGAATTAGGAGGAAGGGCCCTAGGGAGGTGATTAGGACATGAGGGTGGAGCCCTCATGAATGGGATTAGTGCCTTTACCAAAGAGGCTCAACAGAGCTCCCAGTCTCTTCCATCATGTGATGACACAGTTAAAAGATAGCCATCTCTGAACCAGGAAGTCCTCACTAACCAAACACCAAATTGCTAGTTGCATGATCCTGAATTTCCTAACCACTAGAACTATGAGAAATAAATATCTGTTGTTCATAAGCTACCCAGTCTGTGGTAGTTTTTTACAGCAGCCTGAATAGACCATGACTGGATTCTCCCAGAAGAGATTAGTATTTGAATCAGTAGACTTGAGTAAAGAAGATCCACCTGCACCAATATAGCTGACATCATCCAGTCTATTGAGGACCCTACTAGAACAAAAAGACAGAGGAGGGGAAATTCTCTTTCTTCTTGGGTGCACATCCATCATCTCTTCCTCTCAAACACTGAAGCTTCAGGTTCTCAAATTTTCAGACTCTTGGACTTACACCAGTGGCCATCCATTAATCAGGCCTTGGGGCTCGAATTGAATTATATCATTGTATTTCCTATTTCTCCAGCTTGTAGAGAGCACGATCGTGCATATCTTATCATCCATAATGGCTTGAACTGATTTCCTTAGTATTTCTCCTTTTAGATATCTAATACATATACATATACACACACATACATATACATACATACACACACATACATATACATATACATATTTATATACCTATACCTGTACATATACATATACATATACATATACCCTGTTGGTACTGCTTCTCTGGAGAAGTCTAATATATACCATGTAGTAAGAAAAGCTCACTGGCTTCCCAGATAAACAGATATTTATCCCAGATAAAAATATATTTTATATATTCCTATGTGTAACTATAAAGGTTACTAATTCAATAGTTGATATTCTTTTATATCTTATCATATCAAAATTTGAGATAACTTATTATAAACAGTGTAATCCAAAAATATTTTCCTAAGTATTACGAATATAATCTTTATACTCAATATGGGTAAAGGTTTACATACACTTAGAATTTGAAATTACACTTATCAATATGTTAAATCAACTCATTTTTTGCAGATTTGTTGTATAATTTTCCACTACCTATTTCATTTGATCTTCATAAATTTGGGATATATGTGATTTAATTCTTTCATGGCAGCAAACAAACAATTGGACAGTGAAAATCAACTCATGTTTAAATGTGTTTGCTTTTAGGACCTTTCTCCTAAGACTGATCTCAGGCCATAGAGCTAAGCACGTCCAATTCACTGGACACTTTGGTTCACCCCAGCAGGGGCTCACAATGAATGGCTATGTGGAAACCACTTATGCTGAGGAGCTAGTGCTTGATATTTCATTTAAGAGGCTCCTACGGATTTGGCTCCAATTTCCTTCCAGCCCTACCAGTTCTCTTTTTATTGCTAAAGTGCAAAGGAAAAAAAGACAAGGAAGCAGAAGAAAAGGGAAACTCTGCTTAAACATGCTGAGTAGTTGCTGAGGATCATCTGTCTTGTAGTCAAGCTATTAAGGAGCCTGTACGATGCCCATCTACAGAGGAGCACACAAGGCCATCAATAGCAATGGCAGTAGTTAGATTTGCCATTCTGAACTAATCAAGTATGAAGGACTGAACGGGAGGTAGGGGACATAACCTCCCATTTATGGGTTTAACAATAAATGCTGCCTTTGACGCGTGTGCCCAATAGGGCCAGAGAGATCAAGGTAATGAGAGCTACGCAAATAGCTGCATCATGATAGGTAAGGAATAAATCTCTCTCTCTCCACTGAAAATTCCCAATTCTATTTCTCCTTCATTGGCTATCCAGAACTTCAGTGTCATATCTTGTCACTATCAGGTCATATCTTTTCTGATATCTTAGCAACACTCAAAACCTACTCTCCTTCAATAAAGGAGTTTTCTTTTAGAGTTAACTCTTGGTTTTCATTCATTCAAACGGAAAAACTTTGGAATATCTTTGGCTTATATTTCCTTTTCCTCATTTCTTTTTATATTGTTTATTCTCTGCCATTTAGGCTTAAATCCCACTGAATTTGGATTACTGAAATAATTCTGTAACTGTTCTCACAATCTTTAATTTCCTTTCTAACCAATACAACAAAGCTTAGTAAATTTAATTTTGATTTAAGTTTATTTATTTATTTTGAGAGAGAGAGAGAGAGAGGCAGAGAGAGAAGGAGAGGGAAAATTCAAGTAGGCTCTGCACCATCAGCACAGAGCCTAACTAGGGCTTGATCTCATGGACTGTGAGCTCATGACCTGAGCCAAAATCAAGAATCGGATGCTTAACTAAGCCACTCAGGTGGCTCAAAATCCAAAATATAATTGTGTGCCCACTGACTGCCTTTGCTTTACATTCTGACTTGAATTTTCTCATTTTTCATAGGTAGATAATACTATACAAGTTATAAGTTGTATTTAATGACATGAAATATAAAAATAACCAGAAAGGTAATTGACACCGATACATTTTCTGTATCCTTTTCTCTGCTCTAAACAAAACATGTCTACTTGTCATGTTGCAAACGTCCCACATCCTGTCTCTGGGATATTGCTCTAGAAGTCCAGTTTTTTCCAAGAGTTTGCTCCCTATAACTTTGCATATGTCCATCCCTATTTTTCAAAATCTATCCATTCTCCAGGGCTTCAAAAATACCAACCTACAGAATTTTCTCATCTAAGTAATTAATTAAGAGGTTATAATGAAGTAGCTGATGATTGCTTTCGAGCAGGGTTCTCTTTCATGTATATAAAAGGTAACTCCCCTTTCACCCATTTTAATCTATATTCTTATTCTTCTACAAGGATCACCTTGGCCTCAATTTTCAAGCTGATCTGAATCCTCTCCTCAGTGTCACTATGGTGCATGTGATATGATTGCAATCATTCCTTTGTGTCTGTTTCTCTCTATAAACTATAAATACAAAGGCAAGTCCCATAACTTATGTACCTTTGTACCTTCAGCATCAAGCAAAGTATGTGTACTATTAGACTGACAATACATTTTAGTTCATGGAATAGGATTATGCATGTCCTTTCTCTAATTGTCAAGAAGTGACTACTGGTGTAATTTACTTTACTACCTGGTGTAATTCCTACCCAGGAATGTTCCCACCCCAGGTCTGCAATAAACAGTACAAACAATGATTATGATGGTGATGATGATGACGGCGACAACAACAGTAAGAGTGATCACTATTCCAATTTTACATTGTGACTACAGATTCCGAAGACTTTAATTAATTCTTGGTTAGCAGAAAGATTCTGATTCTGTCAAGGTGAAGGGATCAAGGGAGATTTTGGAATTCTGTGTCATTTTTCAAATATCCTCTTACCTTCTACAAACTGGTACAGAATTTTGACATGACCACTGTACCACAGGAAGCCTACTGGTATTCTTAGGCTGCAGAATGACATGACAGCTTAAAGAGCTATAAGTATTTATCCCTTCAGTCAGTCTACTTCACCTTTCCTCTATATCAAGAGTTAGATTCAAATGTTATATTTGAGAGTAAGCAAGAATTAAACAGTATGAAGGTACAATATGAAACAGGCTGTCCATTTCAAATTTCTGATTTTCAGGTGGCACAATTTGTTGTAAAGGGGACTCACTCTGAGGCAAAATCTAGTGTAAACCCCCTGCAATAGTAAGTTCCAGAACGCTAAAGCAGCTGGATAGTGAACACCCTAGACTGGCCTAATGAGAAGGACACTGAAACCCACTGATTGCTAACTGGAGAGGAAATATGTCACAGAAATTTCCACATTGTTTAATGCAAACCCAGAAAAGGCCTTGTGCTTTACCATGCTAACTCAGAGGATAAGGTGGAAAAACGAAAACAAACACGAGGAAAAAATGTGATTCTTGGATACAGGTTACATAATTTAAAGACAAAGCTGCTCCGAATAGCAACATTATGTCATAAGGGATAATTCAAGCGTTATCCTTTTCTAAGTCAGCACAATTATGACACAAAGGAAAAATAGTCTAGTAGCATTTACCTCAAGATACTAAATCACTACATTATGGTGTATAGAGATCAACTTACAAAACAGTGAAAAAAAGGTCTCAGTAATTCTAGCCTGCTCACATTCTGAATATTTTTTAATACAAAGCTCATTATAGTTAGATATTTATGAATATAAGTCTCGAGGCATTTGCTTATACAATCTCCCCCATATCATACCCCCACAGACACCTAACTCAGCACCCAACACACTGCCAGAGCAATATACCATATCAGTACTTTTGTCAGCCCAATATCTAGAGGGAATTCAGTTAGATCAATACTCTGGGTCATTTGGCCAGACTTTGTTTATGCTTATATGTAACAGGATTTTATGTAATAAATTGAAGTGATCCTTTTGGGTACTCACCTTCTGGTACAGAGCCCCTATTTTTTTAAGTTTATTTATTTTTGAGAGAGAGACAGACAGACAGACAGACACGAAAAAGAATCCCAAGCAGGTTCCATACTGTCAGCCCAGAGCCCAGTACTCAATCCCACGAATTGAACTGTGTAACTGTGACATCACAACCTGAGCCAAAATCAAGTCGAAAGCTTAACCAACTGAACCACCTAGGTGCCCCAGAGCCCCTATTTTTTGTAGCTATTTGAAGTTATCTGGAGCTTAACTCCCATTTCTTTTACAGGCCCCAAATTAGCATCCATGGCAAAGTCCTCTTCATTTAAAGAGCTGTTCTTCCAGGTATATCTGAGGAGCAAATATTATATTTAGAAATTATAAAAGCTAAGTCTGAGACAGCAATTTTACTGTTGTATAATTAATTGCTCAACCACCTACCCTACCCCACTGCCTGTTCTTGTTCCCAGCCCTATTATATCTGAAATAAAGTTACGACTAAGATGGCCTTAATGTTTTCTTCAGTTTGACTACATTTAAACTGGCTTCTAGACTATAGGGCTCTGACCTCCCTTTTTTGTTAGGGCATTTCTTTAGAAAACATTGAACTGTAAATTTTTTTTTTCTGTCCCTTTGAGATGTAAATCTTCTCCCAGCCTCTTACCAGGACCATCTTTCTCAAGGACCTGGGAGTCAACCCTTTGAAATGTAATCATCAATGAAGTAGATGCCAGTGTCTCCAGGAAGTCAGGAGTGTAATTGAGATTAGTGCCAAAGAGTAAACACAGATTGCTTAATTACACTAACCTACCCATTAATATCCTCTACTAATTTTCTACTAGCTGTCTACAGAACTTAAACTTTTGTGTGTTTTGTCTCAGCAGAGTGGAGTTCAATCACTCTCCCCTATTGCAATAGTCTCGAGTGAACTCTTCCTTGCCTGTTTAACTCTGCCTGATGAAAAATTTTTTTTGATAGAGCAATTCCCTCTTTTACAGAGACAGATTAATATTTCTCATCTCTATTGTTATTTCATAAAACATCAAAACAAAATACATATTCTAGAAGCATTTCAACATTTTATCTCCTTGATGTGCCTATTGAAGAGACTATATATTTTTCCCTAATAATCTCTGATATTTTTTCCCCTAGTAAGCCTTTCTATTCACTAAAGGAAAGACTATATTTCTCAGCCTGTCTTGATATTAAGTATTCCAATGTGACTAAGTTCTGGTTAATGTGAGGTAAAAAGGAAGATGTGAAATGCTGGGAGGTGCTCTTCAATGGAGTGGGCATTCTCCTCATTGTTTTTACCTCATTCTTGCTGGAATAAAGCTAGGATTGCCGGAGATCAACAAGCTATCTAAAAGCATGAGGTGGAAGCAACATGGGGAGGACGGCAGAGCAACTAGTTAAGGAGCCTGGATTCAGGGTGACGATGAAGCTGTCACAACAGCCAGGTTATTTCTTAGATTAACAGGTGAATAAAACTTCAATCTTTTTTTTTTTTTTTTTAGCCAGGTGTTTTGTTTGTCTTGTGTCATTCACAGGTCAATTTAATTCTAACTGGAACTGGTATACTTTCTAGTTTTCCAGTCATGTTATACAGTAGTTCTTGTATTTCTTTGGTAATCACAAACTTTGAATACTTATGCTATTAAATTTCCCCACTTGCTTTCTATTTATTCAAGTTCCTGTACAATTACTAGCAATATCCTACCAGTTACTTTGAAATGGGTCTTTCACACTACTTAAGAGGGTTATTCCTAGAAATTATATGCTTTTTGTTCTGTTGTCATATAGATCATCTTTGCTAGAATAACCTTTAGTTAACTGGAATATGTAAAATTTTGTTGAGTTTTTTTGTATATCATTAAGATAATTTTTTATTAAAAAATAAAAAATCTGGTAGATTTATTTGAGTTATAAAATGTAAATAAAAACTATGTTGTATTTATTTTATCATTTATATCTCTTATTTACATTTGTCTTGTTTCATTGTCTTATTTATGTTTTTGTCTTATTTCAAAGCTCTTCCACAACAGTAAACGGTAGTTGAAGCAGAATTTCTCTTCTTAATTTTCAGTAGCACTTTTTTTTTAGTCTCATTAGCATCTTATCACGGACTATGATGTTCTGTTTACTTAAAATATGGTCTGAATCATTAAGTATTCTTCCTGTTTTCTATGAGGTTTAATCAAAAGGATGTTAGTGATATAAGCTGCATTGTTTTTGTATCTATTAAGATGATCCTGCCTGTTATAATTTTCTTTTAGGGACTACTGGTGGTATAACTATGTACCTAATATTAGGTTATTCACGATTACCTGTATAAATCTCATTTAAGTGAGATGAAATTTTCAATGTAATTCTGTCTGTGGTTTTCTAACACTTTACATAATGTATTTACATTTATTTCAAAAGTGATTTTTGATTACACCATTTCTCCCTTTACAGTAAAGCAATTTTACTGCTTTCTCCACCACCAAGCTGATACCCACACACAGGACTCATTTCATTTCCCAGTATTTGTAAACAGTATCTGAGCTTTAGAATCCTAAACATTTGTTCAACTATTCTTATATTACATATATTCATTTTGGGATTATTTGTGTCATTTCACATCCATTTTTATAATAATATTTACAGTATATTTTATGTTTAAATGATTCAATAGAAGCACTATTCCTTTCAAATGCTCGTTTTTAGTTTATGGGCATACATCTTTTTTTTATGTTTATTTATTTTTGAGAAAGAGAGAGAGTGAGAGCGTGCAAGTGGGAGAGAGGCAGAGAGAGAGGGAGACACAGATTCTGAAGCAGGCTCCAGGCTCTGAGCTGTCAGCACAGAGCCCGACACGGGGCTTGAACCCACAAACTGCAAGATCATGACCTGAGCCAAAGTCAGTTGCTTAACCAACTGAGCCACCCAGGCGCCCCTGGGAATACATCTTTGAGCATTAAAAAATAGGTGTTATAGGAGTAATATATGTATAAAAATTATATTTGTATTTCATCAGTGCATGAATAAGAGTTTTTCATATATTTTTGCCATATCCCCCACCTTACCTTTCTTTACCTGGATTTACTTGGTTTTCTTTTGGCATTTAATGTTGGAGAGAAAAATTCTAAGGCACAAACTTTTTATTACCTTGAAAGGAACCTTGTTTTGTTTTGTTTCCTACCTGGGTTTTTATAACATTCTAAACCTATCCCTTCAATGTGAACAATTTTTCTAAGACTTACCTAGTATGACTCTCTTTTCATTAACTTGGGCCAGAATCTAGAAAACTCTTTTTATCTTCTTACACAGCTTTTTTTTTTTCAGCACCAGAAAGTTTTCTTTTTAAAGGCTTGAGTTTTCAGAAAAAAGGGACATTACTTTTTTTAATTTTTTAATGTTTATTTATTTTTGAGAGACAGAGCACGAGCGGGGGAGAGGCAGAGAGAGAAAGGGAGTCACACAATCCGAAGGAGACTCCAGGCTCTGAGCTGTCAGCACAGAGCCTGATGCGGGGCTCAAACTCAGGAACCATGAGATCATGACCTGAGCTGAAGTTACACTCTTAACAGACTGAGCCACCCAGATGCCCTGGGGCAACATTATTATATTGGTACCAAGAGCATGATTTTCTGGAGTAAGATTGTCTTGGTTTAAATTCTAGTTTGAGGGGCGCCTGGGTGGCTCAGTTAAGCATCCGACTCCAGCTCAGGTCCTGTTGTCACAGTTCGTGAGTTCGGGCCCTGTGTCCAGCTCTGTGCTGACAGCTTAGAGCCTGGAGCCTGCTTCAGATTCTGTCTCCCTTTCTCTGTGCCCCTTCCCCATTTGTGCTGTCCTTCCCTCTCCCTCAAAAAGAAATAAACATTAAAAAAAATTTAAATTCTAGTTCGACAATTTGTAAGTTCCATCCACAAGTGGGGATACTTCTGACGGTTTTTCTCAACTGATTTTGATGAGGGAGCATGAGGCAGGCTGAGGGCAAAATACAGGCTGGCATCATCCCCCACCCCAACCCCATTCCCAAGGTGGAATATGTGTGATATTCCTGGGACACTCCCAGCTACCAAAGAATAAAGGAAAGGTGTTTAAGTGCTTGCCATGGTAACGTGGGAAATTAAGGCAAATGAAAAATTAAATTCCTTTACTGCCTAAAATCCACTGAAAAATCCTTGAGACCAACAGAGTGACCTCCCTCTAAGAGCTCAGCTGCCTCAAAGATGACACTTGGCTGAGGGCAAAAGAGAAGCTTAGCTCAACATTGTCCCAACCTCAAGGATCCTCTAAGTCAACTTCCTTTATCTCAACTCACCCAGAATATATGCTGGCAATTATACTCCAAGCTTATGGCCCTGTGATACACATCTGAAGGGTCTCATGACTGAGGTTTTATTAAATGGTAATAAATGGCATTCCCCTAGCAACGCCTAGCCCCTCAAGATCCTGGAAACCTTGCTTCCAAAATTCCTTAGAGACTTACTCTACCCTTGACCCCCTCCCAACCTGAGAGTATATAATGAGTTACCCATCAGGACCCCAGTGCAGCTCTTCCTGTCCCCATGCTTTAATAAAATCACCTTTTTGCACCAAAGACGTCTTCAAGAATTTTTTCTCAGCTGTTGGCTCCAGACCCCATGAACCCCCCCATCACCCCAAAACTTCATCAATTTGATCTTCTCAAGTCACTAACATTCTTCAGTACACTCAGTGGGTATTTTACTTAAAATTCTGCAATTTTAGTTCTATTGCAATCCTTTCTGATCTAACCTAGAATCCTTTTCATCTCAGTCTGTTGACTTTATATCTCATCTTCTTGTCCTTTTAAGCCAGCTTGTTCTTCCCTTATGACATTATGTCCTATTTCATAACTTTTCGAATTTGATTTAATATGACACATTTTTCCTAGATCCTAAAGTAGACCGCATTTTAGAGGTGTTCTTCCCTTTTCAAGGTGATGTCTGTTTTCTCTTGCATTTTAATATTTTTTCATAAAAGCTATATTATTGTTTTTAATTCATCAATATTCATCCCCTGATAAATAAAATCATGACTATATCCAGTATTTGCTAACTGATAGGATATGGGAATTTCCCTTAGCTCTGACCATTGCCCAGTGATATGCTGGTATGAAAAACAGTCCCTTATTAAGTGTAGAACCAGAACATAGTGTGATTCCTAAAGAAAGCAGCCCAAAACCTAGGATCTAAATCTTTTCTCATTTTGTGGCTCTATGAAGAATGAGATGGCATCTTTTCTGAATAAAAGTAGGGCACTGTAAAAACTAAGACTTCAGATATGCACTACTATATCTTCTTATCATTGCCCTTAATGAATGCTTTAATTTGGAGACCTACCTACCAAGACAGGTTATATCTTTACATTCCAAATCTACACTTTTATATGTTGCATAGTTAACACTAAAGTTAATACTAGACTTTTATCAAGTTTAGTTAACACTAAATGGAAAATTCAGTACTCTAGTGAGTTAAAAAATCAGTGTCTGTATGGTAGCTGGAAGCCTGCCTAGTTTTCATGTTTAAAGGGAACCTTTTGACCTTGAACTACTTAAAAGTGAATTATTAGTTCAGTTAGCTAACACCAAACCACTCTAAAACAACTAACTGGGCTCCCAATTCTATATGTTGGTAATCTGGACCAGATTCAGCTGGGCAGTAATATCTTATACCAAGGTTCATTCAGGATACCTTAGACAGCTACTGCTTTGGTTGTTAGGTCCAAACAATCTATCATGGCCTCAACTGGGACAACTCATTACTGTTCCATATGTTCTTTCATTGTCCAGCAGACTAATCAGAGCTTATTTACATGATGGTCACTGATCACAGGACATTCAAGAAAGCAATGGAAATGCGTGATACCTTTTGAAGCTTAGGCTTAGAACTGGTACCATGTCAGTTTTGCTGCATAATAATGGAAAAAGCAAGTCACAAGGACCACTTAGATTCAAGGGTGGGAAAATAGATATCACTTCTTCATGGGAGGAGCTGCTAAGTAACATGGCCAAGGGCATGGAAACAAGGAGACATTGTAAATTAAGAAATTTTACAACCCATCTGTCACAATGAAGAAGCCAAGGAATATTTTCTAATATTTTACTGTGGTCAACAAAATTAATTTGGCAATTTTCTCAGTCCACTTTTGTTATTCCTAGAATTATTTTTTTCTCTGAAAACTTAAGTCACAGAATGTGGGTGTTATATTTATTCATTTTTTTTATTCTTTATTATCTTGGAAAATTTAATAGAATGGTTTAGGTCAGAGATTGGTAACCACATGCCATTTAAGACCACAAATGCATTTTATATAATACTTTCTTTCCATGTATATTTCTTATTCTAGAAGTCCCAGTTTTTCACAACAAATTGAAAGCTGGGAAGAGAAGACCAATATCATGTTGATAAAACAGCTAAATATAGTCTAGTTCAAACTTGGGAATTATAACTTGATCACAATTGGTCTTAATTATTATGAAGTGTCCTGACCTGATGCTAAAATATCTTAACTTTGAACTGTGCCTTTTGGGCTCCTCCTGGACCCAAACATAAAATTCCCATGATTTCTAGACACCTGAAAAATAATTTCTAGAACATGGTATAGTCTTATCTCTTTCGACAAACTTATTTTGACCAGGCAGTGATCAGAAATTGAGAATAGAAAAATCAAGGAAAATTTACCAAAGAATATATTTTAGAATTATAAAATTTTAAAAAGTATACTGCTGTTAGTCATATATGAGTGCTTCTCATTACCAGTGTGAATTCTGGCAAGTCAATTAACTTCCCTAACAGTGTGGATTTCATAGTGTTGTAAGAATTAATGAGATTTGTACATAAAGTGCTTAGTACAATATCTGGATCATAATAGGTATTCACTAAAAATAATTCTTCTTATTTTAAGTGTTGCCTTGATCAAGACTTCTTGGGGTAAGCACAATTAAATGGTTAAAAAAGTTATAAATATACCTTCCTTCCCCCTAGCTCTTTCTCTCCACATTCCCTGTTAGTTGGCTTAATCACTCAAACAGTTATGAGTGGGGATAGTTATCCAGATACTCATAACATTAGAAGTTTTCTTCTGTTTTGTTCCATTTGATTACATCACTTACTTCTCTAATTCTCCCCTCTTACTCCTGATTTTTTTATCTTTTTCTCAGCTTCCTCTTTTTCCATAGCTTTATCTTCTAATTCACCTATTCTCTCCTCTGCCTCTTCAATCCGTGCTATGGCCGCCTCCATTTTATTTTGCACCTCATTTATAGCATTTTTTAGCTCCTCCTGCCTATTTCTTAGTCCCTTGATCTCTGTAGTAACAGAAGACCATGGGGGAGGGGAAGGAAAAAAAAAAAGTTAGAGAGGGAGGGAGCCAAACCATAAGAGATTCTTAAAAACTGAGAATAAACTGAGGGTTGATGGGGAGTGGGAGGGAGGGGAGGGTGGGTGATGGGCATTGAGGAGGGCACCTGTTGGGAGGAGCACTGGGTGTTGCATTTGACAATAAATTTCATATTTAAAGAAAAAGAAGTTTTCCTAAAATATGTAATGAGTAATTAGTAGATAAACCAAACTGATTCTTAGTTTATGATGAACACTTTGCAAAAATATATTCTCTCTGATTCTCTTTTAAAATTACCTAAATACTTTAAAATAATGTGTTGTGACGGGCTCTCCAGGTATGTGCATATTTGCAGCATTGATATCCCATTGTGGGATGTGTAGCTTAAAATTTAACATAAGTAGTAGTACTACTTTTCTTTGTAAATAGTAGGTAATTGCTATAGTAATAATTTTTTTTTTTTCAACGTTTATTTATTTTTGGGACAGAGAGAGACAGAGCATGAACGGGGGAGGGGCAGAGAGAGAGGGAGACACAGAATCGGAAACAGGCTCCAGGCTCTGAGCCATCAGCCCAGAGCCCGACGCGGGGCTTGAACTCACGGACCGCGAGATCGTGACCTGGCTGAAGTCGGACGCTTAACCGACTGCGCCACCCAGGCACCCCTATAGTAATAGTTTTTACTTCAGCATCTCATTTGATTTTCAAAAATAAAAACAGTAAAGTAAGCATATAAGTTACACCTTTTTTTTTTAAGATGAAGCAATGGAGGTTATAGGAATTGATGTGCACAGCATGACCTTGAGCAACACTGTGAAACTGTCTCTCTGATTCAATCCTGTCCCCTTTTGCTCTACACCACTTTTCTCTTTCCATTCAGAAGCAGTGAAGTTATTACTAGTTCTGAAAACATGGAGACAGGCACTGCACTGCTCTCCTCTCTGCATTTTGAGAACCCAGCAAAGAAGAGTCTATTAAAGAATGTTGAATAAATTAATGACTTGAAATTGCATTCTTTTGTAGAGTTCGAACTGCAAATATGTCTACTTTTTAGGTGTTTATATATTACAATGAGAATCAAGAGGAAACAAAGAGTTACAAAGAGTTATAAAACACTAAGAGAATCAATTTGCATTATCTAATTCAGTTTCTAATTTACTTCTCCAAATTGTAAGTTCATAACACCCAGATACTAAATATTCAATTAATTCACTAGTGAATGGGTTTTTCAAAATTCAAATATGATTGAGCTCTAGGTTAGTATTAATACATAGGTAATACTTCAGCAACAGTGTCTTATGTTTGAGTGAGAGGTTAGTGAAGTATTCCGGTTGAAAAGCAGGACAATAAAGAGTGCTTAGCTTAAAAAAAAAAAAAAAAAAAAAAAAAGGAAAAACAAAACAAAACAAACACAACTGAGTAAGTAACGTTTTACCAGTCAGCAAAAGTGTAATAAAAATTATATTCCTCAGGGTGGAACTGTCTTCAGTTCAGTGAGTTTACAGTTCCATTATTACAAAGCACTTTTTAAAAAGTGTTACTGAACTGATGCTGATTTAAGATCTTATACCCCAATTTTGGCTTAAAAAAAAGGCAAGTCAGTTAAGGGCAAAATCTGATGAAATGTCATAGTGACACTTCACTTACATGGAGGTTAGATTTATGGCAACCTCACTCATCCAGAACACAGGTATAATCAGGGCATTAGTGAACGAGGTCCTTGTGCAGTCACATCTGTCAGAGGAGTCACCCACATCACTGTAGGGCACACGGGCTAACCTGAAGTTCTTAACCAGGCATTGGGGTATTCAATAAAACCCTGCCAGATTAGAGCACAATAGGCTGACAGCAGCAGCAGAAGTTCAAAGTACTACACAGATAAAATGATAGTAACCACTAGTGACCACTAAGGCTATCACTACAATTCTTGTTTGTAAGAAAACGTTTGCTAATGGGCTGTGTATTGTGTGTAAAAAAGCTAGAGAAAATCAAAATGGTCACACTTTGCATGATTTTAGTATTCATTTTTCAAAATAATTATGCTCTTGAAGCTGCTAAAAAATGAGGTGCTGTTTTATTTCTGTAGCACATTTAGTTTTTGAAGAACCTAAAGACATTCAGTCAAATAAAGGGTTTTTTTAATGCTCTCATGAAATTTATTTATCCTACCTTTTATTTTTTTGAGAGGAAATGTTGCATGAAATCAACACTGCAATGCAACATTCAATGAGTTGTGAACTACTGTATTACAATGACAGCCAGTGCCATATAAGGAAAATAGTTAAAGATGTCTTCCTCATACATCAAAATCTGATTCTGATATGAAGAGTACCTGCGGGCTCTGTGCCTCTCATTCCTGCCCTATTAACGTTTTCTCTTCATACCAACTTCTGCCACCCCTATATCTTCCCTTCTCTTCCCATCCATGTGTTTTGTCCACCAGGGCTATTTTCTCTTCCATTATCCTGAACTGCTCCCTCACCAACAACTATAATTAAGCCCTATTCTTTTCCTCCTCGCATCCCCACTAGATGTGTCTTTATAGCAAAATAATTTCCAGTGGAATAAAAACCTTAATGTAAAAATACAACAAAACCATGATGGCATAGAAAGACTACATAGTCATCAACAAAAACACCTTGGAACAAAGAAAACCTTGTTAAAACCAGTCACAAAACCAGAAGCCAAAGGTAAAAAAAGTAATAATAATGAATTTGATTAAATAAAAACTTTAATTTCCACTTCCAATATACATGATGAATCAATATAATAGACCAATAATCCAATGGAAAAATAACCAAAGGTCAGTACACAATGAAATAGAAAAAGAAGTATGAATAGTTTACAAACATGAGAAATTTCATTCAAATTTTTATTCATAATTCAATATTTGCAACTGTGCCATCTGACTGGTGAGATTTGAAAAATTGATTAATTTGAAAAATTCACAGTGAGGTCTTAGAGAATCTTGATGTCTTATGCTAGTGGTGGGGAAATTGAACTGGCACCCTCTCTCTGGAATTTAGTTAATTTGCATTTAAAAGCAAGTATCTTTCCACTTTTAGGAGTTTATTTTACTAATCCACTTATATGCAAATATATAATTGGTGATATTTTAATTGCAGCATTATTTTTTTCCCAGCTGAAAACTACAAACAACCCAAAAATCCATCATCAAGGGAGTATAAATATATTATGGAATATTCATAAAATGAAATGTTATATGGCTATTCAAAAGATACATGATCTCTATGTGCTAATATGAAAAGGTCTTTGGTAACTATTATTAAATGATAACATCAAAGAATAGTGTATTAATCATGTGTTTTTTTTTCCTTATCTTATGATATTTGACATTTAAAAACATTTCTGGGGGGAGAGACTGCACCTTATGAGGCTAGCCAATTCTTAGAAACAGCAGAAACCAGCCAGGAACATGCATGTGATACGCAAACTAACTAAACTGCCCTATCTAGTCTGTATACCACAGAGTGACAATATTGCTTTGCCTTAATCATCCCCAGGGCCATGTACCAGACAACTAGAGATCATTCTTGTAGTCTGAAGCTCAATGAAATTAGTTAAACTCACCAATCCTAAACAATTTACCCTGCCTTGCCTGGCCTTACCTGGGAGAATCCCAAAAAAGGTAGTGGCCTAAGTGTTCCCCTACTCCTACTTTCTGCTTCCTCATCAAAACCTGGTGTTCCGGGGACCGGAGGGAAGATGGCGGCGTAGGAGGACGCTGGGCTCACCGCGCGTCCTGCTGATCAATTAGATTCCACCTACACCTGCCTAAATAACCCAGAAAACCGCCAGAGGATTAGCAGAACGGAGTCACCGGAGCCAAGCGCAGACGAGAGGCCCACGGAAGAGGGTAGGAAGGGCGGCGAGGCGGTGCATGCTCCACGGACTGGCGGGAGGGAGCCGGGGCGGAGGGGCGGCTTGCCGGCCAAGCAGAGCTCCAGAGTCTGGCTTGAAAAAGCGGAGGGGCCTGACGGACTGTGTTCCAACAGCAAGCGCGACTTAGCGTCTGGGAGGTCATAAGTTAACAGCTCTGCTCAGAAAGCAGGAAGGCTGGAGGACAAAGGGAGGGAGAGCTGCTGAGCCCCCGGACAACAGAGCTCAGTTTGGTGGGGAACAAAGGCGCTCGCCAGCGCCATCTCCCCCGCCCATCCCCCAGCCAAAATCCCAAAGAGAACCAGTTCCTGCCAGGGAACTTCCTCGCTCCGCGCAAACACCCAACTCTGTGCTTCTGCGGAGGAGCCAAACCTCCGGCAGCGGATCTGACTCCCTCCCGCTGCCACAGGGCCCCTCCTGAAGTGGATTACCTAAGGAGAAGCGAGCTAAGCCTTCCCCTCCTGCCCCTGTGCACCTTGCCTACCCACCCCAGCTAATACGCCAGATCCCCAGCATCACAAGTCTGGCAGTGTGCAAGTAGCCCAGACGGGCCACGCCACCCCACAGTGAATCCGGCCCCTAGGAGAGGGGAAGAGAAGGCACACACCAGTTTGACTGTGGCCCCAGCAGTGGGCTGGGGGCAGACATCAGGTCGGACTGCGGCCCCGCCCACCAACTCCAGTTATACACCACAGCACAGGGGAAGTGCCCTGCAGGTCCTCACCACGCCAGGGACTATCCAAAATGACCAAGCGGAAGAATTCCCCTCAGAAGAATCTCCAGGAAATAACAACAGCTAATGAGCTGATCAAAAAGGATTTAAATAATATAACAGAAAGTGAATTTAAAATAATAGTCATAAAATTAATCGCCGGGCTTGAAAACAGTATACAGGACAGCAGAGAATCCCTTGCTACAGAGATCAAGGGACTAAGGAACAGTCACGAGGAGCTGAAAAACGCTTTAAATGAAATGCAAAACAAAATCGAAACCACCACAGCTCGGATTGAAGAGGCAGAGGAGAGAATAGGTGAACTAGAAGATAAAGTTATGGAAAAAGAGGAAGCTGAGAGAAAGAGAGATAAAAAAATCCAGGAGTATGAGGGGAAAATTAGAGAACTAAGTGATACACTAAAAAGAAATAATATACGCATAATTGGTATCCCAGAGGAGGAAGAGAGAGGGAAAGGTGCTGAAGGGGTACTTGAAGAAATAATAGCTGAGAACTTCCCTGAACTGGGGAAGGAAAAAGGCATTGAAATCCAAGAGGCACAGAGAACTCCCTCCAGACGGAACTTGAATCGATCTTCTGCACGACATATCATAGTGAAACTGGCAAAATACAAGGATAAAGAGAAAATTCTGAAAGCAGCAAGGGGTAAACGTGCCCTCACATATAAAGGGAGACCTATAAGACTCGTGACTGATCTCTCTTTTGAAACTTGGCAGGCCAGAAAGAATTGGCACGAGATTTTTAGTGTGCTAGACAGAAAAAATATGCAGCCGAGAATCCTTTATCCAGCAAGTCTGTCATTTAGAATAGAAGGAGAGATAAAGGTCTTCCCAAACAAACAAAAACTGAAGGAATTTGTCACCACTAAACCAGCCCTACAAGAGATCCTAAGGGGGACCCTGTGAGACAAAATACCAGAGATATCACTACAAGCATAAAACATACAGACATCACAATGACTCTAAACCCGTATCTTTCTATAATAACACTGAATGTAAATGGATTAAAAGCGCCAACCAAAAGACATAGGGTATCAGAATGGATAAAAAAACAAGACCCATCTATTTGCTGTCTACAAGAGACTCATTTTAGACCTGAGGACACCTTTAGACTGAGAGTGAGGGGATGGAGAACTATTTATCATGCTACTGGAAGCCAAAAGAAAGCTGGAGTAGCCATACTTATATCAGACAAACTAGACTTTAAATTAAAGGCTGTAACAAGAGATGAAGAAGGACATTATATAATAGTTACAGGGTCTATCCATCAGGAAGAGCTAACAATTATAAATGTCTATGCGCCGAATACCGGAGCCCCCAAATATATAAAACAACTACTCATAAACATAAGCAACCTTATTGATAAGAATGTGGTAATTGCAGGGGACTTTAACACCCCACTTACAGAAATGGATAGATCATCTAGACACACGCTCAATAAAGAAACAAGGGCCCTGAATGAGACATTGGATCAGATGGACTTGACAGATATATTTAGAACTCTGCATCCCAAAGCAACAGAATATACTTTCTTCTCGAGTGCACATGGAACATTCTCCAAGATAGATCATATACTGGGTCACAAAACAGCCCTTCATAAGTTTACCAGAATTGAAATTATACCATGCATACTTTCAGACCACAATGCTATGAAGCTTGAAATCAACCACAGAAAAAAGTCTGGAAAACCTCCAAAAGCATGGAGGTTAAAGAACACCCTACTAACGAATGAGTGGGTCAACCAGGCAATTAGAGAAGAAATTAAAAAATATATGGAAACAAACGAAAATGAAAATACAACAATCCAAACGCTTTGGGACGCGGCGAAGGCAGTCCTAAGAGGAAAATACATTGCCTTCCAGGCCTATCTCAAGAAACAAGAAAAATCCCAAATACAAAATCTAACAGCACACCTAAAGGAAATAGAAGCAGAACAGCAAAGGCAGCCTAAATCCAGCAGAAGAAGAGAAATAATAAAGATCAGAGCAGAAATAAACAATATAGAGTCTAAAAAAACTGTAGAGCAGATCAACGAAACCAAGAGTTGGTTTTTTGAAAAAATAAACAAAATTGACAAACCTCTAGCAAGGCTTCTCAAAAAGAAAAGGGAGATGACCCAAATAGATAAAATCATGAATGAAAATGGAATTATTACAACCAATCCCTCAGAGATACAAACAATTATCAGGGAATACTATGAAAAATTATATGCCAACAAATTGGACAACCTGGAAGAAATGGACAAATTCCTGAACACCCACACTCTTCCAAAACTCAATCAGGAGGAAATAGAAAGCTTGAACAGACCCATAACCAGCGAAGAAATTGAATCAGTTATCAAAAATCTCCCAACAAATAAGAGTCCAGGACCAGATGGCTTCCCAGGGGAGTTCTACCAGACGTTTAAAGCAGAGATAATACCTATCCTTCTCAAGCTATTCCAAGAAATAGAAAGGGAAGGAAAACTTCCAGACTCATTCTATGAAGCCAGTATTACTTTGATTCCTAAACAGACAGAGACCCAGTTAAAAAAGAGAACTACCGGCCAATATCCCTGATGAATATGGATGCAAAAATTCTCAATAAGATACTAGCAAATCGAATTCAACGGCATATAAAAAGAATTATTCACCATGATCAAGTGGGATTCATCCCTGGGATGCAGGGCTGGTTCAACATTCGCAAATCAATCAACGTGATACACCACATTAACAAAAAAAAAGAGAAGAACCATATGATCCTGTCAATCGATGCAGAAAAACCTTCGACAAAATCCAGCACCCTTTCTTAATAAAAACCCTTGAGAAAGTCGGGATAGAAGGAACATACTTAAAGATCATAAAAGCCATTGATGAGAAGCCCACAGCTAGCATCATCCTCAATGGGGAAAAACTGAGAGCTTTTTCCCTGAGATCAGGAACACGACAGGGATGCCCACTCTCACCGCTGTTGTTTAACATAGTGCTGGAAGTTCTAGCATCAGCAATCAGACAACAAAAGGAAATCAAAGGCATCAAAATTGGCAAAGATGAAGTCAAGCTTTCGCTTTTTGCAGATGACATGATATTATACATGGAAAATCCGATAGACTCCACCAAAAGTCTGCTAGAATTGATACATGAATTCAGCAAAGTCGCAGGATACAAAATCAATGTACAGAAATCAGTTGCATTCTTATACACTAACATTGAAGCAACAGAAAGACAACTAAAGAAACTGATCCCATTCACAATTGCACCAAGAAGCATAAAATACCTAGGAATAAATCTAACCAAAGATGTAAAGGATCTGTATGCTGAAAACTATAGAAAGCTTATGAAGGAAATGGAAGAAGATTTAAAGAAATGGAAAGACATTCCCTGCTCATGGATTGGAAAAATAAATATTGTCAAAATGTCAATACTACCCAAAGCGATCTACACATTCAATGCAATCCCAATCAAAATTGCACCATCATTCTTCTCGAAACTAGAACAAGCAATCCTAAAATTCATATGGAACCACAAAAGGCCCCGAATAGCCAAAGGAATTTTGAAGAAGAAGACCAAAGCAGGAGGCATCACAATCCCAGACTTTAGCCTCTACTACAAAGCTGTCATCATCAAGACAGCATGGTATTGGCACAAAAACAGACACATAGACCAATGGAATAGAATAGAAACCCCAGAACTAGACCCACAAACGTATGGCCAACTCATCTTTGACAAAGCAGGAAAGAACATCCAATGGAAAAAAGACAGCCTCTTTAACAAATGGTGCTGGGAGAACTGGACAGCAACATGCAGAAGGTTGAAACTAGACCACTTCCTCACACCATTCACAAAAATAAACTCGAAATGGATAAAGGACCTGAATGTGAGACAGGAAACCATCAAAACCTTAGAGGAGAAAGCAGGAAAAGACCTCTCTGACCTCAGCCGTAGCAATCTCTTACTCGACACATCCCCAAAGGCAAGGGAATTAAAAGCAAAAGTGAATTACTGGGACCTTATGAAGATAAAAAGCTTCTGCACAGCAAAGGAAACAACCAACAAAACTAAAAGGCAACCAACGGAATGGGAAAAGATATTTGCAAATGACATATCGGACAAAGGGCTAGTATCCAGAATCTATAAAGAGCTCACCAAACTCCACACCCGAAAAACAAATAACCCAGTGAAGAAATGGGCAGAAAACATGAATAGACACTTCTCTAAAGAAGACATCCGGATGGCCAACAGGCACATGAAAAGATGTTCAGCGTCGCTCCTTATCAGGGAAATACAAATCAAAACCACACTCAGGTATCACCTCACGCCAGTCAGAGTGGCCAAAATGAACAAATCAGGAGACTCTAGATGCTGGAGAGGATGTGGAGAAACGGGAACCCTCTTGCACTGTTGGTGGGAATGCAAATTGGTGCAGCCGCTCTGGAAAGCAGTGTGGAGGTTCCTCAGAAAATTAAAAATAGACCTACCCTATGACCCAGCAATAGCACTGCTAGGAATTTATCCAAGGGATACAGGAGTACTGATGCATAGGGGCACTTGTACCCCAATGTTCATAGCAGCACTCTCAACAATAGCCAAATTATGGAAAGAGCCTAAATGTCCATCAACTGATGAATGGATAAAGAAATTGTGGTTTATATACACAATGGAATACTACGTGGCAATGAGAAAAAATGAAATATGGCCTTTTGTAGCAACGTGGATGGAACTGGAGAGTGTGATGCTAAGTGAAATAAGCCATACAGAGAAAGACAGATACCATATGGTTTCACTCTTATGTGGATCCTGAGAAACTTGGCAGGAACCCATGGGGGAGGGGGAGGAAAAAAGAAAAAAAAAGAGGTTAGAGTGGGAGAGAGCCAAAGCTTAAGAGACTGTTAAAAACTGAGAACAAACTGAGGGTTGATGGGGGGTGGGAGGGAGGAGAGGGTGGGTGATGGGTATTGAGGAGGGCACCTTTTGGGATGAGCACTGGGTGTTGTATGGAAACCAATTTGACAATAAATTTCATATAATAAAAAAAAAAAAAAAGAAAAAGAAAAAAAAAAAAAAAAAAAAAAAAAAAACCTGGTGTTCCTCTTGTGACCTGGAGTGAGAAGCCATGCCTCTCATTACTAGGGGAACTGTGGGTAACAGTAAACTTTTCTTTCAGTGGCACTGACCTTTCTGGGTAGTTAATCACCTTTATAAATTAAGACCCAGCACAAAACAGAATAATGTTTATAGAATGTTCTCATTTAGTTGGAAAAATGAGTATGTACATGAATGGATAGCTGGACTATTCAGGGAGGGTATATGAGAAAGAATTCTGGACAATGGGAACAGAAAACTGGGATGAAAGAAAGAATAACCCTTACTATATGATCTTTTAGACAACTTAAATTCCTTATATGTATTGGTTTCCTAATGGTAAAGGAACAATATAAAAACGACTCTGAGTGCTATATGGGGTACATATTGGAGAAGGTGGAATAGAAGAAGGAGATCAGTTAGGAAAAGTTAAGAGTGCTCCCAGTAGTGATGATGGTATAGCAAATGAGGAAGAAAATGATGAGTGGGAAAAGGGATAGGTTAGGAGTATATATTAGTATAGAATACATAGCACTTCATAATAAATAGAATTTTGGTGACAAGGAAGAAAGGGATTGAGAATTGCTTTAGGGTTCTAATCCAGGCAACTGAATAAACTGGAGTGCTATTTACAAAAATGGGGAAAATGTGAGAAGGCAGTGTTACAGGAGATGCTTAGAGACAATCCTACTTTAAGGCTGAGGAGCTTGTATTTAGAGATGTGCCATGGTTCAATTCTTCCTCTTGGGAAAGAGGGAATTGATAAATGCTATTGCATTTATGCTCTAACATAGGATACTGCAGTCCCTGCCAGCTCTTTCCAGAAGATACTTTAGAACTGATTTCGCAAAAAAGAGAGCATCCTACAATATTCACTTGTCTTCCTTTGGCCGAAAAAATATGTATGGCTTTTAGCATGTGATGTTTCTATTAAAGAACTGGTAATTTCTCTCACTGCTTTAAAAGAGAAAAAAATGTTCTGATTTTCTCCTAGTTTTATTGAAGTATGATTGACATATAAAAGTTGTATAATTTAAGATGCACAACATGATGTTTTGATATATATATTTATTGTCTTTAATTGTCTTTCATCACTGTTACTTACTCAGCTAGGCTAGGAAAGGGCATTGGGATCATGGTCAGAAAAAGTTTCTCTTTGAAGCAGGTACCAGCTCATTACAGAGCTTGACCAAGGAAACCTCACTGCTTTCCTCATCTAAGAAGGAATGGATTCACATTATAAGGGACAGTTGAAATGAAAGAAAACACCATAAGAGTTATTATTTCATAGAATAAAATAGAAGTAGAAAATAAAGCGAACATGTTGAAAATCCTAGCCTGGACTGATTCATACTATTTCCCTGCCCTAAAGGGAACCAATTAACTTTTTAGGGCCTGGAAAGGAAAAACTAGTAATCCCTTGAACTTTGCAAGATACCTAAAACCAAGCAACCAACTAATCAAAGAAACAAATAAACAAGAAAATGCATTCCAAGGGTTGTTCTAATTTTGATTTATTCCTGTTAAGAATAAAATCCAAGTAGAGATGTCAAGTTAGCTAATGAACATAGCTGTAAGATGTCAAACAAGATGGATATTTGTTGTCAACAGATTTCTTTAGGGTAACACTTTATTTTTCTTAATTATTGATTCTATGTCTTGCTATCTTAAATTTTGAAATTGCATTGTTTTTTTCTTTATATCCCATGATTGCCTCTAATATATCTGTTATATTTTTAAAATACCAATTTTTATTCGCTGAAAAGTACATTTATATGTAAGATTTAACCAAGTTATTAAGTGTTTACCTTCAAGAAATGTTACAAGAAACATGGCTTGACTTTGTATTGAAAAACAGAAATAATTTCCATTAAAAATCTGTTATAATCCTTTACAATGTTTAACACAACATGTACTTTATCAAATGACATTAACCTACTTTGAGGAAAATTATTCTGAGGCAATTAATTGAAAAAAATTTTTAATGTTTATTTTTTATTTTTGAGATACCAAGAGAGCATGAGCAAGGGAACGGCAGAGAGAGAGAGAGAGAGAGAGAGAGAGAGAGAGAGAGATACAGAATCTGAAGCAGGCTCCAGGCTCTGAGCTGTCAGCACAGAGCCCGACGTGGGGCTTAAACTCATGAACCATGAGATTATGACCTGAGCCAAAATCAGACGCTTAACAGACAGAGCCACCCAGGCACCCGTATGAGGCAATTAATTTAAATGAGCACCCTTATTTATCTAGTTTATTGGATGAATAGTGATTAAATAGCACCAAATATAGCTTTCTTATTTATCATTATTTTTGGCTTAGATATAGCTTTACACTTTTATTTTCAATTTGACCATTTCTAAAAAGAATGGTAGTGTTATTTACATGCAGTTTCCCGTGAGCTGTTCCATGTGTTTGGTTCACTGCAGCAAAGAGAGTTGTTTTCATTTTAGTGCTGTTGTGAGTTCTATTCAAGAAAGTGGCTTGCACATGTAATTTACCATGTATATTCACAGAACTTTCTGAAATACAGCACCAGTCATTACACTAGGTGAGGAAGAGATAATGGCAAATATGGGGGCAATTTTTGCCCTTGCAGACTTACAGTTACAGATTTACTTGGAGTATTGAGAGTTAAGAGATAGGACATATGACCAATCTAACTACCTGACACACAAAAAAGTGTGACTAAATGAAGTGTATAACTGACTGGATAAGTGACTACTAGAATTTAATGAAAATAAAGCAGCTTTATATAACAACTGAGATATATTATTGAAAAACCACATGGCAGCATAGTGGGGTACTATATTACTTATAACTGATTAAGAATACAGTTGCATATCCACATGCAATATATATTTAACTTTTAAAGGACAATAATAAAACGGTGAGCCCAATAACTTAAACAGAAAGTCCACAGCAATGAAGTTTCCTTTGTGCCTTCCCTCTGTCCCAGTCCCCTGCCTCATACTCCACCACAAATATTCCCTGTTGTGAATTTCCCCTCACTATCCTTTAGATTTTCTCCACTTCTGTTTTGACCCTAACCTAAAGAACATAATGCTTAGTTTTTTTCTGTTTTTTTTTAATTTATATAAAAAATAAGTGTATACTATATTATTCACTTGTAGCTTGCTTGTTTTCAATCAATATCATTTCTAGGATTCATGCACACTGATACATTTACCTCTAGTTCACTCAGTTGTACCACTCTCTAATATTGTGTTAACATATTATTTTTCCTTACTCCTGTTAACAGAAACCTGGGTTATTTCAACTGTTTCAGAGTAAGGAACAACGACCTTAGAAACATTCTTATACATGTGTCCTGGTGGTTACATACAAGAGCAAGAAGGGGAATTTCTAGGTCTAGATTTTACATATATCCAATGTGACACAATATATAGGCTCTTCATTTCTATCAGTAGTATATGAGCTACTGTTACTCTTTATCCTTATCAATACTCATTACTGTTAAACTTGTGAAATTTTTGCCTATCTAGTGTTTGTATGACATACCTAATTGTGACTTGTAGTTGCATTTTTTCATGTATCTTTTGGTCAGTTCTGCTATTGAATTATCCTATTCATTAGTGCCTGATATTTATAACATCTGGGAAATGGCTGTTTGTCTTTTTTATGTTACAAATATGTTCTACATATTGTAGGTTGTTTTATGACTTTATATAGAGTCTTTTGAGAGACAGACATTCTCAATTGTAGTAAATCAAATGTACTGATTTTTAGAATATATGTTAAAGATTTGTGGTCTTACTTATCTGGATATAGTCTCCTATCTATTCATCTAAAGCTTTAAATGTTTGTCCTACTCTCAAATCATAGAGAAAATACTATATATATATTCCTAAACTTTATAATTTTACCTTTTTTAACAATTTAATTCAACTGGAATTGATTTTTGTGTACAGTGAGACTTTGTGTGTGTTTTTTTTTTCCATTAGGATAAATTAATTTTCTCAGAATCATTTAGTAAATCACGCCCATTTATTTTTCCACTGCTATTTTGCTGTTCCTGTGCTGAGACTATAAATGATACCATGCATTCTTCATTACTGTAAGTTTTGTACTATCTTATCTATAAGAGCAATTCACTCTGCTTTTTCTTCTCCAGAATAAACAGAAACCCATCAAGAATTTTACTGGCATTGTACTGAATATATATGTAATGATATATGTATTACTATTACATACATGTAAATTTGGGGAAGAATAGGCATCTTTATTATACTAAATACCCCTGTTTAAGAACATGATGTTTTCTTATCTTCTTTAACATATTTAAATAAAGCTTTATAATTTTTCTCATATATATGTTACATATTTTTCTTATTACATACCTATTTATTATATGCATATTTATATAATATTACTATGCTCATAATATTCATATAATAAATATTTATAGATGTTTTATATTTACATTTTAAACTGCATTTTATAAAACTTGGGCATGAATATATAGAAATGCAATTGATTTTCTATTATTGATCTACAGCAAACTAATTATACTATATTATTAGTTCTATTAATATTTCTGTATGTTCTCTTAAGTTTTCTGAGGCCAACCCATGAGTCTTGTTTCTTCTAAGCAAATCCATATAACTTTTTTTTTTTGTAATGTTGATTTATTTGTGTGTGTGTGTGTGTGTGTGTGAGAGACAGAGAGAGAGAGAGATAGCATGCATGTGTGAGCAGGGAAGGGGCAGAGAATAGGAGCAAAGGATCTGAAGTGGGCTCTGTACTGACAACAGACTCGAACTCACCAACTGTGAGATCATGACCTGAACAGAAGTCAGAAACTTAACCAACCGAGCCACCCAGGTGCCCCACATCTTTTTTTTTTCTTTTCTTTTTTTTTTTAATCTTACTGCAGTTCCTAGAAACTTCACCACCACAATGGTGGAGTGCTGAAAAGTTGGAAAAATGAAGTGCTGAAAGTTTAACTATTCCCCACTCTTGGCTATGTTTTTACATGTTGCTCATCAGGTTCGTTCTACAACCAGTTTGCTAAGTCTCTTTATCATAGTCAGAGGTTTAATTTTATTGAATGCCTTTAATATCTATTGAAATGGTCACACATATTAAGCTTTAATTTTAAATTCCCTTGTCTTACCCCATTTATTTTTCATAAAAACCATATTTCCTTTAGTTTCATTATAGGTTAGTTCAAAGTAGTAATCTGATATTTTATCTTTCTTGTGTTTGCCCTAATTGTGGTTCCCCCCTCTCCTTTTTCTGAAGTTCTCCTTAAGTGACTTTGTATTTTCTCTGATTTTCCCCCTATAGAGTTTTGTATAAGTTTGTGTAGATTTTATTTTTTAATTTATTCATTTTGTAAGGTCCTGGTTCTCCTAAGTTCTATTTTCTTCAAGTTATGTGGGCATATTTTAATTAAAACCCTTTTCTCTGTCATGGGCATTCTTAAGTTCTTTTCTTAAATACTGAAAGTCTCCCAGACATTAAATTATATTTTCAGTGCATTTTTCAGTCATCTGGCTGAACTTAGCCTTTGCAGCTTGGAAACTATTTGCATGTCCTTTATTTTTGTTGAGAGCAACAAAGAAGTGAACAATGTAAAAATGCCTTTTCCTGCTAGGAAAGTAAAATTCCGACTGTAATTCATTTCTTCTCTTCCAGCTACATCCATGCTCATATAAGGTCAACCTTTTAAAACTTAAAGTCTTTATAGATTTTTGATGGGGTCAAAATGTTTCCATTTATGAAAACACTTTGTTGCCAACTGACTGGATTTCAGGCACTGGTTGCCAGCAGATTTCTCTTTGTGATTCTTAAAACTTAGTCTTGCTTCTGGACATTATCCCTCCAGATTACATTTCCACTTAGTCCAGTGATTTAAAATAAATGTGTATCAGAAAATGGTTTGCCTGCTTAAAGGATTATTTACAAAAATTAACTGCTATGACTGTATGGCCTGGATTTTTATCTCACTCTGTTCTACTCTCTGCTTCATTTACTATATACACTAGTATTATTTCTGAACTTAAAATTTACCAACTTTGATCATATCAAGGCTTCTGTACAAGCTTTTCTCTCATTTGGGAATGGAATAAATATCTTCCCTTTAAAAAAAACAAATTTAAGCTCAAAATTTTAGTTTAAAGTAAAATAATGCTGATCATTCTATATAAAGTTTAGTCTACACTAAATGTAGACCTAGTGAGAACAAGGGCCCGATGAGATCCATATATCCAGGGGGCTGTATCTTTCTACATATCCTGCTATATCCATGGGGCTGAGTGTAGTGACTGCCATTGTAGGTGTTCAATCCTTATTCATTGAAGAAATGAAGAAATGACTGAATAAATCCATATATAACTGGGAATACTTGATATATGGAAGCTGAGACAAGAGGGTAACTAAGAGGAGTGAAGATGAGCTCGGCTATTTTCCTCCAGTTTCGCTTCCCCAGCATTAACCAGTTGTTAATCTTGCAGAACATCCCAATAACCATTCACCAACTGTCTGGCAAACTGGTCACACTATAAACTTTGCCCCTCCACACTGGTTGCTAGTGGTGGGATTTTCCATAACTCTATTATTTATTTCCCTCAATTCCACATTTCTCTTTGAACAGTAGAAATATATGTCACCAGGAAGCATTCTTTTATTTTAGTCCAAATTACATCTGAATATATTTTTTTTGACATAAGTAGTATGAAGTTGATGCTAATGCATATTTTAAGTTCTCATGGGGTTTTCTTTTTAACATTTTTGGTTATTTATGTTTAAGTTCTTAAATGTCTAGATGGTGGGATGTACATAAGTCTATACTTAAAGACATCTAAACTTGGCCATTTTTATTTGACTGAAAGAAACTTGATTTTTTTTGTTGTTGATTATTTATTTTTGAGAGAGAGAGAGAGAGAGAAGAAAAGGGCGGAGAGAGAGGGAGACACAATTTGAAGCAGACTCCAGGCTCTGAGCTGTCAGCACAGAGCCCAACACAGGGCTCAAACTCATGAACTGCGAGATCATGACCTGAGCTTTTTTTTTTTTTTTTTTTTTTAATTTTTTTTTCAACGTTTATTTTTTTGGGGACAGAGAGAGACAGAGCATGAACGGGGGAGGGGCAGCGAGAGAGGGAGACACAGAATCGGAAACAGGCTCCAGGCTCTGAGCCATCAGCCCAGAGCCTGACGCGGGGCTCGAACTCACGGACCGCGAGATGGTGACCTGGCTGAAGTCGGACGCTTAACCGACTGTGCCACCCAGGCGCCCCGACCTGAGCTTTTCAATCTCTATTCCAGATTGTCTAGTTTGACAGAATCAGAGTCAAGCACAAACACACACACTTATCATTTTTCTCTTAAAGCTTAGTACTTTAATAGATACACTTCAATTGCTTTACTGTTAATTTTTAATGAACTGTAGTTTCTTATCTTTCTAATACAACATTGTCCTTGAAAATGCCTTTATACTCCTGGAATAATCAAGATAAAGATATTTTTCTTTCCTTCTGAATATTTTACCGTTGGCTTTGGTCCTTAGATACATCTTGAACTTGTTTTGTGTTGATTTTGTGGTTGATAGTTTGATTACTAGGACGAAGATTTATTGTTGCCTAAGTGCTAAGCTTCTAAAAATACTTACCTAAGCATTCAATCTATGTAATTTTGTACCCTTGAAAGACTTCCTGTAATTAGATATAGGTCAACTATATTCTTGGAAAGGCATGCTCACCGTTTGCCATTTCCATGCATAAATGAATTATAAATTAAAATTTTTGTTATTACCATTTTACTCTGCCCATTATTCTAATTTTACCACAAAAATAAGTTCCATCACTATTCAAACTTAATCTATGCAAAGAATTTTACCTTAATTCAACCTAAATCATATAACTATTTTTTTTTTAATTTTTTTTTTAATGTTTATGTTTATTTTTGAGACAGAGAAAGACAGAACATGAACGGGGGAGGGGCAGAGAGAGAGGGAGACACAGAATCGGAAGCGGGCTCCAGGCTCCGAGCCATCAGCCCAGAGCCTGACGCGGGGCTCGAACTCACGGACCGAGAGATCGTGACCTGAGCCGAAGTCGGACGCTCAACCGACTGAGCCACCCAGGCGCCCCTTTCATATAACTATTTTTAATTATTAAATAAATCCAGGAGCGATGAGGGGAATTGCTACTTTGGAATTAAATTGGAGCCATGAAGAGAAGAGTTCACTGAATGAGAAGTTATGAGAATATTCAGAGAGACTTAACAAGGCACATTATCAGCCTAATATAAATAAAAAGAAAGAGATAATGCTAGATATGCAACAAGGCAGATTTCAAAAGGTTCAGTAGTAGTGTCAATTTGTGTAAGATTTGGAGATCCTGAAACACTAAACATAATTGGTTCATGATGTATGATACTTCCTTACCACAGAAGACAGGAAGATATATATTCCTATATGATAACAGAGGTTTATTGTCAAAACCTAGACGTGGCCTCAATACGATAGGTTTGTTCCATTTATTGTTGTAAGAATGGAATGATTTTAGCTATTTAAAAATTTTTTTTGAACGTTTATTTTTGAGACAGAGAGAGACAGAGCATGAATGGGGGAGGGTCAGAGAGAGAGGGAGACACAGAATCCGAAACAGGCTCCAGGCTCTGCGTGGTCAGCACAGAGCCCGATGCAGGGCTCAAACTCACGGACAGCGAGATCATGACCTGAGCTGAAGTCGGCCGCCCAACCGACAGAGCCACCCAGGCACCCCATGATTTTAGCTATTTTAAAATTAGAATTAATTTTGAAATTATTCTCCAAAATGTCAAACAATTCCATAAATCAAGTAAAAAAATTAGTACTGATTAACACATAGGACAGCTAATTTATTGAGGTAGTGTTTCTCAGTAGGCATGTAAATGAAAACCATATATTCCATGGTAGCATTTTTGAGATATTTCTATGACCATGGTTGGCACTTATTAATACCTGCCATAGGAACCCTCCAAAGTTTATCTTGTTCACACATAAAGCACTGAGGACTTATTCATTTACTGAACTGAATGTGAATTCTCTTCTAATGCCTGTCCCCCAGATAAAAATCATAGGAGTTTCAGAAATAGCTTTATGGAATACCTTATTTCATTTTCCACAGGAGTGTTGAACACATCGTCCTCAGTACAATTTGTGTCACATATATATATGAATGTACAGAGGGATCCTCAAACAGCCTGACAACCCTGTCTTCAATGGAAAATTAATTTGACTGTACAAAGAAGAACTAATCACAAAGGGCATGCACACTAATGTCACATAAACCTCTACTATAAAAACACAGAAAGAGCTGAGATTTATATACTATTCATAGAGTAAGAGGATTTATTTTGTACATATAGATAAAGAAGAAAGAGATGGGAGGGCTGTCTCTAGTGATTAGGTAGATGAGGTAGCATTAATGGACTCCAGAAAAAAAATATAATTACACAATGTCTACCTTTCAAGAAGAGTGATTTGCAAATGGAAAGTTTATTTCGTACACCATAAAGCAGAATTAAAGTGCCAGTCAAATATACCTTGAGGTACTGAAACAACTTGCAATATATAAATGTCTAAATACTTGAATAATCATGGAGATTGGGGAGACAAAGTATTTGGATTACCTCAAACCTTCTAATGCAATCTCAGACTGAATTCAGAGCAAACAACACCCATTCTAATTCATATTTTTCAGATCACATTCCAAAGAGTTTGGCTCTGGGAACCAAAATTAAATAATAAATGATGAACTACATCAGTCTAGAGGCAGAAAAGGATAGGAAGTTGAGAAATCATACTGTTTGAGAATTGGAACTACTGACACCTGGCTTGAAAATTCTTAGTATAAGTTTAATTATCCTTAGGAATTGAAAGGTTGGTGTGTAGAAAACAATTACACTAAACCAGAGAAGATGTAGTTGGAGATTTTAGCATAACAGCATTATAACTCTTACAGCATTTGAAAAATGTAATTGTCTGCCTTATGAGGTAGTAAAATCCACATCAAATCTTTAAGCAGAGGCTGGATGACCACCTGTCAAAGATACTTTAGAAAGCATTTCTGAATTAGGTGAAATGTTTAGCTATACAACTGCTAAGTACTCCACCAATTCATGAATCTCATTTTCAGTGTATTACATTTGAGAGTGAATATATTTGTATTGTATTACACTTGAAATATGACCAATGTCAGGGGTGACTGGGTGGCTCAGTCAGTTAAGTGTCTGACTCTTGATTTTGGCTCAGGTCATAATCTCAAGGTTGGTGAGATTAAGCCCTGGGTTGGGCTCTGCACTGACAATGCGGAGCCTGCTTGGGATTCTCTCTCACACTCTCACTCTGCCCCTCCTCCTCTCTCTCTCTCTCTCTCTCAAAAAAAAAAAAAAAAAAAAAAAAAAAAAAACTTTAAAAAAGAAATATGAGCATCATATATTAGTAATATCTCTTTCATTCAAATGTTTTTAAGAAGCTTTTTAGCAATGGAATTGTTCATTCTTATTTGAAAAATGGCACACGTTATAAGATCTGAGATCTGACAATTATTAGTCTGCCTTTTAACTTTATGCAAAACAATAGAATGAAAAATTTTTAGATTTGGGGAGAACCTCTTTATTTAAAAAAAAAAACCTCTCGGGGCGCCTGGGTGGCGCAGTCGGTTGGGCGTCCGACTTCAGCCAGGTCACGATCTCGCGGTCCGTGAGTTCGAGCCCCGCGTCAGGCTCTGGGCTGATGGCTCAGAGCCTGGAGCCTGTTTCCGATTCTGTGTCTCCCTCTCTCTCTGCCCCTCCCCCGTTCATGCTCTGTCTCTCTCTGTCCCAAAAATAAATAAACGTTGAAAAAAAAAATTAAAAAAAAAAAACCTCTCTAAATACAACTCAAGGAAAACAATGGAATTGTTCATTTACTGTAGATTAGAAATAAAAAAATATATGTACATCATTAAAATATTTCACTGCGTAAAAGTTCAAACCATTCTTGAAAATATGTATACCAAAGTGTTATGCCCTTATTCCTTTTAAAAATTTTTATTTTTAATAAGGCCCTGCTTTCAACATTGTCAGGTTTAATAAAGCTTGCCAAAGCCTTTTAATAATTGTTTACTATTACAAAAAATGTTCCTAACAATCTATTGCCATCTTCCAAACCTTTATTCTTGCCTTTTTTAAAAAAATATTTTAATGTTTATTTATTTGAGAGAGAGAGACAGAGAGACAGAGCATGAGTGGGGGAGGGGCAGAGAGAGAGGGAGACACAGAATCCAAAGCAGGCTCCAGGCTCTGAGCTGCCAGGGCAGAGCCTGATGCGGGGCTCAAACTCACAAACCACGAGAACATGACCTGAACCAAAGTCAGAAGCTCAAATGATAGAGCCACCCAGGTGCTCCTATGCTTGCCTTTTTAATTTCCAATTAACTCATGCTTAATATTTGTTTTTGCTTTTAGTAAGATCATAAATTACATAATAAGCAACACTAATAACTTTACATACATCTATTAGTTTCTGCTTTTAAAAATATACTAAAAATGAAAAAAAAATGACTTGAGATGATTTTATGAAAAAAGTTGCTGGTTTTGCTCTGCAAGAAGAATATTTGTGATATGTACAGACTGCTGGTACCCAAGGGGAAAAGATAGCATTTTAACACAAGCGTGAAGTTTGCATCAGCCTCAAGCCAAAACAAATAGTTTTTTTTTTTTTCCCTTAACAGAAAATTTATAGGTAGAGTTGAGGGAAAAGGCCATATACATGAACGTTATCACATTCTTATTTACTATAGCTACTTCCCATGGTCCACTAGAGACCTCTCTCTCCCTATAAAAGCAGGGGTTGGCGGGGTTGGGGGGGCGGTGGAGGGAGATGAGTGCTGGATGCCTCAGGGAAGATAGCAGGGACATGGCTCCTTACAACAGTTCCTACAGTTCGGGAGTATCTAACTTCCAGTACATGGTACCAGAAGGGCAAGACCAGAAGGATGGGTAGTTGTTTATTTCCCCAAATAATAACTACTCCTTAGGAATGGTAATGCTGAAGAAGTATTTTTGTTGTTTACTAGATTCAAACTACTCTCTCCCACTTCAGCTGAGAAGGGGCATGTTGTTCATCTGCCATCTTGTCTTTTTCACCTCTGTCTTCTCTTCATTCTTGCTTTCTCTAAATCTAAGTGACTTGCATTTCGGAGAGGCCCATATTTTGGAATATAGTTCATGTTTTACAACTGCATCAAATTAAACAATTGAAGCTATTTGGGCCTGGATTTAATCACTTATTTGCTTTGATTCTTTATTTCTTTGGGGCTCTAGAAACTAGGGCATGATCCACTAGAGACAGCAGTGTGCAGAAAAAGAGAAGATTTACAATTTTTCCCCAATTACGACATTCTTCTTGCTTCTATGAGTTGCACAAATCACACTGTTTCTCCCTCATTTGTCAAAATTGCAGTTTGTTCATCAGACTGTGTGTCTCTTAAGTGTCAACTGCAGTTTATTCTAAATGATGTACTTGTTGGCAGAAATGTTGTAGGGTTTATTCTTAAACAGTGAAATGTATGCAAGAAATTAGGAAATAGATCATTATTGATATAAATGAATACACTATCAAGTGTAAGATTGGCATTAGCATTTTTAGTTAGTGATTATCCTGTGCACGAACACACTGCTTTGGTTTCATTGGAACCAGATTGCGTGACTGCAGGCGAGCAGCTTATCCTCACCCAGATGAGGAAATGAGCATGTTGGTCTAGATGATCTGAAACGTATTTCCCAGCTTAGTAATTCTATTATCCTTATGACTTTTGGAGTAGACTATAATTTATTATTAATATATTATAAATGCTATCATAGTGTTGAAGAATATTTAAGTCAACTTGTAGATGTATGACTTCATTCATAACTAGGAATGAAGAAAAATCTAAATCACATGCTTAAAGGAAAACTGTGTAAGTTTATACAAATAGTACTATTTGTATACACCACTGGCACAACAGATTTATAAAAAATAAAATCTTAACCATAACTATTATTCTCTAGTTACCACTGAATTATTCTCCAGATTACAGGAAACAAAGCATTCAAACAGAACATTAATCACTGTTTCTGAAGTTGTAACCAAATGAAACACCTAGAAAATGTTAATTTGTACAGTTATTTAGCTCTAGGGGGCACTGCCGTACCGTGTATAATGTTTGGTTTACTGACCAAGGCTTAAGCAAGATTTCATTAAGGAGTTGTGCAGGTTTCAGATACAGAAAAAGCACATAAACTATTTATAATCAATTTAAACTTTGAGAAAATTAGGTAACTGTGTAAAATATTTATATGCAGTTTTTGGAAATGAATGTTTCTTTTGTTGGTAAGAATATCTGTCTGCAGCAACTAACTGCTTGTGGATAGGGGTGTTTTTATTAACTTTTACTGTCAAGGTCTCAGGAAGGGCAATATATGTTACTGTTATGGAATTATTAAAAGCATTCTGCCTTAAAATTCAAAATATAAACAAATGGCACAGTTGGTACCCCAGATATTGTAATCTTTTAATTGGCTGTGCCATTGCTATATTCAGTTAATCTCTAATCAGAAGGCTCTGCAAAAGTATAAAAAAATCTATGACTGAAGGCATCTTTCAAAAATAAAGACCCTCAAAAACAATGACAGTTCAAAACAATCCCAATGGTAAGTAACCACATTTATATTATTAAACTATGGGAAATGAGGACTGCCAAGGTGAGAGCCAAATACAGACGTCAAGATCAGCAGTCTCACAGATTTTAAAAGCATATTAAAAAAAATCTTCAGAAATGAATTTTATCATTTAAACTATCATATGTGGATTATGAATACTTAACAAAAGTCTGTAAATTAAATGAAAGCCCAAATCAGGTTATGCAAGTATTTATATTGAAGACTAACAGACATCTTCAAAACTATATATGCAATTTTAACTCACCTATCATTCACTGTTAAAGCATTAAAAAAAGCTTTTTGACATTTTCAAGCCAAACAGAGTTGACTTCCAATGGCCAAAAATCTTTTAAGTTAAAATTGGAATTATATTTAGACTAAGGTAACATCTGCTCATTATCTAATACATGGACAGATCATAAATGGAATAATGCACAACCATATGAATAATTTAGATTTTTCACATTAATTACTGTGCATACTTGGCATGATTGTCAATTTTTATTGATTACTCTAACAGCAATGTAGAATAAGGAAGGATTCAGAGGGGCCAATATAGACGATTGCTTGAGGATTTTGCACTATACCCCTGATCTAAGGTACTGACCTTGAATATGGAATAGAGGGGACATTTTAGGAATATTTAGGAGACACAGTTGATGGTACTTACTGGCTGCATAAAAGGACAGGTTTATGACAAAATGGGTTGACTGTGATTATATATGATCATGGAGGTATTAACTGAGGAGCATATTTCTATTCTGATATCTGGGCTGGCACATGAACATGTACTTCTGAAAATCAGTAACATCTAATATGAAATAAATGAGCCCATCATATATACTGGCATCATTCAATTTATTTCAATTAGCCAACAGATGGATAACTTGAGATTGGGATTGTCCACCTATCTGTTGACTTGGACAGTAATAAACTAACAAGTATTCTTAGCTGAGATTTTGGAACAGGGTTTACCAGATACTCAAGCAGCAATTCTGCAATGGCCTCTCTTTTCCATGTCTGATGCTTCCAAATTAGAGGAAATCTTTTGTACAGTATCACAGGAGTCTAACACTTAAAGTGAAGAAAAAGCCCTAGTGAAATATAATAAAACCATTTGATACTTAGAATTTGTATTAATACTAATTTTAAAAATTGACCTACAATTAACTTGGAATCAATCTCTAGATATGTGAGTGAATGTGCCTATAGATGGACTCCAGCTGCTGGCCGTCAAGTCTTCCTTATTAAACACTGTGAGAAAGAACTAGCCACAGCACTGAATTTCTGATCCACAGAATTCTTTTTTTTTTTTTTTAGTTTATTTACTTTGAGAGAGAAAAAGAGAGAGAGAGAGGAAGTCAGTAGTGAGAGCGCAGAAGGGACAGAGAGAGAAGTAGGCTCTGCACTGACAGGGCAGAGCTCCAACTCACAACTGTGAGATCATGACCTGAGTCAAAATCAAGAGTCAGATGCTCAGCGAACTGAGCCACCCATGGGCCCCTGGCCACAGAATTCTTAAACACAGTATGTGATTGTTTCACACCAGCATGTCTTGGGGTACACTGCTACTAAGCCATACTGACTGGAACACCACCCTAGGTCAAGACATCATCATCTTAGGCTTGAACTATTGAGAAAACTTTCTTTCGATCCACTCCACTGACATTCAATCCATCTGCAAGTCTATTGCTTCTACATTTTTAAAAAAACATCACAAATTCAATGACTTCTCACCATCTTCATGGTGACCAAAATAGCTTCCTTATTTCACTCTCATCTTATAGTCTGTTTTCCACAGTAGCTAGAATCACACGCACACACTCACACACACACACACACACACACACACACACACACACACACAGTCATGACTCTTACTGCTCAAAACTATTTTCTAGTCACCTCCATGGAAATTCAAAGTCTTTGATATGGACTATCAATTCCCAGAAAGCTTTCTGATCTAATATTCTACCACATATTTTATTGTCTACCTCTGCTCCAGTGACAGTTTTCATATTGTTTGAATATACCAAGTTCATTCTTACTTAAGGACTTCTATATTAGCTGGTTTCTTTGCCTCACATATAACTCCCCAAATATTTGCTTCATGTGTTTTCTCAAGCACTACTTCTTCAAAGATGCCTTTCCTACCCTAACTAAACTAATTAGGTAGGCAAGGGAAGAGTCACTATTCTGTGATTCCTTATTTTACCTTTTACATATCATTTGTCTCCAACAGATAGATCATATAATTATTCAATTATTATTTCATTGCTCATCTTCTCTACTAGAATATTCGTTCTGCAATGTAGGAACTTCATTTAGTTCACAATGTATTCCCAGAGCCTAGGACACAATCTGACACATAGTGGTCTGAAATATTTATAGAATGAATGGACAAATGAATAAATGGATGATTAGTCTGCCTGGGGAAGCAATAACCAAAGTTTGTCATCTCTAGTCTATTAGAAGGAGCTCACAAGCTGGAATGAAATTCTAATTCCGCCTTGTAACAGCTGTATGCTTTGGATGTGCTTCTAAACTTTTATTCTCTCACTTTTCTAATCTATCAAGATGGACAAATAATAATGTTCCACATATATTATTTTAATGCAAAAGAAAATATTTAGCACTCTGTTAGCAATATAGTGGGATTTTAACAAAAGTGACCTTTCTTTCACAGTTAGATTCATAGCCCATACATCTCAGTTAACCCTGGCTATATCTCAGATGTCTTAACTCTACAACTGTTAACTCAAACCCTGGACTATTGGGAGATGACTAAGGAGAACATTACCGGCCTTGCCAAAAAGCATGAATTTTATTCTGAAGGCAATATGAAGTCGAAGGAGTTCAAACTTTAAAGGCTGAAGTATTTTAACACATTTCAAAAAGGAGAAATGAAAAAGTTAGTACAAAGGTTCCTGATTTTCATTTTGTATTAATTTTCGGCACTGGAAGTGTTTCTCCTGGAGTCAACAAAGTATTGGTCACATACAAATATAGTTTGCATCAGAAAAGGTATACCAATAAAGACACTCATGTAACCTTGGTTAAATGTGACAAAGGCAGTGATATTAAAACTGCAACCACTTTTAGCTGCCCTGCTTTGCATTGATATTGTGGAATCTTCAAAACAGAAAAATGTTTTGAATATGAATAGGGATTTTTGAATCGGAAAACAGGATCTTAAATCATCTGTCCATCGCACTGTCAAGGTAGATTTTCTTTAACATGTTCTATGACTTGATATTATAAATATAAAAGAAATATTTTATTGTAACCACTTTATTATCTTTAGAATAAGATTTAATATATGTATTATTTTTTTAAAGAAAGGTCTACGCCCAACATGGGGCTTGAATTCACAACACTGAGATCAAGAGTCACATGCTCTACCAACTAAGCCAGCCAGGTACCCCTCATTTGACATAATTAGTAGTTCCATACTTATATAGGTGTAACTTTGATTAAATATTTTCACAGCTTGTCTTTAGTGAAAGAGTTCTTTTTTATATGTTTATAATATTCATTTTTTCTATTTTCTTTATATTAACACCATCTGGTACAAAATGGGAGTATTTCCAGTGAAAAGTCTAGAAATGTTTGAAGATTGAATAGCTTATAGATAAAATGAAGCCCTAAACCTTAGTTTTTTTCAATTTTAAAATACTTGAAAAAACAAAGGTTAGTGCCAAAGCTCAATGATCTAATGGAAGTTAAAACTATGTACATGAAAAGTAACACTGAAAAGCCAGACAATTTTTTTATTCTATTTGCCTTAATTAAACCACTGCCTTTAGCTACTATGCCACTGACAGCCAAAAAGGAACTACACAACTATTCTCCAGTATCAGTCAAAAAAATAATCCATGTACCATTCAGAAAGTTTTGTTCAGAAACCTGTGATATGATTTTATAAATCTTTGTTCTCATAAAATAAAGCTTTACAAAATATTAAAGCTGTGCTATATTTAATACTTAGAATTTTATTATTTAAAGCTTTTATCAAAAAAACTTTTTAGCAAAGATTACTAGAATGTAAAAATGAATATGATATATATATATATATATATATATATATATATATATATATATATAGTATAATGACAAAGACTGAATGCTGTATATTCTTATGAACCAATGTAATAAGTGAAATGAAATCATTATTTTAGTATAGCTAGTATATCATCAGAACACCTAGCAAGTGGATAGGTAACAAGTGGATTACCTTAAGAAGTTCTGATATTTGCAATAGAGCAATACAGCAACGTGGAGGGTACTGGCCCTTCTTAGATGTCATGAAGCAGTATGGCCACTAGCAGTGCACATAAATCTTCAAAATGTCAGCCTCCATATTTTTAATAGAAATCATGACATAATTTTAAAAAGAACATGATAACCTTGAATATCCTCCATTTCTTGAGAAAGATGTATCAGGGTTAACAATAGACTTGAAAGATACCACATTATCACAGTTGGGTTAAGAGCGAACCTTTGGATTCTTCACTGCTGGTATGAAATAATCCTACTCAAAGTCCCACAGATTCAGTGACCACACCTGGGAGGCTCAGCACGGAGTCCCAAATACTCAGCAGGACCTTTAATACAAATTTTTGAGTAACTGGATAAATGAGTAAACTGATCTGTCCCCAAATAAGAGGGATGAAGTACAAAACATTCCAGGTAAAACACTTATGAAGAACACTAGATCACAGATATATGAAATTCTGCTCCAGGAAGATTTGTGAACAATTGAAGCCCCTGCAAAGAGCCATCTCTTTCAGGTGCTTTCTAGACTAGTAACAACTCTAAAAAGAAGTAGACGGTGCTCAAATCTTTGCATTTGGCCCATTGCTCTTCTCATCCTGCAAACTTTCCTTGGATGTCTTTATTCAGTTTCATGGTTTTATCTGTTATTTTTATTTTAATATTCCTGAATTTATATTTTAAATTCATATTATCATAAGTCACAGACTCCCTTATATGTCTGTCTGTACATATGTAGTCAAAAGCTTATTCACACAAAAGTTCAAATTCTCCATATCCAAAATGAAAATTTTTGTGTTAGTATTTATATCAGACATTCATATGTACCATTTAAGATCTTCTTATCCTCACCTGCTTCTAAGTGAGTGAATTGGGTCACTCCTTCAAGCCAAAGATGCTGCTGAACAAATTCTTCTCCTTTCCACCCTTGGAAGGACTGCCACAAGTGGCAGTCATTTATATGGCCTCTAAGAGAGTCCAGTGAGGCTGAGTCATCAGTCCAATTTATTGCCAAGCAATATCCAGCTTGCTAACACATCCACATGTAAGCCCTACTTCATTCTCCCTTTTCCCCCTATTGTGATTCCTGGAATTGCATTCTTTAAAAAAGTAGTAGCACATGAGGAATCCAGGCTGAGACACCATCAAAATTTGCTTCTCTTTTGGTGATAGCTGTTGATGTTATCTACTTTTACCCTGAAACTTCAGCTAAAATCCTAGGAGTCATTCTTGTCTTTTTTTTTTTTTTTTTTTTTTTTCCTTAAGCTGCTTGAGACTCAGTAGCTAAATCTGGCCATCGTTCTTTCTAAATAATATGAATCCATCTTCTCTATTTCTGCCAACACTGACTTGTTTCAGGCACTCATTTTTTCTAGGGTTATTGAAATAGCCTCCTATCTGGTCTCCCAAGTTTCAGTCTCATGTCTTCACTTTTAGATTCCATTCTACAAGGACTGATCCAGCTGAATCCATCCAAATGCCTATCTTAACATACTCCTGATTCTCAGCAGCTCCAAGTCCTTTAACACACAAAACCTGCATTATCTGACCTGAGCTTACATTTTGAGGCTTATGTCTCATGCTTCCTGCATTGCATTTTATGCTCCAGCAACCCAATAATGACATTTAAAAACAAAACAAGACAAATTTCTGTCTCTTTATCTAGAATATTTTCCCCCATTCATGGCATTTCCTCTTTTATAAATTATACTCACCACTTCTCAAGCTGAGATAGATGACTCTCTTCTGTGCAACCCAAATTCCATTATACATTTATACATCCATTAGAAAAGTGACTCTTGTTTTTGTTTTATTTTGTTGTAACCCAACACACTGGTAGAATATGACATTCACCCACCAATTTCTCAGTATGGCAAAGATTCTCTCCCCAATATGTGAAAGGTATTTCAGACTCTGGAGGGAAATCAGGTATAGCTTTTGATTCTGTTATGCCTGCTCTATGCTAGATTGGGTATTTGTCCTGTCTCCCCTCCCACACCCATTGCTTGAAAATGCACTAGACTGTCCTTCAGGAGGGATGGACTGGGCCTGTTTTATTTATGTTTCTATCTCAATACCTACAAGAGAATAAAACCTTCAAGGGTGAATACATATTTAATGAATGAATGGATGGATGGATGGATGGATGAATATTAAAAGGATAAACCCTGGGCATATCTGAAGTCATATCTTGCTGGGACAAAAGAGTATTCTCAGACATGTCCTTTGATTTATATAGTCCCAAATAAGCAAACAGGATTCTCTGGGGTTACCCGTTATATATACCTGGTGAGTAGGCAGCAACATTGCCAGAGTCTGCAAAAAAGTTGACAGAGGCCTGATAATGGTAATCAAAGAGTTTCTTGATGGACCTGAAAAGACTGTCTACCATACCAAGCAGTACCTGTTGTAGCTGAATACCTTCTTTGGAACTGAGGACCAGGGCAGATATCTTTCTGACTGGGACTGAGGCCAGCATAAGTGACTAAGTCATACCCTGTACCTATACCAAGTGGCTTTTTCTGTGTCTGTTGATATTTTTCCATCAATCACAGTCACTCTTATGGCAAACAAGAAAATATTTATATCATTATAATTGTCACTTTTGTTATAACTGTTCATCAATGTGTTTCCCCTCCTACTATGCTATGAATTCCTTAATGACAGTAGTTCTTCTTTATTTATTTCAACATCTACAGCATAGAAGGAGTTAAAAACATTATAACATTTAGGAATAAATATGTAGGTATGGAGGAGTGGTAAGACACAAGCTGGAGGAATACAATGGAATCAGGTAAGTAAAGACATGCAAGGCTGAAAAGAAACATTCTGGCACTTTAGGTAGGATAAAAATTAGCAGTCTGTATTAGTTTGTATAATATTCACTGCTGTAAGAAATAGACCACCAAATTTCAGTGGCCTACCAAATTCATTTTTGCTCACGTAGCAGTCTAATGCTGGTGTTCCTATTCAGCAGATTGAGGGGCATGATTTTTCCATACCATGACTGAGGACCTTACTATCCCTCCATCCTGTGACTCTACCATTAGGTAGGGTCTCAGAGTCCTCTGCAACCAACAAGGAAGTGAGACAAGAAAGAACATGGGAGAGAGAAATGGCAAAAGAATCATATATCTCTCATATGTTTCGGTCAGTAAGTGACATTATTCATTTCTCTTCATATTCCATTGGTGAAAACTAGTTCTGGGGTACCACCTATAGAAGAGATTGACAAACTTTTTTCTGTAAAGAGCCAGATAATAATATTTTAAGCTTTGTGGGCCATGTATTTCAGTCACAACTACTCAACTTTGTGGTTATAGGACTGAAAGCAGCCATAGATACTATATAAATGATTGGGTGTGGCTATGTTCTAGTAAAACTTTATTTGAATTTAATTTATGAAATTTTAAGTGTCACAAAATATTATTCTTTTAAAGAAAATTTTCTAGCCATTTAAAAATGTAAAAAATTTCGGGGTGCCTGGATGGCTCAGTCGGTTAAGCATCTGACTTCAGCTCAGGTCACGATCTTGCGGTCCGTGAGTTCGAGCCCCGCGTCGGGCTCTGGGCTGATGGCTCAGAGCCTGGAGCCTGCTTCCGATTCTGTGTCTCCCTCTCTCTCTGACCCTCCCCTGTTCATGCTCTGTCTCTCTCTGTCTCAAAAATAAATAAAACGTCAAAAAAAATTTTTTTAAAAATGTAAAAAAATCTCTATTTCTGGGCCTTGCAAGGCAGTGGGATGAACTTAGCCTATAGCTACAGATTGCTGACCTCTGACCCAGATGCAAGGTGGCTAGAAAAGGAGGTCCCTGTCTTAGCTACTGACTTTAGAAAAAGCTCTACATTAGTTTGGTTGACAGCTAGCTGTGTTCCCCCCTTAGGCTGCTCCTCTGACCACTACATAGCCATGTATGCCCTTCTCTCTCGTATAGAATATAGTCAGCCCCTTCCCAAAAGATAGAATGTATAATCTCATCTAGTCAAAGTCAATGATTTTGGGGTGATGTCCAGTCCTTATCATCAGACATGGCTGTGGCTTCTTAAAGGTCTAGAGAGCTACAAAATCAAAAGTAATTACCATCTTTAATATAAACAGGAACAGGATAATTGCACAAAATGCCCATTCCAAAAGTGAAGATTGGGAATGCACAGCAGTGACGGAAAGTAGCTAAGTCATCAATTATGACACGTTCTGCCTTGGCACGATAGAGAGTTCCTTGATTAGACTGATTGTCTTGGGAAAAAATCTCCCCACTCATTGTGTCTGACCTGTCTCTCTGGTCTTATCAGGAATGGGTTTTGGACAGTATGTGCTCCTCGAGAAAGGTAGAGCTTTCACATAGTGCTTTATGCTGGTATAAATTTTGGGGACCAAGAGATATTTTATATTTAGAGGGGTTTTGTTTGTTTTAAATCCAGGCCTGTGGTTTTCTTGGCAATATATTTCCATACACATTTAGGAATCACTAATCTATTTACATTTAGTCTGTTCCATGTTAGTAACAACATGCAATGTTCTTTCCTTGTCATATCTCAAGCCAGGTTTATTTTTCTGTTGTTTTTCTTCCCTTACAACATTATCTCTCAACCTAATGACAGCTACCTTGAGTTCACCTGAGCAATATGGCTAGAGAAGATAAAGCATCTTTTGAATTTATCTTTGCTGTATGGTTTAGTTCTTTTATTTTGCTCATATATCTTAATGAGCCTGTGTTTCTTTCAGTATTATATGTTCTTGATTATTTTGGGGGACAGGTTCTACAAACAGCTTTTCTAAAAAATTTTTTTGTAATGTTTATTTATGTTTGAGAGAGAGAAAGAGACAGACAGAGTGCAAGAGGGGGGAGGGACAGAGAAAGAAGGAGACACAGAATCCAAAGTAGGCTCCAGGGTCTGAGCTGTCAGCACAGAGCCCCATGTGGGGCTTGAACTCATGAACTACGAGATCATGACCCGAGCTGAAGTTGGACACTTAACTGATTAAGCCACCCAAGCGCCCAACAGTCAGCTTTTCTAAACTTTAGAAGCTTCAATCATGTTAGATCCTTCAAGTCCTCCTCCCCCAGTAAAAGACAATAAATGCACTTCCAAACATCATATGCCAGAAATCAGACACTTTCCTTTAGCTCACAATTCATGGATGAGGACAGTCCTACCACAGTGCTACCACAGTGGACTTGTATCCACAGTCCTACCTAGATGCAAGACAGGGGTGGAAGGGATTGAGCAAGTTTGTTCTTGCCTGTGCAACTGTTTCTATAGGGCAATTATATATTATGAAGGGGGTGCATAAACTGTTTTGTTTGCAAAGCTAATGGAGAATTTAACTTTTATTCTGAAAGCAATGGCAAGCATTTGGAAGGTGGCCATCCATTAATACCAAAAGCAGAGATTGCAAATAAAATATGTCTGAAGCATAGTGCAATATATAGAAGCCCTGGCACTGTGGTCTCACCTTATCAGTCTCACCACAGTTCTGAACATATGAGATAGTTTTTGTGAACCATGATTAATCATGAACACTACCATGAATTCTATTATTCCTAAATGAACAACATTTCTATTTTTCATAATAACCAAACATGTTATATATTACCATAACCTCAAATAGTAGTATTTGGAAAAGATTCATATCAAATTCTAACAGATACGTTTATATCTCTGTAAGTAAAACCCAACTACATACATTTCACTGAAAAACTAAAAATAGTTTCTTTTTCCTGAATGTTTCATTTCCCAAGTATTAAAATAGACTTTAAAATATAAATATTGATATCTTTCAATTGTCAAGGAAAGTATGCAATGCACAAAGATTTGAATGAGACAGGAATAGAATGTCAGAAATTTCTGCAGTGCAGAAAAATGAAAATACATGTTAGTTAAAAAACTTATGCCAAATAAAAAAAGTTAAACTGCAATAGAAATAAACCCAATTTATACTGTAATAAAATCTATGAATTTCATATTTGTGCTTTTCTCTTAAGTGTCTCTGTGTTTATTTTTTATTTATTTTAGGGTGTTACTTTGTTCATTTTGAACTGGCAATTCAAGTAGATACTTCTTTAAAAACATGAAGGTGGTACATTTGAACTTCTCATGGAAAACATTCTTCTTCTTAGATTACTATAATCCCAGTTGATAGGGAAGGTGGTCAAACAAAAATATGTAAAGATGGCTAATTATACTAGCTACCAAAATGGAAGCATATCTTGTGTCATTGTGCTAAATGCAATGTTTATACACAATTTCATTCAGTCCTCATACTAACTCTATGATGCATTATTATTGCCCTTATTTTACAGGTAAGGAAATAGAAGTACATAGAGGTTAAGTTACTTCACCAAGGTTATATTGATAATAAGTAGCAGAGCTGAACTTTCAAACTTGGTATTTCTGATTAACTCCTCTACCATTAAAATACACCAGCCTAAGTCAAACCCACTTCCACAAAACCAGCAGATAAATTCTCCAGTTCCTGTCTGTTGTAATAGAGCAGAAACAATCTTTTTATAGATTAAGCATATTAAACATATTTTGTGATGAACTCTGTGTAATAAGAAAAAAATATTTTAAATTACTTTTAGGGAAAGAATTGCTTTTAGTTTATGAAAAACTAGAGTAGAACATTTAATTATGAAAGACAGGCCCCAGGGCATGGTCCAGAAGTTAAAAAAAAAAAAAAAAAAAAGCAATATTATGAGAGTTAATTGCTCTTTTTAGTAAGATAGGAAAAAAAATACATAGAGAGTGAGCGGTTAGGGATTCCAAAAATAATGAGATAAGGACAGATTCTAGGGAGGACACATAAATTCTGTTAATGTTGAGACTGAGGCCAAATGCAGATCTTTAAGAAACACCTGAGGTGGGAATGGTCAAGGGATTTCTAAGACCAAGGATGACTAATAGTCAATATTTCATATTCTTGTATTGTTATGCTATTCTCTGATGTATCTGAGTCCTTTTTTCGGAGCCCTGACTCTCAAATTCTATGTTACTATTTCCTTGGGGAAATATAGGAAAAAGGACTATGTAAATCTATCATTTGAGAAAGAACAAATGATAAACAACAACAATTACAATGACAATAGCTAACTAGTAATAATAAAGCGTGTACCAGGCATTTGACCTCATTGAGAGAAGTTTTTAAAAGTATATATGAGGGGCGCCTGGGTGGCTCAGTCGGTTGAGCGTCCGACTTCACCTCGGGTCATGATCTCACAGTCTGTGAGTTCGAGCCCCGCGTCGGGCTCTGTGCTGACAGCTCAGAGCCTGGGGCCTGTTTCGGATTCTGTGTCTCCCTCTCTCTCTGATCCTCCCCCGTTCATGCTCTGTCTCTCTCTGTCTCAAAAATAAATAAAACGTTAAAAAAAATTAAAAAAAAAAAGTATATATGAAATCATGAATCTCTTACAGCAACACTCTATGGCCAGTATTATTATCACTATCACCATTTATAAATGAAGGAAGCATTAAGTCACAGAGATGATAAGTGGTGCAATACATGGTTCCAGAGGTACCAGGTATCTCCTCTTTTTAGTTGATAGCTCTGAGCTTTAGAATCTGAGTGCAAGTAACATCAAAGTGTCACTTTACTTGAAAAATGGAAGTAGAAAGAATTTAACAAAAGCTATGTATTTAAACACAAGTTCCCTTGTGATCATGGGAAGGACAGAACTGACACATATGTAAGACTCTTTTAGATACATCAGGAAATTAGAATTCCACAAAATTAGTTCATTCAGTTGCTAATACTTGAGGAGTGGCCAAATAATACATGTATGTCCACAAACATGAAATGAATCGCCTTACAGGTTTGTAAAGCCTAGATTGTTAAAGACTTCAATTATGCATTTATTAGCTCTATTCTATTGTATCTTTAGACACAATTACTTGGAGAATTTGTGTGTCTATTCTTTTTGATCATATTTACTAATAAACAAACTCTACCCATACAGATCAGGGATGTCTTAGTATACCCAAATCATAAGAATCCTGATATATGTAATTAGGTCCACTATGGAATTCTAGAGAAGAAATTTTTTTTTTAATTTTTTTAATGTTTGTTTATTTTTTGAGAGAGAGACAGACAGACACAGAATCCGAAGGAGGCTCCAGGCTCTGAGCTGTCAGCACAGAGCCTGACGTGGGGCTCGAACTCACGAGCTGCGAGATCATGACCTGAGCCGAAGTTGGATGCTTAACCAACTGAACCGCCCAGGCACCCCAAGAAGAAAATATTTTTAAATATTGTGAAGTAGATTTAAGATATCAAAAACATCAAAAAATACAGGATGATAAAAAGTTTGGTTATATTTAGATACAATAACTATGCATTTTATAAATTTTATTTATTATTAAGACTGTCAGGATTACCTAGTTTGGATTTGAAGAGTACAGAAAAAAAAAAGATCTATTTTCAGCTGTGTGTGTGTGTGTGTGTGTGTGTGTGTGTGTGTGTAGTCCTAAACTTTCAAGACAAATACAAGTTAAAAGCAAAAACAAACTAAATTCTTTGATATACAGGGAGCAAATGAAGCAGTCTGAGAAGACACACACATTTTTCAATTATAGAAGTATATCATCTATGTATTTTCCTTCAGGTATAACTTTAAAATTTGATTAAAATACAGCTAAAACATTTTCCATAGCATGATTTTATAAAGTAAAGTTTCCCCTATAGCCTTAATTTCAAATATTTCAAGTTTAAAATACTTGACATGGTTGATCCCATCATCTTTTAAAATTTTAATATATCTTCAATGTAAATTTACATATTTAAAGTAAAGTTTAATAAATCATGTTGGGAAAACTAGATCTCCACATACAAAAGAATGAAATTGAAATCGGACCCTTATTCTATAAATAAGAATCAATTTAAAATGGATTAAGAACTTAAATGGAGGACCTGAAACTATGAAACTCCTAGAAGAAAAGATTTTCCTAGGGAAAACTCTCTGACACGGGGCTTGGCAATGATTTTTGGGGGATGACACCAAACCTAAGGAACAAAAACAAGAAATACACAAAAGGGACTACATTAATTTTTTCTTTTTTTGCACAGCAAAGGAAACCATCAACAGGATAAATGAAAGGGCAATCTATGGACTCACAGAAAATATCTGTAAACCTGTAAACTGTATATCTGAAAAGGGGTTAATACCCCCCAAAAAATATAAGAAACTCCTTCAACGCAATAGCAAAAAGACAAGCAGTCCAATTGAAAATGGGTAAAGGAATAGACTTTTTCCAAAGAAGACATACAAATGGCCAACAGGTATATGAAAAGAAGCTCAACATCAGTAATCATCAGAAAAATGCTAATTTCAATCACAATGAGATATCACTTCATATATGTTAGGATGGCTATTTCAGGAAGGAAGGAAGGAAGGAAGGAAGGAAGGAAGGAAGGGTGGGTAGATGGGTGGTTAAGATAACAAATGTTGCCAAGAATGTGAAGGAAAGGGAGCCCTATATATGTAAATTGGTACAGCCACCAACAGGACACAGTATGGAGTTTACTCAAAAAACTAAAAATACAATTACCATATGATTCAGCAATCATTCTTTTGGGTATATATATAAAGGAAATGAGATCAGTAACTTAAAGAGATACTGTGTTTCTACATTCATTGAAGCAATATTCACAACAGCCAAGGGGCGCCTGGGTGGCGCAGTCGGTTGAGCGTCCGACTTCAGCCAGGTCACGATCTCGCGGTCCAGGAGATTGAGCCCCGCGTCAGGCTCTGGGCTGATGGCTCAGAGCCTGGAGCCTGTTTCTGATTCTGTGTCTCCCTCTCTCTCTGCCCCTCCCCCGTTCATGCTCCGTGTCTCTCTCTGTCCCAAAAATAAATAAACGTTGAAAAAAAAATTAAAAAAAAAATATTCACAACAGCCAAGATATGGAAACAATCGAGGTGTCCATCAATGAATGGATAAAGAAACTGTGGTATATATGAATAATAGAATATTATTCAGCCTTAAACAGGAAGGAGATCCTGCCATTTGTGACAGCGTGAATGAACCTAGAAGACATAGTGCTAAGTGAAATAAGCTACATGCAGAAACAAAAAAATTTGCATGATCTCACTTTTATGTAAAATTAAAAAAGTCAAATACATAGAAGCAGAGAGGAGAATCATGGTTACCAGGTTTGGGTAGATAAAGGGTAATGGGGAAATGCTGGTTAAAGAGTATAAAATTGAAGTTATGTAGTATTAGAGTTATGTAGTTTATGTAGTTTAGAGATCTGACATACAACATGATGATCATAGTACTACTGTATTAAATACTGGAAATTTGCTATGAGAGTGCATTTCAGGTGGTCTCACCATTAGAACAAATGGTAACTGTGAGGAGATGGATATGTTAATTGGTTTGACTGTAGTAGTTATTTCACTATGTATATGTATAGTAAGTCACCAAATTATACATTTTAGATACATAACATTTTTACAAGATATTTAAAAATAATAAAACAGATTAAAAAATTATGTTTACTTATTTTTGAGACAGAGAGAAACACAGCATGAGTGGGGAGGGGCAGAGAGAAGAGGGGACACAGAATCTGAAGCAGGCTCCAGGCTCTGAGCTGTCAGCACAGAGTTCTGCACAGGGCTTGAACCCACAAACCATGACCTGAGCTGAAGTCAGATGCTTAACCAACTGAGCCACTCAGGCACCCCAATAAAATAGATTTTAAGGGTACAAATTAAATAGTAAGATCTTAAAAAATGTTATAAAGTTGACAGCTCTTTCCTAGAAGGTTTGAAGTGGACAATGACACATATAACGAAAGTCATAAGGAATGAACTCATTCAAGAAGATAACAGAAATGAAAAGTGGAACCAAATAAGGAGAGAAGCGAAGCAATAATATACAGTTAAAAAGAAATAATTTAAACATATATGAATCCATCACACTGTCAGCCCAGTTTTGTTACACTCTATGTCTTAAAAATGAAGAATGTAGAAATATTTATTATTTATTTAATACTGTTGTTGTTGTTGTTGTTGTAGGTTACTGTATGGTCTACTACTGGACAGCCAGGTAAAAACTAACATTTTCTTAAGACAGCTCCCCTATGCTACTGTTCTCATCATGGGAATCAGCAACTCATGGCACAAATTAGCTTTCTGAAAAACATTACACTAAGCTGGCACTCACTAAAGGTAGTCATGTCAACGTATATTCAAAACAGAGTCCTACACCTGTGATAAATTCAGCTTCATGCAGAAAGCCCTCCCTGCTTCAGTCTCAAATGTACAAATGTAAAATAAATATCAAACTACAATTTCAGCTCTTGTCCATAATCTGGTCTTCACATGTAAATGACAATCATGTCTCCAGGAGACCAAGAGTATATCAATCTCACAACACATTGTCATAAGACAAGTATCTGAATGGCTAAAGAACTAGAGAACATTGTAATTTACTTCATTCCTCTTGTTTCATTTTAGATTGAATTTGCCTATATTATTTGAGTGAATAAAATTATGAACTTTGGATTCCCATTACTGAGTAATAAAATTTTGTTTTTGTACTTTATTTTGGAGGTTCATATCATCCACTTGAAAGTGATATAGGATGCTTATTTTGTAAAAAAAAATAATAGCACTGAGGTATTGCTACAACGTTAAAACTCTATACCTTAGTCTTTTATTAATAAAACATTTAAATCAAATATCTGCTTAAAGTAGGATTCTAGAATGTTTCCACAAATTTATAAAGGCATGATATATACTTTATAACCTACTCTTTTTTGAAAGTTAATAATGTTTGATTTAATGACACTGATGTTCTGCTGAGATGATTTGTGAATAAAGAATTGAAAGTGGAAAATAATCTGATGCTTTGTTTTTTGTTCGTGAATCATTTTCTTCTGTTTAAATACCTCTCCTCATTATACAACACATTCCTTCAGAAATAGTGATTATTTAAGAAAGAAAGGGTTCACATAATCTAGAGTATTTAATATTATATGGAGAAATATGAAAATGTGTAATAAGGGACCAGTTTGTATATAACACAGCTTCAAAAGTGCACACAAATGGTATATTGCTACAGCTATCCTTTTTTTCCTCACTAAATGGTACGATTTCAGATCTATCCACACAGATAACATGTAAATGTATTTCATTGTTTTCAACTGACTCGTAAGTAATTCCATCATATTTATCATCCCTTTAAACATCCATTTCCTTACTTTCCAATGTTTTACTATTTTTAATAAGGATATTTTAAGTGTCATTAGGTCATATATCTGTGCTTCTCTAGGGAAAAAACCTAGGTGTGGAAAGTTGATTTAGCTGTTCTTGATGTCATACTATATGATATCTATCCATGGAGCCTGAATGATCAGTCTTTCATACCCTGGGCACAAGACACCTCATGCCTCTACTTATTAAGAACACTAGTGAAGTAAATGTAGGTGTCTATTAAAATATGTAGGAAATAATATATTATGTATATATTATTAAGTAATATTATATATTAGTCACAGATAGGACTTTTTGATATTTTATACTGATATGTGTTGACATTTGGGATAGTTGAATAACTCAAGAAACAACGTTTTCCAGTGACAGTAAAAAATTGTGCATGGGTAAAAGATCCATTCCAAATGTGAAAAAGAACAATGGATTTTAATGTAACAGAGTATAAGAGGTTCATTGATCATCAGGTTTCACATTCTACATTGCAACTAACCTTTAAGAATCTTTTACTTACCAAGTTTTGGTACGAAGAAGAATATTCCCAATTGTCTAAAAAGGTTATTAAAACACTGCTATCATTTCTAAATACATATGTATGAGGCCAGAACTTTCTTCAACTATTTCTGCAGAATAATTATTGTACAGATTGAACACAGAAACACATCTAAGTTTCCACTTGTCTTCATTAAGTCAGACAAGAAAGATATCTGCAAAAAATGTGAAACACTGCCACTCTTCTCATTTTTATGTTTTAATAAGTACACTTACTTTTCAAAAAATATGCTATTCTATGTTATTTATACTAACATGTAATGAACTTATTTTATTTTATGAATTAAAAATAAATATATTTAAACCTCCTTAGTTTTAATTTCTAATATAGTAAATACTAATAAATATATTCCACATTAAAAAAGGCTCTTTGATGGGCACCTGGGTGACTCTGTTGGTTAAGCATCTGACTTTAGCTCAGATCGTGATTTTGCGGTTCGTGGTTCGAGCCCCACATCAGGCTCTGTGCTGACAGCTCAGAGCCTGGAGCCTGCTTTGGATTCTGTGTCTTGCTCTCTCTCTTCCCCTCCCCCACTCATGCTCCCTCTCTCTCTCTCTCTCTCTCTCTAAAACAAAATAAATATTTAAAAAAAAAAAAAGGCCCTTTGTGGCCAACAAAAACAGCACTCTTTTTAAGGGTGCAAAGACCAAAAAGTTTGAGAATCACTCTGTAGCGTGAATCTAAAAAAAAATAATAATAATAATTCATAATAAAAATTTGTGTGAAGAAATCATAATTGAATCTCGGATATTTTATACAGTAAATTTATGAGCATCTACCATTCCAGGCCATGAAGAAATAGCAGTGGAAAAGTTCTACAGAGTCCATGCCCACAAGGAGTACACATTATGGTGACAAGAGTCATAAAAGGAACCTATGAACAAATAAATATATTCAAATAGTGTCATTCCTCATAAGAATAAAAAATAATATGGAAATAAACAGTGAGTAGGAGACATGATGGAGGGGAGGCCGTTTCATTTTGGATCGTCTAGAAAGTCCTCTTAGATGAGGTCGTAGTAAAGTTGAGGGCTAAATGTTGAGAAGAAGCCAGACTTGTGAATGAGGAAGGTGGGGAGAGAGAGAGGTGGGTTCTGGAACACGGATTAGAAGATGCAATTTCCTGGACATGGTAGCAAATTTGGCAATGAAGCTCAATGTCTCTGAGCTTTAACAAAGAAGAGAATCCAATTTTATCTTTTTTACAACATTATAAGGCAAGGGTTATTTTTTTGATTTCACGGATAAGACTGAGGAGGAATAGGGAACAGTTAAACCTTACTTGGTGTCATACAGCCATTACTTGCAGAATTTGAAAACTTCATTCTAGACCAATCTCGTCTTAGGAAATGTCTGTCTTAGGAAAGGTGATCATAGGGGTGCCTGGGTGGCTCAGTTGGTTAAGTGTCCAACTTCGGCTCAGGTCATGATCTCGCAGTTCGTGAGTTCAAGCCCCGCATCAGGTTCTGTGCTGACAGCTCAGAGCCTGGATCCTGCTTCAGATTCTGTGTTTTCCTCTCTCTCTGCCCCTCCCCTGCTCATGCTTTGTCTCTCTCTGTCTCTCAGAAATAAATAAATGTTAAAAGGAAAAAAAAAAAAAAGGGAAAGGTGATCTTAAATGAAATCAAGTACCAGTAGGGGTTGGTGAGAGAAGCAGAGTGACTGTTCAGAGAAATTTAATAGTCTCTGTTTGCCCTAACCCTAATTATAGCCAAAATGTCTCTCATATGTCTATAGCTGTGTTGGATGCTATAGGGAGGGGTAATACCATTTGCAGCATTAAATTATAGATAGTATTTAAAGAACCAATATTGCAGAATGAAGGTCAAATTAATGGCATTGAAGGGCAATAAAACAGGACTTAAATAGAAGAGAGATTGAGAAAAGTTTTAGGGCTTGCAGATAGCTGAGATTACATAGTGATTTTCTGTTGTTGTTTTTTTTATACTCATTCTTACAAAGATAAGTTAAGCATGTCCTACTTTTATAAAGTTAAAAATAGAAAATTTTATCAATTGCTACATTAGCAGATGATTATATAAATTATCAAAGGAGTATATCATTTTCAATGGATTTGCTTCCTAGTAAAATCATTATTCATTTAACTATGAGTCGCAAATCATAATATTTAACAGAGAAGCTAGAGAGCAAAGAATCTGAGAGGTAACTAATTGTTAGGAAATACTGCTCACTGCAAATCAATAACAAATTGAGACAAACTTAAAAAAATTAGAAATAAATGGTAAAATATATAAGGATTTATGAGTATTTTATTTATATTAAAATTGCTGGAACCCATCTATTGTGTATAATGTAAGATATTAAGTTTTACTTTGAGTAAAAACAAAACAAATAAAATAATCACTATTCTACCACTGTATGATAGATGCCACAAATATATTTTAAACATATAGCCTACAGGTGAAACACTGGGGAATGAATTAGCCTTTTACTTTCTAAAGTACTTCTTCAATTTTTGAACATACACTACCCCCCAGCCAAACTGTGAAGGACACCAATTTGCTGATATTCAAATATGTAAAGTTCTCATAGCCTTCTGTTTTCTCCCCAAAGCACACTTTATATGTATATATTCATTTGCATATTTCATCAATATCTCCTCTAGTACACCATAAACTCCTTAAGGACAGTCATTGTGTGACTCTTTATTCATCTTGGACCACAGTCCACAGTGAATTTCAATAATTCACAGTTTTTTTGTGGAGTCAATGTGTTTCTGCTATTGTCAAGCAGGCTGTTCTGTGATCAAACATCCTGCTTCATCACGCTATCCTACCTAACCTGGGTGCACCTTTTCCAATGCACCACAAGGCTCCATAAATGATCCTTTTCTCGTCACCATCAGGGAAAAAAAAATTTAACCAATTTGTACCAATGGCACGAATGCCTAATATTGTGTCGAATGTACCATCTCATTACTTCAACTCCACCCCACCTCCCTCCACATATACAGATAGTTCTATAGCTAGAAGAAGGTTATTTGAAAGGAATGCCACAAATAATGGGAATTCAAGCACAATGACAACTTTTTGAGAATGACATTTTGAAAGAAACATTTAAGCAACCTGAACAATACACCACATGCGTGACAGCATGCTTATATTTCAAACACTCCAAAAAATGACATTTTCTAATCAAGACTAACTTATCATTTGTTGGTTGACACGATGTATCTTATGTAGTAGAAAGCTGAAACCCATTATAAATAAATGGTCCGATTTAATTGGGATATAGCTTAAACATTCTATAGTCTGTAAAAAAATATAGTATGTCACTATAAAGAAAACATCAAAATGAAGGAAATGTAATCTAATCCTGATTAGATGATTTCAAATGGAAATGTTACCTTTTGGTGTGGTTATTCAAACAAGTATTTGAAAAATCATTAATGGATTTTACCTGCAATTTTCTTTTTAAAAATTTTTTTTTTCAACGTTTATTTATTTTTGGGACAGAGAGAGACAGAGCATGAACGGGGGAGGGGCAGAGAGAGAGGGAGACACAGAATCGGAAACAGGCTCCAGGCTCTGAGCCATCAGCCCAGAGCCCGACGCGGGGCTCGAACTCACGGACCGTGAGATCGTGACCTGGCTGAAGTCGGACGCTTAACCGACTGCGCCACCCAGGCGCCCCTTACCTGCAATTTTCAACGTGATTTTTTTTCACTGCCTTGGATGGGATGAAAGATTCCCAGTTATTGATTTCCATAACTTCTATGCAGCCAGTAAAATTCTCCAATGGCCCAGAAATCTGACATGGAGGAAGAGAAGGAGGGAGGGGGAGAGAGAGAGAATATTTATATTATTTCTACAATATATTATTCTTGCTGTAAACTGGTCAGAATGTGCATTCAGATTGGGTGGCTGATCTATTCAACATATTGGTAGAAAGTAATTTAACTCTATTCATAAATACCATTCCAGAATTTAGCATAAAAGAATACTACCTGAGTATTACCTGAGTCAAAACTCACTTGGAATCTGTAGATATCACTCTATGAATCACATATATGAATAAAGAAAAATTTCCATTATTATAGTGAATTACAGCTGGAACATAGGAGAAAAGCTAATATGTTCATCCTTCCCATCAGTGGATTACACTTTTGCATCTTTTGCCTATGTTCCTTCTTACTTTTTCTTTCAGACGTTAGTTATCTTGCCCCACTCACAGCTATTAACACATCAAGAAAAGGTTCTCTTTCTGTTATCAAAGGAAACACAGTACTGAATATTTGTGACATCCCACAGTCCTGATGCATTCTGTATAACTTTGTGTTCAGTTGTGTGGCCTATCCTCCTTAGGAATAACTTGGGCAAAACAAGATTGCCAACAGGACCAAATCAAAAAAAAAAAAAAAAAAAAAAAAAAAAAAGAAAAAGGGCATTGGAAAGCATTTGTTTTAATGAACACATATAACCTCTTAAAGATAAACAGATATATGACTTTTCATTTCATTCACCATGAACATGCAATACTATTCCATTAATTATATATCTATATGAATTTACATTTATGTGAAAAAGAGAAGTTAATAAAAACTAAAAGGGACACAGGTCAGATTTCAACAGATATGAGCATTTATTTCAGGTTCTGTATACTCTTATGCTCTTGATATTGTTAAAATTTTTAAGCTAAGATGGAACAAATTATGAGCAGGATAATTACTGAACTTATACACTTAAAATTGCCTACCTTGACTTTTGAATTAAAAAATGCACTGTTTGCATTTTCAAGACTTAGTTTCTCATTAAAGGTAATATTACAAAGGATGGAAGGAGACTTTGTATTGTTTAGAAATTGTAGGGTGAATTTATTTCATCTTTTAACTTAGAGCCTTAGTTTAAAAACCTTTAAATATTTTCTTCCTCTTTCTGATGTTGGTTCAAACGTACTACAAATCCTCTCAACAAGTAACACTCTGTCAAGTGTCAAAAATGACTGGACTAGAAAACAAAACAATATTTCACACAGTAAGTTTACAATGAAGTCAGTTCATTGTAAGTAAAACAGAAATGTTTGGCTCTTACATGTTGCAGAAGGGAAAATATTCATTTGTAATTGTTAGCTTAAAGTTTTTATGGGTTTTATTAATCTTTTTGTTTTTTAAGTTTAATTTATATTTTCATCACAGTTAGACATGGACCTGGTTTTTATTTAAGATAATGTGTACATATGCCTCCCCTGAAACATTAGAAGCTTGTGAATTAATATACAGTTTACAATTAAAAATTAAAAAAATTAAATGGTCTTGGAAAAATGCTATTGATAGAAATGGTTATGAATGTTTTACTTAGTTTAACACAGTTCAAAAATAGCATAATGTATGTGCATATTTAAATAGATATTTTCCTCTGTTCATGAAGATCCTTATTATTTATGAGGATGAAAAGTATGAAGAAAGTTATAGCTTTTTAAATGAATATGAAGCAATGAGAAATGCTCTAAAAGAAAATGATTCTATGATTACTCGGTGAGATACATGATAGAATTCTGTAATTCAAATCACATTCACATATTATGGATTAAAAGATAAATATTAATTTATTCACCCTGGACTTTGTTAGCAAGAAAAAAAATTCACAGCCTTTAAATCTGAATGAATTCAAGATTATTTGATTTCTTCTGTATTAACAGATTCAAAATTTCCAGTTCTTCCACACATTAACCTCTGGCACTCTTGTTCAGGATGAGTTAACTGGTTTCCAAACTCTGATGTAAATCTTTTTCACTTTGAATATGGAAATTTCATTTAGCAAAAAATAAGTCAAACTTGTACCCAGAAACACCAAATCTAAATAGTAAACTGTAATCACATGGTTTTTAGACAGTTTCTAATGTTGGGAAGTTTACCCCCTTGAATTTGACTAACTTATAATAATTTGGTTAGTTAGGTTTCTGGGACAGGATTTTTAAAAAGTAAAAGGGAAACACAAGATATATAATCGATACAAGTTACAATGTAACCATGTATAATAGATTCATTAAGGACAAGAAATCATGAAAAATCACCTGCATATGAGATTACAGGAATGCTGTTCTTGCATGTTATCCCCCTTTCCATGAGAAAACATCTGTACTCACATATATTCCTGGGATTTCTCAAATCTGGTTTTTATTTTTGTTCAAGACAAATAAAAAAATAATGACCCCTAGTTACTTCTAAACAATGTAAAATGGCCACCACACAATATCATTAATATGATTCACAGTACTGAACAGTAATAATAACTGAGCTCTCATTTTTTTTTAAATGTTTATTTATTTGAGAGAAAGTGAGAGAGTGAGCATGAGCTGGGGATGGGCAAAGGGAGAGGGAAACAGAGAATTTGAAGCAGCCTCTGCTGAAGGCAGAGAGCCTGATGTGGGGCTTGAACTCACAAACTGTGAGATTGTAACCCGAGCTGAAGTCAGAAGCTTAAATAACTGAGCCACCCAGGTGTCCCGGCAGAATTCTCATTTTTTATTTCAAATTTGACTCAAAGTTATAAACATCTTCAACATATTCTCATTTTTTCTACCTCTATATGAACAGAAGAATATTTAATTTTATCTCTGGCATTTGATGGCCTTCACTCTCATTTCTTTTTTTATTAATTTTTTAATGTTTATTTATTTTTGAGAGAGAGAGAGTGGGGGAGGGGCAGAAGGTGAGGGAGACACAGAATCCGAAGCAGGCTCCAGGCTCTGAGCTGTCAGCACAGAGCCTGACGTGGGGCTCAAACTCGTGAACTGAGAGATCATGACCTGAGCTGAAGACAGACACTTAATCAAATGAGCAACCCAGGTACCCCTTACTCTCATTTCTTTAAAGAGAGTTGAAGCCAATGAACTATCAATACTGTACAAATAAGTTTCCACATTAATATTCAATACTAGTTACATAAGGTGAGACAGCCTTCCTGGCTATCATTTAGATTGCATATACGATATTCCAAATTTATAAACAATTTAAAATAAAAAATGTACCATCTGAGTTGTTTTTGAAATTTACATGCCTAAATATTTAACATCATGTGAAAAAAGTTATTAAAGTGAGAGAAACGTTTAATTCCTTTTTGTCCTGATATAGTAGAAACACAATTACTTGAGGAGTATATGGATTCTTGGTTAACCTGCTATTAAGTGGTAATTTTAAGAGCTAGTTTCTCATTCTTCTTCATCAGTAGTTTATGAGTTTTCTATTTACAATGTTATTTATGTTTTTAAATGGATTTCTAATGTACCTCCTGTACCCATTTTGGCTGAATTCAAGAGATTTTTTAGATTAATGGATTTTGAAAATCAATAAGTTTGGTTTGTAATCAATTAAATAATCAATTGGTAATAGAGAAACAGCTCCAATAGTTTCCTTTTTACTGTAGATTGTTTTATCAGTTACTTAAAATTTGTTTTTAAAGGTCTCATCTTAGGCACACTGTGGTAATTTCATACATCTGTGAGAAATATGAAAAAAAATATTATTTTTAAGCTAGCAATAGTAATTATTATTATGTTTTTGAACAAAGCTTCTACTGCTAAACTATTATTAAATCCCATATTAAATTCAAATCTGGTAGGATGGGAAAAGTTTTGAAGAATGTAACTTATAAAGAACATCCCTGTTAAACTGCCACATGATCTATCCCCTCCGCTGCTACTGCTGCTGCTAGGATGTTTTCCGTTTTCCAAATCATGTGTCTCAATCCAGTTCTGGCACTCTTCATTCCTTTTCGCTGTTCCAAGGACCTTTTGGTATCATTTCCCTTAACAACTTCCTTTACCATTTCTTGTAATGTAGGTCTGATGTTTTTTCAGGTTTTCTTTCTTTTCTTTTTTTTAAGAAAATGTCTTTAATTTGTACTATTTTATTAAAGTTTACTTAACTATTTTGAGAGCACTTGAAAATATTCCCTTGTCTTCTGGATTGCATTGCTTCTGATGAGAAGTCAGTGAAAATTCTCATTTTATTAGGTCTTATAGAGATTATTGCATTTATAAGTTGACATTTTTCATAAAATCCAGGCAAATTTGGTCAATATTTCTCCAAATATTTTTTTTCTCTCCTTTCTCCCTCCACCTTCTGGAACTCCTAATACACATATTTTAACCCCTTGTTACATCCTACCACTTAGGTTTTTTCCATCACTTTTCTCTTTCTTTCAGTGTGGTTTCTATTACTATGTACTCAAGTTCAATGATTTTTTTCTTTTGCAGAAATGTAATCTGTTGTTAAGCTAATACAGTTCAGATATTATATTTTTATCTTTGAAATTTCTGTTTCTTTTATTAGTTGAATTTTTGTTTATATTTTTACTTGATCTTTAAATAGATTCCATTTTTCCCTCTTGTAGTACATGTTTTATTTGTTTTTAAGTTCATAATAGATGTTTTAAAGTTCTTGTATGCCAATTATAATCTCTACGATTTATTGAGATGTAATCATTTTTATCCTGATTGCAGTGCACAGTTCCCTGATTCTCTCCAGATCTAATATTTTTTTTTATCGGATACTGGACATTGTTACATGTGTCTTTGTTGTGTGTTTTCCTACATAATTTATCCCAATTTTCTAACTGTTCATGATGGTAAGGAGAGTCTCCCAGCAATTACTCATTCATGGCCACAAACCCATATGCCTTTTCTTGTTTTATAGTGGTACTTCTACTTGATTGGTATCATAAAAATAATTAGTTCCCACTATCAAACTATTAGTACTATCCCTGATTTCATGCTCAATTTTCACACTCTTATCAATTTATTCCAATATTAGCTTTCAAATTTCTAAGCAACATGCTCATATTTTGGGGTATTAATTATTCAATTTCACAAATTTTTGGAGCCTAACTTTTCTATAATATTATATATGTATCATATGTAATAATTTTTGGTTAAATAATCAGCATTACATTAACCATAATTTTAGTTGCATCACAGCTTTAACTTACATGTTTAATGCTTACATTATTCCTATGTAATAATTATTTGCAGTGGAACAATGCTATGGTTAACGATGGCAACATTTTCTTTCTTCCTTTTATTTATGTACTTTTTTATGCTCGACATCCCTATGACTTATTTATAACTGGAAGTTTGTACTCTTAATCCTCTTCACCTATTTTGTCTATCTTCCCAATCCTGTCCCTCTATACTTAAGATACTATTTCTATTCTTTTGTTTGCTCATTTGTTTCGGTTTTTAGAGTTCACATAAAAGTGAAATCACATGTATTCATCTTTCTCTCACTTATTTTGTTTCACATAGTAACCTCTAGGCCAATCCATGTTGTAGCAAATGACATGACTACATTCTTTTTTTTGTTTGTTTTTATGGCTAAGTGATATTCAAGTGTGTGTGTGTGTGTGTGTGTGTGTGTGTGGGCGCATGCACGTGTGTGTATGTCTGTACACACCAGGACACTTGGGTTTGCTTCCATACCTTGACTATTATAATAATGCTGCAATAAACAAAGAGGTGACTGTATCTTTTCAAATTAGTGACTTGTTTTCTTTGGGTAAACATATGGTATTCCTGTTTTTCATTTTTTTTGAGGAACTTCCACACTATTTTCCACAGTGGTGTACCAATTTACGTTCCCACCAACAGTGCACAGAGGTTCCTTTTTCTTCACAATCTTGTCAATATTCATCACTTCTTGTGTTTTTGACAGTAGTCATTCCGACTTGTGCAAGGTAGTATCGTATTGTGGTTTTGATTTGCAATTCCCTAATGATTAGTGATACTGAGCATCTTTTCATATACCTCTTTTTTTTTTCTTAAATATTTTGAGAGAGAGCAAGCAAGCACGTGTGAGAGCAGGGGAGGGACAGAGAAAGTGGAAGAGAGAATCCCAAGCAGGCTCCACGCTTCTAGTACAGAGTCTGATGCAGGGCTCGATCCCATGAACTTTGAGATCATGACCTGAGTCAAAATCAAGAGTTGGACACTTAACCAACAGAACCACCCAGACACCACTTTTCACGTAGCTCTTGGCCATCTATATGTCTTCTTGCAAAAACGTCTATTCAGTTCCTCTGACCGTTTTCTAATTGGATAGCTGGGGGTTTTGGTGTTGAGTTGTATAAGTTCTGTATATATTTTGAATATTAACTTTTCACTGGATATTATCATTGGTATATATCTTCTCCCATTTAGTATATTGCCTTTTTGGTTTGCTGATGGTTTCCTTCAATGTGCAAAAGTTTTCATTTTTGGTGTAGTTCCAATTGTTTGTTTGTTTGTTTTGCTTTTCTTTCCCTTGCCTCAGGAGACATAGCTAGAAAAACACTGCTAAAGTAGATGTCTGAGAGACTATTGCCTAATTTTTTAAAGAAACTTTATGGTTTCAAGTGTTACATATAGGTCTTTAAGCCATTTGGGGTTTATATTTGTGTTTGAATAAGAAAGTGGTCCATTTTTATTCTTTGGCATGTAGCTGTTCAGTTTTCTCAGCACCATTTATTGAAGAGACTGTCTTTTTTTCCATTGTATATTCTTGCTTCCTTTGTCATAAATTAATTGACTATATAAGCATGAGTTTATTTCTAAGCTCTCTATCCTGGTCCTACCGATCTATTTTTGTGCCAGTGTCATATTGTTTTTGATTAATACAGATTTGTAGTATATCTTGAAATTTGAGACTGTGATACCTCCAGTCTTTTTTTTTTTTTCTCAAGACTGCTTTGGCTATTCAGGGTCTTTTGTGATTTCATACAAATTTTAGAACTATTTTTTCTAGTTCTGTGAAAAATAATACTTTGGGTATTTTATAATAATATTTGGGGTATTTTGATGAAGACTGTATTGAATCTGTAGTTTGCTTTGGGCAGTATGAACATTTTAACAATATTAATTCTTCCAATCCATGAGCATAGTATACTGTTATGTGTGTGTGTGTGTGTGTGTGTGTGTGTGTGTGTGTTATCTTTGTTTAATCAATGTTTTATAGTTTTCAGAGTATAAGTCTTTCACTTCCTTCATTAAACTTATTCCTAGGTATTTTATTCTTTTTGGTGCAACTATAAACAGGATTACATTCTTTTTTTTTTTAAATAATTTTTTTAAAGTTATGTATATTGAGACAGAGAGAGCAGAGGAGGTGCAGAGAGAAAGGGAAAGAGAGACAGAGGGAGAGAGAGAGGGAGAGAGAGAATCCTGCCAGGCTCCACGCTGTCAGTGTGGAGCCCGACACAGGGCTCCAACCCACAAACCATGAGATCATGACTTGAACTGAAACAAAGAGTCGGATGCTTAACCGACTGAGCCACCCAGGTTCAGGGATTGTGTTCTTAATTTCTCTTTCTGCTACATCATTATTAGTGTATTTTCTTTCTTATGCAAACTTTTTAAACTGAATGTCATTATTGTGTTCTTTTTATTGGCTTAGTGTTAATGTTCTTATCATCCCCATACTCTTTGCTAGACATATAAAACCCTACTCAATAATTCATATACTATGAAAATTTATTCAATTATTTTTCATTTAATTTGATTTTTCACGATCTCTTCACTATCACATTTGAAATTTACTATACTGCTGTCCTGTGATAAATCCACTCTTACTTGCTTTTCATGTTACTCAAACTTAATTCACTCCTTTTTTGAAGTGATTCATTGATGAAATGATCAAATTTGATCAGTATCAGCTTCAAATGGACAGAAGCAACTAAAAGCTCTAAAGCAACATAGGGCTGATATTGTGAAGTCTTATACTTGATAATGGCTAAAAAAGTAGAAAAAGGGTGAGGATATTGTGGTGACTTTGATAAATTACTTGTGGGGCATAGAGGAGAAAGGAGGGAAATAAAGAAGTAGAATACTCGATGTTATGAATATTTGTTAAATTCCTACTATTTATTGGTTTGTCAAAAATCATTTTAAGGCTGGGTACTCTGAAAAATAATCAGTTAAGAAAAAGATGGAAATTGCTGGGAAGTACCTATTTTGAACATATGCAAGTGAATTCAGATGTTAACATTTAATGTTTCAGATGTTTAGCTGTTATTAGGATAAACACAAATTGGATGACAACTGTGTACTATATATAATGCCAACTTATAAATGTGAGTCTAAACATCCTAAATGTGGGACTTTAGAAACATAATTACAAAACCACTACACAAAAATAGGAATCTTTCAGTCTACAAATTTCATAATACCTCTACCAATTTTATTGTAATATATTCAATAAATTATGTATACTCTGTAAAGACTGTGGGATTCATGTGGACACAATCTCTATGTAGAAGGAAAGAGAAAGTTGGTAAATTTCCCAGATAAGAATTAGATTTATATATTGATTCAACAAATATTTATAAAGTATATCCTGTGTAGTGAGCACAGGGTCACCATATATGTTTACACAAATTTTGCACTGTCAAAAATGCCTAGCTGATAGAGTGGAGTACAGCCTGATATTTAAACCACATTTTTTCCCTCCAATCTATCTTCCCAGAAATATCTGCTTTAAAAAAAAAACTGTCTAATTTAAACAAAGTCACCATAGAGTCCAGCAACGGTGAAGCTAGGCACTGTTGAAATATGATGTCAGTTAAAAAAATATGATAAATTTCAGTAAAAAATGGGAAGAGGACAATACACTTTGATTAGTTTTTTTTCTTTTATAATTTTTTTATTAGGGACTAAATTTTTTAGAGCAGTTTTAGTTTCACAAAAAATTAAGAAATTTCCCATATACCCTCTGCTTCCCCCGCCACACAGCTGCCCCAATTATCAATATCCCCCTGAAGAGTGGTACGCCTGTTACAACTGATGAACCTACATTAACATATCATTATCATCCAAAGTCCATAGCTCACTTTAGGTTTCACTCTTGAGTGCCGTACATTATAGGAGTTTGGAAAAATGTATAATGCTATATATCCATCACTACAGTATCACACAGAGTATTTTCACTGTCCTAATATTCCTCTATGCTCTGACTATTCATCCCCTCACATGTCCCCCAATCCTTGATGACCACTGATCTTTTTTCTGTCTCCAAGTTTTGCCTTTCTCAACTATGTCACATAGCTGGAATCACACAGTATGCAGCCTTTCAGACTGGCTTCTTTCACTTAGTAATATGCATTTAAGGTTCTTCTATGACTTTTTAAGCCATGACAGCTCATCTTTAAACTGAATAATATCCCATTGTCCAGAAGTGCCACAGTTTATTTATTCATTTGTCTACCGCAGGACATCTCAGGTGCTTTCAAGTTTTGTCAATTATGAACAAGGGTACTATAAACATCCATATTCATGTTTAGAGTTTGATTTCTGATAATGACATAGTAACAAATGCAGGTTTAGAGTCTGATTTCTGATAATGGCATAGTAACTGTGGAGATCAAACCTCTTATGAAAACAACTAAATAGAATAGAATTTATAGGAAAATCTGTTTGGAAACAATAAAGAACACTGAATATGTGTTTCTAAATTCTACTGGGTTTTAGAGCCAACAGGGTTTTAGAGTTACCTAGAATTTACCTTGTGGGCATCTTCATCAGTGGTGTTGATTGCTATTTCTTCACTACAGAAACCGTCAGAGAATGTCCTTGTATAAGGACACTGGAAAAACATGAGCACATTTTCAACTGTTTTTTTCTAGTTTATTCTTTCTCTCAGCAAGGCCAAACATGCTCTGTTCCAAACACTGTAATGTCTACAGTACTTACTTCCTAACCACTCAAAGACATCACTTTAATACAGTTATCTGTATGCCAAGGGATTTACCATGGATTTTCTTTTTTTTCCTACAACAGCTTTATTGAGATATAATTCACATATAAAATTTACCCATTTAAAGAGTACAATTCCATGGTTTTAGTATAATCAGAATTAATCATTATCACAGCCAATTTTAGAATAGATATATCTATACTCAAAAAAGAAACATCTATTCATTAGCAGTCTCTCTCCATTCTTTCTTCAATAGTAGATAACCACTAATCAACTTTGTACCCACAGATTTGCCTATTATTGACATTTCTTAAAAACAGGAACATAAAATGTGTGGTGTTTTGTGATTGGCTTCTTTCACTTAGTATAATGTTTTAAAAGTTCCTCCCTGTTGTAGTTATGCATCAGTACTTCATCCCTTTCATTGATGAATGATATTCCTTGACATGGATATATATTTTGTTTACCTATCCATAAATTAATGGCCTTTTTGGACTATTTCAGGGGTTTTTATTTTTTTTGGCTATTAAGAATACTTTTGTGTTTTATGTGGACACGTGTTTTAATTTCTCTTGGTTATAGGAGTGTGTTCATCTGTGTGTGTGTGTGCACGTGCGCACGCGCGTGTGTGATTTAAGTGTTTCCTACTACAGCTGCTTCAGTATAAATCCTGGGGAGAGAGCTAGTAGTCAGGAGCTAATTTCCATGCTGAAATGATGCATCAAGATTACTCTTAATTGGAAACAATCTAAATGTCCATCTACGGGAGTCTGCTCAAGTGAACTGTTATACCATTCCCGTTTGTGAAAAGGAAGTAGGAACATCTCCATATACTACGATGGAATGTGTAGTGGATGCTATGGTATCTACCCAGGTCTCCCATTAAGACCGAAGGATTCCTCTCCTCTTTTCAACTACTTGGGGTACTGCTGGCAAAAAAACTATGCCTTTCATCATTCTTTGGGAATTACTTTAGTCCAAGAGTATAGCCTCATCCAAGTTTTCTCCTCTTTCCTATGGTAGTTCGCATCCAATGACTAGTCAAAAAGGGACTATAAAAGCCAAGACTCCTCACCCCAACATCTGACAACTCTGAATGATCAGTCCAGGTGCAACTTGACAGGGGTTTCAAAAACCTGTATTGAGACTGCATCTCATCCCAATGCCTCCCTGCCCAGTCCTAATTCCTTCCTTTCCCTTCCCTTCCACAGACAGTAGTATCAATAGCACTCTCTAAACTACTTGTATGTTAATTTCCATCTCAGAGTCTGCTTTCCAGAGAATACAACTTGCAATTCGGTTATCACCAGACACACTGCTAGGCAGAAAAAGTAAAGTGAAAAATATTTGCATATGATATTATTTAATAATGGAAGAATATGAATTTATATATTTGTATATGTTTATATTTAATAATAAGTAAACCACAAAATATAAGGAAGAGGAAGGGAATAGGGCAGAGACAATGACAATGGAAAATGGATTTCTTAAAAATTTCTTAAATATATCTTTAGGTATGGATTTGAGTTTGAAACCATGTAAACATATTATATAATTATAAAATGAAACACAAATTTAAAAAGCAATTTTTAAAACTCAGGAGTAAAATGAAATTATTGACTCTCTAACCTGTGTTTCTATTTGGTGGCATAAAACACATAACATAACTACTCTGATGACTTTACTTTTTTTTAATGTTTATTTTTGAGAGAGAGAGAAGAGCACAAGTGGGGGAGGAATAGAGAAGAGAGGGAGACACAGAATCTGAAGCAAGCTCCAGGCTCTGAGCTGTCAGCACAGAGCCTGACATGGGGCTCGAACTCACAAACCACAAGATCATGACCTGAGCCGAAGTTGGACGCTTAACTGACTGAGCCACCCAGGCACCCCACTACTCTGATGAGTTTAAAACACAGTATTTTGAACATATATCTTCAGTGGAATCGTAAGGACAGAAAGAACCAAAACTATTAAACTGTTTTCAATAATATAAATTGGTGGTAGTGATAGAACATTATTCTATTAGATGTGTGTCCACTGCAGAATAAATCAAAAGTATATTATGACAGTCTCATTCACAACAGAGGTTTTATTGCATGTCTGGAAGGAGATGAACCGAAAACCATATATGAGAGTTCCTAACTGTGACTGCTATTATAATTATTAGCTTATGAGGTTTTTTACATTATAACAAAAAAATCTTTCCTAGTTTGGCTAGCGAAAAGCTAGGAAAAAATAGTGCAGTAGCAAAGAACAGTGAGAGGTTCCATGTGTGATCTCTAAATACCACTTTATACCAAAAGGAGTCTGGATTCCTTGGAGAAATGCCTAATTATTCATCTGGGAAAATGTAAGAAACCATGGAAACTCTACAGTACAAAAAATTTAATTTCTATGACAAAATTTTGCTCAAAAAATAAAACTGACAAGGCAAGATAGAGGCATATTAACCAATCACATGATATGGATGTTAGTTGGTTAATTTTAAACAAACTATTTTTAAAAGGAGGTTATAAAACAGGAAAATGTGAAAACTAACTGGATATGACAGTAAAAAAAAATATTATTACTTTTTAAAGGTGATAATGCAATTACGGCTATCATTTTGAAGATTACTTAGCTTACGGAAATCCATCTAGAAACATAAATAAAGTGTTCTGATGTCTGAGATAAGCTTCCAAAACATCTTTAAAAATGGAGGGTAGAGTACACATTTAATAGATGAAATATAGCTGTGTTTCTTATTTTCTGAAGCTACCAGTGAATTCATCACATTCTTTTTTTCTACTTTTGCATATGTTGGAAGTTTTATTTTAAAAAAATTCTATTTCTCCATAGGCACTCAATCACCACTTACACTTACTTGGCTTACTTCCCTACCATCACCACATTCCAAGCAGTTCTCTAGCTCTAATACACTGGTTTAAACTACTCAATGTGTTGCAAAATCTCCATTTCTTCTGATATTTTAATGTTTACTTTTTTTCTTATCTACTCTTCCTTTTAAAAACAGGAAGATCACTCAGCTGTACCCCTCTCTCTTCCTCACCACACTTCTCCCTCGTGCTCACCTTTTAAGTTCTTTCTCCCAACAGAAGAAAATTCACCTTATGTCTAATTGAATTTTATTCTCTCAACCTCTACTCACTGATGAATTTACACATTTTTACATGAAAGGTAAATAATTGAATATTTTAGTAAATAAAATTTTGTGTTTCTATTTTAACACTGAAACTTTTCATATCACACCACCCACAACCATCAGAGTAGCCCAACAAAAGCAATTCTGTCTTGGTAAAAAGACTCAATAAAAAATAATACGAATAGCAATGATAATAAGATAAAAGTAGTAACTACTATCTATTGAGAACTATTATGCACTTATCTAACTTCATAATAGTTTTATTATATAGATTCATCAGCATTTCAGTTTGCTATTTACTATTTGTGGTTTATTATCTCTATTACTGATGTTCTAAGAAGATTCCCTGGCATTATATTCGTTTATGGATGGTCTTCAACCAAAGAAGATGACTTTGGGCCTTTCTTTGCATACCAGTTCCTATTTGGAAGAAGGCATCAGGCCAGCTCGTCAGTTCCTCTCTCCCTCTCATTTTTCTGAGAACCCAACCACTCCAGAGGCATTCTAGCTTAAAACTACTATATACTGATGAACTTTCTCTGAAGTTGCCAAATTCTGTATCTAGCTGAGTATAATATTCCAATATGGGACAAAGTACTTGGAAGTCCACCAGTTGAAGATCTTAATCTACATCACAACTTAGCTCTTATCAATAATAAAGCTTACAAATGTAACTTCATTTCTCTGACACCTTGCATGTGCTGTTTAATGGGTCCTAAATTTGCTTGGGAAACAGCTCTTTCAAACCTCATGAATCTCTGTTAAAGTGTTGAAGGTTGGATAATTTGTCCAAGTCACAAACTTAGACAATGGCATCGCATAACTAGGCTAGATTTCAGGCCACTGAGCCCAGGGGGGAATGGTCTTCCTTACTTCCCTATACTAAGAATCCCTGGTCCTATTTGCTATCCTTTACCCATATGGACCTGGCATTACTGAGTTGTTCAAATACTGGGAATGATCATTTATTGACAGTTTCTTAACACTGTACACTTTTAACTCAAATGCTTTTAACAGGAGTTTTAATATTATTTTGGATCATTATGTGATCCTTATGTTTCAAAACGATGGTAGGATACTGTGATATAATCTATGCCTTGTTTACTTCTTATCTTACAACCAGTAAAACTGCATTAAAATGTGGAGGCAAATGTGTCATACTGTCAAAATAGCATACATCAGCACTGCTATAGACCAAATGTGGCCTCCCCTAAATTCACATGTTGAAACCAAATCCCATGTAGAGGTTATTTGGAGGTAAGGTCCTTGGGAGGTGATTAGGTGATGAGGGCAGAGCTCTCATAAATGGGATCAGTGACCTTATGAAAGAGGTCCTAGAAAGATCCCTCAACGTTCTTACTAGGTGAGGATTCAACCAGAAGAAGCCCATCTATGAACCAGGAAGTAGGCCCTCACTAGATACCGAATGTGCCAAAACCTTAATCTGGACTCCCCAGTCTTGCAACATATTTTCTTAGGACCATAAATTTGGCACCATTTCAAGTTGAAATTTAATTAGGTACCAATATGTCAATTCCAACATAACTTTATAATGGAAAACTATTTATTAAAAGTAATACCTTATGAAAGTTCAACCATAATTTAAGATACAAAAAATAAGTTATTTTATTTCAGTCTGAGTAATTAGGAGAATGCCAAGTTAAATAGAAATTTGGTCTATAATATTGTTCGATATTAGATAACAGTTAATGGTTTTATAAAATAAATAATTAGGATCATGTTAGAAATAAAGTAAATCTTTTCCTTTAAATTTAAGATTTTATTTTGATTTTTTAATGAAAATAAGTGTTATTTAAAGGTCTCTTAATTATTTTCAATTTTAAAATCGAAAGTGAAGAAATTCTTTAAAAAACCTCAAATTAAATTTGCAATTCACTGATGCCCTAGTTTATAGCTGAAGGATTCCTGGAATAAAAAAGCATTTCTATCCATAAGAATGCAGAATATTGTAAAAGGCAGATCCTGTCTTTACCTTGAATTATAAAAGTAAAATATGTAGTTTTCTATCATTTGCAATGGTTACTTGAAGAAGTCAGAAATAAAAAATCAAGTTTAAGTCAAATGTTGCAGCTTCTCAGTTTTTTTCCTAGTCATAGTTCACTAAATACAAACTGTGTTTGAAAATGAGGGAGATTCTACTCTGTTGAACCAGTAACCAACTCATCTTCTAGTGTTCCTGTGACTTTAGACTGAGAATCAAGCTTGTCAGAAAAGAAGCCCATTTGCCAATTTTGCAGAATTGTCTCCATATACAGTCCAATAATGATAATACTTTTTGTCCTACATAATACTCTTCAGGTCATGGTATTACTTCAGAGTCCTATCTCTAATGTTAGCATATAGGTTGAACACATTTCAGAAAAAAGAATTATTTTATAGAAGATTTTAGAGTTTGAAAAAAATGTAAATGTTATAAAAATAACAGTAATCTTATGGCAACTTCTTATTTAAGAGAAATTTATCCCATCAAATTCCAAACCTTAAAATTAATGAAACAATTCACAAGCATGCCTCTACATTCCGGAATTAACAGAAATACCTTGTTACCCACTGTCCAGCAGTTGAAAATAATTTTGATAGCTTTTCCCAGACTTTGAAAGCATAAGAAGAAATCAGGCATATGAATGGGACACAATAGGCTGACCTTACCCCCACTCTGCACTAGCACATCACATACCCGCCTACACTGCTTCTCTCAAGTTTTTTGTCATTCTCTGAGGTGACAGAATGGAGGAGAGAAGGATGTTTTTAAGTTAAAAGCATTCCGTTTATAGCACTCACATCTATTCTGAGAAAAGACTACATCCTCACATACTATGTTTGTCTGTATGTGGGGTAATCCAGTGTGCTGAAACCCAGTAATTCAAAGTTTTGCACATATTGAGTTGAATGAAGATTAATCCAGTTACATGACCATCCACAAGGATTTTAAGATAACCAACCAACAAAGAAAACAGACAAAAAATGAAACTAAGGGAATATTTTGTGATTTTTAAATTTTAATCTATGTAAGTTTTATTTACAGTTATTCTGTACATTTAAGTGAGGTAAAAATGGAAAAAAAAATATTCAGACAGGGGTGCCAAGGTGGGTTCCGTCTGTCAAGCATCCGACTCTTGGTTTGGGCTCAGGTCATGATCTCATGGTTTGTGAGTATGAGCCTAGCGCTGGGTTCTGTACTGACAGTGCAGAGCCTGCTTGAGATTCTCTTTCTCTCTCTGCCCCTCACGTGTGTTCTCTCTCTCACAATAAATAAACTTAAAAAAATTATTCTAACAAGAGGACAGACTGAACAAAGTAGTATTCACAGATTCTAGAACTTTTTTCTTTTTCTCTTTTTAGTCACATATTTACCTATATTTTATCTATATCTGTGTCATATCTATACCTGTATCCATCACTATAACTATCTAAGGATAGTTAACAAATAACATCCATCTATCACCTAGTGTTAGCTTTTTCAAGGAGATCTGAGGAAGAATAATTTATATTTAATTCAAAGCATCTAAATATACAAAAATAAAAAAAATAGTTATTTGAGTCAATGGACTGTATAGTCAGTTGAAAGAGAAACAGACAGCAAACCATAAATAATTTATCAGATGATTAAGGATTTCTAGAGAAGAAAAAACATTGTTTTCCTTCTGAAAAATGGTATTAAATGTTTTTGGTAGAAAAATGTACTTTCAGCCCTATCCCTTTCTACTGAACTATCCCAATTTTCACGTAAACATGCTTCAATACTGTCCATCCTAAAGTAATATTCTTCCCCAATCCCTTTTGCCTCTTTAGCAACCTTCATGGTAGTTTCGAGCATAGGTGTTAATTCTATCTCCTCTACTTTCTGCATAATCATAAATCTGTTAATGTATGAGTATATCTGTTTCTTTACTTATAAAACAAGAATAACAATAATGCTTATACTCCTATAGTTATTATGGTACTTTAAAGTTCATACGTGCAAAATATTTTAAAACAAGACCTGGACCTTAAGTGTTTGATATATGTTAGCTAGTACCCTGTAAACACTTAGAAATAAATTTTGAGAAAACTTGATATCCTCACTATCTTTATTGTTTTCCAATGTTGCTTCTCTCCACAATTCTATGCAATCATTTTCTTTTTTTAACGTTTATTTGTTTTTGAAAAACAGAGAGAGAGCAGGAGAGGGGAAGGGCAGACAGAGGGAAGCACAGAATCCAAAGCAGGCTCCAGGTTCTGAACTGTCAGCACCTGTCAGCCAATGTGGGGCTTGAACCCATAAACCATGAAATCATGACCTGAGCTGAAGTCGTGCTTAACGGACTAGGCCACCCAGGTGCCCCTCTGCAACCATTTTCTAAGCCACCAGTGTTATCAACTCAAATGAATGCTTGTCTTTTCATCTTATCCTGTATTTTTCTCAATGTTTACACAGTATAAGCCCTTACTAAATATCTGTTGACTGACTGATTGGATGCATTATTTAATTACTTAAAATAGAATGGAAAAACAAAACCAATACAAACATATTTGTTATGGTCTGAATGTATGTGTCCCTCTAAAAGTCATAAGCTGAAATCCTAATGCCCAATGGGATGGTATTTAGGAGACAGAGCGTTTGGAAAGTGCTCAGGTCATTAGGGTGAGGCTCTCCTGAATGGGACCCTAAAAAGAGATCCTACAGAATTGTCTAGCCCCTTCAACCATATGAGGATACAACGAGAAGTCTGTGCCCCAGAAGAGAACCCTCACCTGATCATGCTGGTACCCTGATCTCAGCCTTCCAACCTCCAGAATAGTGAAAAACGTATTTTATTATGCTTATAAGCTACTCACTCTGTACTCTTTTGCTATAGCAGCTGGGATGGACTAAGAAAATCAGTGCCAGGAAGTGAAGATGGTGCTGTAACAAATCCCTAAACCTGTGGAAGTGGCTTTGAATTGGGTAATGAATACAGGCTGGAAGAGTGTTGACATTTATAATAGCAAAAGCCTTCATTGCCGTGAATGAACCATTAAAAGCAAGTCTGGTGAGGATTCAGAAAAAGAAAGCTGCAGAGAGAGAGAGAGAGCTTTAGTCTTGTTAGAGAATATCTAAGTGGTGGTGAATATATTTCACATATATTGCTCATACTAGATGGACATGAATGAACATATTTCACATACTAGATGGACATGAATTTGGGGAGGGGGCAGAGTAGAATGCTACAGTCTGAATGTGTCCCTTCCAAATTCGTATGTTGAAATTCTTATGCCCAATGTGATAGTATTAGGAGCAACTTTGCGAGTTCCTATTCCTTTGGGAGGACCAAGCCCTCATGAAGGGGATTAGTGTTTTTATTAAAAGCAAACAACAAACAAACAAACAAACAAACACAAAAACCCCACAAAGTTCTTTAGCCCCTTCTGCCATTTGAGAGAAGTCTGGCCCAGATGAGGGCTGTCATCTGACCACACTAACACCTGATCTCAGACTTCCAGCCTCCAGAATTGTTAGAAATAAATCTGTGTTGTTTATAAGCTGTCTAATCTGTAGAATTTTGTTATAGCAGCTCAAACAGACATTTCTTTACTCATTTTTTAAGATACAGTTCTTTCATCTGGATAGAAGAAAAAGGAACAGAAAAATAACAATTTTAAGAACAAATTTTTTTTGTCCTTTGAAAAAACAGATTTTTATTTTATAATTTTATAATTCTTTCTCCTCCAATCTTCTCTCCTTACTCAACTTCCTCCAAAGTTGTTCATTTCCACTAATTACACAATGCTCTCATGGTTTTTACTCAGGTCCTACAGGAAAAAAAAATTTTTTCTCTAGAAAGTGTGCTATGGGCTTGGACAGATGGCTGAACAAGACAGATCTCTGCCCTAAAGTGGCTCCCAGTATAGGCCAGAAGATAAATATGCAAACAAATATTTATAATATAATGTGGTCAGGTGCTTCATGAAGATAGGGGCTTGGTCTGCCCTCTTTCTGAATTATTCCTGGCACATAATCTTAGAATAGATGTTATATAATATTCTAGTAGTGGTATGCACCAGTCTGAGCAATAGTCGGTAAAACTGACCTGGAAATGGGAAACTTTATAAGCTTTTGAGTCCAAATGCCCTAGGACTTGAACTTTATATATATTTCATATGAGTCTTGTGCTAACTGTGAGAGGTCTCTGCCTTATTAGATATTTTGGCTTTTTAAAATATCTTTCTCCATGACTACCTGTGCGTCTTCTAGAGTAGACATTTGAAAATCCTGCGAAAAAGAGGCAATGTGATCAATTTGAGGGACCTTCTTATCACCTGGTTGAAACAGATCTGGTATGATTTCAAGGGCATGAGGAAAATCTCAAAAACAAACAAGAAAATTTCCCTCTAGGCTTGCTGATGCCAGAAACCTCACCCTCTGAGATTTATTCTTTTGGATGAAGGCTTTTAGCTCATTGAAGTGTAAATATCCCCAGGAGAGGAAGCATATTAAATTATCAAACATTTAACAACTTGCTATAATTGCTTTGATGAGATTCGCTCCTGAGAACACATATTGATCAGAAGAAGCTAGTAAAAGTGCAGGGATATTGGGCCTGGAGAGACACCACTACCAGGAAAAAAAGGGGCTAAGACAGAGGGTGCCCAAGACAGCCAGCTGGGAAGTTGTCCCTGCCAAGTGGTTTTGCTCTTGCCTGCAATCTAGCTTTTCCAGCCTGATGGGACAGGGGTAACATCTGTGCTAGGGCTGTCAGAGTCCCACAGGTGCAGACAATCTAGTTTATTAGAAGTGAATTTGTAAATACAGAGAAAAGCAACTGGCACTTGGAGCCACTAGAGATTAGCAACAGTAATGAAACAGGCAAAGACTTGCCTGAACACTGCTTTTATTGGTGGCACAAAACAGTTCCTCAAAACAGCTTAAAAGCACGAAATGCTTACCAAAAAACAACCAAAATAATAGAGTTCAGTTTATAATATGAGGTTTCCTTGATATGTCGGAAAGCAAAAATCTAATATTTAGGGTATTGGATATATAGTAATGACGTCCTGATTTATTTGAGAAAACTCTGGCAGGGATAGAAGCAAGCAGCTTCAGTCAATGTCAAACATAAACAATCACATACTCTTTCAGGAAAATATAAAATAAATCACAGTTTTATGCAAACAGAGACCCTTATTTTAAAGTAAGTTCCACAGTGATTAGTTCAGCAAAGCCAGAAAAGACTTATTAGCACCATCACCATCAGCACTATTTAGCATTTCTTATTATTAACTTTAAGTTTTTAGCTTTAGATTTTATATAGAGCATTTATGTTCTAATCTTATATGCTATATATTGATTCTGCAGGTGGGCGAGTGAAAGTGAAGACAGAACCTTAAGTTCACAGTTTGTTTCCTTATAAATCAAAAAGAAGCTTTAAACTAGGTGTTTTCTTTCAGCTTTATTTATCTATGATGCATGAGTTAAGCATTTGGAAAAATAGTCATGATTTTCTCAACTTCACGTTCCACCTACATTGCTTCACCTCTTTTTGTAACATTCTACTTTTTTCCCTTAATTTGAGATATAATATAAAATTGACATTTTCAAATTTCCCAGTAAGTAAACTACCTCCATATTCCATGTAGACAAATTTGGAACTCCCTGAGAAATATATGTTGTATATCATTAAAGGCACTACCATTTTTATCACTAAATCCACTAAAATATGCACATCTATGAATATATTTAGTATAATTATATAAATAATACTATCTATGTATAATTCAATGCTTAATTATAATTAACCATGTACATAATCATCAAAACCTTTTATATTTTATTTACTTATATATCAGAGAAGGAAGAAATATATTCTAATGAGTTAAAATGTAGGCACCACTTTTCCAGAAGATTTCTTAATATGGTTTCTTAGCCTTCACTCATTTACAAGCTGCCTTGTGATTGTTGCTATAGCTGAAAAGCTCCTGTATTACTCTTTGCTTCATATGTTTCTTTAAAACAACTTAGGACCAACACTGCTATCCACTCTTAGTGTGTCCTAAGAAAAAAAAAAACCTCAAGAAATCACAACTTTGGCTGTAACTGCTATCAAACCACACCAAAATGAATTTATAATTAAAAATAAAACAAAATTTGTCCATACACTGCCCAAAATTATCTCACACATGGGGAAACACAGAAGCAGTGTGTATATGAATTAATTAAGAGCATGGAGTTTGGAGTTAACTGCCCAAGTTTAAGTTTGGACCCTACTGCTTAGCCATGTGTTTCTCTATTCCTCAGTTTCCTCATTAGTGAAATGAAAATAAAATTATCTACCATACAGGGTTCTTGTAAGAATTAAGACATAACAAGTATAAAAATTCAGGGTAGTTTCACACAGTGCATGATACATACATGTTTTTATACTATTTTTTACTATATACAAACTAATATTGGGTGTTTGTATTCCCTGATTTTTTTCCATGCAAGCATTGCTTCAATATTAGCTCTTAGGTTGAGACTGAAGACCAGATTATTTGATCCAAATCCAAGCCCCCCAACAGAGTTGCTAAAGCTTCTAAATAAGTCTAAATCACTTTCCTGAGCAGTATATTTCCTGGGAGAATCTAACTTATTGTTCTGAGCATACATTAATCAATTCAAACTTTAATTCAAATATTAGTTACCGAGTGGCTACTGTGCACAGCACAGAAGATATTAGGGGGATACAAAGATGAGTCAGGCAGAGCTCTTCCCTGGGAGAGTTAACAAATAACATCTATACAATTAACAAGTGACAGGAGAGGTCCACACTCTCTGATGCTGCCTCTGGAGTTCTGTGAGATGTGAGGCAATTCTCAGCTTAGGGGATCTGAAAAGTATTTGATCAGAGAGATTTAAGGTGCCAAGAACTCTGCAAAACACTTCAAGTGCATTCCTCATTGACTTCTGACCATATTCCTATAAATTTCCTTTTTTTTTTTCTTTTGCAAAAGTACTAACTGAAGCATAGTTAAGTGAAGTTTGGTCCCAGATCCAACACTACAGCATGTTATTACATTTATGTTATTTAAATACCTGTTATTAAAAAAAAAAGAAAAGAAAAAGCTGTACGTAGGGCTTGGAATTACTGTTTCAGTTGTGTTCCGTCTCATTTGCTGGCTTGTCATTTGAATGCTATTTACTCTAGTAATTTATTTCTTTAGAAAATTACATGGCATACTGGTATCCCATGAGAGTTGGCACAACTTCCAAAATTACTTAGCCTCTTCCTCCTGAAGCAGCTTATACATTAGGAGAATGAATTTAATTAAATGTAGAATAATTATATTTCTGAATATTTAAAGCACAGTTCAAAATACCAAAGTGAATATTCTTATTCTTAGCCTAAATCATACACTTTAAATTTTACATTCCCCAGTCTTTTAAATGCTGGTCCTTTTTACATCTTCATCTGCTGGACAATTTCACTTGATCAGAAAATAAGTGCTTCTGCAGAGGCTTTAGTTCTGGTGTAGAGATGACACAATTATCCAGTGTTTGCCAAATACATGCAGTTCTGAAGTAGTGGGAGACATTGTTATACAGAATGATTTGGGGGATGGAACTGTCTCCATATTGTCAAAATCTGTTCCAACATAATATCCTTTTTTCTTTTCCTATTGTAACTACAGCTTCTGCGACCCTGTGCAGAGTCAGGTGAGCTGTGGAAAATCTGTCAGGTGAACAAGCTTAATTAGCCCAGAATAGTTCTTCACCATTCCTAAATCCAAGCCCTAAAGACAGATATGATTAAAGTCTATAAAAAATAAAAATGTACTTAAAATGTTATTTTGAGGCTCATTAAACTTGAATTAGTCAACATCTATTTCTGGGGGCAGAATTAATTTGCATTTATTCCATGGTTCTCTTTGGCCAATTAATATTTGGGTGATTACATTAAATAACTTGAATCAAAACAAAATAATTGAAATACGTATTGAAAAAAGTACATTTAAAAAATGAGAAATGAGATTGAAAATAATTAGAATTCAGATTCTGGTCATTTGTTTCTTATGACAGAATAATATACACAATTCCCCCAGAGAATATCATATATACTGAATTAAAGTTTAAAAAACACAAAAAATGAAATAAACAAACAAAAAAACTTTAAGGGGGGGCTTTGCTTCCAGCTTAAAGAGACCATAATTAAACTCTAATTGCCAAATAAATTAAGATGATATGAAACAAATGATACTTATTTTTCATCTAAAAAGGCTCCAAAAAAAAAATGCCTATTCTTCTTTGTCATCAGGCATTTCTCCAAAATATCTCTTCAAGGTTCTGGAAAAAATGTATAGAATGCTCCTAAACTCTCAGGCATATCTGAGTAATTCACCCTTTTTCTAATTTCATAGTACTGAAGGAAGGGATGTGTTTGAACCTAATTTTGAAAGCTTGTTGGGAAGGGAAATGGAGTATAGGTCAGGGCTAAGAGTTCTGATTCCTGTTATATAACAGTGAGGTCAGCAAACATTTCCCAAAAAGGGACAGAGTAAATATTTTAGGCCACGAGTGACATTTGATCTCTGTAATTGAGACTCTGCCCCTGTAGTGTGCAAGCAGCCCTAGACAATACACAGACAAGTGGGTGTAGCTGTGCTCCAATAAAACTTGAATTTGAAAACAGGTGGCAGGTCAGATTTGGCTGCAGTTTGCTGACTGCTGATCTAGGGTAATACCAAGACTGATGAGGCAAACCTGGTCAGGAGGAATATTTTCCATCAGTTTTTCCAGTGAAGCTGTGTTCTATACAGCTTTAATTTTATGTATATAAAGCTGAGACTGAAGAAACTGATGGAAATTTCTAAAAGGTCTGATGGGATCCTCAGGCCTTCTGCTGACCAGAGTAGTAGCATCTTATCTGTCACTGGATAAAGATGCTGATCTCCTTATTGAACATCCTGTCTCTAACAAATTCTTTATTACCCTTTAGAAAAGCTAAATTTGTTTGATTTCCCCAGGTGGGGTCTATTCTGTATCTGTACCTCTGTCATCTGCATCTGCAACAGACATTTGTGCATTAATACTTGCAAATGGATAGAGATTATTTAGTCAGCATCTCAACGTCTCTTTCATGAGAGAGTGCCAGTCACTTATGATGCTTCAGACCTCTACCTTGTAGGTTGAAACTAATTGGAAGTGCTAAAGCTTGGTGGACAACATGGTATTAAAATACATCAAAAAAGAGCGCAATTTAAATAACTCACTGATGTGCTCTGGTATAAGTATTAGGCATGCAATTCCTTCCCAGGAGTGAGGTTTGAATGGCCTCAAGTAGGACCTTCTAGTCCAGGATTATTCAATATCTATTCCCGAACTACCCAATCTCAGATCTCACGATGAAGAACTTTCCCATTATTTCTATATTAGCTATGAAGGGAATTAATTTACTTTAGCTAGAATATTGTAATTTGGCTCACACCAGGGTCAATTTCACAAACCAAGTAATATGGTATATGGTATATATCCATGCAGATAAAAGTAATCTGGGGTCATGTTGCATTGATACAATATTCAAAGTAAGCCAAGAATTTGATGTCAGAAATGGAAACTGAAGAAATTCATAGTTGAGAGTAGGCAAAGTGGTAACAGTGAAGACAATACCACATGTCAAATCTGGAAAAGAATCAAATCCTAACTAGCTGCATGGTTACTGAAATCAATGGCCAAGTGAGTCTAGTGCCTTTAAGGATAAAGAGCAGCCATGATTTTGCCAGCAAAAAAAAAAGAATTATGTATGATTTTCCCTTTTATACAATATCTTATCATTCTACATTAATGGACAGAGGATGAAGAATCACAATATCGGAGGGATTTAAGATAAAATAATTGTGCTCTAGCCTTGTTATTCCTAGACTTCTAGATAAGATAGACAAAGTTTCCAAAAACATTAAGAGGTTGTTAACTTATTGAAGGAAAAGAATCTTATTTTACCCAGGAATGATGAAAACTGGCATCTGTCTATTAATCAATGTTTGGAAACCATTAACCTAAATCTGAATGTCATTCTGATATTTGAATCACTCTGGTAAACTCATTGCAAAATTATTTTCTGGCCTACACTTGAATTTCTCCAGTAACGGAAAAATTTTAACACTTGAAATATCACATTTTTTTTTAGATTCTAAAGAGAATTTCTACTTTGCACTGAAATTGATCTCCCTGTAACCACACCATTGGTCTGTTGGGCTTTCTATTACAAAATACCAAAGCCAAAATACCGGTTGACTTAAATAACAGAAATTTATTTTTCACACCTATAGAAGCTAGTAAGTCCAAGATCAATTGCTAGTCAATTCAGTCTCTGGTGAGAGCTCTCTTCTTGGCTTGCAGAGGGTCACCTTATTACTATGTCCTCAAATGGCAGAAGGAGCTCTAAGCTCTTCTTATAAGGGCACCAGCCTATTGGATTAGGATTCCATCCTTATTACTTCATTTAACCTTTATCACACCTTATCACAGTCTCTATCTCCAAATATAAGCACAGTGGGGGTTACAGTTTCAATATATGAATTTTAGGGAGACTCATTTAGTCCATAACCATCCTTATTCTGCCTCATATTACCATGTAAAATAAGTCTCATGTCTTTTTCATACATCAACTCTACAAATATCTGAAAATGATTTTGAATTTTCTGTAGCCCCACTAAATTTTCTCAAATGACTTCAAGTCTTATCAATATTTTGGACCATTCTTTGAATATGGGCCAAAAGATCTTTATCACTGTTTCAAAAGGGGTAACCAGAACATTTATAATGTAAGCACATTTACTTAGTCTCAGCAAGAACCTTTAGTGTCATTATTCTAATTCCTACTTATATATCTCTTACAATCTAATATATGATTAGATTTTCCCAGATACACCATAGCTACACCATATTATTGACATAATTGTGTTTTCTTTCAACCAGGATAACAGCTTTTTTAAAAAATATGTCTACATCTTTACCCTTGTGTTAATTTCTTTGACTCAATTTTAGGACTTCGTATTGATGATGATGATGATGATGATGATGATAATGATAACACTAAAGATGGTGGTAACAATAATGATCTTAATATTGGCAAAGAAGAAAAAGAAAAGGAGTGTCATTTATTGAGTGTTTGTGCCAAACACTGTGATGAAAGCTTTCTATACCTTATAGTACTTAATTCACAGAATCTTATGATTATAAGTATTATTATTTCAAAACCATAAATGAGGAAATAAACCTTTATAAGGAATAGGTCTTTGGGGCGCCTGGGTGGCTCAGTCGGTTGAGCATCTGACTTCGGCTCAGGTCATGATCTCGTGGTTCATGAGTTCGAGCCCCGCGTCAGGCTCTGTGCTGACAGCTCGGAGCCTGGAGCCTGCTTCTGATTCTGTGTCTCCCTCTCTCTCTGCCCCTTCCCTGCTCATGCTCTGTCTCTACCTCTCAAAAATAAATAAACGTCAAAAAAAAATAAAAAAAAAAAAAGAAATAGGTCTTCAATTTGTCTTTCACAACTACTTGGCTCTGTAATTTTGACAAGCCTATAACAGTTCAAACCATATATTTTTTTACACATGCTGACCATGTTGGGGTATTGAAAAGGGCAAACTACATCCCTAAACCAGAGATGAGAATACGAACCATTACTTAAGATATTCTATAACACCTGAAAAGTTAGCTAGCACTTCTTCCTGCATGGTGCTATGCTGTCTTGACCTACCTCTTGGGTCAGATTTTCTTGGTGCACCAAAAGTTTAGAACTATTCTTGAGCTGGTGGTAACTATGGTATTTTCTAGTTGTGGATACATATTTTTGTCAGGTTAGAGTTTTTGGAAATTCAACTATAAGATAGTAGTTCCAGCTTTCATGCAGGTAAGGATGAAACGTTGGATAGAAAATCATTTTCTCTTACTTGTTTTACTACCAAATATGTACAGTATAGTTATAAAGGCACCACTCTATTTCTATATGTAATAGGCCTATAGAATGCCAACTGGAAAACCAATATTCCTATTACTATATGAAATGTACTAGCGCTAGGTTAGTGAATGCCAAAGAAAGTAACTGTTTCTTAAAGGACAGAAGATTTTAACGGACCTCATTTTCAATGCATATGCTATCCCACTCCCAATGCCTTGTGGGCTTTCAGATATACAACAAACAAAAGAAAGAGGCTTAGCTGATCTAGCCCTGTGCAGCAAAGGGACTCTGAATTGTTTTATCTTGAAACCTAGGAGTAACTCAGAAAGGGGAAATCAACCTCAGGCAAAAACAAACATGTCATAAGGGTTTTGGACACAATACATCCAAAAAAGTGACCCTTTCTGGAAAACGAACTTCTAAAGAATATAGAACTACAATATATTCCTACTATCATAATATCACCTTAGGAACTATATAAGTACACTTTTTAAAGAAAACCATTTTATGATTTATTCAGAAAACATGTTCTTTGTACCTACTATGTGCTAGGCCCTGTTCAAAAGCAAAATGCAAATAAAATGTAATGAGTGTTTCCAAAGACCTTAACATATGGGGGAGGACAGAGAGCTACAGAACTGACTACTAACGAAAACCTGTAGATAGTGCCATAGAAACATAAATAAAGGAAAGATGGATTCTTCTTATATTTCCAAAGGAAGCATTCACAAACAGGCTAAATTTGAAGAAAGTAGATATAATGTAATCTACATTATATACATATCATTTTTAACAGAGTATTAAAAACTTAGTCCATATTTAGTTTATTATGCATAATTTAATTAAATGTTCTAAATATTCTTCTATAATAAAAGCGTGGCCTCTCAAAACATCTTCTCACAAATCTAACATAAATAAAACTTCTCTTGGATTTGAGGAAAATGTAATCACAGAAGTATTACTTTTCTTCAAAGCTGCCTGTAACTTAGGACACATCCTATTTGTATAATTGGACTACTAATTGTTTTCAATGTCAGAGCTTTTTATTTATCCCCCCCGCCCTTGATTCAACACCAACTATAATTTCAAACATAAGATGGACTCACGCATGGTAATGACATTTATAAATAGCCAATTATGCCCCTCCAAGTGTTTTCTCAGAAATGGCTTCGCTTTCTTAGACTTGGAATAAGTTGAATCTTATCTAGCTGTTCATTTTAGGTTATTTAGTAGAGATTTTTTCAGGATCATTTTTTTTTATTACCACTATTTGGGACTGTTGGAACACTCAACATAGAGTGTTGATATCAAATAGACAGAGGAAGCCACCAACAGTTTGTTGCCAGTGTTGCTGCTGCCTTTTTACTGCCTGGTAATTTTTTTTTTTTTAATTTTTTTTTTCAACGTTTATTTATTTTTGGGACAGAGAGAGACAGAGCATGAACGGGGGAGGGGCAGAGAGAGAGGGAGACACAGAATCGGAAACAGGCTCCAGGCTCTGAGCCATCAGCCCAGAGCCCGACGCGGGGCTCGAACTCACAGACGGCGAGATCGTGACCTGGCTGAAGTCGGACGCTTAACCGACTACGCCACCCAGGCGCCCCTGCCTGGTAATTTTATATAAAACTTGAACTACAACATCTGCATCATCAACTACTGGCCTTCAGACAATAACCACAAATGACAACAGGGTAGATATAAAAATGTAGTTTGCATTACCAACAAGATCTATGCTGAAAATCATTAAACACGAATATAGAAACACAGTCCTAGATCTAATTCGAAATTAATTTTAGCAGAAATTTACGAAGTAATGTATAAGCCACAAGAGTATATTTTCTATAGCCGAATAGTTATTTGAATGGCAAAAGACAGTCAAAATAATTTTACCTATTCACACAGAAAACTTCTTTAGTCTGGGAAGTAGAGGTTACTAATTAATTACCTGAGCATAACTGGTCCTCTGACAAGACCACTTCAAAGCAATATATTTACCGAAATTTACAATAAACATAAAAGCATTTCCTTGAAATATTATTTCAAAATATAAAACTAAATTCCTGATAATATGTTAAAAGATTACAGAAAATATGGTGATTATACTTTAATTATTAAAACAGACTAAGAAAGAACCAGAAATTGTTCCTGGGATTTTTTTTTTTTTTTGGAGGAAGAAATAGGAGGGCATAGCTGTTCTAATAAAACTATAAACTATATGATAATATGAAACAATATTTTTTTACTTTCATCCCCACTTTAACAGCAGGGTCATAAATAGGGTTATCATTGTGGAACTTTTTTTTTTCCTTTTGAGAGACAGAGAGAGCAGGTGTGGGACAGAAAAAGAGAGAGAGAGAAAGAGAGAGAGAGACAATCTTAGCAGAGTCCACTCAGTGGGGAGCCCAACGTGGGGCTCAATCCCATGAACCATAAGATCATGACCTGAGCTGAAATCAAGGGTCAGGCGCTTAACAGACTGAGTCACCAGGTGCCTCTCATTGTGAAATTATCTGAGGCTTCATCAGTTTTCCCAGGGGCCTCATTTAGTCTTTCAAAATTCAAACCATTCATTTTTAAAGTACCCATGCTGTCACCACTTTCTGGACTTTTCTTTCCTTTAACTGTCTAACTCTGCCATAGTCTTATTTACCTGTGTTTCCACATGTGGTTAAGTTGTTCTCAATGTCAACCTAATTAAAACTGAGAAATATCCCATCTTTTGCCAGATATGAGGTTTTTTCTTTTATAGGCAATCTGCATTGAATTTTCCTTGTGTTTGAACATTTGACAATTGCCAAAGAGACACTGGACTTTCCCTTTGATGCTGGTGTAATAGGTCTAACCACACACTGATGGTAGGCTGAGAGGGATGCTTCAATGGGAGACATTTGAAAGTGGTCACTTCCTTAGTGAATGTTTTCATGTCTTAATAACTTGTCTTCCCTGTATAATCTACTAGCTGTGATTCACCCAAACCATTTAGTATTTCTAAATCCAGTTAGATTTTTTGTGTTGAAATGGAGATTATAATAGTTCCTACTCCTAGGGGTTGTGCTGAGAAAACTATTTTCTGTAAAGTTCTTAAGACACTGTCTGGCTCAGAGCAAAGTGTTCAATACATGTTAACTTCACAAGAAGCTACACAAAATCATAATCATCCTATCAAATGGCAGACAGGAATATAAGCACAGGGGCGCCTGGGTGGCTCAGTCGGTTGGGCGTCCGACTTCAGCTCAGGCCATGATCTCACAGTCCATGAGTCTGTGCTGACAGCTGAGCCTGGAGCCTGCTAAGGATTCTGTGTCTCCCTCTCTTTCTGCCCCTCCCTCCACTCATGCTCTCTCTCTCTCTCTGTCAAAAATAAATAAACATTAAAAATTTTTCAAAAAGTTTTAAAAAAGCACAAAATAAATAGAAGTTTATTAATAATGTCTTAGACTAAGTACATCTAGAATTAAACTAAGCATGCTTTCAATTTTTTTTAATTTCCTTTCCATCACAGCTACATGACCCAAAAAATGTAAATATCTCCATAATAACATTAAAACATTAAAAGTAAGGTACATCATTACTGAAAATCAATAAAACACCAAAGAGGGGCAGAATAAGGGTAGTCATAGCAAGACTTCCTAAAATGTATCTATAAACATCTTTCCCTCATCATAAATCCCACATTTTTAGTAGCTGGTCCAAACTCCTCTCTTGCTCTTTACCCCAATCATTCTCCTCATTTTTCTGACTTACACTATGTGCCTCTTCTCCTCTTTCCTCAGCATTCCAGATTTTTCCCTTCACAATCATCTCCCTCTTCTATCTTATCCACTTAAATGTAGCCTCTAGGCTTTTTACTGTTTCTTCACCATTCATATATTCCCAACAAAGATCTAGGGACTAAGCAAATCAATCAGGAATCCTCCATAAACACCAACAAGATTTTTCTTGGTCACAGCTGACTTTGGTCCTGCTCTTGGCTGTCCTTAGTAGCTGTCTGAACTTGCTTCACTATTTTACTCTCTCTGTTTCCTCACATATAGGAGAAATTTAAACCATGATTGCTAAGTTAACTTTCAACTAAAATTGTGTATGGGTTTCTAATTATTACAAATTCCAAATTTAAGAACATTATAAAGACAGCATACATGGGAAATAATAAATTATGTGACCACTTTCACAAAGAAGATTCTTGTTCAATCACAGAGGATACAAGTGTGGTTCTCTACACAAGTGTTCTCTTCCCTATCAATGACAAATCAATCTATTCTCCTTAAAGTAGCATGCTTTAAAGCTTCTTTACCTTCAAAATATCTGATTTTAGAAAAATCATCCTAATTAATCCAAATTAAGTGGTCCTTGGAATTTTTATTAAGGCACACATACACAATTTTACACTAAAGAAACCAAGCAATAAAAGGTGACTATTTTAAATGCTATTTTTATTGTTCTTATTATTTTTTGTCATTTTTACTATTTAAGGATCATTCAAGTGTTTGTGTTTAAGTTGTTTAAGTGTTCAGACATAAAGTCGACCATTCAGAAAAACCTCAAGTAAAACTAAACATGAGAGTGAAATCAGGAAGCAATGAAAACATTCAAGAAAACAGAAAGAAAAAGAAACAGAAAAAGAAAACAAAAAGGAAAGACACAGAAGAAAAAAATTATTTTTAGTTGGCAATAGCTGTAGTAATCTAAGGAACACAGGACACAGGAAGAAGGTGCTGGTGGCAAGAAAATGAGAGAAAAGAGCAGGAATGGAGGCGGGGGAGGGGAAGGCACAAAAGGAGAAGGGAGTGAATGTTAGACCTCAGAAATAATTAGGAATGGTAAAGTGTGGGCAACACACCTCTCTGGAGTTTGAAGTAGTGACAACAGAGAATGGAGAGATCCCTAAGGAAGGAGAAAGCAGTATTACCTACAACTTCACTACACGGCACGCTATATCCCAGTTCAGAAGTCCAGCCTCAGAAGTCCAGGCAGCTCAGGCCACCTTGAAGGGGATCAGACACTGTACGAGTGCAGCTTGTTAACATCACAGGAAAAGCACAACCTGCAACTTGTGACATCCTGTACTTGGCATGTGCCACATAAACACCAGAACCATTAATCTTCAGAGGCAAAATCAGAATATAGTTGAAAGAATTATAGCAGTGCACTCTGGAAATATGTAAGTATGAATTGTGTGATGTATGTATGTGTATGAATTACATTTAATACACATCTTAGAGGCATTTGGTTACTATGTTTAAGTATTTGTGGTAGATCACATTCCTAAGGCTGCAATCTTATTTCTATCATACATTTTCTTTTTCAGGATGAACATACCATTTCTCTGTCAAAAACTGGAGTCTATTTCTCCTCAGGTTTAATACTGTCTGGTCTGCCATTGTGAAAGCAACAGAAGTGATATTTTAGAAGCCTAGAAATTCACAAGGCCTAGCAGCTTCTGTTTTTGGCTGTGAAGAAAGCCAGTCATCACATAAGCAGTCTAAGTAACCTGAGATGGACATGTTGTATGGAGGAAAAAAAAAACCTATGGCAGCCATATGGAGAGACAATAGGCAGATAGAATGAGAGGGTAAAAACAAACAAACAAACAAACAAACAAACAAAAAACAAAACAAAACAAACAAAAAAAAAAAAAAAAAAAAACAAGAGAAAGAGAAAGATAGAAGCCCAGCCAGCATTCTATTTTTCTAATTATCCCTAGGGATAATGTAAGACATGTGAATGAAAAAGTCATTTTGGACATTCCAGCCCCAGAAGATTCCAAGTGGAGCAAAAAATAAACTCTCCTCACTGGATCCTTCAACTTTACACACTTGTTAGCAAATAAATGATAACTGGTGTTTTAAGGATTAAGTTTTTTGGAATACTTTACTATGAAGCAATAGGTAAATGAAACATTATCTTAATTAGTAATCACCACTTGAAAGTTGGGTTGTTCAACGCTTCAGATGTCCTTTATCAAAACAGAAAATATAATTTGTTATTTAGTACATGAGATGTTAGATCTAATATTTATTAAAGAAATGAGTACTGTGGTCATTTAGAAGGATTTCATAATTGAAAAAAAAAGTTTTCATAATTAAATCTAAGAATATGGCAAACACAGGATGACATTATGTATGCTGTCTCATTTGTCATTTTTTCTTCACTTTACAGAAGAAGGCTTTTCTTCTTTATTTTACTGTACCATGAAGCTGTTTGCTGTTGCGGTCATCAAAATGTCATGTATTAGCCTTAAACTCATCTTTTATTCAAAATATGACTTAAGGAGCCAAGGACATGTTAGATTTACCCAGGCTAAAAGATAGGGCAGTACAACTTTTTATGCTTCATGGCAGATATATATGTGACAAAATTTGATCTCGGCTTGCTCTTTTTGTAACATACACCCTGCTGGTGAGGTTGTGGGGAAGGGTTTGTAATAGATACTATCTACCTCTAATTCCCAAAATCTATAGATATTTACATAGAAAACCTGACAATGGCCTAAGAGCCGAATTGGCTCTAGTCTGTTCTTGAAAAGAGGAAATTCTGGCCAATGCAGTAAGTATAGGAAGGAGCAAAGGAGAAGACTGATCACTGTAGATACCTTTCTCTACTTTGTATTAGATTAGTTGAGAAGAAAAAGGAGAAGAGATGAAAGTTAAAATATACTTGAAAGTTTAAAAAATGATACATTTTGGATAAGCCTCCATGATATATGATCTGAAATATCAGAAGTTATAACTGGTCGAAACATTTTCAGCATGAAGCTATCCAACTGCCAATAACTGTATGTTCTGTCATGTTTACCAGTAACATTCATGTAAATTTGATTCTAGTCTATTGAAATTAATACGATCCAAAAATTAAATTAAATTCAGTATCTTTCTATTCAGTAAACATGTGTGAATCCCTGTGGGGCCAGATATAAGCAGTGAAGATTAAAAACCAAATAAACAGGAAAAATATGTAACATACTTTCAAAATGTATTTACCATAGAGGAAGAAGACTGAAGACAAAGTAATGACTGCGGTAAAAACAAGATGAGAAATGCTAGAATAGAACATAAATATCAGTTGCTATGGAATCTTATTGAGGGAAATTAACTCAGACTTCACTCTTAGGGAAAGCTGCTTGGAGGAACTAGAGTACAGGACGACAGAAGCCCACTGAGCGTGGACAACGAGAGGTGATCTTCCAGGCAGAGTTAGGGGCATACAACAAAGGCAAAGGGCAACTGGGGTCTTGATGCAACTAACATGGAACTACAATCCTGTGGATGAATATGAAACTGAGCAAGTGGAGGTCTCAGAATAAAGTTTATGTTTGCAAACCAGTAAGGAAGTTGGCTGGAGAATTTGAAACAAGTCAATGGTATAGTAACTTGGAAACACTCGTCTGACAACCCTGTGGAGACATATTAAGAATGCCAATGATTTCTAGAAAGATGTGTTGGGGACTTGGGCCATTTTGTTTTCTCAGAGGTGGTTTTGGAGTTCTTTACTCTCCTTGGATAATTGCATTCCCTCTCATTCCTTCGATAAAAGCATAAAACCAGCCAGATCTCACCTTTGAGATTCATCCACTGCTCATGGAAATATCAACCTGATTATTTGAGACACTTTAGACTGATAGGTACAAAAGTGAATTTATCATCTTTCCCTTCGACTTGCTTGCCTTCCAATGTTTTCTACCTCAGGGTTGGTTTTCTCAGCTACCTAAGCAGCCCAGAATGGAAATCTGGCTGTTGCCCTTGACTCTACACATTACTTCAACTTAAACCCAATTGTTACATGTCTTACTGATTTTAATCCAAATATTTATAGAATCTGTTTCCTTTTAACTCTCATTTCCCTGTTCAAACTGAGATTTTTTTTCCCTCACAAACTATCCAGGCTTTTCCTACCTAAGCCTCCATCTTCTTCTCTTCTCCCAAATATACTCTCATATAGCTGCTAATGTAATTTATTTTAAACTTAAAAAGGTAAAGTCCAATCCTGCTGGATGAATTCCAACTACTTAAAATGACATATAAGGCTTTCCAAGATCTAGCCCCTGCCTCCTGTTCAGCCTCGTCATTTACTCCCTCCTGCCTAACATATTGTGTATTTTGAGAATGCTGAATTGTTAGCACTTCCTCACTCACACCCTGTTGGTTTTTTTTCCCCTTGTCTTTAATCACACTTTTTCTGTTAGTATGTACTCATCAGTTCTCTCTTTTCTAGGCTATCACTGACATCTTTTCAGACTCAATTCACCCGTTATGACCCCAGCTGGGTTACATGTCCCCTTCCCTTTGTATCTCCATATCCTCAAGATGCACTGCTTTTGGAACAGTTTATTAGACTTTTCTCTCTCATTCACTTCTCCCAACTCCAAAACAGCATGGCCTTTTGATTTGTTGTATTCTCAGTGTACACACACCATTTGATAAATAGTAAAAGCACAGTCAACATTTGCTGAAGAATGAACAAATAATGTCACATCCAAAGGCCAGACAAATTCAATGTAAAGTAGCTTATCATAATGCTGAGTAGTTCTCCTGTAAAGATGCTCTGTTCAATACCACGTGTGGCTACTGAATACTTGAAATATTGCTAGCCTGAATTGAAATGTAAGAAACAGTAGATTTCAAAGACTTATTACAAATAAAAAGCATGTAATGTATCCTATTAATAATGTTTTCATGTGGATTAGATTTTAGAATGATATACTGGGTGAAATAAAATACATGATCATTTTGCTTGCCTCTTTACACTTCTTCAATGAGGATTTTTGGAAATTTAAAGTTAAATTGTAAAATTATAAAGTTAAAGTTAAATGCAAACTGTTTGAAATATTCCTTCAGTGATTTTCCAGATGGAGGAGGCTGAACATGACTGTTCCATAGTGACCAGTTTTCCTTAGATAATGCTTGTCACAGAGAATCTTAACTGGTGCCAATGAATTTAACACTGAGAGGTTTGTTTCTTTTATTTTTTTATAAGAGATATGTTGATGTCACTTTTACTGATATGATTATTCACAGCAAAGAAGATCACATTTTGGCATTCGTTTGCCTAGTCTCTAGCACAGTAGTATGTAATTCCTGTTCCAGAAATGGTTGATAGATGAGTGAATGCTCTTTGACAGGTATAATAAGGGCAGGTGGACTGTTCATACACATATGGATTTTGCACATTCCATATGGATTAAGCTATCTGAAGATTTAAAAAATAAGTTTTATAGTTTAAAATTTCACATTTTTAGAATACTACTACCATTGGATGATTCTATGAACTGATACTCCTAAAAATAAAAAGCATGGTAAAATAATTTTCTGAAATGCTACATGTTGTATCCTTTGCTTAAAGATTAAAATAAGCAGCAGCACAATAAAGAAGGGATTTTTTGGAGAAAAAGCAAAACAAACAAAATAGCCTGTGTAAACATGTGTAAAATCAGTTTCAAACTGTTCACACTAGTTTTCATCAGCAAGTCTTTTAAATCATTCAAAAAGAATTTTATCTGTTCTAACAGAGAGGTATCTAATCAGTAGGCAAGTAGAGGCATACCTTGTTTTATTGTGCTTCATTTTATTGCACTTTGCAGATATTGTGTTTTTCTATAAATTGAAGATTTGTGGCAACCCTGAATCAAGCAAGTCTATGAGAATCATTTTTCTTTTTTTTTCTTTATTTTTTTTAACGTCTATTTATTTTTGAGACAGAGAGAGACAGAGCATGAACAGGGGAGGGCCAGAGAGAGAGGGAGACACAGACTCTGAAACAGGCTCCAGGCTCTGAGCTGTCAGCACAAAGCCCCATGCGGGGCTGGAACTCACGGACCGCGAGATCACGACCTGAGCTGAAGTCAGACGCTTAACCGACTGAGCCACCCAGGTGCCCCCAAAACCATTTTTCTAATAGCATTTGCTCACTTCATGTCTCTGTGTGTCACAGTCTGGTAATTCTCACAATATTTCTAACTTTAATTATCATTATATTTGTAAGGGTGATCTGTGATCAGTGATTGTACCTCACTGAAAGCTCAGGTTATGGTTAGCATTCTTTTAATTAAGATACATACACAGTTTTTTAAATGTAATGCTATAGCACAGTTAATAGACGATAGTATAAAATAAGTATATGCACCGAAAAACTAAAAAAAATCATTTGACTTACTTTATTTTGATATTTTCTCTATTTCAGTGGTCTGGAACTGGACCTATAATATCTCCAAGGTATGCCTATAATCATTTATTTTCCCTAAATGGTCCTTCCTATGTTTATTTGGTAATAAACCATACACACTCTTACCTAAAATGAGTGATTCATCGTTGTTTCCAAGTAAAGGAGACATTAACCCCAAGAAGGTACAAAGGTTTTGTGAATATTTTCATTGGCATATACAATCTACAAATATGGGACTTTATCTGACTGTGCAACAGTGAATCCCCATGACAGCACAATGCCTAACACATAGTAGATACTCTCTAGATGGATGCATGGATGGGTGGGCAGGTGGGTGGATAGATACATATAAATAGATTTTTTTTTATAAATAAATGCATTTTTGCTTTATTTTTGCTTGCTACTACCTCACTTAAAATATACTAATGAATTAAGATGATTTTCAGGATATAAACTGACTTAAAAGGAGATCCCATAAGATGGTTGAACCCCCCCGAAAAACCACATTATGCCACAATTTTTAATTTACTAGTGATATTAAATGTTACTTGAATTTTGTTTGAAATAGACATTGCATTAAAAGTCAGGGATTACAGCACCTGGGTGGCTCAGTCTGTTAAGCGCCCAACTTCAGCTCAGGTCATGGTCTCATGGTTCAGGAGTTTTAGCCCCACATCGAGCTCTGTGCTGGCAGCTCAGAGCATGGAGTCTGCTTCGGATTCTGTCTCTCCCTCTCTCTGCCCCTCCCCTGCTCATGCGCACGCTCTCTCTCTCTCTCTCTCTCTCTCTCTCTCTCACTCAAAAATAAACAAACATTAAAAAAAAAAGTCAGGCATTAAAACAAACCAAGAACAATATTGGTTGATAAAAAGGTGTCTGACGTTGTTATTTGTAGTAAAGCAGCATAACATCTTTTAAAAGCATGGGCTTAAATTCGGCCTTACCACTCAATAGCTGTGTAACCACAATCATGCCATTCAACTTCTGCATGCTTCAATTCTGTCATCTGTGAAATGGAGATAGTAATATCATCTACTTCAAAGAGCTGTTAAAAGTATGAAATGAGATAGCAAGTATGAACAGCTGTAGAGTACTGTACAAAGAGAAAGTGCTCAGTGACTATTAACTGTTATGATAAAGACAATTTTATGAGGATGGATATTTTATATAGATATTTGGGGGGAAGAAAAAATTTCCAAAATAGTCCCACTTCTACACATCCTTGAAATATCAGACCAGCTTTCTCCTCTGTAGTCCCAAAGCCCACAGTGAGTGAGATGATGTAGTATAGTGATCTTACTGCCGCACTGCCTGGGTTCAAATACCGATTCCACCACTGCCTACTTGTGCGTCCTTGAGAAAGTTAATATCACTGTGCTTCAATTTCCGCAGCTATAAAATACAGATTAAGTGTCTGACTACAAGGTTGTTATAAGGATCCAATGAACTAATATTTCTAATACACTTATCATATATGAGGGGTAAAAAAGAATACATATTCCAAACGCTTGCTTACTTGTTAAAGAAATGAGTAGGCGAATATAGATGATATGATTCCTTATAACAGTGATAAAGACTAATGGATAAGGTGCTGGACCCAAGAAACAGAAGACAAGAGTGACAGTAAAGAACAAGATTTCATGAAACTGGAGAAAATAATTTCTGCTTTCCTGTTCCAGAGAGGTAAGTGACACTGCTTTAAGTGACAGGAAACCGCATTTTCATTAATACACTTGCAACACAGAGAGTGGACATTAGGAAAACAAATGGTAATTATATTTATACTAAGTATTTAAGAAATTGTTTAGCATATGAACTTGGGATTAAATATTTCCCAACATGGGCATGCATTTGCTTATCACAATAAATTTCAAAACTCAGAGTGGAATACATGGGACTAGAAATAACTTCAAAAAGAATTTCTCGTGTTTATTTAGCACAAGGCAGAATTAAATTTTAATGTTGGAAAGACTCTCAAAATAAAATAATAGCAAAGGACAAGTTATTTAATGCATACTATGAAATATCTCAATTTTTCTTATTACAACCCTAAAATGGTGGCATCTCCATTCTGCAAATAAAGAAAAAGAAGCCACGAAAGGGTAAGTGGTTTGCCCAAGCTCAATGGCTATGGACTGAGGGAGCTAGGATTCAACTCCAGACATCCAATTCTTAAACGTGGAGATCTACTGCCTCTTTTGAATGAATGCTTATAGTAATGCTACTCACTTCCAAGAAAACACTATCTTATGTCATGGAGAAAATGGAACATGTCTCAAAAACAATATGTTGACAAAGTTGTAGCACTAAGAGAGTTGGTTCTTAATTATCAGAAAGCTATTTTTTTTTTTTAACCATGGCATTTAACTAGATACTGTTCACTTTTTGTCTTTGAAAGGGCCAGTGCAGTTACTGATAAAGGCAGTTTTAATAATTTTGGATTATGTAACATTTTACAATTTACTTTATGAAGTACTTCATTTTCATCTTTATGGATTATGCTGTAAATTCTCTGAATTCATGCTTCACTTATTTCCCCAAGTCTCAGCCTCCTTAAATTTTACATTATGATTTTCGTATGTGAGATCATTCACCTGAGGACTCTGTTCTCTAGCCTTAGGCTAAATTAGCCTTAAGTCCTTAAATTTCACTGGAAAACTATCTCCCAAATTAATATCCCCAAAGCACTTAAGCCAAAAATTGATTTTATTCTACTTCCTGTTAAGTTACATAGATTATGCTGCAAAATTAAACAGGGTTTTAAAATTATATGTATTACTAGAATTCCCTAACTAATATAAACTAGATTACCTCTTGCTTCACTTTGCCCATTGCCCCTTAACCACTTGCAAAGGAACACTGAAGCAGTTCAATTTTAATAAATCTATTAACACAGAAAAAAAGGTGAAAATACATTCATTTATCTTGATTTTCACCTTTTTTTTCAGAGTTTAAGCTATCAACATGAGATGTGTTATTGTGAGGGTTTAATGATTTGTTAGTTTTCAAATGAAAACTCTTTGAGACCTTTTACAAATAAATGGAAATTTAGGCAGGAACAGAAGGAACACCAGATGGGAGTCTCTCAAGAGGTGTCCTCAGGGACATTATATGAAAGTGAGGTGAAATGATATTAGGTGAGCACACTATAATAGAATTTCTGAGATAATATTTTAATATAAAGAATATGTGTGTAATTCATACTCTGAATAAGTAGTATATCATACGCATTATTTAGTAATATATAAAATATATAATTAAATAATATTAAATATGAGTAATGATACTATGAATATTAAGTAATAACATATAACATACTAATATACTATATAGTATATAATACATATTATATAAAGTATATCCGATATGTAATATTTATAACATATAATGTATATAATGGAATATATACAGCATAGAGCCATAGCACCTTGAACTAGAATAGACTTTTAAAAATAATATAATCCAAGATCACTGTTTATAGATGAGTAGTTTGAGGCACATAAATTTCAAGTAATAGTCAACAATATAAAAAACTCATAATTTTTTAGTATACATGATTGAAAATCAAGTGTACTTATTTGAAGTCTAATATATTTTCCACCAATCCAAGTTGTTTCTTGAAGAAGCATATAGATATGTATAAGATAAATATTTTTTCTCCATGTAGGACTATTTGCCAATCTGAAATATTTTTTGTGGTTGCTCCTGGAGAGGTTAGAGAGCATTACATTATAGTTATCATGCTATAGATAAGAGGTGCTATAGGGGTGCCTGGGTGGCTCAGTTGTTTAAGCGTACGACTTGGACTCAGGTCACGATCTCACAGTTTGTGGGTTCAAGCCCTGCGTCGGGCTCTGCGGTGACAGCTCAGAGCCTGGAGCCTGCTTCGGATTCTGTGTCTGCTCTCTCTGCCCCTCCCCAACTTGTGCTCTATCTCTCTCAGTCTCTCAAAAATAAATAAATGTAAAAAAAAAAAAAAGATTAAAAAAAAAAGATGCTATAGATAAAGAGTTTGGCTTGAGTAACAAAAAGCTATGGAATGTGCTTAATATATATGTGCCTGGGATATGACCCTGTAAATAGAATAAAATTGTTTTGATAAATTAACTAGAATAAAATTAATTAATTAATTAATTAATTAGAATAAAATTGATTTGTGGTGGGATTCTGGTAAATGGTCACCTCATGTGGAACTGACTTTGGAAACCAAATGGCTTTATCTGGTTTCCTCTTCACATTCACACACCTCACTTAATTCAATGGCAATATTTCTTAAAGCTGAGTGGTATACATTTTTCAAAGAAAAAATGTTTCAGAACTCTTCAATATTAACTTAAAAACACTTTTGGTAAAACATTACTACTTTACACACTTTATGGAAATATAAAATCAGAGGAGGGATATCAGCAAGATACCAGAGTAGGCTTCCTACTCTGGAGTCTCCTTTCTCCCACATACACACTGATTGAGCAACCATTAATATATATATTTCCTTTGTGAGAAATCAGAAACTAATTGAAGGCTCCTTTACCCTGGGGAAAGGTAAAACCAGATTTACTGAAACCAGTAGGTCGATTCTGGACACGCTCTCAGGGAGATATTGCCTTTGGCATAGTGGTATACAATCAGGAAGAGACTCTCTAGCTCCTAGCTTCACTCAGAGGTCTACATGTCCATATTCTGCACTTTCTTTCTTTGGTTTGTTTGTTTTTAATTTTTGTAATGTTTATTGATTTTTGAGAGAGAAAGAGACAGAGAGCAAGTGGAGTAGGGGCAGAGAGAAGGAGACACAGAATCCAAAGCAGACTCCAGGCTCTGAGCTGTCAGCCTAGAGCCTTATGTGGGGTTTGAACCCATGAACTGTGTGATCATGACCTGAGGATTTCTACAGAAGTTATATACAAGAAAAAGAGAAAGGAATCGAAGCATATAACACAAAAAATACAAAGCATAAAAAACAAAAAATCAACAAAACACAAAAGAAGACAAGAGAGGAAAAAATAGAGAAAAGAACTACAATACTAACAAAAAGCAAATAAGAAATGGCAGTAAATTCTTCTCTATCAATAATCACTTTAACTGTCAATGAATTAAAAATCCTCATTCAAAACACAAAATCAACAACAGTGAGCTGGGTTTTTTTTGAAAAGATAAAATTGGCAAACCCTTAGCTAAACTAACAAAGAAAAGATGACTCAAATAAGTAAGATCAGAAATGAAAGAAGAGACATTACAACTGATGCCACAGAAAAAGGATAGTAAGAGAATATTAGCAATTATACGCCAACAACCTGGATAGTCTACAAGAAATAGTTAAGGTCCTAGAAATATACTACCTATCAAAACTAAATCATAAAGAAAAAGTCTGAATGAACAAATAACTAGTAAAATGACTGAATTAGTAATCAAAAACGTTCCAAAAAGAAAATCCTAGGACAAGATATATTCACTTTAACTTCCACAGAATATTTGAAGAATTAACATCAATTCTTCTCAAACTCTTCCAACAAATTGAAGAGGGGGGAACAATTCCAAACATGTTTTATGAGGCCACCATTACTCTGACATGAAAGCCAGTCACAGACACTACAAGGAAAACAAACTACCTGCTATATCCCTGACATAGACAGATGCAAAACTCTTCAACAAAATACTAGCAAACCAAAAAGGATCATCTACCATGAACAAATGTGATTTATCTGTAGGATGAAGAATAGTTCAATATACAAAAACCAATTAATGTGATATATCACCTGGAAAGAATAAAAGATAACAATCATACAATCATCTCAATAGATGCAGAAAAAGGATTTGACAAAATCCAATGCCATTTCATGATAAAAACACTAAAAAAAAACAAGGAGTAGAAGGAAATCACTTCAACATAATAATGACCATACTTGACAGGCTTGGCGCTAACATCTTACTCAATAGTTTAAAATTGAAAGGCATTCATCTAAGATCTGGAATAAGACTGGGAGGCCTACTCTTGCTACATCCATTCACCGTAGTACTGGAGTTTTAGCCAGAGAAGTTAGGCAAGGAAAAGAAATAAAAGGCATTCCAATCAGAAAGGAAGAAGTGAAATTATCCCTGTTTTCAGACAATATAATCATATACAGAGAGAAAACCCTAAAGATTAAAAAAAAATAGAACTAATGAGGTCAACAGAGTTGCAGGATACAAAATGAACATAAATAGTTGGTTGCTTTTCTATACACTAAACAAAATCTATATGAACAGGAAATTGGAAAAAATAATCCCATTTAAAATAGCACCAAGAGGGGCATCTGGGTGGCTTAGCCAATTAAGCATAGAACTTCGGCTCAGGTCATGATCTCGGTTTGTGTGTTTGAGCCCTGCATTGGACTCTGTGCTGACAGCTCAGAGACTGGAACCTGCTTCGGATTCTGTGTCTCCCTCTCTCTCTGCCTCTCCCAGGCACTCTCTTTGCCCCTCCCAGGCACTCTCTCTCTCTCTCTGTCTCTCTCTCAAAAATAAACATTAAAAAAAATAAAATAAATAAAAAAGCACCAAAAGAATAAAATACCCAGGAATAAACTTGCCTGAGAAGGTAAAGACTTGTTATAAACAAAACTACAAAACACTGATAAAAGAAATTAAACAAAATACACACAAAAAATGTAAAGACATCCATATTATAACAACAGATTATTAGATTTCATATTGTTAAAATGTCCATATTACCCAAAACAATCTATGGAATCTATATTCAATGCATTCTCTATCAAAATCCAAATGGTATTTGTGGGTTTCTTTTTTCAGAAATAAAATAAACATTTCAAAATTCATATGAGGGGCACCTAGGTGGCTCTATTGGTTAAGTGTCCAACTCTTGATCTCAGCTTAGATCATGATCTCACAGTTCGTGAGTTCAAGCCCCACATCAGGCTCTGCACTGATGGCACAGAGCCTGCTTGGGATTCTGTCTCTCTTCTCTCTGCCCCTTAGCTGCTTGTGCTCTATCTCAAAATAAATAAATAAACTTAAAAAATTAAAAATAAATAAAAATTCATATGAAACCACAAAAGACCATGGAAAGCCAAATCAATCTTGAAAAATAACAGAGCTGGTGGCGTCACAATTTCTGATTTCAAATTAGATTACAAAGATAACAGTAATAGTAACAGTATGATACTGATATAAAGACAGTCATGTAGAACAATGGAACAGAATAAAAGAATTCAGGAATAAATCCATGCATATGCAATTAGCTGATCCTAAACAAGAATACCCAGAATGCACAACAGGAAAAGGATACTGTCTTCAACAAATGGTACTGGGAAAACCAGATATCCACGTGTAAGCAAATAAAACTGGACCCTTACCTTATACCATAAATAAAAATTAATTCAAAATTGATTAAAAACATAAACTTAAGACCTTAAACTATAAAACTCCTAGAAGAAAACATTAGGGAAAACAACATGACATTGGTTTTGACAATATTTTCATCGATACGACACCAAAAACACAGGCACCAAAAGCAAAATAGGTAAGTAACTATATCAACTAAAAAGCCTCCATACAGAAAAGGAAACAATCAACAGAATTAAAAGGCAATCTATAAAATAGGAGAAAATATTTGCAAACTATATATCTGATAAGGGGTTAATCTCCAAAATACATATGGAACTCCAACAACTAAATAGTTAAAAAAGCTAATAACCCAAGTTAAAAAATAAGGCTTTTGAATAGACATTCTCCAAAGACATACAATGGTCAACAGTATATGAAAAAATGCTCATAATCACTAATCATCAGGAAAATAGCACACCAAAACCAAGAGATATCAAGATACCATCTTATACCTGTCAGAATTATATATATACATATATATGTATATATATACACATATATATGTGTATATATGTGTATGTATTTTATTTACATATGTATGTATATATATGTGTGTAAATGTGCATGTGTGTGTGTATGCCACAAATGTTGGTGAGGATGTGGAGAAATCAGAACCCTTGTGCATTGTTGGTGGAGCACAAAATGGTGCAGCTGCTACGGAAAGTAGCATGGAGATTCCCTCCCAAATTAAAAATGAAACTACCATATAATCCTGCAATCCCACTTCTGGGTATTTATTCAAAAGAATTGAAATCAAGATCTTGAAAAGACCTATATTCATAGAAGCACTGTTCACAATAGCCATGACGTGTAAATAATTTAAATGCCCACTGACAAACCAATAGATAAAAAAAGGAAATTCTGTAATAAGTGACTACGTGGATGAAACAGAGGACATCAGGCTAAGTGAAGGAGTCCAGGCACAGAAAGACAAACGTTGAATGATTCCACTTACATGAGGCAGTATATGTCTCCATGTATTCAAGTAGAAGAATTTCACCAGTGTGTATCCCTAAACTGGAAAATTTTGTTTAGGATATGAACATCTTCCACTTTATAAAAGGATTTTCAATGCAGATTAAAAATGTACTAAACTGTCTCACTGCAGGTGCAATCTTCATGCTTGTTATAATAGGAAGCAAATGTGCAGCTAGATTCTCTCCTTTTGCCAAGGGAAAACATTGGTTCTTAACAGAATGCTGACAATATTCCTTCATTCACCATCATGAGTTTAAATAGAGGTAGTCATTTCTCTTATGAGTTTATCAATGCTTTACATGTCAGAAAAACTAATAGATGGTTGTCAGCCCTTATTCTTTATAGATCCTATTTTAGCAGGGTTCAACAGCTCCTCTTTCTTGAAACTTGCTCTTCTTCTGCATTCTATGATTACAGCACATTTTCTCAGTTGTGCTCTTAATTCCTCAGCCTACTTTGCTGTTGGATACTTAATTACCTTCTCAGTCTTCTCCAGGACTTTGTTCTGATTCTTCTCTTCTTTCTCCTCCCTCTCCCCTGAGGTTATTTTATCTAGTCACATGTACTTGTTTATTATTTTTCTCATTCATTTATTTATTTACTTTTAACTTTTATTTATTTATTTTGAGAGGGGGTAGGGGCAGAGAGAGAGGGAGAGAGAGAAAATCCCAAACGGGCTCTTCACTGTCAGCATGGAGCCCGACATGGGGCTTGAACTCACAATCCGCAAGATAAATTCTGTTTTTATTAGTGATTGACTTGAATGTGAAAAAAGAACTATCATCTTTATAGAACATATTTTACATTATCAACTTTTGAAGAAAGAAAAAAATATCCACTAAGGGGTTAGCAATAGTATCTATTTGTATAATAATCTTATTTCCTTTAATCTTTTGAAAATTTTTCTTTCATCTTTTGAAAAATTTTTCCCCAGGTGTGTCTCAATTTATTTCTGACTGATTACCTAGTATTCATATAACATATTACCTGAGCTGAAACCAAGAGTTGGATGCTTAACTGACTGAGCCACCAGGCGCCCCTCATCTGGTCACATGAATTTAAATGCTACATGCTGAGAATTCCCTGAGTTATGAACACAAGTGTTACCTTGCTCATTCTTGCAAGCCTCACAGATACCTCACTTGAAGTGTCCAAACTAATAATCTTCTCATTTCCCCCAAATCTGTTCTCCCAGTTTTCCTCATCTTAGTAATGGATCCATCGTTTTGTTGCTTAAGCCACCTGAAGCCTTAGACTCATGCTTGATGTCTCCTTCTGACTTCCTCATAGGTTCATGAGTGCAGACTTGCATGTATTTTTTTTCTATATTTTCTAATGAGATAATTAGGGTGAGGTAGATACAATGGTAAATATAAGCCAGTGTTTTTTAATAAATGGAACTATGATTAAATGTACACAGAACTTTTCAAAACTAGAAGCAAAAAAAAATAGAGGAATTCAAGAGAGATCCTTAAAATGTTGGAACCATATAGATTAAGAAAGGATCCAGAGTAGGGACAGACTCAGAGATAGGTCCTCCCCAACTCCTGGCAGCATTTTGCACAGATATCAAGAAATAGAGGCAAAAGTGATAAAGATATGGGTCGGAGCAAAAAACGGAAGAGCAGTTTGCAGAGGAAGGTGGAACTGTGGGAGGAGAATCTGTCTTTGTGTTGAGTAGGAGCCAGTTTTTGCGGTACAACTGAGCGAGGCTCAGTCCACAGTGGATTATTGCTTAAGAAAGGCATGTCCTTGTATGTGAATAAATTAAAAGTGAGTCTTATATGTGCAAGGAATGAGAAATAATTCTCATGGGTCTTCATCTGAAAATTTGTTGATTTGTTGCCAAATGCCACCGATGGCAAAATAGACAGCTAAGGGCTTAAATGGCACTGTTGCAGACAGGCCGAATGAATAAGTGAATGACTTAACACATAACCTCCAGAAGTAGCAATGGGTTTTGAAATGTTGCAATGCAACTCTTATGTCTCTATTATTTTGCTTATGCTTATCAGAGATATACGTTACATATATGCTTATTTAAAACACTTTTGCTTATTATAGAGTCATTTTCTTTTTAAGATCAAATGGACAGAAAATAAGGTCAAGGTAGAGATTAACGGTTTTGTTTTGTTTTGTTTTTCACCATTTACCCAACCCAAGAGGGCTGAACATGGCCATCTTTTAAAAATTTTCTTCACTGGTGTGTTTCAATTTATTTCTGATTGATTACCTAGTATTCATACAACAAATATCTTGGAAGAGCTCAGAAAGGTGGACAAGCATCCTCTCTAATAGTCTATCATAAACAATTTACTGAGGTGTCATTTCCTCTTTAAATTGATAATGAATTGTGATGAGTAATATAAACTACCAAAATATTTTAACAGAAAGGGAAATATAGATAACTGAGGTGACTTTTTCATTTATTCTTTAGTAATCAATCACAACTTCCAAAGGAGAATTCTGTCATTCTGTGTTAGATTATTAATTTAACAGTCACTTTTTTGGCTAAATGATTTTTATGGAAGATGATTGACAGGGTTTTTTTTTTTAATTTTTTTTTTCCAACGTTTATTTATTTTTGGGACAGAGAGAGACAGAGCATGAACGGGGGAGGGGCAGAGAGAGAGGGAGACACAGAATCGGAAACAGGCTCCAGGCTCTGAGCCATCAGCCCAGAGCCCGACGCGGGGCTCGAACTCACGGACCGCGAGATCGTGACCTGGCTGAAGTCGGACGCTTAACCGACTGCGCCACCCAGGCACCCCAGAGTTTTTTGTAAAAGTGAATGGCTTTATAGCAGATAAATTATTGAATATGTAAATCAATGTTTTAAACATACAAAAAGTAGATAATACTTATTTGCTTTACAAAAGTATTCTTATTTTCTCAAGGGATTCACTTAAAATTTTAATAACTATTGGACTCATCTATTATGTTGAAATTAAAAATTAAAATGAATATTTAGATTCTTTAATCAATCATTGTTATGAACTCAGAGTCTGTGTCCCCCTAAAATTCACATTAAAATCCTAGTCCTCAATAAATTGGTATTAGGAAGAGGAGGTCTTCAGGAGGTGATTAGGTCATGAGGGTGGAGCCCTCATGAATGGGATTAGTGCCCTTACAAAAGAGATCCCAGAGAACTCTCTCACTCTTTCTGCCAACGTTGAGGACACAGTTAGAAGACAGCAGCTGTCTATGAACCAGAAAAGGGGCCCTCACCAGACTCCAACCTGCCAGCACCATGATCTTGGACTTCCCAACCTTCGTAACTATGAAAAATTAATGTTTATGGTATTTTTGTTATAGCAGCCCAAATGGATTAAGATAGTCACTGAGTCTTCAAAAATTCCTATCCTATATAAAAGTATATGCTACCATAAATTCTGTTTTTAATATTAGTGGTTGACTTGAATGTGAAAAATAACTAGCATCTTTACAGAACACATTTTGTTTTCAATTTTTGCAGAAAGAAAAAAAATCCTCTAGAGGATTAACAATAATATCTCTTTGTATAATTATCTTATTTCCTTTTATATTTAGCAAAGAGAAAAGTTGGTACCATTGTAACTTGGTTTGTGCTTTGTTAAAGAATTAAGGCTTGGTGTCCTTAAGCAACTTAGACCCAAGGCAGGAGCGCATGCATTGAAAAGTATAAAACAATTAATGCACTACTAAGGAAAAGTGTTTTCCTACACCAGAGAGGGGGCATTTACTCTCGGACTTTGGAAGTTATCATCATTTACGGTCCTCAGGGGGAAACAGTTTTTCACACTTCAGGCACAAAACTGAAAATGCCTAACTGTTTCATTCTCTCCTCCCTACTGAGCTCTGTGTGTTTTTGTTAAAGGAAACATTAAACAACCTGTCAGCATATACGCATTGGATTAGGGGCTCTGATTACGTGGAGGGGCTCTAGCCAGTACAGAAAGACATTACTGGAAACTTAGAGGCAAGAGAATAAGTGTAACTTAGTACTTACTGGCTTGAAGACTCAACTATAGTTCTCTTTCTTAGTGTTTAATACTGCAAACCTGTTGTTTTTAATTTTCTGAGTACTGACAACCCACTGTGCTTAAACAGCAGCTCTTAATCAGAACACAATAATTAGATAGTTACAGCCTGCATGATACTTAGATATTCAAAGGGGCCATACTGCACAGAAACAAGTTCACAAAGTTGTTTCTGTTTTCTGATTCATATGATTTCTCTTTAAGTATTATCATAGACATTTTATATTTTGCTTGTATCAATCATTCAATATATAGCAATTTAAGTGAATGTCACACACACATAACACACATAAGTACTATGAGAGAGTAACAGTGTAAGAATAAAAATTCAATAAGGAACTGACATAAAATCTTCCAAATACAGGAACACAGCATATTTAGCAAGGAGGGAAAAGTTGCTTAGTTAGCAGTCCCTTTAATTTCAAGGTAACTTCACTGGTCTACACACAAATTTCTCTAAATTGATTGTGACAAATGTCCAGTTGTTCTACATCACAGAATGAGAGTCAAGTTTTTATGAGAGTATCCCTTAGTTAATGCTAATCCTTTCTAACAAAGGTTTGAATGACAAAGTCTTCAGAATATAGTCAGTTATTACCTATTTCTGCAACTCTACTTTGATACTCTGTCCTCCCCTAGATAACTACCTTTCTCTTTTTATTAATAAGCTTCTAGAAACAGTAATCAAAAATATTTCTTCTTCCATTTATTCTTCCTTAAAAAGTTATTTTTTTCCTGCTCTTATTGTTCTTCTGAAACCGCTGGTTGACCTTTTGTAGCTTTGGTGTTGAACATATATACTCCTTTTGGAAACTCTGTCTTTGTGACATATTTCCCCTTGTTCTATTACCGATTCCTCTACCCTTTAACCGTTTTTGGGTGCCCCTCTTCTTTAGCCCACTCTTAAATTGCTGATCTCCAATAATTAATCCTCTCTTCTCTCATTGTACAAAATCAATCCAATCAGTGATCGTGGCTTCCACTATCACATGTATAAAGACTCCCATAGTCAGGATCTCTTAAAAACTCAAGGCCCATATTTCAAATGACTTACTCTATATCACGATGTCCCGTTGATAGGATGATATGCAACAGGAATGTACTGATGCAATGGATTGATGAATTAGTGGTCATGGCAAACCAGCTGGTAATATTTGAAAATCATCTCTACCGAAAATTAATGCAAATGCAAAAATGAACTTGCCATCTTTATAAATAATCTTGTGATCCCCATCTTTTTTAAGACACTATACATTCTCTGCTTACATAAGACAAACTGGTAATTCAAATTCCACTTTTTCCATTTTTTTCCTATAATTATTATGAGCTCGATAGCTTTCATAGTCATCCTCTCACCCTTACTGTCACAACACCATTTCTTGTTTAATTATTCCTATTACCTAACTTTATCAATTCTTGACCTGTAGTCTAAATACCTCCAATCCTATACTTCAGGTGCTTCAGAGTAAAAACTATTAAAGATCACTACTTGTTCAAACTTCTTAAATGGCTCCTACAGGCACCAGTATAAAAACAGATAATATTTTATATTTTATACAGGATCCATGATGCTCAGACTCCTGCCTTTTCCAACATCAAGTCTTCCTTCTGCTCATTTCACATCAAACTCCATGCCTCCACAATTAGTGAGTTATTTCCACTCCCACTCCCCCTCTCCTAGGTCTTTCCATTACCTAAGCCTGAGTGTGTGACATTTTTTCTGCCTGGAATGACAGCCTACATATTACTTACCTGGTAGGCACTTGATCATCCCTCACATCTATGCCTAACTACAAACCCCCTTATTCCCCTAGGGAGACTAGGAGGTTTTCTTTTCTATTTTTCTATACTGCTCCTGTATCCTCAACAGAGTAATAGCTCCTTGAGTCTTGAGAACTTGCAGTTAATTAATCTGTGCCCACAAATATTAAATTCTATATGAGAACTCATCTTTTACTTGGGATGTATATATACATAAATATATATATATGTGTATATATATATATATATGACTAAAGATTCATTTATGTAAGTTTTTTGTAATCCTATCATCCATTCTTTAATTGATCATACATTTACAAGATGTTTTATGGACACCTACCATGTGACAGAAACTGTCCTAGCCTTGAGGTATAAAAAGGTAAACAAAACAGAAATGTGTTACTCTTATAGAGCTTATAGTCTTGTTATATCTAGGAAAAAGTCAGTGAAGTGCATTACTATAGAAAAAGTCACAAAAAGTCTAATGGAGTAAAGCTGAATTTAAAATAACGTCTGCATGCTTACAGATAAAGAATTCCCTTATTTCACTGAAGGCATATGCATCACATCAACTATGCAAGTGACTTTTGTTCTTTATGTAAATTTGCTTTGAATTTTTTTAGCTTACCAATAGTAGATTTATACCCAATTTATATTACTTGTGGGGCTTCGAAATAATAGCATTTTAGATCTCCAGTATTTTAAAATAGTATGTTCACATAAGTAAAGCACAATTGTAAATACAGTAAGAGAAAAGATGTAATAAGCTATTGGTACACTTAACAATCAACCCTAAATTGTGAAAGTAATTCTCCATAATAACGTAAAATGGAGCCAATGATCAATAACATTTAAGTCAGCATGAAAGCTCTTATCCAAAAATATAGGTTAATAATGAAGACAATAAGCTAATTATCTAAATGAAAATTTAGAGAACGGGTTGGCATATGCACAAAACTCTGCAGAGAACATTTTTACATTTTAAAAACCCAATATGAAGTTGAGACTGGGAACGGTCTTCCAGATCCATTTCCTGAATCAGATTTGTGGTGTGTTCTTGAGCTGACCCACTCATATATAAAAGGAAATCACTAGCATAGGAGTGAACAAAAGCCCATTTGTTTAAAATTATCATTAAGTATAATGCACATGTATAGCCATAAGATGGGAAAGCAGCCTGACAACCAAAGCAATTCTGTACAATAAGAACAGTAAACTTTTAGTATGCTTCAGTAGGATATCTTAGTAGAATTGTTCATGTTCTCTTTTCAAAACCATGAAGACAGCTCCATCAACTAGGAAACTTTTCTAAAATTTTCCAATCTGTTTTTCATGCAATGACATAATAAATATATTTTAAGATATCAATAGAAATACCTGGTTTGTTTCACGAAGATATGGAAAACCACCAATAAAGACAGATCCTGATTCTGGCAAGGGTTTTCCAGATATGTGATTGATAGATTCACTTGTTTTCATAGTCCTTCCTAAAATAGTCAGTTCAGCTCTACATGGATCAAATTCTTGCCTGCAACCATTTAGGGAAAAAATTTATGGTTTTAGCATGTGTTGTATAAACATTTGACCAATTAATTAAGCTATTAACAAAAGAAGAAACATTTAAGTAAACAGATTATCTCACCATAAAGCCAACAAAGTTATCAGTAGATTAATCTGTTCTAAATTAGAAACCCTTAATGTTTTAAGTACATAAATACAAAGTTAAATTTTGACAAACCAACAAATTGTGGCACTTAATGAAATAAATTCTGATAATAAATGGAACATTCCCATCAGTGACTAAAATGACATTAAAAGCATAATATTCTACTTCAGTTTTTTACATTGTCTAATTTTCTGTGTGAAAAATATTGAAAAGAATCAGGTTTAAATATGGTTATCCAGTGTACAACATACCTTTGACTATAGGAGTGAGTGTGTGTGTGTGAGTATGTTCCCAGGCACCCTATTTTATTGGTCTATACTTCTACCCCTGTACCAATATCACACTGTCTGAAATACTGATACTTTTTATTAAGTCCAGATATTTGAAGTATAAATCCTCTTACTTTGTTCATCTTTTTGAATTGAGATTATAAAAAAAATTTTTTTTCTCTTTATTGTGATGAATTATGCTGTTTTTTTAATGTTTGAATGCATTCCTGAAATAAATTTACTTGGTCGTAATATAAGTCGATTTTACATAACACAGGATTCATTTTTCTATATATTAAGGAATATATATGTTAAACAGAGTGATTGGCCTCAGGCCTCCTGTCTTGGTATTATTCTTATTAAATTTTGGTATCAAGATGATGCTGTCCTTATAATATTTCAGAAAGTTAATAAAATATTGACGTTATCTCTACTTGTCAATATTTGTAGAATTCACTAGTACAGCCCCCTGGACTTGGAGTTTTCTTTGAGGAAGTTACTAAGGATGGATTTAATGTATTTGATCAATGCAGATATATATGTATTATCACATCTATTTTACTAAGTTGTGTTTTTTTCGAAGCATTTTCATTTAACCTGAATTTTCAAAATTACTGGCATAAAATACTTTTATTTATCCAAGATATTGGCATAAAATATATTTATGCCAAACATTTTTGCCAGTAAAGATGTAATTGGTGTTGAGACCCTAACAATGTCTCTCTTTCTTATAATATTGGCTATGTGTGCTTTTTCTCATTTTATTTGTTTTGTAGATTAATCTTGGTAGGGAGTAGCCAATTTCAAAGAATACACTTTTGGCATTGTTGATAGTTGCCATCCTATGTTTATTTTCTACTCCATTAGCTTCTGTTCTTATTTTTATGATTTTCGTCTTTTCACTTTCTTTGGGCTTAATTTACTCTCCTGCTTCTAGGCTGTTTAATCTAACATAAGCTCTCAAGATTGTAAACTTCTAAGAATAAATTTAGCTATGCACAAAAAGTTCTTCCTCATCATCTATTCAAAATATTTTCTAATTTCTTTTGTGATTTTTTTGTTTGTTTGGCCCAAGATTATTCAGAACTGTACAGGGACTTCCTTGTTACCTTTTATATTATAAAATACTATAAAAGCTCAAATCAAGCTTATTCAAAGAATATTCTGTTTGCTTCTGATTCTTGAAATTTATTCACTTAGGCTGCATAGCCCAGCATATGGTCAATTTTAGAAATGTCCTCATGACCCCATGACCCCAGAAAGTGTGTTCCGTATATGTGAATACACACACACACACACACATTTACACATTTTTGTAGTGAATAAAGAATAGGAATAATGAAATAAATCATATCTATAATGCATATACATTTTTTCTTAAAAAATATTTGGAGATTTTTTTTTTGCATCCTCCTTTTATCTATATCATGATACAAAGTTAATAAAACTAAGACCATGTATAACATGGCAGTCAATATTAATGCTATGATAAAGAAAGTTCTGAAAAGTTTTTGAAAAGATCATGCTGTTCTGTATATTAAGAACATGGGAAAAAAAGTACTGAACATTTTTAGAACCCATTTGATATTCTTGGATGCTGTATTTAGAAGCAAACTAGAAGCTTTCTGGGTTAATTACTTCTTACAATTAAGCTGTTAAAAATATCTTAGGGAGGATACAGCTTCCAGGAAGTTATTCATTAAATGATAAAAATAAAAAGCACAACTACTTTTCTCCAATCAATCTTTAAATTTTAATGTTTGTAAAAATATTTCATACTGTTTTGTGATATTGAAATAGTATTAGCAATTATTCACTAAGACTTTGTTAATGAACAAATTTCCCATATTTCATGAAGCAAAGGAAACCCATTAAGCCATCAAACATATTTATTTGGCTGTTGATTATAGCTATAATAACTGAAAAGATAATATATATACAATACATACATATTCATGAATCACTGAATAAAGCCACTAAAATCTTTGAAATTTACTGTTAAATTTTGTTTTTAAAAATAATCAAAAGGGTAATCATATTTAATTTTATGTTCTTATAATTATATCAATAAAATATAGGTCAATAATTATACATCTAAATTAAATTTTTCTGATGTGCATAATTTCTCTTATGTGGCTACATAACATATTGTTGGATATTTAGTTTCTAAGATTTTAAAGTGATAAATGCGTACATGATACTAATTTATGAGGTCATATCACTCTTATTTAATCTTAGGAAATGTTCCCAGAAGTAAATGTTTAGTTTTATATTTCTACTTATATAAGATCTATTAGTATTTTCAATATATTCTCTGAATGAAAATCCTTGCCAACAAAGAAATAAATATTTGCCTATATTTTATGTTTATACATGGATTTGAAGGTCACTAATATTCACAATAATATTTTACGTATATAGTATTTCTTCACTTCGTATTTTATAGCTCTTCAGTGCACTTGATTCCAAGTATATTTCTTTAATTACTCTAGTGGGACAATTTATTTTAATATTTCGTATACCAAGTATTCTCTGTTCGAACTCTTCTTAAAAGATTTTTTGACACTTCAGCATGTTTATCATTAAGAATCTATTTTTTATTCCAAACGTTGTCCATGGCATTTTTAATCAAGACAATACAGTAACAAAAATTATTCTACATTCTAAATTCTAAAATTTAAAGGAATACACATGCCTGTATACATACACACATGTACATACAGGTGTGCATACACACCTGCATATATGTATCTAAAATACATATGCATATGTATTTACATATTTATATTACAAATTAGAATATTTTATCCTAATGAGAAGAACATTTTTTTTTCTTCCTTTAAAGATCTGTATTTAGTCCATATTCAACAGTGGTGTTTACTCTTACGGATCTGACTAGAGAATAATGAAAAAGTGTGATATAAAATACATATTAATTCAATACACAATGGTTCTAAGTTGTACAATACAGACCACACACAAATACAGAGTAGAAATATTCCAGAACTGACCTCTGTGTGATTATGATGATTACGAGAGGAAGAGTGAAGAATAAGAGATATTACAGTGTGAGATTTTGAGAGATGGTGAAGGCTAGAACCGAAATGAATAAAGTGGAGTTTTAAGGGCTTTGTCTGTCTATAGTTGAGAATGAGAGTTCAGTTCAATACCAGATCTTTAAGCTTCACTACTTTAAGCATGTGGAACATGCTATTCTGTATGGAGATTATAGTTCATGCACTGCGATGTCAACAGTATGAGGAGACAGAGGCCTTTGTTATGGTACTCCTATATCCTCATACGTACAACAGGGCCTTGTATGTGGCAAACACTACAGTATGTGTTGAATAATGAGCAGTTTTGCAAGACACTATCTGAAATAAAAGAGGTGCTTAACGAATGACAGCATTTTTCTTTTGAAGATAGCATGTACTTTACTCTATTTATTAGAAGATATTTCATAAAATGCTGAAAATATCAAAGAGGAAAAAGGCACAATAACCCACATTTATCAGAAGGAACCATTATAACTGTATTGTAATCTAAAACTGTCATTTCATTACAGAATGTTCCCTGAAGTTGGGAATGTAACATATAAACTCTTTTGGAGTTTGCCTTCTTTGTTAATTTAATAACATAAGACATTTATGTATGTTAATGTTATTCCAAACTATTAACTTTCATGAATGTATAGTAATAGTTCATATGTTTGTACTTTATTTCTAAAATGTTCAATCATTGGTATTTGGGAATCTTTGTATTTTCACTCTTTTCTGTAAAACTAAAATATATGACTGTTTCATGCATCTTGATACACACATCAATGTATTTTCTTAGGAAAATTTCTAGAAGTTAATTTGCGGTATATAAGCTTTCTCAACATTTCCATTATATATTCCTAAATTTTCTTCAAAATTTTTTCTCAATCTACTGTGTCTGTGATGGTTAGTTTTGTGTGGCAATTTAGCTAGGCTACAGTCTCCTGTTATTCAAACACTAATCTAGGTGTTGCTGTTAAGGCATTTTGTAGGTGTGGTTAACATCTACAAGCAGTTGACTTTAAGTAAAGGAGATGACCCTTCAAAATTTGAGTAGACCTCATTCATCAACTGAAAGGCTTTACAAGCAAAACTGAAGTTCCCTTGAAGAAATTCCACCTGTGGATTGTAGCATTAGCCCCCACCCAGAGGTTTCCAGTCTGCAGACCTGCCCCTCAGACTTTGTACTTATCCAGACAGATGCCACGATCATATAAGCCAATTCCTTGAAATAAATCTCTTAATATATATCTTCTCCTGGATCTGTTTATTTGGTAAAGTTCTGACTGATACTGATTTTGATACCTACAGTACTGAGAATACAGAGCTATCATTTGACCCAACGTATAGGAAGATGTTTTATATTATCTTATAATCACATCAGTGAAACAGTATTAATGTTAACAGAGTATGGAATTTGATTCTTTAATTGGAGCTGGACCTGATAATAGTTTTTGTTAAAATCTCAAGACCTGTCTCTCTTAATTTGTGTTAGCCACATTAATTCCTTAAAAAGGTTTTCTGCATAAATAGTAACATATCAGGTGACTGGCTTTTGATTATCAACTCTAAGCTATAGACCTGCCATCACCTCTGATCTGAATAAACAAACAGAAGAACTCAAGAGTATTAGGGAAAGATTCATATATGATGGTAGGAGACTAATTATAAATATATCACATTGGTGGCTTTCCTTTAAAATTTATTATGGTTTTTATTATTGTAGTACAATTTCTATTCATTGTCTCAGAGGGGAAACTTCTTCACCATCAAGAACACTATTTCCTATATACTAATTCTGTAGGCTTTCACCTTTGGATAAGTATGGGGATTTTTCTTTCATACTTAAAATTCTGCATTGGTTATTCTTGTTTTCAAAGCTATTATCATTTCTGAAATAAATTACCCATTGTAAATGAATACATGGATGGCATATTATCTTTTCTCATACACCTATTCCAGAGAGCTGGCAGCTAAGCTGAAGAAAGATGAAAGTAAGTAAATGTCCATTATAACAATGTAGACCATCATGTGTTCTTTGCCGAAAATGCAATTCTAATATTTCATCTAGCAGGATTGTTACTTTATTCAAGAGACACACTTTTTAACAGCAGTCATATCTTTCCCCTTAGGCTCATTAGAGTGGAGGCAATGCTGTTCTGATTGTGTCCGATTGAATCTAACAGGAATTGACTGAACGTAAGAAAACAGTCTTACAACATTATTGTTTAGCATTTGCTGATGATACAGTTTGCCTAGCACACCATGCAGTGTAAAATTTTTCCATCAAGGCTTTGTAATGCTTTCTCTAAAATCAGCACACGGGGTGCTTTAAAGGTCAAATGAGTAGAACAAATATTTTTTTTGCATAATTATAAATATATATTGAACTCTTTTCAGGACTCCTGGTGTTTGAACTACCTGTAATTATTCTTCTCCCAAACTTGCAGTGATTGCTCATATTTGTCATTTGTATTCACATAATAGTAATCATTAACAACTCTCCACCAATTAGAACCTGAAAGAAAAGTTTAGTGGGCCATAAATTCTATTCATTACATTTAGGTAGTCAGGGTGGATGCCAGGAAAGGTCAAATAACTATGCTGAACACAACAGAGATGTGGGTGACCAACTGTTTTATTATTTGCATGCCTATCATCATACAGCAACAATTTCTAAGCTTCCACATGTCTTAGCAAAGCCTAGAAGGAATACATGGAATAGGCCAATCTTACACATATATGATCAAAAAGACAGCAAATAGTAAAATTCCATTATGTTGGGTATTAACTCTCTCATCTGATTATTCTTCAGTGTTATAAAAGTCATTGTTTAAAATTACTGACTTCCATCTTTTATTTAAGAAAGCAGTTATGGGGCGCCTGGGTGGCGCAGTCGGTTAAGCGTCCGACTTCAGCCAGGTCATGATCTCGCGGTCCGTGAGTTCGAGCCCCGCGTCGGGCTCTGGGCTGATGGCTCAGAGCCTGGAGCCTGTTTCCGATTCTGTGTCTCCCTCTCTCTCTGCCCCTCCCCCGTTCATGCTCTGTCTCTCTCTGTCCCAAAAATAAATAAACGTTGAAAAAAAAAAATTAAAAAAAAAAAAAAAAAGAAAGCAGTTTTTAATTGCCAGTGATAAACCTCACTATAGAACAGGTACATGCGTGTATTTTCCTTATTAACTGCCTATCATATTTATACTGAAAACACCACTGGGGTGCCTAGGTGGCTCAGTCGGTTAAGAGTCTGACTTCTGATTTTGGCTCAGGTCACCATCCCAGGGTCGTGAGATTGAGCTCCACACAGGGCCCGTGCTGAGCGTGGAGTCTGCTTGAGATTCTCTCTCCTTCTTACTCTCCCCTCTCTCCCTCCCTCCTTCCCTGTCCCTCTCTCTCAACATAAAATCTAAAAGAAAATCAAAAAACACCATTAATTTATTTAACCAGCCATAAACATATAAAGAAATTACTATAAAATCAAAACAATTATATTCTCAGGAAGGATTTAGACCCCTAAACTGTCTATTCACAAACAGAAATAAAAGATAGACCTCAATTGATATATTTGATGCCAATACACTATTTTATTGGTTTTGTTTATTTTGAGAGAGAGAAAGAAAGAGAAGCTGAGAGAGAGGAGACAGAGAATCCCAAGCAAGTTCTGCTCTGCCAGTGCAGAGCCCTACATGGGGCTTAACTGACTAAGCCACGCAGGTGCCCTTCTAGGGTTATTTTATATGCATTTAACTTAGAAGAAATTTAGTAAGTTCACTATAAAAATTGATTTTTTAAAAGGGAATTAAACATAAATAGGGGATATTTCTGTTAAGAAGGCCAATTCAATTCCTACCATATATATTCAGGTAGTTTCCACAGGTGACATGGAATTCCTCCCAGCTTCCACTTTTCATCCCATCCTTGAAAAAAAGTAAGTTAAACTTCTTGATTTAAAACTTTGATGGTAAGGGTGCCTAGGTGGCTCAGTCAGTTAAGTGTCTGTCTCTTGATTTTGGCTCAGGTCATGATATTGAGCCCTGTGTTGGGCTCTGCACTGACAGTGCAGAGCCTGCTTGGGATTCTCTCTCTGCCTCTCTTTCTCTCCACCCTTCTTCTGCTTGCCCACTCCCGCAAGTGTTCTCTTTCTCTCAAAGTAAATAAATAAACATCAAAGAAAAAAAAACAACTTTGGATAGTAGGTCACTATCAAAAAATTAAGTCTAAAAATCTTCACTTGAAAATTTAAACCAAGAGAAACCTGCCTAGGTTTCTCTTCTATCCACTTAAATGCTGCTAATACTTAAGAACGTACTTAAGCTTCACTTATTACCTAAAATGCTACCAATATTTTCAGTATTAATGATCTCTTAACCATCTAATACCACCAACAGCATGCCATTCATTTTTGCATTCAATTACATAGTGTTTTCTTGTGTTACATAACTGCTTTGTGTCTCCAGTGAAAAAATAACCCTTCAATTGGCAGAGTTATGATTTGTCCATCTTTAGTTTTTTAATAAAACTAAGGCATTGGCCTACTGACCTCGAAAAATCAATTTTGCATTTTAGTTTATAACAACAACTATGTTCCTAGAAATAAATCAACTATTCCCTTAACAAGCCCACAGGCTTCCAGGTGCTTAGATACCACCTCCACTGTGACCACAGTCTGGCCCTGGTCTCCATTTAGGATAGGATTATCCCTGTGCTCATGGGACTTTCTACTGGCAAAGTAACGGCTGGCATTCATTGAGCCATAGTTAGATTTTCTAACAATTATGGGCAGCTGAGCAAATAGTAGCTAAAAGCTCTGAATTTAGTATTGAAAATATCATGCAATTGAGTTGTTTTCTGGCGAGTTCTAAACTCAGTATTATACTAGTTAATTTTTCTTTTGGGGTTCATTCTTTGGGAACCTTGAGAACATTTTTCTTTTCCTTTGTGTTCTTATATGAAAGAAAAGGGTTTCCACATCATGTCATAATTCTTCTCAAAGACTGTTCCCTGATAAAATTTCAGATATTCCCACTGGATAAATGGATTTTTAAAATATATTTTTTGCATTTGTAATCAAGATTAAATATCAGTGAGATGGTTAATATCATATAATAATTATAGTGGTTCTAACTAAATTATATTTCAAGATCTGTAAAACAATACTCAATTGATATTAGATTATTGATATTATATATCTAATTAATATTAGATTATTAGATACTAAGATCACTGATTAAATTTAATTAGGAACAATATATCCAATTATTATCTTTATCATTATGAGCAATAAGCCACTTCTAGTCACAATTCCTTGAGATGAAATATCTACATTAGAAAAGAACACTAACTGGGGTGCCTGGTGGCTCAGTTGGTTAGGCGACTGACTTCGGCCCAGGTCATGATCTCACAGTTTGTGAGTTCGAGTCCCGCGTCGGGCTCTGTGCTGACAGCTCAGAGCCTGGAGCCTACTTCAGATTCTGTGTCTCCCCCTGTCTCTACCCCTCCCTTGCTCACGCTGTGTCTCTCTGTCTCTCAATAATAAATAAACATTAAAAATTTGAAAAAAAAACACTAATAAAATCTCATAAATTAATTTAGCACATTTTAGACCTTATATTTGATAAAATTATATAAATAAAATATTTTAAACATGATATTCATAATTTCTGAATATTCACAGAATATATTTAAATTTTTATTTTTCTAAAGCATTAAAAGGATAAAACCAGCAGAATAATTGTGAAATACAATTTTTTAGTTTTTAAGAGATTCATATAGTAGTACCTTAATTTCTACCATGGGCAATCCCTCATTTGGTTGTTTTGTGACTTCCCTCAAAACAATTCAAGAAAATACCAGACATGGAAGTGATAGAGGAAGTCTGATTATTCAGAGAAATAAGGGGAGGATCAAAAAGCACACAGAAACATATAAAGTGATCTGGTGATGAAATCATCCTCAGAGAACCCCTTTTCATTCCTGAATTTAAAAATCTGCCCTTGGAGTTCCAAAGACATTAGGAGCTAATGGATAGCTTACAGTACAAGTGTTTATACTTAACATTCTCTGTTGGGGTTGGTCAGCACATCACAATTTCAAAGAGTGCTAACGATTTCGTAATGAGAATTTAGAGAGTATGTCCCTAGTCAGATTATTTACAGAATTAAGTTTCACAAAACTCAACATACTGATGAACACTTTCAATTTAATCTAGCCGCAGTTCCACAATTACTAATAAAGCCTATTTGCCTTAGGAAATGTTACTGGGGATTCTGGATTATTCTGCTGTATCACACTTCTTTTATTTGGGAAGGGAGAGAGTAAATGAGGCACGGTAGCTACCTCATACCATATATGCTGCTTGCTCACTTGAATTTCATTTTAGAAATACCTACATTACTTCTGTTCCCTAATCCTTTTCTAAATTATTTAATGTATAAACATATAAATGTAATATCTACACATACAAAATATGTATACACACATGGACTCTGAAGACAAAGAATTCCTTTTGACTGTCAGCTTCGTCATTTATTATCTAGGAGATATTTAGTCTTCATTTATCATGCAGGTATCTTTCAACATTATTATGTGTCAGGCAAGACAGTCCATGGTAGGATACAAGATTGACAAAACAGCATTAGTGACATCTTTTGTAATTCAAATCTCAAGAGAGAAGATAACATATAGTAAGCATCAAAATGCTTAAAAGAGTTGTGGGCTGGGGCGCCTGGGTGGCACAGTCGGTTAAGCGTCCGGCTTCAGCCAGGTCACGATCTCGCGGTCCGTGAGTTCGAGCCCCGCGTCAGGCTCTGGACTGATGGCTCAGAGCCTGGAGCCTGTTTCCGATTCTGTGTCTCCCTCTCTCTCTGCCTCTCCCCCGTTCATGCTCTGTCTCTCTCTGTCCCAAAAATAAATAAACGTTGAAAAAAAAATTAAAAAAAAAAAGAGTTGTGGGCTGATTTAAACTGAGATCTCAGGGAACACATTTTCAAGGAGGTAAGATTTGACATGGAATCTGAAAAATAAGTAGGAATCAGTAGACCAGCAGAATTAGGTAAGAATGTGCTGGGCAGAGGCAACATCATATGCAAAAACCCCTGGAGGCAGGAGGGATTTGAGTAAATTGAAAGAAAACCTGGGGGGTGCTGGAGCACAATCATGTCCTGTGTGCTGGAATGTTTGCAGGAAAATGGGATGAGACAAATAGGCAAGACTACTAACTTTTTTGATACTCAATTTCCATATCCATAAATGCAATGTACAAGTATGGTAATGGCAAAAATTATGCCAATCCACTAATTTCTTGATTGTTGAATAGAAAACGAGCAATTAGCAAAAAAAGTCAGACACTCTATAAATGTTAGGTTTCTTTGTTTGGTTGACTGATTTTGTTTGGTGTCTTAGTCTCCTATGTCTAACCTAACAAAATACCACTGACTGGGGGCCTTAACCAAAATTTATTTTCACACAGATCTGGGGTTGGGAATCTAAGATCAGGGTATTAGCCTATTTTGTTTACCCTGAGAGCCCAATCTTCTGCTTTTTCCTTGTATCCTCACATGGTCTTTCCTCTGTGCACACATATTTCTGGCTGTCTCTTCGCCTTCTAGTAAGGACATCAGTCATACTTGATTAGGGCCCATCCACATAACCACATTTAACCATAATCCAGATACAATCACATTCTAAGGTACTTGGGCTTAAGACTTCAACATAGATTTTGTAGGGACATAGTACATAAGTATGTTTATTCAGACTGTTGTTAAACTGGATGTCTGTTTCTCTCTTTCATTCCAGGTTAGACAATCTTAAACTCACTCTTTCCCTGGAAGTGTTTAACCTGTAACTCTCTTGCTTTACCACCCACTTCCCATTTTATGCTCCATGCAGTTGTGTACTTCTGTTTTTAAAGTATCAGGATTCTAGTTTATTAGATTCTAGATTCTAAATTTATTGTTTAAATCCAGGTCATAAAATGGATAAGCCCATAATAATATTTGTATATCATATACACAAAAGAATTTTTGTTTTTCTCAAGTTAGATTTAAATTATACATAATTGAGAAAATAAGAAGTATATTTACCATATAACAACAGATTACATGAACTAAGGATAATACTGATAGAATAAGAATATTATAAAACAATGGAGTAGGTAATTATAATAGAAGTGGTATTATTATCAACAGTGAGAAAACTACTGAGTCAAAGCAAAAAAAACTAAAGGACACAAAACTGAGAAAAATAATGTTGAATGAACTACAGAAAATACAGTATTCAATGGAAATCTGTTGAAATGCAGAGATCTAGCTCATCTAGACATTTATTACCACAATATATTTTAGGTGAAACGTATTCATACTTTCTTTATTTACCCATATTAGATATACTAAGTGTTCTATATTGCATTATCTTGTTTACTCTAAACATTATTATTATCCCCATTCTACCTCTGAAATAATCAGGGTTCAGAGGCTTGAACAGAGCAAACAACTTGTCCAAATCCACTGCTAATGGTTCCAGAGCTGGGATTTCTTAATCTCTGATTCCAAAACCCTACTGCTTTCTTTGACTTCCTCTGATATACCAAGGGGAGAAATAGACAGGCAAGCCATCATATAGATGTTAAGTTGTAATGGTTAACCTCTGCAATGTGTACGTCTGCCCAAGAGACTAGTTATAATGAATTATAGGAAATTCATGGAAATCAAAGGATAATATATTTGAGAATGGCTGATGAATGTTCACTTCTATCAAAAACACACATACATGCATGGCCACACACATACACACAGAACAATAAAGTTTCATGAGCAATTGGGTTCCATCATCCATCACTTGGAGTCAGACAAAAGCTGCTCTGGGAAGACTTGTTTAGGCAAACCCAGTACAGCATTAAATCCATCATCACTATGACATCTATATTTACAGGGTCTCAAATTGCAGCAACTTTAGACTCAGAAATCACACTTATGACCATTCTTTCAGATAGCTTGAAGATGGACAATAAAATTGAAATGGAAACTGATGATCTGAACCATAAAATTTTAGCTTTCAGTTATATCAGCTGCATATAGCCAAACTCACAAACACTGGTTTGTTCTTAAAGTGTTCTTTGAATTGACTCCTACAGAAAGGCTTCAACAGTTATCATAGAAGATAATATTTAAAATAGCAAAATGGAGATGCTGGAACATTCTGACATACTTGGTGCTGAAAGAGAGGTATAGGTTCTAATGCCTCATGTGAGATGTTAAGCCAAATTCAGTACTACAGAAATGTAAATTGTTTTCAATTTGTTTTTTATATGCTGTTTTTAAAAATTAGATAAAAACAACTTCAACTTTAAATATAACTATATGGTATAAACATATAAATACATTTGTACACACTCATCACATAATTTTTTAAAAAGTAATAGATAACAGAGTTTTAACATAAATTATCTTTGGAATATGATTTTTGCTCTAATCATTTGTATTAAGAAGTTTTATGGAAGAGCAAATAGAGAATAGAGAATTAATAAAAATATTTTCTCATTATTGTGTTTGGAACATAATGCTTTACAGTTCAAGAACTGTAGGATCTAAAGATATAAAACATTAATCGTAACTGCTTTATAAGAGAAAAGAAATGGAGAAACTTACAACTATGTAGATTAGTCTACCTTTTCTATAAAATAAGTAATCTGGGTATTATAATCTGGATATAGCAGTAAGTATGTTTCTATAACTTTTGTAAGTGGAATGCTTAAAGGAGGGGTGGTCTTTAGTATGTCTGAGGGTGTAATGATTCGAAGACTTGAGCCCAAGCATGGGCGCAGGGACAATGTAAATTCCAAGACAGAGTGTTCTTCTAATGCCAAGTTAGTCCCTTGCTGAAATCCCCATGCAGCATATATTCATTTTTCTGTGACAGTAAATAGAATTTATAACACAAGAGTTTGTGGTATCTGTGAGGTACAGAGAATTGGGAAATTCTTAAACTTTAGTTGATGCCATCCTTCATAGCACAACACAGAGGGTTTCCCTGTACCTTTCTCCTTTCAGAAAAAACCTGGAAGTTTAATCTGATAAAACACGGAATGAATTCTATCAGGAGGGAGATGGAGAGAGTTTGGGCAAACAATAAGATCTTGGAAGGAAGTGGTCACAAACAGATTGCACCATTAGTTACTGGGCTTTGGTTGAATAAACTGCACTAATACCGTATTTTGAAAACTGAGATCTGAAAAAATACTCCCATTGTTATTTGTGACTGTGTTGGCCTATTATAGTAAAAAGAAAATAAAATGAGGTCTTAATAAAGGTAGAAGATACATGGTCCTTATTGAGAATAGCTGAAAAGATAACTGTCCACTATCATAGTTTTGTGCTGCTGGCTCTGTAGGGTCTTAAGTGCATTTATGTACATTCTGATGAGCTTGCATTTTTAAAAATAGCATGTACTATGCAACTGCTCCTGGTGAGCATTCATTTCGGGGACAAAAGAAGGAAACGCAAGTTCATTCGTTTGGGTCTAAGATTTCATTTTAGATATCCTGGTATTTAGAAAATCCAGCACTGTCCTTTTAGAGTAACAAATGATTCCTCAATAAGGAGGGAGCCACAGATGCATCACTATTGGAACAATCACAAATTCCCAAATTAGGGCATTCATAAACTCTTAAGAATTTGTTAACCTGAATAAATGAAGATTCAGTGTATAACTTAACATGACAAGACCCACGAGTCTGTGAACTGGCAAAACACTCTGGGGTCCTGGCTAACATTTTCTCTTTGACTCGAAAAGTTATATTCTCTGTTAGGGAACATTCTCTGATGGCTGATAGAAATTCAAGTATAAAAAAAAATCTGGGGGCGCCTGGGTGGCGCAGTCGGTTAAGCGTCCGACTTCAGCCAGGTCACGATCTTGCGGTCCGTGAGTTCGAGCCCCGCATCAGGCTCTGGGCTGATGGCTCAGAGCCTGGAGCCTGTTTCCGATTCTGGGTCTCCCTCTCTTTCTGCCCCTCCCCCGTTCATGCTCTGTCTCTCTCTGTCCCAAAAATAAATTAAAAAAACGTTGAAAAAAAAAATTAAAAAAAAATCTGATTCATCATGCTTTCTTACCATGGAATAAAAGTGAATTCCCAAAAATGTATCAAAGATTGAATGTAATTTGTACTATATCTCATTTTAAAGGCTTTATTAATTGGAAATAAGAGTCTCATTGCTAACCTGTCACTATTGGAATTTCTATGTCCAATGAGCCTTTTACTTCAACTCAAGCAAGAACAGCAAGTGGTCTCTGAGGGGAAGAGGAAGCTAATAATCACTGTCATTGTAAGACAATTTTTAGTTTGATTTAAATAGAAACAAAACTTTATATTATGTGGTTTTAAGCCATGGCCTGTCTCTTATCATCATATAGTATAATATTTAAACTTAAAAAGCCAAAGTCTTTTGTGTGTGTTGATGGGGGGCAGGTTTCATATTATTTTTACGAAACATGGAAAATTCTTTGTCTTTTAGAATGATGTGACAAATAAAACACACTGAATTTCACCAGCACATAGAACAGACTGAAATATTATACACTCAGTGTGATGTAGGTATATTGGTACTTCTTCCTTGTCTGTGTACTCCCTGCAACTATGGTAATAAGCTTATTACTATGTTAATAAGCTTTCTGGCACTGTTCAGGGACATTTTCTTTCCTCAGACAAAATCTGTAACTTTTATGTTAATTGAAAAAACATTAGATTTTTAGAAACTCAAACTTTCAAGTGGGCAGTAATCTATTTTTAATCTTGATTCTATGCCAGCATAAAGACTGATGTGCTTTAAGAAAAATATTGACTATCTTAAGTCTTTAAAAGCTAAAGAATAATGAGTCTACATATTAGTGCACTCAATGGGGATAAGGAGGGAAGTAACTGAAATTTAATTTATTTTTAAATTATTTCTAAAAGAGCATCTTAGAGAAAAAATAATAGCACAATAAAGGTATGTCAAATAAGACATGAAAAAGTTCAACTTTGGGAGAATATAGGAAATAACTGTGAGACTATCTCACACCTCCTTTCCCTTCAAGTTTCTATTTAAAAGACCACTCGATGGGGGCACCTGGGTGGCTCAGTAGGTTAGCATCTGACTTCGGCTCAGGTCATGATCTCATGGTTCGTGGGTTTGAACCCCGTGTTGGGCTCCGTGCTGACAGCTCAGAGCCTGGAGCCTGCTTCAGATTCGGTGTCTCACTCTCTCTCTGACCCTCCCTGGCTCATACTCTCTCTCTCTCTCAAAAATAAATAAACATCAAATATATATGTAAATAATAAAAAAATAAAAGACCACTGAATTTTGGTGAGTGAGAGCCAGTGGGTCCCCTACAGCACCCCAAATGCAGGACTACATTTTACTTTTCAACAGTATTATACTTGCTATTGTTTCCTGTTTCCCACTTCATCAACTATTTTTCTCTGTAGTATATTATTCTCAGCTGCTTACAAGCATGCTTTAGTATCTTTGATCTTAAAAAAGAGAAAATATCTTCCTTGACCATTCTTCTCCTCCACACAGTTCTTTAGTTTGAGACTTCCCTCTATAACAAAATTCCCTAAGAACTGTTTATATTAGCTGTTTCTAATTGTTTCCTGCTCACTCTGTCTTTACCAACTCCATTAGGCTTTGAAATTACCTTTGTCAAGCTTTTTTTTTTTCTCCCACACTGACAATCGAATGGCCATTTCTGATTCCCCATCTTACTCAATAGCTGCAGCATATGCCTTAGATGACATCTTTCCTCCCTGAAATACTTTCTTTACTCTCTACACCCAATTGTCTCTTGTTTTGGATTCTACTTCCCTAGTAGCTCATTATCTCTCTCTCCTTTCTGGTTCTTCTTCATTTTCCTGACCTTGAAATGTTAGAGAGCTTTTAAAACAAAGCTGTCCATCTGAAATTCTCTTTACCTGTGAGGATCAACATTTCAACCTGTGAAGATTCAGCACTAGTCTTATAGGAGCTTACATTAGCTTTGTCTCTTGAAACACATGCCAGTCAAACTGAGAACCTGGCTGTCCAGGATGGTGAGGGATGTTCTTGGTGCTAGCATGAGTATCAACCATATACTTTGTCCCAGTGAAAACCCTTTCCTTGTTAATTCAGATTTCTAGCACAGGAAAAAAAAAATCAGCAGTGAGTACCAATGACAGCAGCTCTCAGCATGCTGGGCAAGGCTGCTATTTCTGCTATTTGTGCTTCTTGTTTTCTCCCTTGGTCTGGGTTTGGAATCTTCTCTACCCAATCACCTCCATGAAAGAAACTGTAAGTTAAAGCAAGAACAAGTCCTCATCTCCTTCCACATCTGCTGTCTCTCCTCTGCCAAAACAGAGTACAACTTCTCTTTGATTACAAACCAAAACTGGTCAAACATAAACCTCCACCTACCAAGAATAGGACAACAAAACCAAAAATGTTTATGGTACCCATAAAGAGATTACAGTTCCCAATTTAAATTGAGGATATAAATTAGAACATCTAGTGCTTGAAGATACAAAAATAAAGTTTTTTTTAATAGAAGAAAATAATTATAAAAATGTTAACAGAGTTTACAAACACATTTATAAACTTGACCAAGTAGTCAAAGGAAACAGTTTCATATAAAGCAAGCTGAAGGAAAATGACATAATATGATGAGTAAAATAAAACTATGATGAAAATGTTTACAGAAGTATATCTATCTATAAAGCTATCCCTTGAGAACCTGTTCACAATGGGTGAAATATGATTCAGCAGACAGAAATTCAAAATGAGAAAATTACTGCTAATGAAATTTCAAGTTAGAAAAATATACAAAAATGTCTAAATAATTATATTAAATGTAGCTAAATATTGAATACAAAATGTTACATTTTAAGGAGAAAATCTATGTTGTAAAATCATTAAGTAGTTTTCAATCTAATATTTAGAAAATAATGGAAAAACTAGTTGAGGGCATATAATGCTCAACACTGAATCTTGTTCAAAGAGAAGCTGAAAATCATAGTTATGTTCTTATTACAGCCAAAATGACAGATTTAAATTTTTATAAAAACATTAATATAACTTTTCACAAAATTAAAAGAGGAGGTCTATCTTCAAAGTTAGTGACAAAACAATTATAACATAGCACAGAGAAGGAAAATGTTATAAATCCATAAAGCATAAAATTGCAGCAATAAAAATATTGAAATTATTGAAATAAGGTTAAGGTTTTTCTAATAGTTTAAATTTGACATATGTGAGACCCAATGACTCAGAAGTGAGCAGACAAAGTTAGATCAGACAAATGTAAACCAAAAAATCAGATCAGGGACTAGCTAGCCTTCAATAGCAATATAAGTTCAAAACACAGAATACAATGACTTATAAAAGTCACAAAGCAATACATATACGTAAAATAATGAACATGTAAAATAAAATCCATTAGAAATCAAAGTAGGGAATTTAGCACATTGTTACTAAATTATAAAATAACCGGTTGGAAAAAAACAGATTTGAAAAATATGGTTACTAAAATGCAATAAAAAGATGTCAGAATTTTCTCTATATATGGAGCATATCTGATTTTCTAATGTCCACAGAATATTTTATATTTATTTTTATATTTTGCAAGCAAGATCATTTCAGTAAATTCTAAGAGCACACAAAAGATACCATTATTTGACAATAAAACAGGTCTAGAAAAAAACAGAAGTTTTAAAGAAAATGCTGAAGTAACATATTAAAGTTAATAGGTGATGTGTATTTAGGAGGGCTCTTGGGATGAGCACCAGGTGTTGTATGTAAGTGATGAATCACTAAATTCTATACCTGAAACTAAAATAAAATAAAAACAAAAAAAATTAGTTTTTTTTTAAATTAAAAAAAATTTCCCTCAAAGAATTTATAAAGAAAGAGGGTTCAGACTTAGGCTTGGGGAACACTGAAAGGTATTTGTCAACATTCATTCATCCAATGTTGTGCCTACCTAATGGTGCTGGGTGGATGGTGAAGGTTGTTGGAGATGTGTGGTAGGGTGAAAAATGGAAAAAAGAAGAGAAAGCATCAGAAAAGCTGATGAAGTTGAGGATGGGGACACTGATGTTCAAAGATGGTAGAAGTTGACGTCTAGTAAGAACCTCATTTTGTTTTTTCTTTCTTGCCTGAAGAATCTCAAACATTTCAGCTGCTAAGCATGTGCTGTATTTTCCTGGTAGAAATTAGCATTGTCCCTATATCACAACTGGATAGTCTCACAAAAGTAATTTTTATTACTAGTTCTGGTTAAAAATGAAAGACTAGCCTTAGGCAATTCCTCCTATTGCCTCCCCTCAACAAGTCTTTTCTTTACCATGAATAAAACAAAGTATAAATTTACAAAGATACAAAAAATGGAGAGGATATATCAGTGGTGGGAACGTTCATAAATTTTTTGGAGACAGAAAGCAGATGGAAGATGGCTAGCTAACTTAGCAGAGTTCATGATACTTCAACCTAAAGTTCCTGTGGAGAAGGAGACTAGTATAAGTGAGCCAGTTTATTCCACAGAACTCCTAAAAGGGAAAGGATACAGGCTGTAAGGAAGGAAAGAACTAAAAGCATGGGTACTGGTTGACGTTTGAGTTGAAGGCAAGAGAACACTCAGTTCCCCTTCTCCACCCTGTGCAGCCAAGCTTTCCCATTCTACCTCATCAGAAAGAGGAGATATTTATTCTTTGTACCTCACCATAGCCTTGGCAGTGGTTCTGATTCTCAGCCTCACACCTCCAAGCTCTCCCAAATTCTGGGAGATTTTTCCTTTTCCCTACCCAAACACCTATAAATAGTCTTTCCATTAAACTCTCTTCAGTTAAACTCTTTGAGTTTAAACACATCTGTCTCCTGCTGGGACCCTGACTGATACATCAGAGAACAGGAGAAACTTGCAAAAACCTGTAATTAAGTAATATCCTCAGGGAGAAAACAGAAGGTTGTTCTCTCCATAAAACAACACCAGTGTGAGGAAAAAAAATCAGAGCATTTAGATGAAAAATAAGAAAGAGATCTTGAAGTGTTAAAATACAAAGTAAAGAAAATATGCCAAATGTTAGGACAAAAGATAAAGAGATGGAAATCGGTAAAAGAATGTTAAGAGACTAAGACCAGTACTGAAGTGTCATGCCACAAAGGGTCCATGAAGCACCCAGCAGAGCGAATGATAAAAGAAAAACACCATCTTTGTGAAGTTTCAGAAGACTACTGGTAAAGAAAAGATCCTAAAGCTTCCCCAAAATGAAGGTAATGTTATGAAAAAGGAAAAATAATCAGAGCTCTGAAATGAAAAATAAGAGGTATTGAAAATGAAAAAAAAAAAACATCTAAGATTTAAAAAATCAAATAACTGCAGCAATACAAAGCATAAAAATTACCTCAGAAATTATGATAAAAGAAACAAGTGGATACAAGAAAGGAAATATGAGATTAAGACAGCCAGTACTTAAGTACCCTGCCACAGAGTGAAGGGTTCCACACAGTGTCCAACATAGTGAAGGACAAAAGAAAAACATTAAGTACAGAAAAACATTAAGTACAACTTTGGAAATTTCAGAAGACTAAAAATACAAGACCCTAAAAGAGAGAAATTAAAAGATATCACATATAAAGAAATAAACATTTGAAGGGTATTAGATTTTTAACAGCAACACAGGATGCTAGAAATCACTGAAGTAATGCCTTCAAAATGCTAAGTGAAAACCATTTGTATTTTTGTGTAAAATTCTAAGCATAAAAGTCAGTCTGAGGATGGAATAAAGATATATACAGATGTGGAAAGACTGTCAGTTTCCCTGCATCCTTTGATTTCAAAAAGCTAACATATAAGATGCTTCAGCAAAATGGAATAAAACAAGAAAGAGGAAATGAGAAATCCATAAATCATTTGACCAAACAAAGGAGAATGGCAAAGTGAAATCTCATCACTAAGTTATATGGTAGATCTGATGAAGCATTTAAAAAAGGAAAAAAAAAAAAAAAAAGGATGTATTGAAAACTATGCAAATTAAAAACAGGGAAATTATTGACTGAGGGGAAGATGATAAGGGTGTAGAAAAGAACGATAACTAAAGTGCAATATATGTGAAAAAACATCATGTGCCATTCATAATAGTTTTTATTATTATTATTATTATTATTATTATTATTATTATTATTATTTGCTTGTTGCTTTGCAAAAAAACATACTTCAGGATAAGCAGGCTGGACAGGCAGGCTGAGGCAGGACAGGGACATCGTCATACATACTGGATGCCAATTCTAATTTTGGAAATGAATACATAAAAATATTAAAATGCATTTATTCTTTAGAAGTATGAAGGCAGAAATACAGAAGAAACTTCTAAAGATTTTAAAGTAATTTCCTCTGAAATAAAGTTGGAGGGGAGGGGAGGGAAATCTTTTTCTTCCTATATAATTTTCTAATTAAATTTCTGATTGCTTTGGTATAAAAAAAATCAAATGCTCAAATGCAATATATGGAATAGTAGACTGGGCACAAAAATAAGAATAGGCTATAGACACATGACAAGAAGAACCACACTGGTGAGGAAAAGATTCCAGGTGTTTGTTGACGGCTAGTAGCTATTCTGATATCCTTGGTGGTTGCTGGAGCCACTGAGGACCCATATTGTGTTTGTCAATGAAATTATATGTAAATTTATTTCAAGCAAGAACATGGACCATAGATCTTCTAATACAGAAAGCACAGTTTCTAGAAGGTCACACTGCTTCCCTGTATTTCCAATTCTGGTTTTCATGATGCTCCTAAAAATAATAAGCTTAGTATTCAAAATGCATCTGTGTAACTTTTCAAAGTTAGGGCATCACTGGCCATGTTTCAGACTAAATATCATCACAGTTTACTTTCTCTCTTGCCTAATACGGGATTATTCTTGGCAAGAACATGAGGCATGTTCTGCATGTGTCACATTGTTTTATGTATGAGTCTGAGGCCAATTCTGAGAATACAATGTCTGTCCACATGCATTAAAGGAAAATGCTCCGGTTTACTGGGAGGAATTCATATGCATTATTCTAAATTGTTAAGTGCAGGATTTTTTCATTGGCCCATTTCAAAAGCATGTTTAACACCTAAAAAATTGCTAGTGATACTGCAGTTTTCTTCAAATCACAAGGTAGAAAACTAGATATTTTTAATTGTACTTTTAGTATTTCATAAGGAAATACCCTCAAGTAAGCCTCAGGCAAACAATGAGCTGTTGACAGTTCCTCTGGAAAAACTTCATTTGATTATAGTAGTATTTTTTTCCTAAATATTAAAATAAAGCAAGCTAAAGTTTCTAGGATTCATAGAAACTATCACAGGGAGTTTTTCTTTCCTTTTCAACATGTTAGTAAAAAATTGAGCTTAAAGCATAAAAGGCTACTTTCAGCAAAGCTGCTCATGTGCTAATCCAAAAGAAGTTGATCTCTCCTTGGAAAGGATCCTAGAAAACTGAATTAGAGGCAGATTTTTTGGCCACCTTCGCAATGAGTTTCTTCAGCACAGTGGCAGAAATCAATGGTTTCTTTAAATAAAACACTCCAGGGACAGAAGAAATCAGAGCTTGGCTCAGATCCTAGAATTTGTGTTTTTGCCTGTATGATCATTCCTTAGCAAATACTTTCAAAGTCAAATCCTTTTTCTACATTTATAATCAAAAGGAATAAGAACCTAAACTCAGATATAAAATTCTGATTCTTAAAGTATTCTCATCTTGTTGCTATCAAACCTTCATTCTCTGACTCTGATCTATGACAACCAAACTTGTGCCAAATTAACAAGAGTAGCAGTAAACCACTCAACTTCTAGGCTTATTCAAATTATTTCATATTCTGGTGTATGTGGATGTATTTCAGTATAGGTTTTCTATAAGCTATTATGCCTGTTTTTCCTTATACTAATTCATTTATTCACATACCCATCACTTCATTCATTCATTCATTCATTCATTCCATTCATTCTATTCATTCAGCAAAGCTTTATATAGTACTTAACATTCATCAATTACCATAGCTAAGTGCTAAGGAATTTGAGATCTACTTTTTTTCTGACTTTATGCTGATCTTTTTTGAGACATTAATGATATATCTTAGTAATATCATCTAAATCCTATCCAGATGCATGAGTATATTTAACAAATTTTCCCAGCCCAAAATAACTGCTACTAAATAAAAGATAATGGTAGGTAAGAAAAATTATTAATGTTGATTATAACATCATCATCATCGCTAATATATATAATGTATTTATTTGTTTATTTATTCATTAATTTATTATAACTAACATTTAGTGATTGCTAAATTGTTTTAACTGTTTTAGGTTTTTAATACTCCAAATAAAAGTTTAGGAGTTCTAGGACTTGCCCCAAATTATACAAACAGTGATGATAGAACTCTGGCTGTCCAACTCAGGAACTCATGCTTTTCAAGACCATGTTAAATGTGATCACAATAATAATAACATAATGCTGACTAGACAGACTTGCTACTTCATGTTCCTGAACACCGTGGTATAACAATTAGAATGCAACCCATTACTATGAACATTTATATACATGCATTTAAAATTTTTAAATGGTCTGGGGCACCTGGGTGGCTCAGTTGGTTGAGCATCCAACTTTGGCTCAGGTCATGATCACACAGTTCATGGGTTCGAGCTCCGTGTTGGGCTCTGTGTGGACAGCTCAGAGCTTGGAGCCTGCTTCTATCTCCCTCACTCTCTGCCCTCCCCTGCTTGTGCTCTGTCTCTCTCTCTTTCTCTCAAAAATAAAAATACACTTTAAAAAAATAAAAATAAATTTTAATGGTCAATAGCAAACATATTGCAAACATTAGCTTAGCACGTACCACATGCAGGACAGATGAAATATATTTTGTGACATGCACAACAATCCTCTGTAGTGAGTACTACTATTCTTAAACTTGACAAGTAAGGGAGGTAAGGTTCTCAGTTGCTCAGAAACAAACACGGAATCTCACAACAATGCGTTAGGATTTTCTTGTTTCCATAAACATGCTCTAATTGGCATGCTGTACTTCTTCTCTAGTACCAAGAAAAGTGAAAATATCCATGTCTCATTAAAATAGGCTAATTTTTGTTGCCATTGAATTAAATTGCACTGACTAATGACAATTTCCACACAATTAAAATGCAGTGGAGTTCATTAAAAATTGCTTTTTTTTTTTAGGATTTAGTTGTATCCTAACTATTCTTTGAGGAAGATGAAAAATAATTCTTGTTTCAATGCTATCAAAGATACATATTTTTGTAATTATGTTGGTAATAACAGTATTCCAATTTAAGCAGTTATTATTATAGAGCAGTGTTTTTCAAAATGTTTTCCTATGATTATTTGGTTTCCGGAATATGACTTAGGAGCAGTTCCAGGGACACAGGGTAACTCAGGGCAGGCATAGTAATAACTCCCCACATACTTCTTCCCATTGCTCCCAATCCAAGTCTCAAACAAAGAAGCTCTACCTTAAATTATTTCATATCTTAGTTATTCATAGAAGATTCTATTTTTTTAAGTTTATTTTGAGAGACAGAGACAACATGAGTGGGGGAGGGGAAGAAAGAGAAGGAGAGAGAGAGAATCCCATTCAGGCTCTGTCAGCACAGAGCCCAATGCAAGGCTCAAACCCATGAAGCTACAAGATCATGACCTGAGCCGAAACCAAGAGTTGGGCACTTAACTGACTGAGCTACCCAGGTGCCCCACAGAAGATTTTACTTATAAAAAGATCTCTCGAGTTATAGCTATTCTAGTTCTTCATAATTGAGTACACAATGAATACATATTAAGGTATGTGCTTTATGAAGCCTGAGGGTAATTTTTTGAAATTATAATCTCTTCTTTTCTAACAACCTCCTCATGCTATCTCTGTCTTATAGGACAGAAAGCATTGAGTTTCTTCATGCCTCTGAGTCTAAAAAAGCTCTGGATTCTGCTGTGTGATCTAATTAGCAAGACCAGGCAAAACAGATTATCTGATGACATCAGTGTACCTGATCACCTGCAACACCTGTACCCTGGAACTGTGAAGAAGTCACAGGGATAGAGAGAGAAACCCTCACTGACTGCAACTATTTCTCTGTTATCAGAATGGAGAAAGGAAATGGAGATGAAGTTGTAGAAAAAATTATAGGTCTTCCATACATGTATTGTTGCCTGAGATTTGTATATGCCACATTTGGAAAAGATGCCTGGTGGTAATGATAGTGTTATTATGGAAAAGGAAGAAAGCTTCACCAAATTCACATTCCACTACCAAATTCTACTTCTGGTCCCAAGTTAGATTTTATTTTGTGACTTGATTATGCAGCCCCTAAAGAAAAGGTGAAGCATACGGTGCTGTTAAGAATGATCCATGGACCACGCATGGTTCAGACCCATGGCTGCCAGAGACTTTGTTCCAGAAATAACTGGAGAAGTAGTGTGGGGGTCCCAGGGTGTTACTTGAACAGGAAAAATGCAAGATTAACCAGAGCAGCCCCGTCTGTGACTACAGTTTGAACCTTTTCTACTGCTCCCATCCCAGTTCTTAAAAATTAAATCCTATCTAGTTCTTTTCAAGTCTTTCTTTCTAGGCTATCATATCATAAGTGGCCATGGTTGAGGGGAAGGGCAAGTGGGGAGGTTGTTATTTCTCATCAGCTTATTTTAAAGACTCAGGTAGAAATATGAAGGTATTAGTTTTGATTTTTTTTTTTTTTTTTTTTTTTTTTTTTTAGCTAAGATCTTTCTTCTAGTCAGGTCATGCTGACAAGTAAAAATTTATCTTTGATCCATGAAGCATTTAATGGTAATCTATTTTCTTTTTTCTTATCATTATTTTTAATGTTTTTATTTATTTTTGAGAGAGAGACAGAACGTGAGTGGGGGAGGGGCAGAGAGAAAGACACAGGATCCAAGGCAGGCTCTAGGCTCTGAGCTGTCAGCACAGAGCCTGATGTGGGGCTCGAACTCAGGAACCATGATATCATGACCTGAGCCAAAGTTGGATGCTTAACCAACTGAGACACCCAGGTGCCCCTATTTTCTAAATCCTAAACACAATCAATGTGCTATTTTCTCTTCAAAAATTTTCAAAATACACAGCTATCAGTTTTCTCTCTTCCTCTTCTCTAAAGCTAATATAAAAAAATAAAGAAGAAAAAATCACTTATTGTTTGTAATGATAATTTGGAAACTGATTAGAGTTTAGTGAGTGTATGAATATGTGGTTCTCAGTGGGGATGTATGATTTTGCTCCTCTTGCCCCCTGGAAACATTTAACAATTTCCAGAGACGTTTTGTCCTGACAACTGAGGGGACAGATAGAAGCCAGAAATGCTATCAAATATCCTCTCATGCACAGGACAGCATCGTACAACAACGAATTATCCAGCCCAAAATGTCAATAGTGCTAAGATTTAGAAATGTAAGTATAGATACACATTTTTCCAGTTAAGAGAATAAATGGAGTGCCTCTTGAAAGGAAGACTTCATATTACCTAAAACATTTCTTTGTTTTTGGAACAGTCACTCAAATAGCTTCATTTAGTTAGATAAATATAGCATGAGACATATGTGTGGTGCTGACAGTGGTTTGGACAAGACGAGGGCCTATACCTCTCAGGGAATAAACATCTATTACTTGTTTGGTAGCAAGAAATAGGGGTGGTGGTGGATGGATCATACAGCTGTTCTCCACCTGCTGAGGAAGCAACACTACTGATCTCTTGTCTCTTATGGCTGCAGGGTATCTGGTCAAGTGGAAGGGTTAGAAAGCTTTAAGGAGGAAATATTATACTTTCTACTGTGAAGGTTCATCTAATTGAGGGCAAAATATTTTCTTAGTGTTGTTTTTGATTTCCACTTTGCTTTTTATCTAAAAAACATTTTTGTCTCAGGAACTACTCCTCACATGATTATCATCACATTAGTGTAATGGAAGCTTATTAATAATTTTTTTCTTAATTGTTCTTACAATAAAGGAGCAAGAGGTTAATTACTATGAACATAATATCTACCTTCATCTTGTGTTACTATTTGGTTTAACATTCCTGTCACCTCACAAGTAGATCTGAGAATACCCATTACTTTCATTTGTGGAGTAGATTTTTTCCTCCAGAATAGTGATGTGCATAATAAACAGTTCATCTTATATTTGGATAGAATAGGTAACATCTTGTAATTGCCTTCTAAAATGTCATACTCTGCAACTAAAACTATAGGCATATAACGTGCTTTCTTTTCTTTCATTCTTTTGTTTTTTGATTTTTTTGTTTGTTTGATAATTTGGTTCTGACAATGTTCAGTGCCCATTTTGAAAATATTTTACTCATTCATCAATCAATAAATATTTCAGTAGATATTTATTGATTGTTCTGTAAAAGGAATGTGGTAGATCCTGAGAATACAAAAATTAATAAGCAAAGTTCCCATTCTCAAGTTCTTAGTTTTTAATTTTAGAGTATTTTCTCTGCATGAATTAATCATTATTGATATGAAGGCTGACTACAAAGGAAGCTGATCCAACTGTATAACCACTTTCATTTCAGGTAGGCTGTCACATGCTATACATATCAATTGGAAACCATCAAAACCAGAACATTAAGTGATTTCATTCCCTCATTGTGAAATCAATGCCCATTCCAAATTTAGACAGCTAAAAACAGTTTAACTATAAGTTTATGGTTTGTGTGTGTATAAAACAATATTTCTAGTTAATCTTAAGTACTGAAATAAATGTAGGAAGGAATATTTCCTGACATGAAAGAATTGTCATGCCTTTTGTAGTGATATAATCCTAACAGACTGTCTTCAATAGATATGCTAAGAAATCAAGTTCTCTAAAGCCACCAGTGAAATCACTAATGACAAGCTTTGTGTAGTTTTGAATGGGTTGTGAAACTTAAGTTATTTTCAAATATACTTAACATGAACATAATCACTTTTGATTATTTTAAGTGCTATAATTTTATGGAAGCAAATATTTTAGTACATGGCCTTCCATTCTATATTCTTTTAAAATGCTATCCTAAAATTTTTCAACCATTTGAATAAAATTAAATTTCTATTTCAGTGGGAGTTCAATAATTAATACACACTTCAACTATAAAATATTACAATAAAGTTTGAGTCAAACTTAAGACAAGTTAATGATTTCATCTATTTAAATAACCACAGTAATGATAACTCAGCTAAATCAAGTCTGTCTCCATATTTTTGCAGTTTACAACCTAAATCAAATATGCACACAGATACAAACACATCCAATAAACTTTGAATGCATTTGTTACAAAGCTTAAAAACAGGAAATATTTTAGGATATTTGGAGAAAAATAGAAGTTAATTAAAACACAATTAATTAGTGACATTTTACTAAATAATGTATACATTATTTATGTGCCATATATGCCTATAATGTATCAGAATAGTTACCCAGATTAGTGAAAACCAGCCAACAAAGTCGTGTAACTCTATAGAAAAAATTGACAGGTAGATCTGGGAAACTGGAAAGCCCAGAGATCCTACCCAACTAGGATAGGTTGCCAATGCCTGGCAACCTCTGAGATCTGAAATCAAATTTCATTCCTGCCTTTCATTCCTTATTTAATAGTTATTTATTAACCAGCTATTTACGGTCCAGTTACTGTGCTGAGTGCCAGGGAGATACTCAACAGGGAATAAGACAGACAAGTCTCTGAACCCATGAAGCTTACAATCTAGTTAGGGATACAGAAAATCAATATGTAAAACAACTATACAATAAAAATGGGTGCTTTGGCAGATAATACTTGGGTGGAATTTCTTTAGATGGTTCAGAAGTGTTTACTTAAAGAGATGACTGTTCATCTGTGACTTGAGTAATGGGCAAGGCAACATGGGGACAGTGGAGAAGGAACACTCTAAGAGGAGGATACACTTCCAGTTAGAAGGAACAGTAAGATTAAAGGCCATAACATAGAAAAGCTTTTTTAGAAAGTTTCAGGAGTGATAGTGCATCAAAGAGAAAGTAACATTGAGAGGATAGGAAGGCAGGTATTAGGTAAGATAGAGGAAAACAGGCAAGAGCCCAAACATGCAAGCCCATTGCTGGTTAACAGTGACAAGGAGTCTGTAGTTTATTCTCAGAGTAAAAGTAAGCCACTGAAGAACCTTTCAATAGAGAACTGATTTCATGCAGCACACTATAGATCACCCTGACCAAAGTGTGAAGAATATTTAGAAGGAGGCAATGGATAATTGCAACAGTGCAGATAAAAAAATGATGAAGACTTGGGGGTGCCTGGGTGGCTTAGTCGGTTAAGCGTCCGACTTTGAATCAGGTCATGATCTTGCAGTTTATGAGTTTGAGCCCTACATCAGGCTCTGTGCTGACAGCTCAGAGCCTGGAGTCTGCTTCGGATTCTGTATCCCCTTCCCTCTCTGCCCCTCTCCTGCTCATGCTCTCTCTCTCAAAAATAAACAAACATTAAAAAATATTATCAAGACTTGTACCAGGATAGTTTCAGAGGAGACAGAGAGAAACAGCAGATGGAAGATGAAATTTTAGAAAGGACTTTCTGCTAGAGCTTGAAGGTAAAGGATAAAGAAATGGGAGTGGTCAACGATGACTCTCAGTATAGGTAGATAACAGTTAACACCTGAATTAGGAGAGACTATGGGAAGAGGTATGTAGGAGAGGGGCATAGATAAATGAGGTGTTGTTGGTAGTAGTAGGAGACCAGAAATTTTGTTTTAGACATGTTAAGTTTAACATATGCATGAGGCTTACAAGAGAAGATAAAACTCCCTAATTCCACATGATATTAATAAAAACTGTGTTGGTTGTGGACCATGGAAACCAGACTGGACTGGATTGAAGGGTAAATGTCAGGTAACAAAACTGAAATCCCATGTACAGAAAAACTTAAAGATGTTTGGCTCTGAAGAGGAGCAGAATGAAACTAATACAAGACCTAAAGCCTGGGGGAAATGGTACAGAAGAGAGAGAGAGAGATGAATAATCTAAGAAAGAAAGGTAGGAAAGAAGGGTACAAGTAGAGCATCTGCCTTTGGATGGAGTGGGTCAAGTCCTCTAAGTAGCAAGAGGGATATACTATTCCTCTTGAACTCTTCCCTTCTGACTTGGGACATTCTCTCATAAACTTTCTCTACTTCCCCTATAAGCAACTTATCATTATCATGCCATGGCTATCCACAGTTAACAAACGGAAGTCTCCAGCTATGCTTAACTCTCACCTTTCTAGGATTTATTTATTTTGTTTTTGACAATCAGAGAGCTGCTATCATTAATTTGTTCTAATTTGATCAATTATATAAGAAATCATCTCATACTACATTTGCAATGTTTCAATTATTCTGTTACAATCTTGCAAAAGTTTAACCTTTTTCTAAAAAAACAAACTTTTTAACTTAAATTTGGGAAAATGAATTAGCATCATATTTCTTCACAGAAGCATGATAATTAATTTTTAGTGAATGTTCCCATAGAAATAAACATGTGGAAGAGGATTATCAAGCAATTAACATTTAAATGGTTTCTAGAACTTTTCTACTATTGAATCTATGGATGCGTCCATAATGTATTCATTTCTAATGGCATATGGTGATCAATGAGGCTTTAACAATTAAAGCAACCTTCAAGGTCATACAGAGAGAAAGCCAAAGCTGCAGAAACTGACAACTTTAGAGAATTTCATGTGTACAATCTAAATGATATACATACCACCTATGAAGACCCTTTTGGAGGTATGCCACATTTCCCAGTTAGAATGCTTTGAAACTTAATTTTGCTACTGCTCTATCACTTTAACTTGAAATTTGCTATCTTTTAATATCTTCTGGTTATAAAAAAGACCATACTAGAAAAGATACTTAGCTATCTTTTTGGAGAAAGTTTGAGGTCAACAGAAAGATGTTACATATTTTAAAACTAAGAATACACAACATAAAAAGCAAATACAGACTTGGAATTTGATTCTGAATTCATTCCATTGAACATACAATGAGAATCAACATTAAACAATGCATTAGTTATTCTTTGGAATCCTTTTATACAAAATCACTTTCCACTAATAGAAGGAACTTTAGAAATAATTCTTAATAAATCATTTTCAACTTATGAAAGGAATCCAAAAACATTTGTGAGAGTTGAATTTAGTGTTAATTTTCAGAAAGAAAATAATGATATTTTAAATGTTTCTTACAACCCATCATACAACTGATTCCTAACATGTGACTTTCCTGACATTTTTATTTGATAAGTTAATTACACTGTTGTAGTGGTCTACTTCAAAAGAAGAAAGAAAAAGAAAGAAAGAAAGAAAGAAAGAAAGAAAGAAAGAAAGAAAGAAAGAAAGAACACACCAAAATGAAAGAAAGAAAGAAAGAATACACCAAAATGAATCATACTCCTTCAAGTTCATGAGTATTAAAATTTACCATTCAAACACTGTTTAATATTGCAAGTTTCTCTTGCAGTGACTGGTATAATCTTGTTTTATCTATTTTACCAAGACTTTTCTTTAGTCTCTGCTTTCTTATATGTAATACTAAAATTAAGAATTACCCACTTTCAGAGAAATCCTTTTGCACTGTTGGTGGGAATGCAAACTGGTGTAGCCACTCCAGAAACAGTATGGAGGTTCCTCAAAAAATTAAAAATAGAATTACCTTATGACCCAGCATTTGCACTACTAGGTATTTATCCAAAGGATATAAAAATGATGATTTGAAGGGGCACCTGCACTCTAATGTTTACAGCAGCACTATCAACAATAGCCAAATTATGGAAAGAGCCCAAATATCCACCTACAGATGATGGATAAAAAAGATATACACACACACACACAAACACACACACACACACACACACACACACACACACACACACACACACAAATAATAATACTACTCAGAGATCAAAAAAGAATGAAATCTTCCCATTTGCAACAATGTGGATGTAACTAGAGCGCATTATGCTAAGCAAAATAAGTCTGTCAGAGAAAGACAAATACCATATAATTTCACTCAAATTTTAAATTTAAGAAACAAAGCAGATGAACATAGGGAAGGGAAGCAAAAATAAGATAAAAACAGAGAGGGAGACAAACCATACGAGACTCTTAAATACAGAGAACAAACTGAGGGTTGATGGGGGGGGTGCGATGGGGGAAGGGCTAAATAGGGGATGGGCATTAAGGAGGATACTTGTTGGGATGAGCACTACGTGTTATATATATATATAAGTGATGAATTACTAAATTCTACTCCTGATATCATTATCACACTATATGTTAACTAACTCAGATTTACATTTAAAAAAATGTAAAAAAAAAAAAAGAATTATCCACTTTCAACTTGTTTTCAGTATGTTTATAATAGTATCAGAGACAGAGTTCACCTTTTGGCAAAGAGGAAAATGAAGAAGCCAAACAGGATGTGAGTCAAGCTATATATTAAGCAGCAGAAAGATTCAAATATGAGGAATTTTTAACTCGAAGGCATTTATATCAGAGTCTCTCTCTTATTAGGGGAGAGCACAAATCAGCATCTAAAATAAGGCAGATTTCAGATCAAATTCAAGAACATGGGTAATCAACAGCTACCCATTAAAATCTTCATTTATGCTGTGCTAGCCTTTATTTCCATAAGTAGTTGGACCTCTGTAAGACATACATTTGGATGGCTCAGAAGCTGCCACTGAATGGTCATGATTCCAGCCATTACTTCTTACTTCCTAAGAGCGTGTGTTTGGAAGAATGAAGCCAACTCTACTTTATGATCTCGTTTATTTCTAGCCTATGATATTTTCTTGGTTAAAAAAGTATATATATTTTTATCTAAAAAGAGAATGGCTCAGGCTTCTGTTTTTTGTGTACTTAGAATTTTTATACCCTGGATGTGTGGTAAAATACCTAGATGTAGTCCTTTCCTATAAATGCACATGCACGTAGCTGCTAAATGCTGTTTATGGTACTTTCTGCAAACTTCTGCTGATGATCCTACCTAAAATATCCCCCAAACTCTGAAGGTTCATGTGACCGCAGGCTGAACGCCAGTGGCCTAATTTCAGCTTTGATTTCTGTAATGACTAATGCCTTGTTTAAGGGAAAAACAAAAACTCTGGTGTTTAATATATACATTAAGTACAACTGGAACCAACTGTGTGTTCCTCTGAATGTATAACAGCAGTAATATTTTCTGAGATTAATTTCAGTAATTTTGTAATAGGTAATGCATTTTTAGATGTTCAAATAAAATGATGGAAAATGCCCTACTTTTAAGAGTATTATTAACTTGTGTTTTAAAATAATTTCTAAAAGGTAGTCGGTACAGAACTTATTGGAGTATTTGTATAAATGGAGTCAACAACCTATAACTTTAAAAATGCTTAATTCCAAATTGGATTAACTGGGCTTTGTAGATTACACTTTAAAATTCTCTTTTCCAAAGTGATCCAATTTCACTCCTATTCTCTATAGTTTGCTTTGAACGAATATATGCCATCGGGGAAAAAGAAAAGTAGGTTTGTGTTAGAGGAACATTTCGCTGATTGTATAAATATAGTTTTAGAATCAAAATCAATTGTTCATTGTTTATTTTGTTCAACTTTAAATAAAATCATTATTCCATTGGCATGTTTTTCTTGACACTACTGACAGTGGTTAATGAAAAGATTAATGAAATAATGTACACATTTCATTAGAGAAAAAAATGTTTACTTTTGAAAAGTGTTTAAATGGTTTCTTTCTTTTCTTTTCCACCTCACTGATTTTCCAGCATTCTGTGCCAAAGCAATCCTGCCCTGGTTGACACATGTCAAGTCCTTGGTGTTATTATTAATGTCTTAAAAAGAAGTACAAAACTTTGATGCTTACTGTGTTAACAATGTTCCAATTGTCCTGGTTCATATATATATATGAATGATGTCTCTGTTTATACACACAGACACACGTATGTTATTTCTTTCTGTTTTAAATGCACAATATGCTGCATTTTTATGTTTTCTATCAGTTAGACAACAAGTCTAAGGTTTACAGTGTGAAGACCAAATAATTTATCATTCATAGGCATTGTGTACCCATACTTTAGGTAAGACATTATCTGTTGGGATACGTTCAGTTATAAAAACACAATGGAATGAAATAATTATAGTCTGTAATAAGATATTGTATATATTTCAAGCAAGTTATAATTACTGAATAAACAGTATAAATATATTAATTTATATTTTCTTCTTAAAAGCAGTCCAGTAACTCCCTCAGATCCAAGATAAAAGACATATAAATACTGTGATTCAAATTACAGACGCTTTCTGATTACTTTTGTCTTTATCTGAAAAGGTAAAGAGTTATCTTACTTTCCCTTATAGAAATAGTTCTCATCCTGTCTATTCCACATTGTTTCAATTAATTTCTTCCCAGATGCAAAGCTAGAAAATCTTATGCAGTGCCCTTTGCCATTAGGTGTGTTCACATGACTAAGTTCTAGCCAACAGAAGGCCAACAGAAGTGAGACATGCTACTTCTAGGACTTTCTCCATTAAACCATCCAACCATTTTCTGCCATGTTAACTGGAGAGTCATGTTTTCAGCCAAAAACACATGCCACATTGAAACTAAAAAACTTGAATAAAGTTGGATAAATGAACTCTACAAAGATGTGATCAGGATGTAGGAAAGCCACATGGGATAGTTTTGTTTTCCAGGACCACAACATAGTTAGTCTGATATCACTTCTGTATCTAAAGGGTACCAAGAAGAAAAGAGCAGAACCTAGAGGAGAAGGATAGCTGCCAGGAGCTGAGACCTTCACTAGAGAGAATGAGCCGGTCCCTGGGACACCACACAAGGCCAAGGGAACATATAGCTTGACATTAATTGCTTGCTTTTCGAATTTCCTGTCAGTGTTCCCCATTGACTATCTAATAGGAAGCCAGAGGACAAGGGAACTTATATTAGTTTGCTAGACCTGCCTCAACAAAGATGCACAAACCAGGTGGCTTAAATAAATGGAATGTATTGTTTCACAAATTTGCGGTCCTGAAGTCCAAGATCAAGGGTTGGTTCCTTCTGAGGGCTGTGAGAGAAGACTCTGTTCCAGCTCTCTCTCCCTCACTTGTAGATAGCAACCTTCTCCTTGTGACTTTACATTGTCTTCCAACTGTGTGTGTCTCTCTGTGTCCTAATTTCCTTTTTTCATAAGGTCATATTGGATCAGGGCTCAATCTAATGACCTCAGTTCAACTTCATTACCTCTTTAAAGACTCTATCCCCAAATAGGTCCACATTCTGAGATACTGGAAGTTAGGACACCTAAATTCTATAGGAACACACTTCAACTTGTTACAGAGCCCATAATGTAATTTACACAGGTCAATTTTGAAAGACCTTCAGAGAAGAGACTGTGGAGTAGATCTGGAGAGGTGTAGAAATTTAGAGTCTATTGTATACTGTAGCTTAGCATAGCCTATTAAGAAAAGTGAATACTTCTTTGATCACATTACCTGTTCCCTTACTTAAAAATTCTCCAGTCAGTCTCTATTGCATATGATGTAGTTCACAGTTCTTACTGCAGCATTTGATGACCTACACGATCTGACTACCATTGCATCTGCAGACCTTATCCTCACTCTTTCCCACCTAACTGGTCTCAACTACACATTATTCCTTTTCTCTTTTGATACTATTCCCTAAGGAGCATCCTCCTATCATCATCTAATAGAAACAATGTCAGTATGGTACAGGCTTTGTATCCAGTTGAAAAACATATTTGTTACATCATTTGAAAAAATACTTGTTAATGTGTGAGTTTCATTGGCATGTGTCCATCTTCTTAAGTCCCATTTACTATTCTTATATCCACTATGGTCTTTCTCAAAACTCACTATAATTTATTGTATATCCACATGACTAACCACTAACAGTAACTGGTAAATGATTCTCTTAAGTGTAACTGAAGATGTTCTCATTTGCTGTTTTATTTGATCTGTACAGCTCTCGGTGTAGGAGGTGCTTACAGCAAATCAAAGTTCCAAACCAACAAATTCTCCATGAGGTAGCTCCAGCACAACTGGTAGAGTTTATACAATTTAGTTACAAATCAGGATGTAGACTAAGAGTGTAAGACTGAGACAGGAAATGAATGATTTTTTTAAAGGCAGGAATGTATTTTTAATTGATAGGCATGTAAAAAAAAACTTTTGGGGCGCCTGGGTGGCTCAGTCGGTTAAGTGTCCGGCTTCAGCTCAGGTCGTGATCTCGCAGTTCATGAGTTCAAGCCCCGCGTCTGGCTCTGTGCTGATGGCTCAGAGCCTGGAGCCTGCTTCAGATTCTGTGTCTCCTCCTTTCTCTCTGCCCCTCCCCTGCTCATGCTCTGTCTCTATCTCTCAAGAATAATAAATAAACTTAAAAAAAAAAAAAAACTTTTAAGGCCCATAACTGAGGAGGTCAGAAGAGGCTATTTCTATCTTTGAATTCCAAATCCTATCTCTCTCCAAGAACGAAGGTAAATATTAAGTAGGGCTTTAAAGGAAAAGTCCCATAAAATATATACATATATACATATATATATTAAATACAAATCCTGTAATACTATAATGTATTAATACACAATTATATCATGATATATAATAATAGATGCAATCATGTTATATATGCAATGATGTTTGTAACACAAGTAATGTGAGGTATATAATATAAAATATATATAATTATGGTAAATATACGAATAGACATGGATAAAGTGCTACATCACACTCTCAGATTTGGGTTTGCCTGAAAATATATGCACCACTATCTTAGATTATCTCAGCTCCTTATGGTTCAATACATCTACAGTATTCAGGAGTGGAGTAACAAATGTACACCTATTTGTATTTCTTTTTCTTCTTGATATACTATATGCTGTTGTTCACTAGCCTAACATCACTGCATGGTCCTATTTTCACTTTCCCTTCTGTCATTAAAAGATGAGCAACAGCTATAGCTAATTTCCCACTAAAAACTAAAATAGTTTTTAGTATATGTGCTCCTTAGTATCTTTATTATGCCAGTGTATATTTCACCTGATTTAAAAATTCCATATTTTCCTTCCTGCTTTTGTTAAGTTAAGCAATCCACACTTCTTTTTTTAAAAGGGCCATGCTGCTCTGCAGAACATCTTGTCTTTCCTTGTTCTAAAAAATAATGAGCTCAGTTACTTTTTCTTGGAGGATATTTGTTTCACTCTTTGTAAGAGTACTTCATCATGGTCTGAGTGAAACCTTGCTATTCTTTTTCTTATATTTCCATAAAAGCATTTGAGGAAAGATGCTTCTCCTATATTCATATTCAAGGGTAATGTCATTCAAGAGAAACAACATAAAAGAGTGTAGAGCTGGGAGTGAAATGTGCAACTACCATTTATCTTTACTTTAAAGAGTATATTAATGGTTAAAAAAATTATTGGCGACAGCATTCTTGAACTGAGTTAAACTTAAAATTAAAGATAGATTTTCCCCTTTTACCTCTGGAAGCATATTTTAAAGGTATAGGAAAATAAAATTAATGGAACCCCACTCTTGTTCTTTATAGATGATAATTGCAGACAAAAGCATATTTGTATAAATTTCCCATTACTTCAAATAAATCAAAAACTTGTGAAGAGATATTTCTGATTTTTTTTTTCAACGTTTTTATTCATTTTTGGGACAGAGAGAGACAGAGCATGAACGGGGGAGGGGCAGAGAGAGAGGGAGACACAGAATCGGAAACAGGCTCCAGGCTCTGAGCCATCAGCCCAGAGCCTGATGCGGGGCTCGAACTCACGGACCGCGAGATCGTGACCTGGCTGAAGTCGGACGCCTAACCGACTGCGCCACCCAGGCGCCCCGAGATATTTCTGAATTTAAAGAACTTAGACCAGATACAGACAGATTATCAACTACTTCTTGATAAAAATTAAAGCAACAAATTGTAGGTAAGTTGCAAAAAAGTCATAGAACATAGAAAGTGATTTTTTTAGTTGTTAAACACCTTTAAAAGTTACTTGTGACGAGGAGAGTGAAAAGTATGTGTTCTTGGGATTTTTAAATGTTTTACATTTAATGTTTATTTTATTTAAAATTTTTTTTAATATTTTTTTTTTTTATTTTTGAGAGAGAGAGAGTGAGTGAGTCAGGCACAGAAAGCAAGGGAGACACAGAACCCAAAGCAGGCTCCAGGCTCTGAGCTGTCAGCACAGAGCCCAAGCGGGGCTCGAATTCATGAACTGTGAAATCATGACCTGAGCTGAAGTCAGACGCTTAACCTACTGAGTCACCCAGGTGCCCCTTAATGCTTCTTTTAAAGAAGATTTTAAATAGTATGTTGTCACTTTTAAAACACTGGCTGGACATATTATAGTAGAAAATAATGATCAGGTTAGAAGGCAGAAGGTCATGGTTCTAATCTTGCCCTCTGTTAAAAAGAAAACCACGGGCTAAAAATGGTGTCACTTAGGCCAAGTCAGCAAAGAGTTACTACCTAAACTAACTGCAGTTTTAACCCCCTGGAATATAACCTTTAACCAGTCAACATGTAATTCTTGATCAATACTAGGAAATTTACTGATAGACCCTTTCTATTCCTCTTTGGAGGGTAACCTTGCCTAAACAATGTATTCCTTGTTAATAAATTCCTCTTTTTAATGCCCTCTCTCTGCCTTTAAAAATCTTTCTTTTGTTTGGGGCTCCTGGGTGACTAGCAGGTTGAGTATTCGACTCTTGATTTCAGCACGGGTCATGATCCCAGGATCATGGGATTGGGACCCGTGTCAGGCTCTGTGCTGAGTGTGAAGCCTGCTTAAGATTCTCTCTCTCTCCCTCTCTATCGCTCTCACCAGCTCACAGGTGCACTCGATCTCTCTAAAAGAAAAAATAATTATTTTGTTTACCTCAGCAGAAATCCTCTCTACTTGCTAGAGGGGATGCTGCTCAACTCAAGAATCATTTAATAAGGCCAAACAGATCTTCAAATTTACTCAGCTGAATATTTTTTTAACACTTCCTACTGTCTAACAATGTGATCTGGAGGAAGATGTCTACCTTCTCTGAGCCTCAGTTTTCAAATATGCAAAATGAGTGTTATGGACTGAATTATGTCCCCTGCAAAATTCATATGTTGAAGTCCTAACCCCCAGTGCTTCAGAATGTGACTATATTTGAAGATGGGGTTTTTAAAGAGGTAGGAAATTAAAATGAGATGATTGATGTCTTTATACGAAGAGGAATTTAGGATACAGATACACCAAGGAAAATGATGTGAAGACACAGAGAGAAGACAGCCATCTACAAGACAAGGAGAGAGCCCTCCAAAGAAGCAAACCTGCTGACACCTTGATCTCAGCCTTCCAGCCTCCAAAATTGTGAGAAAATCAATTTCTGTTGCTTAAGCAGCCAATCTGTGGTACTTGTTATGGCAGCCTGACCAAACCAATATAATGGGCTTTATCAATCTCACTATGATTACATACAGTTATATGCTGTTTAATGTGTGTGAATTTTGTTCTTACATTAATCTTTCATTGGGCAGGTTATTTAAAATTCTTATCTTCATCTTATCTTGAATATACAGCAGTTCTTTTAGGGTTAAGAGAACAAATTATTTATGTTTCTACAGCATGGATCATAGGGTCTATACCTTAAAATTTATTCATAGGTTTGGAATAAGAGCAGCCTTGGAATTGTGCCATTTTTTTCAAAACTATGTCTTTTTCTGTATTTAATCTATCTCTCCATTTTGCATCCGGAAAATGTACATAATAATTAGAATTGTTCTTAACAATAAATAAATTCATATATGTTACAAATTTACCACCTGACACATTATTGGTGCCTAATAAACTTTAAGTATGATTACTGTATCCTCAATGATTTTTTTAACTCTTTTGCAACATACCCCAGGCCAGAAATGGTTCTCACATCACTTCTTATCTGTCTTTGTTTCGTCCAGGGGCTAAAATATGTCTTTTACAACTTATTTTTACTGCTGCCCTAATGCTCATATACCTGCTTTCCTTCCAGATGATGGTAGTCTCTGCCCAGGAAAATTGTTATCTCGGCTAAGATGGAATTTACCAAAGTGCATTGCCCCCAGTGTTAACTATTCAAGAGGTTAAATGCTAAAAAAAAATATTAAAGGATTCTGTGCTTATATTTTGAGTTAAGCAAAGAAAGTAAGACCTTACTAAATGTATCTTAGAGGTCTTAAAAAGCTCCTGTGTATTTTGAGCAGTCAAAGGTGGTATATGTCATGTAGCCTTTCCTCAATTTAGTTGACAATAGATTGTTTTTTGGTCAGTTTTCTAAAAGATATGAAATTCTTGGAGGACAGAATTTGGAAAGTTCTGGCTGAAAGAGGGTTCAACGCCCTTAAAACTTTCCAAATAACTTCTTGCCTCATCCCTGTTTTAGCCTTTTTGCTTTCCTTTTTATTGGATTTAAATAGATAATTATTATTATTAAATAATCAGCTATTGTTGTAACCAAATAACGTATTTTAGTCTCCATACTGAATTAGGTCTGTGGTATGTGTTTTAAAGTACCATTTAAGTAAAAAACAATAGTAGAGGGAGGCAAAACACATAACACAAAGGTATTAATTCTATATTAAAAAATAAGCTTTGCCATAAGTCAAGGAAGGATAATTAAGGGAAAACATCATTTTCACTTATCCAGATAGGCAAAATTACACCTGATGTTGGTGAGAGTTTTGGGATAGAGTCACCTTCAAACAGAGCTTTTGGGAATAGAGCAATAAATTTTCGTTATTCTATCTTGACTATGGTATAATGAATCATTTTAAATTTCTTCTTTATGTTTTTCTGGATGTTCCAAATTTTCCACAGTGAATATGTTTAACTTTGCTTATCAAAAGAAATACCACTTTATTTGCTTTTTATGATTTCTCTAATTTGAAAATAATATGAAGGTTTAATGACTTCTTTGTAAAGCTGCTTATATAATTTCATAGATAATATAACCCTTTAACATTCTTTCCTCAGCACTATTTTAAGGACATAGAGAAAAGGCAAAATGGCTTGATAAACATCAATTCACAATCAAGTGCATGTGAATATCTCAGATACCAGGATACTCGGATAACCTCGACTTTAAAGGGCAAAAACAACATCCAGAGGAACAGTCTCTGTTACTTATAATAATGGTAAGTCTACAAGAAAATAGATATATATTACCTGATAAACAGTGTATACTTTTGTCCATCAAACACTTTAATGGTAGTGTTAATGCTTTTCAATTTTGCTTCACCAGCACAGAAAAAGTGGTACTATAAGAAAAAAAAAGTTTCCTTCAGTTTCCCACAACGAAATTGACACATATTTGCATTAGACTTAGAATTTACCAATAGTTTTTATATTGCTTTGGAGACAAAGTGTCTGAAACTTAAGAGAAGTGACAGTTCAGGGTATACAACTAATAAAGTGTAGAATTAAAATAAATAAATGTATAAGTATTATATACATATACATGCATCATCTATTTGTACATGCACACAGACACACAGACACTTCTAGTTTCTGTTCCAATATTCTGGGGAACATGGTTGAGAAAGGCAGCTTTTTCTGCTAGCAGAAAGTGAGTATTATTAGCAAGCTTCCTTACATACTACCAATTGAGCAACGTGAAGATCAGTGAATACAGTGTAGAGGGTGATGTTAAAGTCCAAGGAAGGAAACATTGAAGATTATGGAGGTTAACCATTTATTCTAAGCTTCCTGAGGCTGGGGGGGGGGGGGGTCTTTGTAGGGTTACTACTAATTGAGCCAAGTTATATTTTAAAAGGGGGCAGATCATGTCTCTATCATGTCTCTAACAGGTACATTTGATCAGGACTCCCTGAGAATTCCACAGGTAGGATTCAGTGACCTATTCACCCTCTTCACAGCATATGTCTGCATGTATATTAGTTATAGGACAGCTATACTTTCCCAGAAAGGGGCTTATCATATCAGCAAGAAATGAATAACCCACATATACGTCAAAGAAACACAGCTGCATGGTGTTGCATAATTCCTGTGCATCTAGCTATATTTAAGTTGAAATCCTAAAACCCACGTTGGGTCCAAAGATAAATATTATGCTACATATTTTAATTTTATGATAGATTACAAAAGATTGCAAAAGATTCCTTAAAAAATTATCTACTACAAGTTGGCTTTAAGAAATATGTTAAATAGTATATTTAAATGTTAATGATAAAATGATAAAATGTTAATAATTCCCTTTTATCTCCAAAGCTGTCAAACGAATATAAAATATTTAATGGATCATTCTATTATTTTTACTTGAATCTTTTTATTATAAATAGCTCCTTTATGACATATACAGATATATATGTCACATATATATGTCATATAGATATATATATATATATCTATATGACATATATAGACATATATAACATATTATATATTATATTATATATATAAAAGCTACTATTTATTGAGTGATTACTTGGGTGTCACAGAGTTTTAAAACATTTTATAAATATCAACTGATTCCTTCCTTACAATACAACATAAAAAACAAAACTCTATGAAGTAGGAACTATTCTTTTATTAGCTCCATTATTCAGAGATGTAAACTAAAGTGAAGTGATTTGCTGCTAGCCAGGGAGGCACAGTGATTTGCAACACAGACAGTAAGTCTGGTGTCAGGTATTTGAGTCCCAACAATGGATATTATGTATGTACTTAACTTCCTTGTTATTAGAGCCAGTAAAGTGTTTTTAAAAGCTATTTCAAAAAATAAAAATTAAAATTAAGTTTCATATTATTAAACTTTCCTAAAACTTGTGATTTCCTAAAAAGATTGACTAACAATTCTGCATTTCTAGAATAGGTCTTAAATTATGATCACTGCAAAATTTCAACCATAAATATGTCTTTTTGTGAAAATTGTAATGTAAATGCATTCCCCATATGATTATACTTTTAAAATAGATGAAGAAATTGGAGCATAGTCTCACAAATCATAGTGGAACAAGAAAAATCTTAAAATCATGAAGACAGAGTAACACTGAAATTTCCTTTAAATCATTGCAAGGAAGCAGTGATGTGAGCAGAACGAACATGAATTTTGGATTTACACAACAAAGTAAAAATTCCTTATCTACCATTCTTAAAGGAGTCCTAAGAGCATGTGTAATACTGAACTCTGTGAGAAGCCTCGCTTGTCTGCATGATTTTTGCAAAATGCAGAGAGAAAATATCTAACCTTCACATTTGATTCATGTCCCAGACATCCTTCTACATGTTTATATGCATTTACTTATTTACTCATTGTATTACATTTACTCCCCAACATTTATTCATTTATTAACTTGAGCTTCACAACAATCTTTATTACCTTCATTTTACAAGTGAGTAAATTTAAGCACAAAGTGCTTAAGTGACTTGCAAGTTCTCAAAGCTCCTAAGTAGCAGAGCTGGGCTCCAAACTCTGACTCCAGAGATGACGATCTTAATACATTTCTTAAGATGGAGCCTTATACATAATTTCAATTCAGTAAATGATAGTAATTATTATTACAGACATGAGTATATATCCTTTGTCATAAAACCTGAAGTAAAGAAATTCTACAAGCCTTTTCTCTCATTATGATTTTATAATTCCTCAATGTCTTGATTCAACCTATTGTGAATTTATTTTTATCCATCTGAAAGTGAAAGGAGTCTCCATCATTCATCATTTCCTAAAATATTTCACCCACAATCCTGCAAGTCTCTGGTAATTCCTCATAATGTCTATGGAGATGTCCACAGTGGTGAGAGGAACGAACTAGCTGAGATAGACACTCAGTTAATGGGCAGAAAATTGCGCTGAGGGGAAACATTTTGAACATGACCAATGATCAATATTATGTGTGTTTTATTATTTTTTCTATTTGGTCTCCATATTTTTATGCTTATAAGAATAATGGAAAACATTGGTCTTAGTTGAGGAAAATGCTGTAGAGCAGGGATCAGCAAACTTGAAGATAAGACTGATGTCTGATGATTCATTACTGTGTTCTATTTGTTACAGAATTCTATTTTCTTACTCCTGTTTCACCTGTTCCTATTATTATCTGTAATCAATTGGAAGCAATATGAGGAAAATAAAGTGTGTTTTGTTTACCACTGAATCCTCAGAACCAATGACAAAGTGATTGATGATAGATAAATGTTTAACAAATGAGTGAACAAATACATGAATGAGTAAAAATATTACCACTACTAATGCCTACATCTGGCTGATATTTATTAATATCAGACTTTGTACTAAATTACGTATTATGTGTTGTATTACTTAAGAAAGATGAACATTTAAAGAAAGTCAAACTGGTATAACGTGACTTATTTAAATTATAACTATTTCATGGAAATTCACATATTTAATCACATTATAAAAGAAATGATAGATAAAAATACAGTGTTATATTGAATATTTTAGGCTATGTTGAGTTAATTACTTTATTGCAGTGATGATTTGGATGGCTTCCTTAATCTGGGTATTTACCACAGGAAGAGGAGTTGATGGGTTATGATAGAACAGTACTGAAAAAAGAGCATACACTTTCAACTCAAAGTCAGCCTTATAATTTAGTGTTTGTTAGCTGTGTGATCTTGGAATTTTATTTTTTTTTTAATGTTTATATTTGAGAGAGAGAGATGCAAGCAGGGAAGGGGCAGAGAGAGAGAGAAGGAGACACAGAATTTAAAACAAGCTCCAGGCTCCAAGCTGTCAGCAAAGAGCCCAATGCTGGACTTGAACTTGGGAACAGTGAGATCAGAGCTGAAGTCAGATGCTTAACAGACTGAGCCACCCATGTGCCCCTGATCTTGGACTTTTAAAAGAAGTTGTTATAAAGACTACCAAGTGTTAAATCCATGATCTCAAACTTTTTGATCTCAAAATCTCTTTGTGCTCTTAAAAATTATTGAGGACCCCAAAGAGTTTTTGTTTACTGGGTTATATTTATCAATATTTATAATATTAAAATTAAAACAAACATTTTTAAAATACAAAAATGTGGAAGTACACATTACATTAGTGATCAGAAAGATGACATCATCACACGCCATGCAGCCTCTGGAAAACTCCACTGTATATTTATGAGAATGAGAGCAAAAAAAGGCAAATAACAGTATCATTAAGAGAGCTTTTCCTTAAGGATCCTCTGAAAAAATCTTTGGGCTCCCCAGATCACATATGCCACTAAAGCTACAAAAAATGGTAGCAGTTACTATCACTGGGATATTGGGAAACATAATAACAGAAAAAGGTTAAAAATAAAGAGAAAAGAAGAGAATGATAGCTATTCAAAGTATATACTATTTTTAAATATAAATACTGAATATGAAAAAATTACAAAAACAGAACACACAGCCTAGTGGTGATTATAAAAGACATATTTAAGATAAAATTTTATTTTGACAATAACCACTAAAGAATCAGACTTTCTAAAATTCCTTTAAATGAAATAAATATAATGACTTACCTTTAAAGTACCATTTTCAATAAATAATTGAATAAAAAACTCATCAACTGAATTTAAGTCTTCCTTGATATAGAGCAGGAGTCCATAGGAGTTGAAGGTATGAAATTCTAGTGATACGTTACTTTGTGGACTTAACAACACATTCCGAAATTCTAGATAGGAATCTCCATAATAACAAATACATCTGAAATCTGTGGAGTCTGAAAGAAAATACAATTTAGATTGGAATTGAATGTTCAATAGTTGGGTTCCATATAAACATTAGCATATCTTCTAAAGTGGCTCATACATGACTATTTTCTACCTGTTACAAGCCCGGGTACCTGTTTCCTTTGCCATAGTCACAGTGGTTTGTCATAATTTCTATGAATTGGGGGCTTTACGATCAAATCTCACTGGATGTCTAAAGTGGCTCATACATGACTATTTTCTACCTGTTACAAGCCCGGGTACCTGTTTCCTTTGCCATAGTCACAGTGGTTTGTCATAATTTCTATGAATTGGGGGCTTTACGATCAAATCTCACTGGATGTCTAGATGATTAATCTTCAACAGGGCATTCACTTCCATTTTACGTTACAGGTCAACAGAAATACGAACATTTTCTAATGATGTCCTTATTCATTGTATATACATGATGGTATCAAATTTTGATTTATGTCAGTCATTACTGTTAATTTGATTGTGTGGCTTTTGAGGGCCAACAGACTATTTAGAAGTAAAGGAACTGTCATACTTCTGTAGCAACACTTTTACCTGAACTTCTTTAAAAATCATCACTTGCGTGTTATCTTTCTTTTTCTCATCTTCTGAATATTTTAATTAGCCTCAATCTTTTTATTTTTTTATTAAAAAATTTTTAACGTTTATTTATTATTGAGAGACAGAGAAAGAGACAGAGCATGAGCATGGGAGGGGCAGAGAGAGGAGACACAGAATACGAAGCAGGCTCCAGGCTCTGAGTTGCCAGCACAGAGCCTGACACAAGGCTCGAACTCACAAACTGCAAGATCATGACCTGAGTTGAAGTTGGACACTTAACCGACTAAGGCACCCAGGCGCCCCAATTAGCCTCAATCTTTTAAATGAAACATAGACATTTTGAGCAAAATACTTTGACAATTTGCATTTCTTAAATTTATAAATATATGATTAATGAAACAGCTTTTTTCTCTGGATAAGATACTTTATATTATTAAAAGTTACTTTTGTTTGATAAAAACTTGACTGATTGATGATATTCTTGTAATAATGGATATGAGTTATCTGCTTTCACTTCTTTCCTTCTGCTCCTCCTTCTGTGATACACACACATACAAACTCCCTTTGAAACTTCTAAATTGGGGAGAAGGAGCCAAGATGGCAGAATAGCATGGAAGTTTTGTGTGTGTCTCACGTCCATGAAATACAGCCAGACCAACATTAAACCATCCTACACACCTAGAAAACTGATTGGAAGATTAACACAACAATCTGCACAACCTGAACCACAGAATTCAGCAGGTATGCGACACGAAGAGCTGAACTTGGGAAGCCAGAAGCCACAAAAGGAATTCACCCCAAAAGAAAGAGCACAAAGAAATGACAGTCAGGGATTTAACCAACACAGATACAAGCAAGATAACTGAACCAGAATTTAGAATCACGATAATATAAATACTAGCTGGAGTCAAATATAGACTAGACTCCCTTTCTGCAAAGATTAAAGATGTAAAAAAACACCCAGAATGAAATTAAAAATGCTATAACTGAGCTGCAATCATGGATGGATGCAGAGGCGGCAAGGATGGACAAAGCAGAACAGAGAATCAGCGATATAGAGGACAAACTTATAGAGAATAACGAAGAAGAAAAAAGAGAGATTAAGGCAAAAGAGCACAATTTAAGAATTAGAGAAATCAGTGACTCATTAAAAAGGAACAACATCAGAATCATAGGGGTCCCAGAGGAGGAAGAGAGAGAAATAGGGGTAGAAGGGTTATGTGAGCAAATCATAGCGGGAAACTTTCCTAACCTGGGGAAAGACACAGACATCAAAATCCAGGAAGCACAGAGGACTCCCATTAGAGTCAACAAAAACCGACCATCAACAAGGCATATCATAGTCAAATTCACAAAATACTCAGGTAAGGAGAGAATCACGAAAGCAGCAAGGGAAAAAAAGTCCCTAACCTACAAGGGAAGACAGATCAGGTTTGCAGCAGACCTACCACAAACGCTTGGCAGGCCAGGAAGGAGTGGTGGGATATATTCAGTGTGCTGAATCAGAAAAATATGCAGCCAAGAATTCTTTATCCAGCAAGGCTGTCCTTTAAAAGAGAAGGAGAGATAAAAAGTTTCCCAGACAAACAAAAATTAAAGGAGTTTATGACCACTAAACCAGCCCTGCAAGAAATTTTAAGGGGGAACTCTCTGAGGGGAGAGTACATACATATGTATATACATATATGTACATATACATATGTATACACATATATGTATATATGTATATGTATATGTACATACAATGTATGTATATATGTATATATGTATATATATCTATATATGTATATATAATTATTTATATATATAATTTAGATATATATAATTATTTACATATCTATATCTATATATCTATATCTATCTATATGTATATATATCTCTCTACATATATATTTAGATATATATATAATTATTTAGATATATAATTATTTAGATATATGTAATTATTATATATATATATTTATATATATAATATATAAATAAATACCAAAAGCAACAAAAGATTAGAAAGGACCAGAGAACACCACCAGAAACTCCAACTCTACAAGGATCATAATGGCAATAAATTCATATCTTTCAGTACTCACTCTAAACATCAATGTTCCAATCAAAAGACATACGGTAAAAGAATGGATAAGAAAATAAGATCCATCTATATGCTGTTTATAAGAGACCAGTTTAGACCTAAAGAGACGTACAGATTGAAAATAAGGGAATGGAGAACCATCTATCGTGTTAATGGTCAACAAAAGAAAGCCGGAGTAGCCATACTTATATCAGACAATCTAGACTTTAAAATAAAGACTGTATCAAGAGATGCAGAAGAGCATTATATCATAATCAAGGGGTCTATAGAACAAGAAGACCTAACAATTGTAAGCATTTATGTGCCAAATGTGGGAGAACACAAATATATAAATCAATTAATCACAAACATAAAGAAACTCATCGACAGTAATACCATAATAGTAGACTTCAACACCCCTCTCACAGCAATGGACAGAACATCTAATCAAAAAATCAACAAGAAAACAATGGCTTTGAATGACACATTGGACCAGATGGACTTATATTCAGAACATTTCATCCTAAAGCAGCAGAATATACATTCTTCTCCAGTGCACATGGAACGTTCTCCAGAATAGACCATATACTGGGACACAAATCAGCCCTAAGTAAGTTCAAAAAGATTGAGATCATACCGTGCATATTTTCAGACCACAATGCTATGAAACTCGAAATCAACCACAAGAAAAAATTTGGAATGGTAACAAATACTTGGAGACTGAAGAACATCCTACCAAAGAATGAATGGGCTAACCAAGAAGTTAAAGAGGAAATTAAAAAGTATATGGAAGCCAATGAAAATGATAGCACCACAACCCAAAACCTCTGGGAAGCAGCAAAGGCAGTCATAAGAGGAAAGTATATAGCAATCCAGGCCTTCCTAAAGAAGGAAGAAAGATCTCAGATACACACCTAACCTTATGCCTTAAGGAGCTGGAAAAAGAACAGCAAATAAAACCCAAAACAAGCAGAAGACAGGAAATAATAAAGATCCAAGCAGAAATTAACGCTATCGAAACCAAAAAAACAGAACAGATCAATGAAACCAGAAGCTGGTTCTTTGAAAGAATTAACAAAATTGATAAACCACTAGCCAGTTTGATCAAGAAGAAGAAGGAAAGGACCCAAATAAGTACAATCAAGAATGAAAGAAGAGAGATCACAACCAACACAACAGGAAAAAAAAAACAAACAATAATTAGAGAATATTATGAGCAATTATATGCCAATGGGCAATATGGAAGAAATGGACAAATTCCTAGAAACATATATGCTACCAAAACTGAAACAGGAAGAAATAGAAAATTTGAACAGACCCATAACCAGTAAGGAAATCGAATTTGTAATCAAAAATCTGCCAAAAAACAAGAGTCCAGGGCCAGATGGCTTTCCAGGGAATTCTACCACACATTTAAGGAAGAGTTAACACCTATTCTCTTGAAGGTGTCCAAAAAATAGAAAAGAAAGAAAACTTCCAAACTCTTTCTATGAAGCCAGCATTACTTTGATTCCAAAACCAGACAGAGACCCCACTAAAAAGGAGAACTATAGACCAATTTCCCTGATGAACATGGATGCAAAAATCCTCAACAAGATATTAGCCAACCGGGTCCAACAATACATTACAAAAATTATTCACCAGGCCAAGCAGGATTTACACCTGGGATGAAGGGCTGGTTCAATATCCGCAAAACAATTAACGTGATTCATCACATCAATAAAAGAAAGGATAAGAACCATATGATCCTCTCAATAGATGCAGAGAAAACATTTGACAAAATACAACATCCTTTCTTGATAAAAAACCCTCAAGAATGTAGGGATAGAAGGATCATACCTCGAGATCATAAAAGCCATATATGAATGACCCAATGCTAATATCATCCTCAATGGGGAAAAACTGAGAGCTTTCCCCTTAAGGTCAGGAATAAGACAGGGATGTCCACTCTCACCACTGCTATTCAACATAGGATTAGAAGTCTTAGCCTCTGCAATCAGACAACACTAAGAAATAAAAGGCATCCAAATCGGCCAGGTGGAGGTCAAACTTTCACTCTTCGCAGATGACATGATACTCTATATGGAAAACCCAAAAGATTCCACCAAACAACTGCTAGAACTGATTCATGAATTCAGCAAAGTTGCAGGATATAAAATCAATGCACAGAAATCAGTTGCATTCCTATACACCAACAATGAGGCGACAGAAAGAGAAATCAGGGAATCGATCTCATTTACAGTTCCACCAAAAACCATAAAATACCTACGAATAAATCTAACCAAAGAGGTGAAAAATCTATACAGTGAAAACTATAGAAAGCTTATGAAAGAAATTGAAGAAGACACAAAGAAATGGAAAAAGATTCCACGCTCTTGGATAGGAAGAACAAATATTGTTAAAATGTCGATACTACCCAAAGCAATCTACATATTGAATGCAATCCTTATCAAAGTAACACCAGCATTCTTCACAGAACTAGAACAAATAATCCTAAAATTGGTATGGAACCAGAAAAGACCCTGAATAGCCAAAGCAATCTTGAAAAAGAAGACCAAAGCAGGAGGCATCACAATCCCAGACTTCAAACTATACTGCAAAGCTGTAATCATCAAGACAGTATGGTATTGGCACAAGAACAGACACTCAGATCAATGGAATAGAATAGAGAACACAGAAATGGACCCACAAACGTATGGCCAACTAATCATTGACAAAGGGAAAGAATATCCAATGGAATAAAGACAGTCTCTTCAGCAAGTGGTGTTGGGAAAACTGGACACCGACATGCAGGAGAAAAAAACCTGGACCAGTTTTTCACACCATACACAAAAATAAACTCAAAATGGATGAAACACCTCAGTGTAAGACAGGAAGCCATCAAAATCCTCGAGGAGAAAGCAGGCAAACCCTCTTTGATCTTGGCCTCAGCAACTTCTTATTCAACACATCTCCAAAGGCAAGGGAAACAAAAGCAAAAATGAACTACTGGGATCTCATCAAAATAAAAAGCTTCTGCACAGCAAAGGAAACAATCAGCAATACTAAAAGGCAACCGACAGAATGGGAGAAGATATGTGCAAATCACATATCAGATAAGGGGTTAGTATCCAAAATCTATAAAGAACTTATCAAACTCAATACCCAAAAAACAAATAATCCAGTGAAGAAATGGGTGAAAGACATGATAGACACTTCTCCAAAGAAGGCATCCACATGGCCAACCAACACATGAAAAAATGTTCAACATCACTCATCATCAGGGAAATACGAATCAAAACCACAATGAGATACCACCTCACACCTGTCAGAATGGCTAACATTTATAACTCCGGCAACAACAGATGTTGGCGAGGATGTGAAGAAAGAGGATCTCTTTTGCATTACTGGTGGGAATGCAAACTGGTGCAGCCGCTCTGGAAAACAGTATGGAGGTTCCTCAAAAAACTAAAAATAGAACTACCCCATAACCCAGCAATTGCACTACTAGGCATTTATCCACGGGATACAGGTGTGCTGTTTCGAAGGGACACATGCACCCCCACGTTTATACCAGCACTATCAACAATAGCCAAAGTATGGAAAGAGCCCAAATGTCCATTGATGGATAAATGGATAAAGAAGATGTGGTATATGTATACAATGGAGTATTACTCGGCAATCAAAAAGAATGAAATCTTGCCATTTGCAACTACGTGGATGGAGGTATTATGCTGGAGTGTATTATGCTGGAGGGTATTATGCTAAGTGAAATTAGTCAGAGAAAGACAAAAATCATCTGACTTCATTCATATGAGGACTTTAAGAGACAAAACAGATGAACATAAAATAAGGGAAATAAAAATAATATAAAAACAGGGAGGGGGACAAAACAGAAGAGACTCATAAATATGGAAAACAAACTGAGGGTTCCTGGAGGGGTTGTAGGAGGGGGGATGGGCTAAATGGGTAAGGGGCATTAAGGGATCTACTCCTGAAATCATTGCTTCACTATATGCTAATTTGGATGTAAATTTTAAAAAATAAAAAATAAAGTTAAAAAAACCTTTTAAATTGGTTATTCTTTTATAATACAAAAAATTATTCATGAAACTGTAAGCTTTATTTTGCTGTCCACCATAGGATAATATTTTTTTTAAATCTGTACTTTAAATCTTTTATAGTTTATATTCTATGCGGAGTATTTTTTTTTCAATTTTCAATAGAGCTTTAGAAATATTCATTGTGGTAAATCCTCAAACTTGTGAAACACTCTGAGGAAATAATTAGCTAAACCTCAAAGGATGTCTTCCAGAAAACATGTGTACTTTTTAGACATAAAAGCATATGAGTTTTTTTTAAATAAATTCATTAGTGAAAGTGGCTCAAAGACTGAAAATATTAACAATTTTTACATCCTAATTGCTTTAGTTGTTACGTGAAATAGATATTTATTCCCTGTAGATTTTAATGATGATGTTGAATGCATAGTATGATAAAATTTCACATATTAAATAATTTGAAAAAGGTTTCAGCCATTTACTTGAATGAATTAGGAATGGAGAGAAACATCCATTTGATTTAAAGTTCAAAATGTGAAAGAGCATAAACTATTTTCAGACAAAAACTAATATTACAACATGAACAGACCCAAAATTGGTGAAATGAAGAAACTACTATTTATTTTTGAGCACTTTGGAAAGATATAGTTCAACTGAGAATAGCAAACTCAAAAATTCTTTCAATTTATTATTTTTTGTTTTTTATGCAGTAATTTTTAACACTTAAGTGGCTTTGTCATCATGTGATAAGTGCTTTATACAAAAAGCCACACATGAATCTACTTGTAAGCCACATGAGGTCAAGAGCCACATACATTTGTTTCATCATTTTATCCCAAGTTTTTATCTATCCCTGATTTTCTTAAGCATGTGAGACCTTAGTATCTCGTATAGAAATTATAACTGTTTTTGTTTAAATGTGGTTGGAAAATTTTATTATTTTAAAAATTAGGAAATATTTTATATAGAGTATGTGACCATAATTCTAGTGTTTCTATTAACAGGCATGGATATAGATTTTTTTTTACATTAGAAAAAATATTAATCCAATAAAAAAGTGGTGATAGTAAGCACAGAAGAGCTTTATTAAGAAAGATAAGTGTAGAGACTATTACCAGTAATGATGAGCTAGAATAAAATAGTAATGTCATACATTTTACATTATCTAGAATTAAATTATAAGTTCCTGCCTTTCAGTTTTCATTTTTCCAAATAGGAAGAATCTTTATCTGAATTCTATGTCCTCATATTATAATTACAACTTTGAATGAGTTTGTATGCTTTTGGTATATATAACCAGAAAACCCAATTCAAAGTAACTTCAGCAATAAATAAATTCAATGGCTTAAGTAAAAGGAAGTTCAAGAATAGGGTGGGCTTTCAGTTGGATGACTTTCACAATGGCTCTAAAAAGCTCAGCTGGTTCCTCATAAGAGACCTACATTTCCTTTGTCTCTCCATTCTACTATTCACATGGTAAGCTTTAATCTGAGATTTGTTTCTCTTCTGATTCTAACATGGTGGCCAGTGGTGGTTCAAATGACATACTTCCACATTTGTGTCCAATCACTCAGTTTCTTATATTTTCAAGAGATGAAGCACTCAGTTTCTTGATTTTCCAGAGAGGAAGAATCTTCCAAGTGTAGAATAAACCTTTCCTAGCAGTTAACTGGCTAGAACTGGTCACAGATGAAGCTTTCCACTGGAAGAATAGGGTGAGTTTCTACTGAGACCTGCAGGAGGCGGGGGTGTTAACAGTGAACAACATTGGTATTCTGCTGGAAAGAATATAAGTGTTTCCTGAGATTCATGCCTTATTTCCTGGCTAATAGTAGTTGATTGCCAGATTCAAAGACTCAAAGTGCTCTATTACATGTCCAAGCTAGAACCCTTTCATCTCCAACTTCCTTTGCTTCTTCTTTGGATAAGGTAGTTCCTGACTTCATTTCTAACAGCACATGTTTGGTGTAAGGATGAGTCTAGCCACACACACACACACACACACACACTATATATATATATTTAATTGTTGCTAGGTAGACAGTTGCCAAAACTTGTTTGGCATCTAAAAATTTGCATAGTGACCCATAGCCATTCCCACTGAATGAAGAAGATAAAGGAAATTTTAAAGTAGTTTTAGTGAAAAATCATAAGCCAATAACCCTGCCCTCCTCTACTGCACAAAGAAGAATTTGAAATATATTAGAACAGAACTAACATATTTTAGAAGAATATAATAATACAGACTGTGAGGCATACATAAATATTTAAGTTAGAACAAACAAAACTCATGTGTATAATAATCAATTATTTGATAAGTTGTAAACAAATACTCCAACAGCATGTTTTCCTTTTAATGAAAAACAATTTTAAAAAGTATAGGATCCTCAATTTGAGACATTTTTTGGTTTCTTGGTTAGTAGATCACAAAATACAAAATAGATTTTAAATAACAGATTCATTTTCATAGAGTTCTATATACAAAATTTAATGTCAAATTTGGAATCTTAAGTAGAAAACTGAATACCAAGCTTATCTACAAGATGGTTTGATAATGACTCTATGATTGAATAGTATAAATACATGTACTATTTAATTCTACTTCCAATAAATTATTATCAATATCAGTATAAACCATGAATAATCATTCAAAGAAAAAGTGATAATATATTGCTTTCTGGAGTATGTATTGCTAACTAAATGTTAAATAATTCACAATTAAAATGCAAAAAGGCATTTTATTTATTTCATATATCTTTGAAGTAATAATGGAATAATAGTGGATATTTGTGATATGTGTATATATGCAAAGTTTTCTATTAAATTAACTATTAATGTGAGAAAAGACTATATGTATAACACTTAAATATAATTCATATAGGAAGATACACTAGACTGTTTATTAAGAAACACTGAGTCTTGGGGTGCCTGGGTGGCTCAGTCGGTTAAGCATCCCACTTTGGCTCAGGTCATGATCCCGTGGTTAGTGACTTTGAGCCCCACATGGGGCTCTGTCCAGATAGCTCAGAGCCTGGAGCCTGCTTTGGATTCTGTGTCTCCTTCTCTCTCTACCCCTCCCCACTCACGCTCTGTGTCTCTCTCAAAAAATGAATAAACAAAAAAAATTAAGAGGAAATGAAATACTGAGTTTTGATTCTTCTACCAGTAATCAAATCAGACACCATGTATTAGCTACAGAAACTCTGTGACTTACTTCTCTTCATTTTTATTATTTCTAGAAATAGCTTGGATTTTATCACTACAAAATACTTAATATTTTTAATACTTTATACTTCCATGTTCTACAAATTGTGTTTAATTCACCTTAAAATCCAACTTTATACAATGCATTTAAATTCATCTCAATTAGCTTAATATCTACTAATAAAGCAAGAGGAAAGAAGAAAATTAACATTTACACTCTTTACTATGTGCCAGGTTTTGTTAAATACTCATGCTTCTTAAAATGCTATAGTTTTTCTTCCTGGCAATTTAAAGATTCATGCCATTAGAAAATGCTTTTGTAGGAACTAAGCATATTTCAAAATAAATTAAGAAATATTTGTTTCTTTCACAGATTTTTCAGGCTGATTAGTCCATGGACTGTTAGTCAATGACATAATTTATATAGCAAGTATTCACCGTAAAATGCAAGAAAAAAAAGTTTATAAAATAATACTGAAAAAAAATCCAGAGTATTCAGTTTAAGACTGGCAGACACCTCTCACTGTGTCATTATCAAAGGAAATGTATGATAAATACGAGCCGAGAAACAGATTTCAAGAAAATAGATGACTGCAAAGGAAACTAAGAGAGAACTAGTCAAATAGTTGAATAAAATTTTTTCTGAAAGCAATTAACAATCCTTTGGAAAGGAAGCACAACACCCATAATCACTATATTTTCCTTTTACCAGCAATTAGAAATAGATTATCAGCAGAGAAAATTCTTCCAATAGCCACTCCTAAGGACAGGAAGTAACTCTTAAAACACAAATCAAATCATGCCATGTCCTGCTTAAAAACATTTTTTTTTTTTTTTTTTTTTTTTGCTTATGACAGAATTGCTCAGTACTTACTCTGTACAGAATCTTTCCAAACTTTTTTTCCTCCTTTTGCCTTTTAATGTGGAATACCAATTATGCTAGGATAACTTACAGAGCAGTCATCCTTCCTATACTCACCTGCATTACCAGTTCCATCATACATCATCCTTCGTGTATACGTGTTCTGTTTCCAGGATCATTATCCTATTCCATTGGACAAATACTGACTTAATTAGTCTAGTTTTATGACATCTTGATTTTGAATAGGACAAGTCTTGCATATCCTCCTTCCTTAGGATTGTGCTATATACTGTTTATCTTGTGCCTTTTGGTATAAATATTGGAACCAATTACATGTGGAAAATCTTACTAAATTACATAAAAACTCCTATTAATAACTCATTTAAATTCTATGATTTCATAAGAAAAATGTATAACTAATTGATGTATTTGTGATATTTTTTCTTCCTACACATGGGCATGGTATATCTTCACTTTACAGGGGATTCTAGAATATTTTTATTATAATTTTGGAACTTTTCTTCATAAAGGTCAGATGTGTATTTTCTTAGGTTAACCTCTAGAAACGTTAGCAATGTGTTGCTATTTAAATAGTTGTTCGTAACATCATATATTTAACGACTTACGTTGGTATACTAAAATGCAATTGACTTGTATGGTGAGAAACCTTGTTGAACTCCCCTATTTTTAGTAATACTGTATCATTTGTGAATAATGAAATTTTCATTCTTTTGTTCATAATTCTTAAACTATCTTATTAGCTTATTACAGTACCTAGGAGTATCAGAAAAAAAACTCAACTGACATAATGATAATGATATTCTTTTTCCTATTTTGCAGAGATTTTTAAGGTTTCACCTTTGAGTATAATACTTTGCTCTTCTACTGTAAGTGATATCTTTTAACCCATTAAGGAATTTTCCTTCTATTTGTAGTTTTCTGAAATTTTTAGCAGGACTTAAAATTAAATTTTTTCAGCTTTTCACTTACTAATATGCTTATATTGTGAGTAACTTTGATAGTCTAATATTAATAAATATTAATATTTATTTTATCTTTGAAATAAATCCAATTTGCTTACGATGTATGTACATATATGAATTTCCTTGGAAAGAATTCATGTTTAGGACATTTGCATCTAGGATGATGATTGAGATGGATTTTGAATTTTCATTTTTCATGGTACCCTTTCTGATTTTCATACTAAAGTTTTATTTAGCTCCATTAAATAAATTGGGCAACATGAATTTCAATTTCTAATCTTTGGAAGTGTTTTGTTTACTTACCACCCAAAATCTGAATCAAACTATAAAATTATGAATTGCAAAACATTCTAAAAGATCTCATTTAATGTACTAATTAGGAATCAGAATGTTATAGTAAACAAAATAGTGGTCTGCAAGGAGATTTTCTTTTTAATTTGGTCACTTTGTGTTACCCTAGAGAAGGAATTTCACCTTTCTACTTCCCCATCTTTACCCATTATATTCGGGTAGCACCTATTCTGAAATTGTTATTACAACAGATCTGAACTTTTGAGTTCAATTATGCACTTTTACACTTAAAATCATAGGATCTTAGATTAATATTTTAACCATCTTGAGGCTCTTGGCTTCTTCATCAATACAATGGGAATAACAAAGTTGTTCCATTATAATATATGTGGAATTGCTAGATAAAGAATTTGCTCCAGTCTGTATAGTAGTCCTCCCTCATCTATGAGGGATATGTTCCAAGACACCCAGTGGATGCCTGAAACCCAAGACAGTAATGAACCCCATATGCAGTATTTTTCCCCTATATATACATACAAATGATAAAGTTTATCAATTAGGCACAGTAAGAGATCAGTAATAATACTAATAAAACAAAACAATTATAACAAAATACTGTAATAAAAGTTGTATGAATGAGGTCTCTATCTCTCAAAATATCTTACTGTACTCATCCTTCCCATGATGATGTGAGATGATAAAATGCCTACATGATGGGATAAAGTGAGGTGAATGCCAGAGGCACTGTGATACAGGGGTAGGCTATTACTGGCTTTCTGACATATGTTAGTAGGAGGATCATCTGCTTCCAGACCACAGTTGACCACGGGTAACTAAAACTGCAGATAGCCAGACTGCAAATAATGGGAGACTACTGTATTTGGGAAAGAAATCTCTTACAATGAAACACAAAAGCTTTGCAACTAAAACTTATTTTTAAAATAGCTGTTACATGTATGTGCTCTACATTATTCTCAGACATATATTTAGAAAGGTCTGAAGCACTTGGTATTGCTACATTAAACAGATCTGGGTAGAACCCTAAGGATTCCATGGTGGTATGTAACAGGGCTGCTGTGAGATCCAGAAGTGTCCTGTTATTCACATAATAACAGGAGCAGTTCACATTTTACAAGAGTAAAACATCTGAATAAAACTAAAGATGTAATTTTAACCAATAATGATAATGCATATTATTCTCTATTCTTCACATAGCACCTTTTTAAAAGTTTATTTATTTTTTTGAATAATCTCTACATACAGCATGGGGCTCAAACTCACAACCCCGAGATCAAGAGTTGCATGCTCTTCCAACTGAGCTAGCTAGGCAGGTGCCCCCACATAGAACCTTTACATGCATCATCTAATTTTATTCTCACCTCAATCTGGGAAACATGAAAGGCCAATGTTCTTATGAGCCCTATATTTTTACCTAAAAAACTGAGGCTAAGGGAAAGTAATTTGATCAAAGTTGTAGATCTCAGAAATTGGTTGGGGATCCCGGGTGGCTTAGTCGGTTGAGCTGCCGACTTCGGCTCAGGTCATGATCTCACGGTTTGTGAGTTCCAGCCCCCTGTCGGGCTCTGTGCTGACAGCTCGGGGCCTGCTTCGGATAATATGTCTCCCTCTCTCTCTCTGCCCCTCCCCCACTCATTCTCTGTCTCTCTCTACCTCAGAAATAAACATTAAAAAAAAATAATAGTAAATTAAAAAAAAAAGAAATTGGCTTCTGTCATCAAAGCACATGTTCTTTGACACTAATTTTATTCTCTGCGAACAAAGCTGCTTATGAATTATTTTAAACATATATTCTTTGAATTATTTTTAAAAAGTACTCATTTGTAAGAGGTCCAGTGTGAATCCTTATATTGCATTCTTACATTCTCTGTAATGTGAGAGAATAGTGTAATGTAGTGTAGTATAATGATTAGCATCACTAAATGTACAGTGCCCCACTGAGCTCCAAAGTGTTATGATCTAGTTTTTGAGTACTGCTTTTTAAAAATCTCTTAGAAATCATTACTGAACTCTTAGTTAGTTTATAATAAATATTTAATTAATAAAACTACTCTGAAATTGAGTTATATTTAACCTTTGAGGTGACTTGTGTAACTTTTCCTTCTCTTTATGTTTAATGCGTAAGGAATATCAGAGGTTATATGGGGTTTTACAGGTATTCCTTTTTTATAGGAAATCTACCCACAACTGAAAACATAATTTGGTATGAAAATATCTTTCCACAGAGAGATGAGAACGTGACAGACTGGGAAACCTCTGTTACCATCCTTTTGACCAACCAGTTTACAGAGGAAACAAAAGGAGTGACTCAAGGTTTTTCTGTTGCTCCAGGGCTCAAGCAGTCTACAGAAAGCTCTCATATGCAAATTTAGGGTGGACCCATTGGGGTCATTACTGAGATGTCCTTGTATTTTTTTTTTTCCTAGGATTCTGACAAATTACATTTTCTATATATATGATTAGTAATAACAGTCATATATTTATGTTGAATGAGTAACTTTATCTGCCAATACATATCATCATAATAGACAAAGTATAGATAAAAATTAAGTAGTCTAGTCACACACTGTATATTCATCAGAAGCCATCAGATTTAGACTATAATGGTTGCCCATAATACAACTGAGAATAAAGGATCAATTTAACACGTTCTAAAAACTAATTGCTGGTGTATATATTTTGTTAATTTTGTAATTTCCAGTAAAATAAAATACAAATGTTATTACCAGTACTATCCCTTATGCAACATAACCAAAGGATCTATCTCAATAACTTATAATTAATAAAACTTGAAAAACACTTCTAATTTTCTAGATATACTGCTGCTTATTTGGGGCAACATTTCAAAAGTAAAATATTTGCCCTATACTTAAGAAATTGAACAGTTAATTCTTCACTCATATCTAATTAAACAAAATCATACTTTATATTTACTCATATAAATTTTTTTGTACTTTATTTAATGATCTATCTTACTACTTCAATAATGCCTATAGTCTAATTGTCCTCCTCAAGCTGTCTTGGCAATTATCAGCTTTAATTCTTTTCAATGCTCAGATTTAACTGATAGATAAGAGGATAAATAGAGGTGTTAATAGTGATTATCCATATCTCACCTTGTTCCTAGCAAGCAGTTTTTAATTAAATTTAATTTTCAACTCTTCACCTGATTTTTCAACATTGTTAGAGGTACAAGACTGATTTCTGCTATTAACCAGCCGCTGGTCACAGGGTAGAGTACAAAAAATAAAGACACATGGTCCTCAAAATTGTAAGGCATAGATACATAAAGGGAGACTATGCAAGTAAAAAAATATAGAGATAATATGATTTTACACATATATATGCACATATATGAATGAATATATATATGCACACACATATACATATATATACACACGCACAACACACACACACACACGGAGGTCAGGGCAGGCTTATCAAAACTATGCCAAAGTGGTATATTGATAATTTTGAATTAAAGTTATTTGAGAAACAGCTGTTGCAAGAAGGACATTCTGACTTTCCTTCTATCCCATTGAAAGTAGGAAATAAATCTCCCATGTTAAAGGTAACATCCCTGCACAAGGACATAGAAAGATATCTTTAATATCAAAGATAGAAAATTCAGGGTCAAGGAGCCTATGTAAATAAATTCTGTTCAATTTACTCACTAATTAGTACCCAAGCCTAAGTTTCTTCGTCTTGTCAGTTCTTCAAATATTGTTTCTGTGTCTAAAAGGTATATAAAAGGTACATATATAAAGGCTTTGTTCACTTTGGGGATCCCATATCTAGAAGACGTATGTATGAAATTAAATTTGTTTTTTTTCTCTTGTGTTAACTTAAATATTAGGCCAGACAAAAGAACCAAGAAGAGTAGGGAAAAATTTCCCCCTCCTTGCAGTGTACACATACAGAGCAGTCTTTAATTTGCCCTGATAGGAATGGTTCCTGCATTTAAACATTCTTCCTCAAGTGTGACAGGTTAGAGGATTTATTTTGAAAGTAGCTACTTGTGGGAAACTCCCACCACTCTTTTTTCCTTATCCTGATTTTTCTGATTTTTCACCTCCATTCTAGGAATGTCACCTTTTTAGTTTGTACTCTCACAATGAAAAGATACTTTTTACTTTTCTCCATACCTAATTCCAAAAGGACTAGCAGTGGCTTAAAAATGCCACACAGTACAAATAAATGAGGAAACATTTCATACGTGTATAGTTTATACCTTGACTTATTTTAATGATGAACTTTCACATCAGTAAAAGTCATACTATGGGGTGCCTAGGTGGCTCAGTCAGTTAAGCATCCAACCTTGATATTGGCCCAGGTCATGATCTCATAGTCATGAGATCAAGGCCCACATTGGGCTTGGTGCTAAATATGGAGCTTTCTTGGGATTCTCTCTCTCCCTCTCTCTCTCTCTCTCAAAAAAAGTCATACTAAAGTGTCAGTGGCCCAGAGGCCTTCTTAGCATCCTAAAAGTAGCTATTTTCAAAATAAACCCTCTAACCTGTCACACCTGAGGGAGAACGTTATCTGCAGGAACCACTCCCATCAGTGCAAATTAAAGACTGCTCTGTGTGTGCGTGTGTGTACATTGTCAAAGAGGGGTGAATTGTATAACAGCACTGGTTATTTCATAACTTTGGGAACACCTGGTATTTTCAGGCTGTAAAGTTTTTGCCATTAGGTAATTATAAAAAATATCTTATTGGTGCAATTTGCAATCCCTGAATGCTAATAAAGATTAGCATTTTTCCTGTGTTGCTGGTAACCATCCTAGGGGTAGCATTAATGGAAAGTGGAGGGATAAGCACATGAAATACAGAGTTTGTTTTCCTTAGACCCATTGTGAAGCTATTACATATCATGGAAATTCCAGTGGTCTAGCAGAAACACATTATATTACTGAAAGATCTGGTCTGAGGACTGGAATGGGAATTAATTACTTCATAGTTGTGCAAATTTGGGGCAAAATATGACATCTTTAGCATCTTTAGTTTTCTTGGGACACATATTTTGAAAGCTGAGTCTATTTTGATTTTGGAGAAATTACTTGAAATTCATACTACTGAATATAAGAGCTTATTAGTCTTTACCTTTACTTAAATTATGCCTCTAAATGAATGGATGAATAATCAAACATTTTAAAAGTGACCATTGGCTTCTAATAAGCCCTTAAAATCTATCCATTAGAATGTCTCCAAACTGTAATAATCATTTGATATTCTTATTTTTTCTAGTATTAAAAAAAACCTTCTACTTCACAATTTTGAGGACACATTTTATACTATAATTCAAAATGCATTCTTTTAATTCCAAAGTTGTTAAAGATAAAGATGTGTTAATCTGAATGATATAAAGTTTACAGAACAAACTGCAATAAAAAGTGAGAAATAAAAGATATGAATTTTCTTGGGAAAATATCTTGTAAAGATTTGAAGCTTCTTGTCATCTGGATGTCCTTGTACATCTCAGTGAGCTCAGCTGGCTATGCAGGATAACCTGACATATTAAGGTTAAAAATTAGTCTGATTTCATTCAAGGACTGCTGGATATGTCAGCACATAGATGGTTTGGTGAAAAATGTATCAACTGTAAAACATTTAACTAGTAGTGGGATTTTTACTCCACTTTTACTCATACTTCCCATTATCTAGTGTTGCCATTTCCTGAGGCTTTTGTAGATTCTGTGCAATAAATCACCATGCTTCTCTACTTTTCCCATTGCCAATTTTAGTTTCCAAATTCTCAGGTCTGTTTAGTCTGTTACTACTTGTCCAATAGTTTTACAGCTTCCAAATTTTTATGTCTGTTTTCTCCTCTACCATTATCTTTGTCCTAGTGGATTTCTACCTTAAAAAATATTTTGCTCATTATTTGTGGTATTTCAGGAGGAAGTGCAGGCAAGTTTATAACATTAATTCATCATCTTTAACTGGAATGCTAGTTTTTGTTAATCTACATCATACGTTTAGAAAGGCTACAGAATTCTTTATGTTCCTACAGAATTACTTCTTAGTTACTAATCAGCTTTAGTTTTAAAGGAACATCCAAAATATATGGGAACTCTGCCTTACCCTATCAGGATTATATTACATTTCTGATCTTTGTTGAAATTAGAAGTTTATCAAGAGCTCCTAGGCCTATAGAAACATCCCTCCTTACAGAGAAGTATTCTCTATTATAGCACATTTTATTACTTCCCATCTACATCTACAAATGTGTTACTTAAGTAAGCTATTGCTGCCCACAGGTTGATCCTTACATGCAAGACTCTACTGCCTTGGAATAATACTATTTTAATCCAAGTCTTCACCTAATACTGTAAACCCAATGTGAGACCTTAGATGCACCTGATAATTTGAGTTTTCAATTTTTAGACATTATAAAAAGGTGGGAATTATGCAATTATATATATAGTTTGGTTTATAATATAAAAACCTAATCAAAACTATTTTGGTTTATTATAAAACTAGTCTCACTATAGATGTAGCATAGTGAGACCAGATATTTCCCAGAGTTGCTGGATATTTGCTAATTCTAACAAGAAAGTATCATAATTGAATAGCCAGATTTCATTTCCTTCCATCCTGGGAGAATGTACGGCTACATGTGTCTAACAAAATAAATATATTAGCTAAATATTTTAATAACCACTTTAAATGCATTGTTGAGTTGAAAAAGAATCTTCACAGGCCAACCTTGATATGGAAACTGAAAACTATACAAATGGAAGTGTAATGAAGACAGTTATGTTCCTAAAAGCTGACCTCTGGAACTCTGGAAATATTAAACTTCAGTTTTGATGGGGCACAAGATAACAAGACAAGTTTAGGTCCCATTCAAGATTAGGAATGAAATAAGAAATCCCTGCATAAACTGAACTCCAAAAGGGAGATATAAATGAAACTGCCCGATAGAAGAAGTTGGCAAAGAGATGACTGGGAAAAAAAGGAAAAAATATATCCTGAGAATTTATAACCAAAATCCAGCCCTCCTATGTTGGCAGAATGAATTTGCTATAGATGTGTATGTATGTGTGTATGTACACACACACACACACACACACACACACAAACATTAAATTAAACTAGATAATTTAATGTCTGTGTGTGTGTGGGGGGGGGGGGTGTGTGTGTATTCATATTTGCTCAGGAGGAAAACTCAAATCTAGAATTTATTTTGAAGTGGTGCATAGTTTGTAGTACCTAAGTACTGGGAAGAAAAAAAAAATCACAAAACCTAATTAGAATAACATATTTTAAAACCAGAGTACTAAGAATTCCTACAAATAAACGCCAAGGCAAGGTGCTTTAAATTATAAAAAATTCCAAAAAAACTTACAAAGCACCATGAACAAAAACTATCAGCAAGAATATGGGAAACACATAGACTCCAGTCAGTGAAATAATCTGATGTAGAATACAAAATAGTTTTACTCAATATGTTTAAAAAATAAGGGATAGAATTGAAAATGTAAAGAATGAAAAATTATATATGACAAAGAAGATTTGAAAAGAATCAAATAAAACTTGTACAAATGAAAAATAAAATGTCTGAAATAAAAACTCAGTGGAAGACACAATTTAAAAGATCATTAATCTACTGAAAGGTAGATCTGAATGAATATTCAGATCTCTCTGCAAGAGAGAACAGAAAGGGAACAGACAAAAAGTATGAAAACAAGGTTTAGAAACATGCTGGATAGAGAAAAAATTTAATGCAGACCCAGCTAGAGTTCAAAAGGAGAGAAAATAATAATATATAGAAAAGCAATATTGAAGAATTAATGTTTGAAAATTCTGCAAAATAAAGCAATCTGAACAAAGGAATATAAGATTTATACGTAAGTCTAAACACATAATAATTGATTTGTGGCATAAATAACATGGAGTTAAAAATGGAAAACAATATTAGATAAAGAGAAAGGCAGAGATGAAAAACAGTGCTCAAAGATCCTTGTATTTGGTAAGAATATAGAATAAATACTAATAAAATTTACGTATTATACATATGCATGATGGAACTTTACAGATAAACACTAAAAACATAACAACAGCAGATAACTCACAATTTTTGAGGAAAGACTCAATAAAAAGACAGCACCTGCAATCAGAAACTAGGCAAGAAAGAAAAGACAAAAGGAGAAAAATGCAGAACATAAATAAGATGCTGTAAAACTTATAAATATATATGAAATCAAAATAAGTATAAAAGTAATGCAGTTGACTCATCTCTGCCATTTACAGTGACAAGTAAGCACATGAAAAGGCTGTTTTCCAAACTTCTTAACTCTGCAGCAAGAGTAATTTCCTTATGTTTTAGTAAAGCAACAGAAATGTTGGGGGAAAAGACAGATGTTAGGGGAAAATATGCTATGGGGATATATTCACCCAAAACCAAACAGTTGAAGGATTTTGAATGAGTTCTAAGACATGAGGAAGATACAGAATAGTAACGGAAGTACAAAGAGTTAAGAATTGTCAGATGTTTCCTAAGGAAAGTTAACATAAAGGAGAGGATTTACCTTAAATTAATTTAAAAACTAGAGAAATCAGGAACAAATACTGACTTTTTTTTTTTTTTTTTTTTTTTTTTTTGTCTAAAAAGAGCAAGGAACAAAATAGATGTCCTTGCAAGCAAGAGAGAAAAGAACAAGTATTTCAAAATGAAACTGAGACTATTTTTTTGTCCTTATTGACAAGAATGAAATTATTCATAATTAAACATACATGTAAATATATCAATTCTATGTGGCTTAAGAAGTAAATGAGAAAACTTTCAATGCTTTTGGCAGAACATACAGAATACTTCTGTGATTTTAGGAAAATGAAGTATTCCTTTAAAAGGACATTAAAACAATAAATCATAAGTGGAAGAAAGGATGGATATGTTTGAGGGTATTAAATTAAGCATTTCTGTTAATCTGAAAACACTAAATAAAAGACAAGCCACAAACATCAAGGAGACATTTTCAAAACATATAACTGACAAAAGATCAGTATCCAACATTAAACACGAAATCCAAAATTATACATGGACAAATTAAAACCATAATAAAAGCAATTAATCCAGTCAAAAATGGCATAGGAGTCTTCGAAAAATTCTTCTGAAAGGGAAAATATGAATTACTAGCAACACAGGAAAAATGCTAATCTTTATTAGTATTCAGGGATTGCAAATTATTCCAATGAGGTATTTTTTATAATTACCTGAATGGCAAAAACTTTACAACCTGAAAATACCAGGTGTTCCCAAAGTTATAAAATAACCAGTGCTGTTATAGAATTTGATTGGGATAAGGTACAGATGAAGTCATTCTGGAAAATGTTTTGACATAATCCAGAAAAGTTAAATGTTTTCACCTTCTATGATGCAGCAATTCTACTTCTATGCTTATGCTCTAAAGAAGCTTTTGTGTATAATGTACTAGGAAAAATGCAATATGCATCAACATGGAAAATTCTAATAAATGTTGATCAAAAAGCAGTGGGGCACCTGGATGACTCAACTGGTTAAGCGTCCAACTCTTGATTTTGGCTTGGGTCATGATCTCAAGGTTTGTGGATTTGAGCCCCACATTGGGCTCTGTGTTGACAGTGCGGAGTCTGCTTAGGTTTCTCTCTCTCTCCCCATCTCTCTCTGCTCCTCCCCAGCATGTGTGCACTCTCTCTCTCTCTCTCAAAATAAGTAAACTTTAAAAGTAAGCAGAAAAAAATGTATACAATATTTTAAAATTTGTGTAATTTTAAAACATCCAAAAACAATATACTGTTTAGTTATATATATAACATATAATTATGTATAATGTTACATATAACATATATTATTATATTACTTAGTGATATACAATTATAAAGAAAGACTAAAGATTAATAACCAAAATGAAAGCCATGGGGTATGGGTATTTGAAAGTTGCTGATAATATTCTACTTCTTAAGTTGTGTGGATGGATAGTAGGCAAAGTTCTTTCTTTTCTTTGTTATTGTTTATTCATGTAGGTTGTTAAGTCTTTGTTGTATTTATTTACTATGTAATATAAACAATTTAAAAAGAAAAGTAAAGCTTAAGAATTGTAAATGGGATGGTGGCTAGGCTGGTTTCCAGTTCGTTGCCTGAATGACTCTGAATTCTCTATGCCATTTTATGCCAAGAAAATGTCTCGATTTTAGATGACATGACTGATTGAGGATTCTCCTTTACCTATGTCAGATATTGCACTGATTTAAGTCCTCGATAGTTCAGTATCTATCTGGGAATCAGAGCTATGGCCTTAAAATGAACAATTTGAGGCAGATGGAAATACTCTCCTAGTTCCTTTGGTCTGTACCAGCTAACTTTTTGCTCACATCTTTGACTTCTTACATGAAATCACGCAGTTATTTAGTTTTCCTAGTTATTTTTTCCATAACAGATCTTCCCATCCACTAGTGCCATATTTTACTTTTGTAACATTTTTCAGGTTTTCCTAAAAATACAGGACCATAAGAAAAAAGTCTGAATAACACAATTAATACAACTCTTATGTTCAAGTGTGCTTATCAACTCTAAGGATTTTAATAACTCAATTTCAAAACTCATTAGTTTCATGTTCACAATTAATACATTGCTCCTTTTCTTAAACAAAGACGTAAATATTCATGTATAATTGGTTCCACAGTCATCCTCCTAGCACTTTTTAAAGCTCTGTGACACCAGGGAATCTTGGGAATCCTGGAAGAGAATCCAGCATTCCTTCTAGCTCTACTGTAACACAGCTTCCCCACATGCAAGGGTTCTACCTCTCTGCTTTTATTAAGGTGAGATTTCTTCCCTTCTTGTTTTGAGAAATTAACGAACTGGGTGATAGCTTTTACTTCTCAACTTAGTCTCTAAAAGAAGTAATGTTCAGAAAGAGAATTAGAAAAGTATTCCCCAATGTTGCTAGAAAAGCAGATTCTTCACTCATTTTGTCAGAGTAAATGAATTCACTACATTCATTCTTTCATTTAATTATTCATCTGTAACAGGCCAAGTGCCTACTGAATCAAGAGTTGTTCACCTATTTATCATTTTTTCTATTCAGGAACAAATTATTCGCATTTGAATGGAAACTGTTTCTCATCCTTGATGAAATCTTTAGTGGCTTCTGTTGTCTCAGACTTCGTGTGCCCTTTATAGTATATTCTGGAATTATGTTAGATTAAGATACCAGAATTCACTATAGAAGAAAATGGGGAAAAACTGAATAAAAATACAAGTCAGATACAGCTGCAAGGGTTCTAGGTGTCTACAAGCCTTCCCTTCTGGTAACCGTGCTTATGGAGGCTAAGTAAAAATGATCCTGGTGCTGTCACTGCATTATTATAATTCTCTTTGAAAGAAGTGAGAAACCTAAAAGAGTCAGTTCTCCCAGTTATATAAGACTAGTCTTGACTTAGCCCATTACCAATTAATTAATTTCACAAGTCAGCATGGGAGATGTGTAGTGATGAGAAGGACAGTCATCAGAAAAACACACAGATTCATATTTGGTTCAATAACTTTCACATGTTTATAAAACCGTTTTCCCCTTCATCTTGACTTGAAGGAACATGTTTAACCATTTTCAGAACTCATCAAATTCAGATTTTATTTCTAAGAAATGATAAGTATAAATGTAAGTCTGTTTACTGGTCAATTTAATGGAGAATTTGGTAAAGCATGTAGATGTTTCAGCTACAAAAATTAAGGGAAAAAAAGGTGCATTAGCTGCATTAGGAGACATTTAAATATGTCTACTTAAATAGACATATCAGAAACAGAAACAACATACTTCTCAAATATTACTCTACACACTGGAACCTATTTAAAAAGATAGTACTTCAGGGAGTTTAAATGAGACATAAAACAAAAGTTAATGGAAAAAAGAGCTAAAAATCACTGTCATTTCAATGCAGCAATTTTGTCATCATTGGTCCATCCAAGCTTAATATGTCATAATGACATCCTGGAAAAATCACATGCGTACAATCCCTTAGTTGTAAAGCCTGGTTTAATACTCATGTCATTGTGAAGGAATTCAACTAAAAACACCTTGATATTTTACAAAAGATGTTTTTTTGTGTGCTTTTATACATTAATCTGAATTAAAATTATAATATTTAGCCCATAATTTTGCGACAAGGAATGATTAATTTTGAGCCTTGATTTTTCTTATTACAGATCTTCCCTGATGCATGATGGCATTACGCCCCAAGAAACCCATCACAAATTGAAAATATTCTAAGTTGAAAATGCATTTAACACACTTAATCTACAGAACATCATAGCTTAGGCTTGCATACCTTAAACATACTCGGAACGTTTATGCTAACCTACAGTTGGGCAAAACCAAGTTTTGAATATCTCAAGTAATTTACTGAAAACTGTACTCAAAATGAAGAACAGAATGGTGGGTAGTTTTATGTTTGGAACTGTGTGGCTGACTGGGAGCTGTGGCTCACTGTCACTCTCCAGCATCACAAGAGTATATCATACTACATATTGCTAGTGCACAAAAAGATCAAAATTCAAAATTCGAAGCACAGTTTCTACTGAATATGTATTGTTTTTGCACTACTGTGGAGTCAAAAAACTGTAAGTTGAACCATCCTAAGTTGCAGACTATCTGTATTTATTTTGATGAAACAAAATCATGGTGGTAGTAACTAGCATTTATTTTATTAGTCAACTCATACTTTTAGGCAAAAGAAGATTTAGAAGAAAATTTAAAGTTTCTAAAATGAAAGAGGAGGATGCAACTATAATAAGATTCTATATTTGTATTACAGTATTTTATGTAGTTTGAGAAATTTAGAGTTGAAATGTGAAAGTCTAAGTGTTATCAATAACACTGAATTTGGTGGCCTACTTATATTATAGCATGTAAATGGAGAAATATTCACCCAATGTTATGACACATAAAATATTGTCAGGGATACTTTAATATGAATAAAAATCTAATAATAATTGCTACATATAAGTCAATCTTTTGTTAGTGAATGTTTCTTAACTGACACACTTAAGCACTAATGAATGAAAAGTTTGCTAATATGACCTTTTTAGAATTCATGATTACAAACCAACACAGAAATCCTAATGCCACTTATAAGTAAACACTAGGAAATCAAATATAATTGAATGATTACATTTTAACAGGTAAACAGTAAATAAAAGACCTTGTGCCTATTTTTCACATTAGTAAGTATTTAAATTCCTTTTGATAGATGTCAGAATTATAGTAAGCTATTAATTACATAACCAATGCTACAAATGGGCACTATTTGATAAAAAGGGATCTCTGGGACTCTCACTCTGAGATTTGTGAATCAACAGCCAGAATGGGTCCCACATAGGATGGGGCCACTGTGTCAACACAACTTAGAGAAACCTACAGTCAGCCCACCTTTCGTAACATGACTTAGTTGTTGATACCAGGAAAACTTTGTGCTGGCAAGATAAGACTGTTAACCAATAAACAAACTTTTTTTTTTTTTTTTTTAATTTCAGGATATTCCTACGAAGTCAATTTGTCAGAGCCAATTATCTGCTCATCTGAAAAAAGTAGCTTACTTACCAATAAATAGCTCAGTTATCAAGGATTGCTTCAAAACCTTAGCTTACCTGTGTCCACAAATTCTAAGTTTTTATATTTCCATTTTGTTCACTTTCAATTCCCCAACTTGAAAGACCTTCTCCTTCAATCATTTTAAACTCACCCCTCCTCCCATAGTTCTATAACTATCCTACTTCTAACTTCCCTTCTGAGATACTGCTAAGATTCTATTAGTGTGTCTTCCTCTACAGCAGGGATTCATAATAAACATATTCTTGTTTATTAACAGACTATCTGCTGATATTTTGGTGACATCTACATATGAATTCATGATTTGACCAAGGGTAGAATAAATACTAAGTAAGGTTTTCCTGGTATTAAGAATAATGGAAATATACTTATGTGATACCATGGGAGATTGCTTTCCTATTTTAGAAAAAAAGTTAATTAGGAAACAGCACATGTATTTCCCACTATCAGTCTTTCATCCTCCATTTACTTATTTATTTATTGTTCATTAAGATTATTGCTTAGAATCCTAGAATACAGGAGAATACTCTAAAAATGATTCTTAAATCCTATTGGTATTCTAGAAGCTTATCAAGTTAATTATAGATTTGCACACTCCATGATAACAGGGACCTCAGATCATAACTATTTTCACTTCCTGCTATTAATATTGATGGTCATGGTTAATTACCAGTTTCATCAGAATTAATCTGATGTGGTAAATTTTCATGTACAGACTGTTTCAAAAACCTGCATTAGAAACAGAAAGTCTTTGTTAAGATGTAGCATGTTACATATTCAAGAGGAGCAACACAGTATACGGATTAAACAATTTGAGTTTTGTAGCCAGAAAACCTAGGTTCAATTTAATAGTCTTTGGGTAATTTACTGAAACTTCGATTTTACTCAACTATGAAATAATATAGCATTTGTGCTGTCCCAATTGTTACTCTCCTAAACTCATTTGTAGACCCAGCTCTCTTTGGTCACGGTAAAGGGCAGGGAAAGCATTCAGGACAAGAGATGGCCACAGTAGTTTTCAAATTGAGTTGTTTCTCCTGGGGTCTCCTGCCATGAGGCATTGACCAACAGAAAAACAGGTGAGAAAACGTGGATTTACAAAAATCTTCCCTTTTTCTTTTTTATACTATGATCAAGTTATTAATATACCAGCAAGTTTGAATTACCAAAGACATTCTTGTGTTCACAAATTCTTACAACTCTTTCCCAACATCTTCTTTTAATTTTTAAATCTCACGCTATGTTTATTATCTAAAGCTAATATATGAGAATCCTCCAATATATCCAATATATCTGCTCCACAATATATCCACAAATATGGTTAACTTCATAGGTTGCTATGAATATTAAGTCAGAAGAAAAATACTGAGTATGTAACACAATCTCTGGCACATGGTAAATACTCAATACCAGGCAACTATTAGTATCATGACTGGGTCATAGCCCCAGTTCTGCCACTTATTAGTCCTGTTATATTAAGCAAGTCACTTGAACCTCCAGGTCTTAATTCCTCTTCTTTAAGATGAAAATAGTAATAACAACCCTCACTTAATCAAGTCTCTTGTATCAAATACGTTATTGTTCTGGATTTTTTTCAATGAAGCTCACTATGCCATTTAGCCTGGGAAGCCTTCAGTTAGCTCCCCAGAACACCAATAGTTAATGCCTCCTCACTGTCCTCTAGAAATGCTGTCCTACTCTACCGCCTTCTTTGTAGCTAACTACTTGCATGTCTGTCTTTGACACTAGACTGTAAGCCACCTTAATTATGTGTCACATTTCAGATGCTCTGTGAAGAGTGGCTACAATGTAGAAATGAAAAGCAAGAAGGAGATATGATAAATTAATGTTATTAGTTAAAGTAAGATGCCGTTTTTCTGCTTCCAGATTTGGAGAGCATTTTCAGAGTGATGCAATGGTACAAATCCCCCCCAGGAGATCACTGGGTGTATCCAAGGTGAGGTAGTTAACACACTTGCCTAGCGTGAAAAAGTCTAAGAAATATATTTCTTCTTTTTTAAAAAGCCTCTATTAATTGAAGAAATGTGTTCATTTGGAATTTCTTTGGTTCCCCACTGATTGTAGCATCTCAGAAGAGCCAATTACGGTAGTCATTTGGCTTACTATTCATTATTATTATCAAAGAGATACAAGCCAGTATCAGTTTAAAATAATTTCTTTGCCTCAAAGGCATGTAAATGGGTCCTAAGGAAACACACACACACACACACACACACACACACACACACACACTTTCCAACTCTTATACAGACTTTTAAATTTGTCATTAAAAAGCACGTTGCTTGCTAGAAATTACTACTTAGCACAAATGTCTTAACATAGGACTGAACAAATGAGACCATTCAATTTGTCACTGACTGAAATGGTTTAGGGAAGGTATAAATCTATGAAATGCATGTTACATCTATCAAGCAGCAAGGATTGTTACCATAAAGGTAACAGAAAACCATTCAGTAGAATATGGAAATACTATTTTCCAATATAACAAAAAGAAGGCTCTCTCCTCTGACCATCATGCCCTGCCCTTTTTTCAAGAGTCCTCAATCAATGGTTTATCAAATCCCTCAGACCAGCTCTCATGGTTTTCAAATGAAAACAGTACCTCCCTCTTCAAGGGGTCTACTTACCACACTCTCCATGTGGATTTGGTTTTGGTTCTCCAATTAAAAGTGCTTTTCTTCTCTTACCTAAGTATTATTTAATGCTACACTTACATCCTTAGTTTCCTATGCCAGTATATATGTACTATCTAACCTACTGAAGAATAAAAAGCTACTTGAGGATGGGACATAAATCATATTTTATTTCAAATACACTCCCCCCATACCTCACACTGTCGTTTATTTTTAAAGTCTTAACATCACAGAATTTTATAATTGGAAGTAATTTTTTGATATAATCATTTCAAATGCATGTTTTGTGCCTGTTGTCTGTAAACAGTTTGGTCCTTGACTCAGGCTGTCTGATGACTGATCTACAAACATAAGATCAGAGCTTTCCATTCCTTCCCACATGCTCCATTGCTAATTCCCTTACCCCTTTTATTCACTGTTGTGTTAGAGATGTACCTTGGAAGGTTCTGCTTTCCGTTCATGTTTTTCACTATAAACAGTGGTAAATCATAGTATTATTCATTAAGTACTTCAGAAACATTACAACAGAGCCAATGGGTCAGCTGAGAAACTTACTACTATACCAAAATATTGTTTCAAAAGGAAACATGTGTTCCATGTCTGATAATATATGGCTTGAAAAAAGCCTTTGGAAATTAGAGCAATGTAAAAGATGAGAAAGGTTTCAGAAGCTACTTGTATTCAAATCAGTGCTCTCTTATTTACTGGCTGAATGGATCAAAGTCATAGTGTTCAATCTTACTATCTTACCTGTAAAATAGGCCTCTAATTTCTATCCTCATTAATTACCACTGTTCTCAGTTACACTTCAGCAAAAGCACTACATGTAGTTGGTATATGCATGCTTCTTTGTGCCTGTTTTCATCCTCTCTTCTTCTGCAGAATGCTTTCTAAAAATTGTATTCTTAGCCAACTGATTTTTTTGCCATTTCAACACAAAGACTGAATTTCCGTATAAAATCATACCATGGATTCAAAAGGGCATTTAAGTGGTCTTATTATATTCTTATTATCCCTTCTGTAGGCTTTTATACATTTATTTTATACATATTTTATACTTATTATTATAACATAATATTTTTGAATAATATTTACTTTTTAAAATAGCTCCCTCTCCATTTGAATGCAAAATTTTATGGCTAGAAGTGAGTTTGTTTCTTTTTTAGCTCAAGACCTCGAGTAATGTACATAAGAGATGCTTAATAAAAGGAGTTGAATGAATGGAAACAAAATGATTTAAGAAATTTTTAATTTCTCAGGGCATCTGGGTGGCTCAGTTGGTTAAGCGTCCAACTCTTAGTTTTGGCTCAGGTCATGATTGTATGGTTCATGAATTTTAGCCCCATGTAGGGCTCCACAATGGCAGTGCAGATCCTTCTTGGGATTCTCTCTCTCCCTCTCTCTTTCTGCCCATGTCCCGCTCATGTGCACACACACTCTCTCTCAAAATACATAAACTTTAAAACAAGTTATTTTTTTATGAATTTATAAGGACACAAAGGTAATCAAGGTAATATAAAAATATTCTATTTATTCTTCAGGGTTTTATAACAATAGAAGAGTAGTGTTTTGTTCTTTTTATATGTAAAGTAGTTGAAGGCAACATGGGTAGAGAGTATGTGATTGTACTAGATAAGGTAACCTTAGAAGTTTATTCAATGTCATCTATTATTAAAACATAATGCTTACAGGCACCCAGGTGACTCAGTGGGCTGAGTATCCGACTCTTGATTTGGGCTCAAGTCACGATTCCAGGGTCATGGGATCTATCCCTGCTTCGGGCTCCCCACTGAGCATAAAGCCTGCTTAAGATTATCTCTCTGTCTACCCATCTCACACATGCTCTCTCTCTCAAAAGTTAAAAAAAAAAAATCATAATGCTTAGTATTTTTCTCATACTACCAAAATAATAAAAATAATAAATCAACACAGTGAAAAGTTACTCTTCAGGAAATGTATAGTAGAAAGTACTTTGAATTAATAATTAAGAGATTACCATCATAGTTCTTTGTATTCTAATAATAATATTATGGCCTGCACTAGCTCTTGTTTAGACTTCTGTGATAACCTCCTAACCTGACCTCAAGACCCAAGTCTATTCCAGCATTCTTCTCATTATTGCAGAATTACCTTCCTGAAATAGTTTCGATCACATCATTTTCATAGGCCATGATATCATGTACCCAATAAAATCCAAACAATATAGCATGACATTCAAGATCTTTTGAAGAATGTCATTTTCTTATTTTAGCATTTACTTTACATTATTGCCTATCAGTGCCTACTCCCACCAATTTCTACCAGTAAATGCTGGCTGCACCGGACAGTTCACTGTCCTGTCACACTAGGCAAAGCATCATTCCCTAAACAAATGCTTGGCTCCCCGTCTTTAAACATTGGCTTTCTTCAAATTTGAGGCTGCTTGCTTTGCTCTTAGAAGTCTGACCTTTCCTCTGTCTATAGTACCAAACCCATGTTTAGAGGAAATTTAAGGTATTTTAAGCCAGGTAAATTAAACTAGTTTCTAACTTTTTAAACACTCATATTGACACTGTATTAGATATCTAATTCTGCCTTAGATGTTGAATCTATCAGGATAGACTAGATTATGCTTCAGTAACCAGCAACCCCTGAATCTCAGGGGCATTATACAACAAAGCTTTATCTTTTGCATTTTTATACTTTTGCACAAAGGTAATAAATTGACTAATGAGTGCTGTGGAGAGTTCTGAAAATATTCTTAACATCAGTTAAAACAGAGCAATTGTACTACCAACAAAGTGGTAATCTGAAATGCAGCTTTCTAAGTGAGCATTCAGAATTCTGTGAAAATCAGTCTCGTGAATCCATTGTCATGGTTCACAAATGCACATTGCAAAAAATCATTGGCAAGCTTCTCCAAACAAGCAGTAATTATGCTAGCTCCAAATAAAAATGCTATTTCATTCACCCTCTCTAATGTTTAGTAAATACCAATAATAAAACATAAAGTATTCATTTGAGTTTAAAGAAATATCAGCTACTTCATACGTGAAATCTATGAACATTATTTCCTATGGATTTTAAACATTCATAACTGCACCACCAGGTACTATGGTAAATATCGATTCTTTATCTTTAAATCTGTCGTTAAACAAATCTCCATATGTCAATGGATAGCTTTGTGATTCAAAAGATGCACTGTCAAATTTTATTTCAACTTGGAACAATTTAATTGTAGAATTTCAGTACTCAAAAAACATTTTTTTTCCTCCACAGTCATTCTAATCCTTAATAATGAAAAGAGCAAAGTTAACAGTTAATCTTTATGTAATATTTCAGTTCAATGAATGTTGATAAGACTACATCAAAGTTTGTAGCCAAAAGGATAACAAAACATAAAATATATTCCAGAATTAAGAATTGATTAGTAAGAACAAAAGTGAAATATACAGATTAAAATGTCAGATATTGAAGTTCTCTGCTGTTTCATTATTGTTGATAGCAGTAAACATTATAAATCTCAAATTTAGCAGGCAGAATGTCATGCAATTTGTCAAGTTCAGTTTAGCTGAAATGAGGTTTGTTGCTTACACAATCAACTTGTTAATTTGGTTGGCACTTATTCTACTGCTGTTGCATAAATCCTCAACTATAAGCTACAAGATACATTTTAATTTGCTGGCCATCAGATTAAACAAAAAACATTTATTCATTCAAGTTGTGTTGTAGTTACACTGTTTATTGCCTTTACACTTTCCGTAAGACTGTTTTATTTTAAAGTTTTTATTGAAATCAAAGTTAGACTAGGGGCGCCTGGGTGGCTCAGTCGGTTAAGTGTCCGACTACAGCTCAGGTCATGATCTCACCGTTCGTGAGTTCGAGCCCCTTGTCAGGCTCTGTGCTGACAGCTCAGAGCCTGGACGCTGCTTCACATTGTGGGTCTCCCCCTCTCTCTGCCACTTCCCAGCTCACTCTCTCTCTCTCTCTCTCTCTCTCTCTCTCTCTCTCTCTGAAATATAAACATTAAAAAAAATTTTAATAAAAAATTTTAAAAAATCAAATTAAAGTCAGACTATACCACATTTCCACTAATAATCTTGATGTCTATTGTCCTTTATATAATTCTTGAGACGGCCAAATATTTCAGGTGAATACTTTTCCTTAAATATGACTTTTTGGTTGTGAATATATTTAGTGTTATGCTTGCTTCTGTAATTATTATAATAATCCATTGATAACTTTTTTTCACTCAAAATGCAAGCCACCAAAAGCCTCAAGTGTCAGTGCAAATTTTACACGTTTTTATGATGAACAAACATGTATACATATACATATATATATATATATATATATATATATAAATTCAGCTCAATCTCATGTCACAGAATGTCGAGACTGAAAGAAACCATACTTAAATCACTCATCTTCAAAAAGGAAACAAAGTGAGAGGCCTAAATTAATTTGCTCAAAGAATTTCTTGAGGGTAGGTACAAAGCCAAAATAAGACCCCGTATCTATTCATGCCCAGTGTTCATTCCACTATACCTTAAGCACATCAGTTCAACTTTTTAAGTCATTATAGCACATTTACATTGTGGGAAATATTAAATATAAGTTAGTCAAAGAGCTTAATAGCTGGTCTCTACACTCAAGGCCTTATAGACTGATTTAATTTTTATAAGCTAAGACACTTTCAACAGTTAGTACACCCCAGCCTCTCAAAAACTGTTTTTATTCCTTGTCTATTGCTTATTTCAATTCAAACTTACATGAGGAAGGGAGGTGCTGTTTCTTGAATGTTTTCTCAAACTCTAACATCTATTGCATTGTTCAAGACACACATGGATTAAAATTTTGTGTACGCTTTTGGAGTGCTAGTGCCCATGTCTTTGGGCATTAATTTATTTTTAATGAGTTTGGTGTCCCTTTATTCAAGGGAAAACAACCCATGGATTGGGGGAGTCGGTGCCTCACAAGCAATGGAGTATTACCACTCTTCACAAGGGATTCTGGACAAGAGTGAGTTTTATGCAGCTTTAGAGACAGGAACCTAGAAACCGCAGACCTGGCTGGGGTTGGTTACCTAACCGTATTTGGCAAGATCAAGGAACAGTACAAACTATAGAGCACAGAATTCTCTTGGCCTTCGGGAAATTTTTCACTGAATATACTGTTTCTGGTCAAGTGGGGCCTTTATAGGAGCACAAACACGCAGTCGGCAGACAAGGCACCCGGGGCAGGTATGGCTTCATCTTGGTCCTAGAAATTTATTTCGACACTCCTAACATTCCCTCTTCCCTGGCAACACAAGGCAACCGCAGGTTTCGGAATCCTCCCTGCTAAGTCTTACCTCCAAGCCTTTGTGCAGGGGGAGGCGTGCGGGGGGGGGGGGGGGGGTTCCCTCTGACTGTACACTCTCCCCTCTCTCCAGGCGGGGGTCAGGGCGGGGTGAAGGTCAGAGCAAGCAGCATTTACCTGAGCCCGAGGCGCATCCACCACTACCACGGAGGCCGCCATCGTAACTTGTGGGTGGGGCCTGCGGGGAAGCGGCTACGGCGCAGACGTGATCTGGCCCAGGTGTGGGCCCAAGTGAGAGGAGTCACGGAGCCCCACACCCCGCGTCCCTGCAGAGGAGCCCGCCCTTCGCCTGGAGCTCTTCAGTTTGTCACCTCCCGCCCCACCCACGATCTTGGGGCCTATGGGCGTTAAATTTTAAAATCCAGAGAAAATCATTTTGATTGTGGTGGCTGTTTGAGCCATGTGGTGTTTTTATTTTACTTATTTTTAGTAATGTTATTTTCAATGTTTTCTTTTATTTTTGAGAGAGAAAGAAGGAGCCACAGAATCTGAAGCAGGCTCCAGGCTCCCAGTTGTCAGCAGAGCGAGAGGCGGGGCTCAAATCCATGAACCATGAGATCATGATCTGAGCTGAAATTCTCTGCCCAACCGACTGAGCCACCGAGGTGCCCGGAACCATGAGGCGTTTTTAAATTGACTTTTGTAGGGGGTGGCTGGGTGGTTCACACGGTTAAGCATCTGACTTCAGCTTAGGTCATGACCTTGAGGTCCATGAGTTCGAGCCCCGTGCCCAGCTCTCTGCGGACATCTTGAAGGCTGAAGACTGCTCTAATTCTGTGTCTCCCTCTCTCTGCCCCTTCCCCACTTGTGCGCTCTCTCTCTCTCTCTCTCTCAAATATAAATAAACATTAAAAAAAATAAATTGACTTTTTTCCTATTGTGATTTGGGCAGGTGTCTTTAGACTTCGGATGATGACTGCATAGTATTTCCATCATATTGTGTGCTATAAATAGAATGTGTTCAAAATTATAATGTAGAAACCCAATGCCCAACGTGATGGTATTCAGAGGTGACACCATTGGGAGGTGATTATATCATGAAGGTGGAACCCTCATGATTGAGATTCATACCTTTATAAAAGAGATCCCCCAGCTAGCAAGCTAGCCCCTTCTGACACTGAAGTTACATGGAAAAGGCAGACACAAAGCAAGCAGATCCTCACCAGACCCGGAGTCTGCAACTGCCTTTCTCTTGTACTTCTCAGTCTCCACAAATGATAAGTAAATTTTAGTTGTTTATAAGCCACCGAGTCTATGGCACTTTGTTACAGCAGCTCAAACAGACTAAGACATTGAGTAACATTGGCTTATCATGCCCAGGTTCACAGGTGGGCCACCTTCCTAGATCTTAAAGGAAACACATGATAACCTTATCCTCATTAAGCAGAAGTGGCCACCTCTAGATACATACAGACTATGAATGTCTCGACCAAACGGGACTGATCCCAGGCCTAGAAAGCAAAGTCAGACCATGTTGATTCAGCAGGGGTATGGGATTCTATAAGGACTGCACTTTAACGAAGGGTACAAGAGTCAAAAAATGGCCATTGTTGATGTTCATGAGTATCAGGAAGGGGAATCATGGCCTTGTGAGTTTCAACAAAGGGCCCACACCAAAGCTTTAGCTGGGTTAGTTGGTCTTACATGCAGGCTGCTGTGGCTTCACCTTAAACTACTTAGGTTTTCCTTATATATTTATGGTTAGAGCCAAGATATGATTATACAAAAAAGTTTACAGACAGGGCTTTAGGTATTGGTGAGCAGCATAATATTTACTACTTCAGACTACAAGGTGAATTATGACAATGGACACTCTAGTTAGGGTTTAGTTTTAAATTGTTAGTGCTTGGTCCAGTAGACGGTATTGAATCAAGTGCCCTAAATTCCATCCTGCACATAGGTTCATGGGAGAATTCATGAGCCCTAGCCTCAGGATTAAGAGCTATAAAACTCTCAAACTAGTAGTAAGTAAGTTACAAAGATATTAAAGGTAGAAATACAGTGCATCTTCAAGGATATTTATGGAATTAAGTTTCTGAGGAAAGAGAAGGGAGCCAGGTAGGAGGAGTATACATAGATCAAGGCCAGGGCTGAGTTAATTGTTATTCTGATGGGGAAAAACCCATAGGGTGTTTTCAAACAAAAATGTGAATGCTTTTGGCAGACTCAGAACTTACCATTTTAAGATATGCAAGAAAAACAAATGTTAGGGCCACAAAGTAAAAGGAAAAAAAGTGTTGAGATCCTGGAAAGAAAATGCTGCCTCTACTGTGTTAGGAATGATAAGTGAGCAGCTTAAGAAGCAAGTTATATGCTACCCACTCAGCTGAGTAGTCCCCTAAGGAGGAAGGGAAGAACGGAGGGAAATGGTGAAGATAGAATCCTTTGAGCAGCGCATGACTTGAGAATTGGTTTTCACTCAGCCAGTAGGGGACACAAGCTTTAAAAGAGACAATAGCAGCTTACTTAGTTCATGACTATTTTCAGGATAATTCTCTCAGCTGAAAGACAAGTAGGGATGTTGGGAAAATTTCCATAGGAAGCATTTCCACACCAGAATCATTGGCCCCAGTCACTATGGCATTGGACTGGTTATTTACTTACTTACGTACTAATTTATTTTACTTTATACTCAATAGACAACCAGAAGCAATTGTATAACTATTCATTGATCGCAAGAGAGGTAGTGTAAAAAGCATTTTTTGTTGAGTTGCTCCTCTTTCCAATCTTAAAACTTAGCCAATGCCCTACAAGGCTGTAGAAGAAAACTAGGACCATTTCATAGTTTTCTATAATTATTTCACTTAGAAAATACTCTCATTGATTATGGAAGTTTAGTTGTGAGACCCAAGATTGCTAACTGCCAAATGTAACACATTATATATTAGATCAAGGAGAGGAAGGAAATAGTACATTTCTGCAGAATAAAGGACCCCAAACAGACTGAACTTTTTACAGTGAATCCATAAGCACACATATATTAATTTGTTGGGTCTAAGTGTTACTGAACCAGACTATAGCTAGCCAATGCTTACAATTCATTAATTCATCAGTCAACACATATTTATATTCATGCATTCCAATTGTATAAATACTGTGGGTTAATATTTGAAGATGATAGGAAAGTTTGGGAGAACTTGAGAGAAAGTAGACCAAAGGAAATTATATGCTGGTTTTTAAAAAAGTGACAGCTGTTTAAACAGTTGCTTTTTTTAAAAAACATAAAGAGGTTTTTGCTGTAACCTCTTGTTGTAATCAAACATGGTTAAGCATAGTTGCAAAGGTTCTCAAAATTTTATGGTTACAGTGTTTTGGAATTTTAGAAATAAAAAGATTGAAACATGAAACTTAGACTGCTTTGTGATATGAAAAGTCATATTTCAACTGGGTCAAGGTAAAGGCAGAATGAGGTTCTTTCTGTGGCTTTATGAAAGGTCATATCACAATTCTATAATCTTTTAATTTTATAGTTTTAGTTGTTAGAGAAATAAAATATCTTGGGTTGTCTGACAACTTGCTTGACACTATTTGTCAATAACAGAGATAAACAGTTATGACATATTAATTTCCCCCAATTTTCAAGATATTTTGAATATATTATTTTTAAATTGATAACATTTGTTAGTTTTAAAATTATTAGTGGAACATATTTACTGCTAAGTAAACAGAGGTATCAGAGCACAATTATTACACTTAATTAATTGCTTACAAATTACCAGAGCAGCAGGCACATGGTTTGTATGCTAAAAATATGAACTCCAACCAGAAGCTGCCCCTGATTCTGTTTCTAAGGAAAACTGTGCCCCAAATGATCAATTCTGGAATGAACCAAAGGTCAACTTAGAATAATATAGAATCATAGGTCTCCAAGGAACCCTAAAGGGTTGGCTAATTCAATTCTCAGCTGCCTTCACATAAATCAGCCAGGCTTAATGAATGTTGGGAATCTTGCAAGAAAGATATCTAGGCAAGGAGATGACCAAATTCCCGGGAGGTGGAATTTTCTCTTACATCAAGTCTACAAGTATTCTATTACAATTTACACTGACTTATCTTTTTCCAGTTAATACACTAGAGAATACAGGTCACTATAACAAATTACATAGCTGGGATAATCACTCTAGTTAGAAATTTCAGAACATTTGGTTCAAAGTTTCTTCCTCACCCTTAGTCTGACCTCATATTCCATATAAGACAAATAAAAAGTAATGCAAAGATGTGATTTTCTACATTCTGTATCACTAAAGAATCATTTAACATTTGTATATAAATTGGTCTACAGAGATTCACTAATAATTAAGAAATGTATAGTTGCAAATCCTTTTTAATGTTAAGCAGATATAAAATTTTTGAAGAAAAATTGAGAAAGACTATTAGAGGTGCCACTTTATATAACAGTTTATTACTTCCATTATGTGTGTTACTATAAACTGTTCATGTTTTATCTGAAATTATTTAGAAATGGCTAAAACAAAAGGGGAATAAAAAAGAAACTTTACTATTTCCTGAAATAGTAAAGGCATGTGAATCTTGGTGAAATATTATGCCATAGAAAACTATAACCACTTCTAATATAATTGAATAATTTCCTTAGTACCACAGCAGTTGAATTATAGGATATTTTAATTAATATCAATTTTAAAATGGATATTAAAATACCACTTGTATTTCCTAACAAAATAATCAGTGTATCCCAATATAAATGTATCAGAAATAAAGGAAGAGAACACACAGCTATTAATCCTTATCTTATTCATTTCTTATTTTTAAAACATATGTAAAGGGGAGCTACCATAAATAATCTTACAGTTTTATAATTCTTGTTTGCACTTTCCAGAAAACATATGTATATATAAAATTATCTTATATATCTCTGTACTAGACTGTAAAATTATATCTTTATAATAATCATTTTTATACGTGTCAGTAAATAATTTTAATACCTACCATGTGTAAATGCAAGGAGTCAAAACCAAGAGAAACTGCAAAGTAGTTCTAGGCCTCATGAAATTTAGTCATGTCTCAGTTTTCCTGGAATAAATTATGCAAAATCTAAATCTATAGTTATCTATGTACTCCGTTTCCAATTGAGTGGAATACTTCAAATTATCAGAAGGCTTTATATGATTTTCAACATTTATTGCCCATGATATTTGTATGTTCAACCAATTATTTGTACAAAACATAATTGTTTATGATGGTATGGGAAAAAATGAAATTAACTCAGTCATAGTTGATTCATTTTGGTTATAAATATGTTAAAAAGCTGTAAAATTATTTTGACCTTTTTCTAAAAAATAAAATACTATTAAGAATGTGACATTTTTAGATACCACATTTAAAAAAATAATTTCATGGTAATCCAAAATTATCAGTTTGTTCTCCAGAGGAATTTTCAATTACCATGATTTGGTAAAGTCTCAAGTCTAAGGCATAAAGCCAAGCAAGTATCAAGTGTCATTGCTTAACTTAGCAAAACTTATCTTCCAGATCCAGATCCATCATAACTCTATGCTAAAGGTAGGTTCTCTCCTTTTACCTGAAGAGTGCCTATAAAGTCAAAAAGAGGAGTAAATGTTTACAGGTACAGTTCTACTGTGATTTGCAGCATTAGATGTCCAGGTTACTTTGTTGTAACAGACTCTCATTATAATTAAATTAAACAAACATGTATTTACTATCTATTATTTGTAAGGTACTATGTGATATGCAATTGGAAAATAGATAATTGAACAAGAAATGATCCCAAAACCAAATTTGAGAAAACTCCCATACATAAACAATACAGGGCAGATTGATACTGTTAATAATAAACGTAAATTTTAGAGTGCATGAGAATGGATTCTAAAAACTATTCTATTCTATTCTAAACTATATTCAAACTTCTATTCTAAAAACTATAACTATTGCACCGCCAGAAAGTGGTGGGCTCTTGATCCTCTTTGCATTTGCTATGACTATATTAAGCCATAGAATGCACATGTTTATTGGTTAGAATTGAACTGAAATCACTTAATATATCCCTTGTTTTATTACATACATGGGTATATACACTATGCACATAAATCTGTATAGTTTTCCAAGATGTAAATAAATCCATTTATAATTTACCCATGATAGAAAAATGTTTGCCAACATATTGAAAATATAAAAATTTAGTATAAAAATTCTAATTTAAAATCTACTAACTTCTTACTTTCATTTTAGTTATTTGTTAATGCAATGTTTCTTCTATCATCTTAGATTAATAGACTACTATCACTTAATCAATTAATATTCTTTTGTTGTTTTTGGAAACATTAATTGCTTCTCGGCCTTTTGGCTAAGATCAAGTGTGAAAACTTATTAAGTAATAAGGCATACAATGCACCATTTATTTCCTCATCAGAATTTTCAGGATTTGGCTCCTAACATTAGATGTTTTTATATACCACTGGTTACATATTGTATATCTCCTTTGAAAGGTTGTTTCCTTTATGGATTCATGATTAATCTTTGGACTACACATGCTTCATGAAGAAGCTTCACTAATGAATAACATAATGACAGCAACTCTAGCACACTTTGGCACAGTCAGGGAAGGCAGTCTTCCAGCAAAGCTATTAATGTCAGAACTAATTTGGTTCTCAGAATTCTGTTAATTATTAGAATGTTTATTCATTTAAAAAAATCCCTGTTCCTCTCTAGCATGAACTGAAATTATGAATTAAGAAGTGAACAATAATTACCCTTCCTTCCCACAAAAGTGGGAATCTGGGGTCCAAGCTAAATTACAGTTCAGGGAGCCTGGCCAAGATAAGTGGGCTGAAGTACCCAGTACCACAGAAATCAAGGGAGTGATGGTACTGCAATTAAAAAGTCATACATAACAAGCTCAAGAGCAATGCAGAGAATCCAGACATGAGGCATTGGAAAAGGAATTTGAAGACATTTGATGCTAGAACATAGAGGACAGCCAAGTAGATGCTTTTAATTAGTGTATTTGCCTATCAATGCTGGCAGGGGCAAAACAGTTTAATCATTAAGTGCATATGGGGATGGCATTTAATTCTTTCATACTTCTGAGGAATTATTTAGAAAGAGAAGGAGAAGTAGAGGAGCAAGAAAAAGAGAAGGAGGAAGCTGGAAGGGGGGCAAAAAGAGACTAATGCCACACATAACAATATGATACACTAAAACTGAAGAGGAATAGTCCTGGGTTTGCTTTGGCTGCACATATGCTAAAATTGAAGAGGAAGAGTCCAAACCTAATACATATTGAGTGCCTACTATGTGCCAAGCACAATATCATGTGCTTTAAAAGTTTTTCCCCAAGAAAAATACATGCCAAGTATTTCTTTCTTTCAGAGTAAATATCTATAAAAAAAATATCATGGTGATTTGGCAATAGAAGGTAATCTTTAACTGCCTAATTTTACTACACATATCAATATTTTATATTACATCCGGAAAGTGACTTTTCTCTTAAATAACAAAGGCAAACTCCTATAACTCTGACTCCAAATACTTACACTTTTAACTGCTTTGTGATTGATGATTATAGGAACCTTTGCTGTTTGGTATGTATATCTTTTTAGCATTCAAAACAAGATGTGAATGCTTCAAGTCATAAGATTACAAGGAATATTAATACAAGGCCTTTTTAAAATTCAAGACAGTGCAATAAAGTATGTAGTATTACTAGATATGAAATCACTAGACAGAAGACAGATTTATAAATATTGAAAAAGCAACAGTACTCCTTAGATTTTTCTTTTTGGAATATTAATGACTAAAACATTGGGAACTGAGATTAGCATTAATGTTTGTACCACAGTGAAATGGACAATGCTTGGAAGAGTGCAAATGTTCTGCAAAAATTTTATCAATAACATAATTTTTTATTATACACAAATCTACACTTCTTTGTTTTGATTAAGCATAATATATGGTGGAGTTATTTTAACAAAGGACACCTTTAAATTATATCAAAAAATACCAAAAGTAATAAAACATTTTAAATTAAACATTTTTTTATCTGATCTACAGAAACCCGATAATTTTTTCTACATTGAACTAATCATTTATTAGGTTGAAATGATTAAAATTAACTGGTGTTTTGAATGACGGGGTGAGGTGGATAATAATGCTATTCAGAATATCATCCAATGTGAGGATACTTTTTATGGGATTTATACTATTGTTTAGAAATAATTATATCCACAGATTCACAATGCAATTTAGTTTCAGAAAGAGGAGTATGTTTGCACATATAGTTTTGTTTTCTTAAAATGAAAAGTAACAAAATAAAACACAATTATCTAAATATTTAATTACCCGATAGAATTCAATTTATTGCAATTATCATTTCCTTGAGTATAAAACAACCTTCAATCCTTTTAGATATTTAAAAATTTTCAGAAATATTATTAATTATCCCATATGATAATATGAAAATGATTTTCCTTTTTATTGAAACTTCTATGCAAATAATAGCTAATAGCAAATACTTACTGAGACTTTTATTTGCCAGGTATGCTCTAAATTCTTTTTTGACAATCTTCACATTTAATGTTTAATTTAATATTGGTAATCTACTCCATCAGATAGGTACCATTATCCTCTCCTTACAGATAAAACAAAACAAAACAACAACAACAATAAAAAACCACCACCACAACAATAAAAACAAGAAAGAGAGAGCTTATGTATTTTCCCTCAGTTAACATATCTTGTGTTCCAAAGGCATAATTTATAACAAGAGCATGTATTCTTACATTTTAATAAGGTATAACATGAAGGTGACTGTTCTGCAGATTTCTTATAAAACTAATCCAAAAGTTAAATATTAATACTTAGTTATTAAATATACACTTATATGACACATGCTAATTTCTATTCTAAGAACTTTGCATTTATTAACCCATTTAATGCCAAGTGGTGAAAAGCACAGAGCTTTGGTCCTGGAATGTACACCACCTTTATTTTACAGGTAGGAATACTTCAGCCACGGGAAGAGAAGCAAGATGCTAACTTCGATATTTGAGGAATACTAACATTATTGCATTACTTATTTTATGGTAGATAAAACTTAAAAAAAATTTTTAATGTTTATTTTTGAGAGAGAGAGAGAGACAGAGCACGAGCAGGGGAGGAGCAGAGAGAGAGGGAGACACAGAATCTGAATCAGGCTCCAGGCTCTGAGCTGTCAGCACAGAGCCCAACTTGGGGCTTGAACTCACCAAGCGTGAGATCATGACCTGAGCCGAAGCCGGACGCTCAACCAACTGAGCCACCCAGGCGCCCCCAAACTCACTTTTTTTTAATTGACACATCAATTAGTTGCACACAGACTGTGATATCCCCAGTATCAGAAATGAGAAAATGGAGGATGTGAAAGATGAATTGATGAAATGTCATAAATACAACAAGTAGTAGGGCTGGTGGCTAAAACCCTGTGTTCATTCTCTAAATCCTAACGATCTCTTCCAGGAAAGCTTTAAATACCCATAAATGGTTGTTTAAATTTCTTCTTGTAGCCATTTCTAAAAGCCTATCGAGTCTCTGAGACTGTGCTAGGCCCTTGGAACACAAAGGTAAAGATGTACCCCTTTGCTTAGACAGGGGAATCTGAAGTCCAGGTGCATGCCTGTCCTTGTGTTCCTTTCTATTCAGTATTTGTCTTGAAGAAGAGTGTCCGGGTCAGAATGATAAACTCTATTGCTACCCTGTTTGAAAAGCCAAGAATTTAATCATTATGAGACAAGGACTTACTTTTAAATTTCTTAAATATTATCTGGAAGAATGTGCAAGGTACCACGTATGTGTGGAAGAGCACTTAACTCTATCCAGGGAATTACTGGAAAGACCTACAGCTGGCGTGCAGGCTTACAGGCTGAATGGGACTTCATCAGGTAAGTAGAGTGACAATAGACATGGAGAAGTGATGTAAAGAAAGGCAAATAAATTAGTATGGTTGATATATTGCAGACGTAGAACAAAACGGAACTGATATGGCTCATGCTGAAGTTTTTAGTAAATGCATGCTCTGCTTTCAGCATAGTTCTGGAAACTGAGCATATAATGATAAAATGGAGGGAACTTACTCTCCTGTCTGGTAATGTCATAATGCAAGCAAATTAAAGAAGCATTGGGTATTAAGGAGGGCACCTGTTATGATGAGCAATGGGTGTTAAATGTAAGTGATGAATCACTAAATTCTACTCCTGAAACCAATATTACACTATATGTTAACTAACTAGAATTTAAATAAAAATTTGAAAAGAAAAAAAATGAAGGCAACAACAACAACAAAAAGAAGCATTGGAAGGAGACTTAGAAAATATTAGTAGACTAGAATAGAGAACCTAGAGAATTCTGTTGTAATTGGTGTTAAGAAAATATTTTGCCACACTAATCTATCTATGACTAGAGGACTACTTTGAACATTGGAAGACAAAAAGGAAGAAAGACCTTTCTTTTTGTTTAAACTTTTTATTTTTGAATCAGAAGGCTTTACCACTTAATAAACAGCTAATAAAGTAGCAAGCTGCAGCAGGTATGAATCTAAATAAGAAGTAATATAAAAACCAATCAGCAGAGCTACAAATCATAATAATTAAATGTATGGAATAGTCCAGAGGGACTTTCCAGGAGCCCATAAAAAGAGAAAAATCTCACAGCCAGGAAAGGGAGGCAAGGTTATAAATCAGTATAAGCAAAGACCAAACTGTAGATTAAATTGCAAGATAATAAAAGATAAAATTTAAAAAAAAACTACTTTATGCAGAAATGTAGACAATATTAATGAACAATACTCCATTAAAAAAAAAAGCTATTAGGGGTACCTGGCTAGCTCAGTCAGTAGAGCATCCAACTCTTGGTATCAGGGTTGTGAGTTAAAGCCCTACATTGGGGGTAGAGTTTACTTAATAATAAAAAAAGAAACAAATATTTCAATATTGATAAGTCCCTTTTAACAACCCCACATTATTTATGAGACCAGGTACTTTATCCTATTGCATTCTATCTTCGCTGAATTGGATCACAACAATCTGACTATAGTAAATATTGTAGCAGAGATGACCAGAAAAATTCCCTTTCATCCTACACTTAACTTTCACATTTCTTCCCAATTAACGTCTGTCAAGAGACACTGCAAACAAAATAGGTCTTTTTACTTCTTTCCAGAACAATCTTCTCCATAACACAAAGGGCCCATAATCAGAACCCGGATACTAGGGAAGTCCACTGTTGCCAGAGGGGTGAGCTGCTACTGAAGGAAGGTGCTGTTTCAGCTCATTTTGTGAGATACATGGCCAGGAGACTCTTCAACAGAATCTGGTGAAGCTAAATATTTTTCTATACTCACATGTAACAAAGATGATTTCCTGCACTCTACATATAAAATTCAATTGGTGAATTGAATATATTTCTGTGCATTCCATCCTTACCCCATTACTAACAAAGGAAGTTCTCTTGTTCTCTTGGGGACTGATTTCTTTGCCTATCTCTCCTCCAGTCATTCTCCACAGAGCAGCTAAAGTCATCTTTTTCTTTAATGCAATCTGATCATGGCACTCAGTTGATTAAGAGTTCCATGAGTTAATTCATTACTTCTTGTGGAACGAAGTCCAAATACTTAGATATATTCTCTGACTTTTACTACCTGGTCTCCCTGGGACGTCTTTACTGATATCCTAGGCACTCCTTACAGGACTGTATTCTTCGTTCTTATACTGTGTACCACAGAGTTATGTCATTCTTATTTCACTCTTGTTCTTTGTTTTTGCCATTCTGCTACAATTTCCTTTTATTCACTCCTTTCTCTTACATTTAGCACTTAATGGAATCCAAATAAATTGCTATTAGTTGAGTGAGTGAATAAATGAATGAATGAAACAAACCTGTCTCTATGGCTTGGTTTTGCATGAAACCGTTAGTCCTTTTATATCTCTAGTTACTCTTAGTGTAACTGGATTAGAATGAGCCCTATTAAAATCAGGATGTGTGGCCTCAAATCCCAATTTCATTGTATGTCTCATGAGTGTTATATTCTTTGTCTTCTCTGGGCCTACTTCCTTATCTACCAAATGAATGGTTTCCTTACGGAAGAGTTCTAAGCATCAAATATGGTTAATGTATGCAGGGACTCTTGATAACTTAGGTAAATATGTCAATTTCTAAGACACCTGTGTTGATTATTCTGTTACTTCTCTAAAACTGGTTAATCCTGATGTGATTTATGTGATGTGCTTATAAATCATTGTCACATGTAAGACAGCAGAAGTAGTTAGCTTCTCTCAATAGCTGAACAAATTCTTATATCATTTTAATGCTGAGATAGTGAACAGCAGATTGCTTAGGAATCCTTTCCACTCTGGTGTGGGCCACACATACACAGGTTGGAGTGTAATTTCCATGAAGCCAGGAGTACTAAGCCAGGCATCTCAGCATCTTTGTTAGGTTCCAGCTCTATGCTAGCTTTTCTGCACGTGCTTTGTAATCATAGATCCTAACATGACATCCTAAGAGAGGATTTCAATGTAGGCTTGGAAGATGACAGTAACTTAGAATCATATGTGCATCTGTGGCAGGAAAGTCAGGTCTTGAATTAGGCTTTAATGATACAAATGATTTGGATAGAGTAAAATGGAAGCTAAAGGGCATTCCCGGTCAGAAAAACTCTTAAATGAATCCTACCCTTACAAAAGAAAAGCCAGTGGGAAATTAGACAAACTAGATGTCTGCTATGGTGGCATCAGAATTCCTTTATTTGCTTTGTAGAATGGCCATCATGAGGTATTTATAAATACTGAAAATTCAGTAAAAGATTTTTAGTTTTTTGATACTGAAAAAGTGGTCACAAGGGAATTCTCTGTTTTGAATTAAAAATTACCCTTTTATTTATGAAATTTCAAAAAGTTACCATCCTTCCCTTGCTGTTTATTGAGTTATCTGCTTGCTGCTGCTTGCTGGTTCTATTGCAGGCCGAGTAGTTAATTTTTAAGGCACAACGGCTCCAATTTAATTTCCTTTTCCTCATTTCACTGATGACATAAAGAATGTCTCTTTGTAAAAGTGATTTTATATCTTCTATGGTAGCTGCCTCATACTATTATGTAAGTTGATGCTAATTCTAAATAGATCTGTCTCTTTAAGTGAGTTCCGTCTTGTTTCTCCCTCCTCTTTTGCCACCTATTGTATATTTGCTTTTGTCATTATTTGAGCAATCATTTAAAAATCATTTTGGATACCTATTGTTCCTTTTTTTGCCATTTTCAGAGGAATTATAATGTTCAATGCTATAATTATAAGCTTTCATGAAGCCAAACACATTTTTAGATATTTGTGGCTGCTACTAATTTCCTTTTAAAATTATGCCACATGGTTATTAGTTTTAAACTCTTAGTTCCCAACAAGTCTATACTTTTGTTTTTGATTGGATTCTCTATTTTATAAATTTAAAGTTGTCCACATAACTTAGAAATCTGTTTGTTTGCATATTCTAAAGGATTTATAACATGTTAGATAATGAATATTGAAATGGATTATTTTATTATGCTCAATAATTATCACTTTATAATTCATCATCCATTTCCACTAAATTCTCAGAGGTGCCTTAAATTCTAGTTCAATAAAATATATAGTAAAGTACTACTAGTATTTGCCAAACACTGCAACAGGGATAATAACAAACCCAATGAGAATCTCTACCCTCAAGCTTTATTATTTATTTAGAGGGCAGCACAATAATAGTTATTCCACTCGCACATGGTGTATAGTGAACACAAAATTTTGTCACAGGGTCCTATGATTGCTTTGAAAATTTCATGAAGGCCTTATCTAGTCAAAAGGGATTCTGACTCTAATCTTGTTTGAGCCTATTTAAATAGCAGCATTCTTCATTCAAAATACATAACTATTTTTACACACTTCTAAATTGAGTTGATGATCTTACTTTAGAAGAATAGATAGAATTTGGATATTTTGCATGGCTGAGGAGTTACAGAATGCATTTCAGGCAAATGAAAAAAACATGAACCCAGAAGCAGGATGGTGATTGCATCACACAGAAGTGTGATTGCAAGGCAAAAAAGAACCCACTGGCAAGAGTAGGGTGAACAAAAAGGTTGGGGAAAGGATTCATAGGTCAAAATAGAAGAAAAATATAGCATGGAAAGTAGGAATAGATTATGCTGAAAAGTTTAGGCAGAGGGTAACATAGTGAAAAGGACCTGGATGTTAAATCTCAAAATGAGCAGGTGTGATAAACAGATGGGCAATCCAGCTTGCACCTGTAACATCAACCTAGGCATGTTATGATGGCAACGAGGACTGAGGTTTGGAAGTGCTAGTGTGAAGGAGTGACTGATGAGGGTTTTTCGTTTGTTTGTTTTCATAAATAACAAATCTTAGGGGCACCTGGGTGGCTAAGTTGGTTGAGCATCTGATTCTTGATTTCAGCTCAAGTCATGGTCCCAACTCATGGGTTCAAGCCCCACCTTGGGCTCCTTGCTGAGCGTGGAGCCTGCTTAATATTCTTGCTCAATTTCTCTCTCTCTCTTTCTAAAATAAATAAAATAAAATAAAATAAAATAAAATAAAATAAAATAAAATAAAATGAAAGTAATCTCAGTACCTTTCTTGTCAAAGGTAAGCAGAAGGAAGATGAATCAAAACAATTGCTAGATTTTAAGCCAGCTTAAACAAGAGTGGTAACGATATACCTAGAGACAAGGGCATTGAGAAATGCATTTATTTAGAGTCTGGGTATAGTTGAAGGTGAAATCAAATACACATTTACTTTTTAAAAAATTTTTTTAAGATACTTGCATTCTTTATTTTTATCTGTGGCAGTTTTTCTACCTTTCTGCCTTCCAAGCAGCACATCGTTATCTTTCATAAAAATTACTGACATTTATTAATTTATCTATTGTTCTAAGTGATTTATAGATTTTGACTCGATTTATCCTCATAATACTCTATAAGATAGTTACTAAATTATTATTATAAAATTTTACAGATAAGGAAACTAAAATACAGAGAATAAAATGCCTTGACCAATGTCACAAAGCTAATAAGTTCTGGGGACAATTTTCAAACTCAAGTGGATTCTGCTCTTATCTACTGTTATACACAGCTTCTCTCATCCCAAATAGCCAGGTTAGTATAACTAAGTTGCATTTACTCTACCTCTTTTAGCTCTACATCCTTTTGTTTCTTAAGTATTATGATTCCATCATTCATTTCCTCTTCATTTCTTACTCATACTGTTACACCAGACTCACAACTGATCTCTACTCCTTTGAATTTTTCATAGTTCAGTGAATCCTCTATATAGGAAAACTGATCATGCTCTACTCTCACATTGAAAAACTTTCAATCCAATAAACTTTATTTCAATCCAATGAACTTCGAAGTGAAATATGAAGTGAAAATAAGCATGGAAGGTAAGATCATAGTATATCTATCTATCTATCTACCTACCTATCATCTATTTAACTTAATTTCCCAAAACTTCCCTCAGCAAGTCTGCTTTCCAAGCAGAGACTAACTGCCACTCTGAGGCTATGCATGATTTTTATACCTCTTGGCTTTTGCATATACTAATTCAACCAAGCAGATTATTTCCATGGCTAACTAGAAAACCCCTGATCAACTTTCATGCTTGTAAAATATGCTGTGTTTGAGCCAACAATTGTCTGGGTCTGATTTTGTTTGTATGTTTAATACTCACTTGGATTCTCTATTGCTAGGCCATGCCTGTGCAATAGAATGCACTACATCAACTTAGGAGTGAGACTTTCACACAACTTTAGTCTCTCCTGGCTTTTTATTTTTTTTTTTTTGAGCCAAGCCAGAATAATCTGCTCACATTCCCCAACTCATGTTTGTCTTCTTTGTGGCTCCTGTCTTTGTACTTACATGTATGACTTTTGCATGAGGTCCTGGTACCACCTGCAAAATCCCTTTGGCTTCAGAATTTTATAGGTCTCTAGGCTCTTCTCTCCAATTAAATTGTCCAAGTCTCCAATCTTTAGAGCTCTACTTTTGCTATGAAACCATAATTAGTGACATGTTAATTAGATGAACAAATCCTAGCTACTGAGTATATTAGAAAATCTATTTCTTACAATTTGAATATCTGATTAACTCATCTAAAATGCAGAACTATTTGAAGATGCCTTTGAGGAATTATGATACTATCAGTAAACACAGTCATTTTGCTCTATCGCAGCAAAGTTGCACAGGGTAACATTTACTGTGATTTAATAACAGGAAGTCAACAGGTAATACACTGCTTTTAGAAAAAGTAAGGTTAAAAATCAGATGACAAAGAAAGTTCACATTGAGTGAAATAATGTGCTGTGATGAAAATAAATTGAATAAGAGGATGAAAATAGATTTACTTTTTAGCTACATTCAATCATAATATTTCTCTTTTTTACCCCAGAACATCCTGTATACAGATACTGTGTATGAGTTTTCTTAATTTTTTAAAAAACATATTTTTAACATTTATTTATTCTTGAGAAACAAAGAGTGCAAGTGGGGGAAGGGCAGGGAGACACAGAATCTGAAGCAGGCTCCAAGCTCTGAACTGACAGCACAGAGCCTAACGCGGGGCTCGAACCTACCAATGGTGAGCCGAACCTACCATGACCTGAGCCGAAGTTGAACGTTCAACTGACTGAGCCACCCAGTCACCCCTCTTAATTTTTTTTCATGTTTATTTTTGAGAAAGAGAGACAGACAGAGCATGAGCAGGGGAGGAGCAGAGAAAGAGGGAGACACAGAATTCAAAGCAGGCTCCAGGTTCTTAGCTGTCAGCACAGAGCTCGAGCATGACCTGAGTTGAAGTTGGATACTCAACTGACTGAGCCACCCAGGTGCCCCTCTTAATTTGTATGTGATTACAAATTAGGATAAATTGACACAAAACGTAATATTTGTAATTTTTAAAAAAGTTTACAGTGGGTGTAGATAAATGTGAATAACCACATCCAACAATTTCCTTTGAGGTTGTGCATGAGAAGACATATTAGCCATAATACAAAATTATATTCAAAGTTGAATCTCTGGAGAACAGATGAGGACAGAAAGTTGAAAGTTATCAAAGCTTTTGAAACTATAATTTACACAATTTGGAATTAAGTTGTATGTCACTTGAAAATAAAAATTCAATTACACATACATTTTGGCATAATAATTTAAATTATCATTCATATTTGGCCTTGCATCATTATCAGTAAACTTCATTTTGTAATTTGTCTTTTTCAGATGATGGTTGGTTACCAAGAAGAGAACCCTACTCAGATTAGCTCAAGTAAAATAGAATTTGGTAAAGATCCGCAAAAACCCAGGAAAAGATGAATAGTCAGGCATAAAGTGGAGAAAATATGGGTGGTCCTAGAGACTCTAACAAGAAAAGACCCTGGGCTACTGACTTAATATATTCTCCTGTCACCCTCTGCTCTTTGGTTTTTATCTACCTCGTCTTGTTAGATAGAGGTCAAGTCTAGTTTCAACCCAGCATACGTTTTATTTCAAATATCTACCATCATTTCACCAATTAGACTATTTTTCTTAACTCTTGTGGGTCAGCAACAAGAAAATGGCTTTCTTGGTTTTAAGTTCAGCAATCAGTTCATACAGTAGCCTTAGTTTCCTTAGGAAGAGGGTTTGCACTAGAGTAGATTGATCTATATATCAGCCACACAGCTATAGTCATTAAGGAACCTTTTATAAAAATTAATTTTGTAAAATATTGCATAATTCTATTTGTTTATTGAAATTTATAGATATATGCTATCTACATTTACTTTATTAATTGACTCATAGGTATGGACCATTAAGGAGATTTTTATTTTTAATGTTTATCAAGAAATGTTTTAAATAACATACAGAACACACACACACACACACACACACACACACACACACATCAATTCATGGCCCTTAAAATCAATGAGCTGTCAATAAGAATCCATGTTGATAGATAACTTTCCATTTACAAGTATAAGAATTCTATCGATTACTACCTACAGATGAAAAATAAACTTATGCCTAGTTAGAATTGTTGTAGAATATGGACTGACCACATATGACACATGCAGATCTTGAATGTGGAAGACGTGTAGACATAAAAATGTGGAAAAATTATCTAGTGTTTTTACCATATTACTATTCTGAACCTGTTGATTTTATTATTTGGACTATTTTTATATTATTTTACATATTGCTATAACTGATAATATTAATATTTCAAGCCCCAGACTGTTATGTATAAATACATATTATATAGTATGCAATTGGAAAAGTACTTTATGATTTTATGATGACTTTAATATCTACCTCTCACAGGTTGGATTGCCTGGGAAATGGATTCTAAGATGGAGATGACTATGCAGGAGGTTTATGGGGGAGTGATAGTGGTGTCAACATCTGTGAAAGGGAAGCAGGACTAAACAAAGGAAAAAAATGGGCGCTGTTATGTGTTCTCAGTAGAACCCCCCACAAAAAATATGGAGAGTTTTGAAGTCGGAATCACTCTTTAGATTTGCACCCAGTTGGGCAAGGTGCATACACCTTGGAAAAGAAGCATTAACCCTTCAGTGAATGAGGGTTGCCTCAGGACTGAAGCTTGACCTTAGCTGAAGCAGCCCTGTGATCTCTAGAAGGAGCTGAGAGCTGAGAGCTTTTGCCCCATACCCACAGCAAATGCAGGAGTCTGATTTGCATTCCTGAAGAGGAATCTGGGAAGCATACAATAACCACCATACTGATTCTTTCAAAATTATGAAAGGCAATTATTAAAACTTCAAGTAATAAAAATCAATCCAAAAGGTACATACATTCCTCTTTTTTTTGAGGGTGGAGAATGGGGTAGGGGGTGGGGCGGAGAGAGAGGAAGTGTCTTAAGCAGGTTCCACACTCAACGTGGAGCCTGACGTGGGCCTCTATCTCACGATGGTGAGATCATGACCTAAGCCAAAATCAAGAGTTGGATGATCAGCTGACTGAGCCACCCAGGCGTCCCTACATATATTTCAATGTTCACTCTATTTGTAATTTTAAGTAGTATACTTGTTACCCATATTATATAGTTCTAGTAGTTTAATAATTTTTAATTAAATATCCAAAATGGCTTATATTCATGTAAAATAATTATTTTTTTTTTGAGAGAGAGACAAGAGTGTGAGCAGGGAAGGGGCAGAGAAAGAGGGAGACACAGAATCCGAAGCAGGCTCCAGGCTCTGAGCTGTCAGCCCAGAGCCCGACACAGGGCCCCAACCCACAGGAGACAAGATCATGATCCAAGCCAAAGTTGAATGCTTAACTGACTGAGCCACCCAGGTACCCCATGTAAAATAATTAAAATAAATACTCTAGGTCTCTTCTGTTTAATAGGACATTTGCAAAATGTTATTAATTTTGAGACACCACAGTTTTCCTGCTTCATAGTACTTACCTATTTACTCTTTGATAAGTCCCTAGCAACAACAAATTTACATTAACCCTAAATTCAAGAAAATATCCATAATATAAATATGAAACTGCATTTAAGCTAGCATTCATGCACTTGTTAAATTTAAAGACAAGCTTAGAATTTGTATGGAAATGATTTTATCTTTCCTTGCTAATCAATGTCTCAATTTTATTTGTTTTTAAGTTTATTGATTTTGTGAGAGACAGAGAGAGAGAGCACATGTGGGGTGGCGGGCATAGAGAGAGAGGGACAGAGGATTCAAAGTGGGCTCTCTGCTGTCAGCACAACGGGGCTTGAACTCACAACTGTAAGGTCATGACCTGAGCTGAAGTCAGATGCTTAAACTCCTGAGCCACCCAGTGCCCCAATATCCTGATTTTAAAAAGTTTAATCACACATTCAAATCATGTTCATTTCTCAGAGAAGGTATTGTATAAATATGGCAAAATTGAAATGTGTCAGTTAAATACCACTGGTTGTTAAAATATCTTCACCATGCATATAAAAAGGGCCTGTGATGTTAAGTTTATTATATTGATTAGCCCCAGTTTGTTATGTTTCAAGTAGTACGTTTTTCCCTAGGAATGAGCTAGTGAATGATGCATAAATATTTTTAAGTCAAAGGCAAAGTGAGGTGAATTGTTATTGCAGAGCCTTAAATGGATTATTTTACATTCTCAGAGCATCCATCAGAAAGAAAACTGTTTTAGAAAACCAATGTGATTGTGTCAAGCTGATGGGACTAAATTGGCCATGGCAAGGTTTTGTCAGTGTTTTTGGCTGTTTTCATTATTGATTGCATAACATTGATTACGTTAACTGTGCAGAGCTCCAATTTGCTTATTAAGTTTGCTAAAGTAACAGATTGACATTGGCAGAATTTTTTTACATTTGAGTTGCTCAAGAAGAACTTATTTCTCATTATTTGGGGACAATCTTGAAAACAAAATGTAATTCCTCCCCCCCACCGCCAACCTTAAACTCTAGTTTTAACTTTTTATTTCTTCATTTAATTGCTTGGAAATTTAGAAAAACCCAGTCATTAATATTCCAACACTGATAGAATATCTATATATTCTTTTTTTAACGTTTATTTATTTTTGAAAGAGAGAGACAAAGTGTGAGCAGGGTAGGGGCAGAGAGAGAGACACACACACAGAATCCAAAGCATGCTCAGGCTCTGAGATGTCAGCACAAAGCCCAATACGGGGCTCAATTCAGGGACCGTGAAATCATGACCTGAGTTGACATCAGACGCTTAACCTACTGAGCCACCCAGGTGTCCCAAATATCTATCTATTCTAAAAACAGTAGTGGATCATTAAGAACTTATATTAAGATAAGGGGCTAAATGATGATAGAATATCCTATTCTAAGAAAATAATGAGTAGCATAGTGGCATGTTTGTTTTTAGAGAACGAGAGAGAGAGAGCGTGCAAGCTGGGGAGAGTGGGCAGAGGAAGAGACAGGATCTCAAGCAGGTTCCATGCTCAGAGTGGGGCCCAACATAGGGCTTGATCCCATGACCCTGGGATCATGACCTGAGCCAAAATCAAGAGGCAGACACTCAACTAACTGAGCCACTCTGTTTGTTTCTAAACAATGCTCAACATTAATGAACCAGGGGGAAAAATGTCTATCCCATTTACCTTGTGGTATCTTGGGCTGTTAAATACTGAAATAAGTTATGACAATTGAAAATATTAAAAAAAAAAACAGCAATGAATTATTCAGGTGGATCATGCCTAAAAACCAAGTCCATGGTTTCTTTATGCAATGCAGTCTCAGTCTCATATTCTATGTGATGTGTGATTATGATTTAGTGGAGGGAAAAAGTTTCCAAGAACTTCCTCATTAGAAAAAGATGAAAATAATGACCAGAGAAAGGTGGATTCCTGTTAACTGAATATGCCATCTGGGAAAGAGGGAGTAGGTCTTGGTCCCTGCCCTGATTTCTGGGTATTACTCTTAGATATCCAACCTTTGGAAAGAAAGACGTTTTGACAAGTTTTAATGAGTGAAGTCTAAATAAACATCATTGGTCACTGTTAAGAAGATTCTGAGGGTATATGTAGAGACCCAGGTTTCCAGAGTATGTGTGTGGAGTGACTTAACATTATCATCACTTGGCTGGTGAGCATCCCTGGCATAAAAGGATAAGAAGGCAAAACTCCAACTTGACCCTCACCTGCCTTGTTCATGTGACCATGAAGACCCTGATGTCAGAAAATCAGAATGCCAAAGTGACTTTTGCACACACTAGCTCTGGGACTTGGGCAAATTATGTACCCTTTGTGCCTCAGTTTCCTTATCTGCAAAGAGGTGATAATATAGCACCAACCTTACAGGGTTGTCACAAGTATCAGATGAGTTCATATGTGTTAAGTGTTTACAACAGTACTATGTAAGCACTTGTGAAACTTCCTATATCTATGATTATTTTCTATTTGTGTTAATGGCCCTGTGCAGCAGAGGTGGGTATATGAGTGGTAGGACCAGAAGTTTAAAAGTGAGAGAACCAGGCATAGCCTGGTCTTCTTAAAAAATTGACCTTTAATTCCTTCCATGTTAACAATTCATTAATTTTCAAATTACTCCTTTTCTATTTATATATCTCATTTTTAAGAAGAAAATGCAGGTTTAAGTCATACGTTAGGAGTAAATCAATTTCAGGCAAAATTTTCCCTATTGGCAGTTTTCTTTCATCCTGTGCATAACTCTAGCAGGAAAACCAACATTAATTGATCTATCAACAGTCTTTGAAACAACGAAAAAATGTACAATTAAAACTAAATAAGCTTTAAATAGATCTAAAGCTTAAATAAGCTTTAAATAGATGGTATTTCTATATCACAGGAATGAAAATTATTGCAAGAACAAATATAGGGAGGAATACTCTTAGAGCAGACTAAAGCATAATTTCCTATGGCATAAATCTGAGCTGTTTTAGCCCCTTATCTGCAATGTAAGTTCTTAATGATCCACTGTTTTTTAGATGAACTTATTTCTTGCCATAATAGGTCAGAACATAAATATCTGCTTTAGATGGCTGATATTTTATTATCATAAGCTTAAAATTTAGATATTTCAGTCTGTCAAGATAAAACACATATATTCTGTCAAAACTTGTATTTTTCCTTTGTTAGATATTTGACTTAATTCATTAGTCAGTATGAAATAATTTTATAAAGTGAGCCAATTTCTTCAGGTACCTGTGGAAACATTTGGCAGTTAAATTCTCTTGGCATGCACACTAGGTAGTTCAAAGACAGACAGTCCTTGGGATGTGTTTTCTAAGGCTGAGAAAACTGGCTTGATTTGAAGAAAAAAACCTCCAGGTCAAATCATCCTTTCAAAGTTTTATGCTATAAAACTCTAGGGGGTCTGAATCAAGGATTATTCATTCTTGGGTGAATCTGATAATGCTTCCTAAGAAAAATTTTGGTTTTAAGTGTTCATAAAATTGTTTCTGAGGAATCTAAATGTTCCAGTTACTGGTTTTTTTAATTAAAGTATTTATTTTTAAATTTTTATTTATTTATTTTGAGAGAGAGAGAGAGAGAGAAAGAGAGAGAGAGAGAGAGAGAATGCTTGCATGTGGAGCTCAAACTCATGAACCAGGAAATCATGACCGGAGCCAAAATCAAGTCAGAGGCTTAACTGACTGAGCCACCCCAGTGACCAAAAATGTTCCAGTTAATGTTAATACAAAAATTTCAGAAAGGGTTCAATGGATTTACAGGTAACTCCAAAAGCCAAGTATTTGGGTTCAAGGACACAGATCAGGTTTTCTAAATCTTAAAAAAAAATTAATGTTTATTTAGTTTTGAGAGAAAGAGCGCAAGCAGGGCAGGGGCAGAGAGAAAGGGAGACATAAAATCAGAAGCAGGCTCCGAGCTGTCAGCACTGAGCCTGAGGCGGGACTCGAGCCCATGGAGGGATCATGACCTGAGCTGAAGTCGGATGCTTAACTGAATGAGTCACCCAGGCACTCCCAGGCTTTCTAATTCTTAAAATGCAGTGTCCAAACTGTTTGGCCACCATTCATCCTGAAACAGCAACAAGGGGCACTAAAAATGTATTGTCCTTCAATCTCGAGAATGACTTTGGCTCTGAATCATCAAAACTCCAGTCATATTTAAGAGAAAAAGTCAAGGTCCTTTATATCTATCTCCTCCTGCACATATGCTAAATTCTGTCCTTATATGCTTATATCTCTGAAAAGCTACACACTTGAAATTAATTATCTCACTCCTCAGCATGATTATCATTCTTGATTTTATAATTATTCTCTCAAATTTTAGAGGACTTTTCTAAAATTAAGATATTTGGAAATTACTCTTACATTTCAGGAAAACTCATATTGATACTTTATTATGCTGAATGGCCCCAATGTAAGGTCCCAGATGACATTTTTTTTTTTTTGCAGAACTTAGCATGAAGAAAACAGATTTTTCTTCAAAAATTGCTGTACATTTTGTGTTCATTTATTTATTAAAGAAATATTGACTGACTAGATTAGAGGTGAGAGTCTGTGCTAAATGCTAGATATTAAGTAAGATTCTCAGAAGGCTTACTGTGAGGGGCGCCTGGGTGGCTCAGTTGGTTGAGCCTCAGGCTCTTGGTTTTGGTTCAAGTCATGATCTCACGGCTTGTGAGTATGATCCCTGCCTCGGGCTCTGTGCTGACAGTGCAGAGCCTGCTTGGGATTCTCTCTCTCTCTCTCTCTCTCTCTCTCTCTCCTTCTCCCCTGCTTGTGCTCTCTTTTAAAATAAATAAATAAAATTTAAAAGAAAGAAAGAAAGAAAGAAAGAAAGAAAGAAAGAAAGCAAGCTTACTGTCAAGCCAGGAAGACTGACCAGAAAGCGATGCTGTGAACAGCTGTGAGAAACACTGGAGGAGGAACATAGATCTATTTCTTGGGAGACTCAAGAAGAGGTCTACATAGGAAAAGGTGACATTTGACATGGTGCTTAACCATAAATAAAATCTGTAGGTAGAATAGGAGAAGGTCTTAGGAGCAGAGATTATAACTTTTGCAAAGGTACAGGTGTGAGAGGTAAACAGAGTAAGTATATGTAGATAGAGGGAGAAATTCTATGCATCTAGGATGAAAGGCTGGCAGGACTTGAGACTGAACAGGCACTCTCAGGGTAGGTCATAAAGGACGTGGATGCTAAGCTAAGGAGTTTAATTTCACTCTTGGACACTCCATAATGGACTTTAAGCAGGGGAAGGACATGATCAGATTTATGAGATAGCCTGTTCATGAATTTCTTGATAGAGTAGGCTATTTTGGTGCTTTGAAGATTCCTGTATTTCCAGCACTTAGCACAAGTGATGAGACAAATAGCATGTTTTTAATTATGATCTGCTGAGTTGAATGCTCAGTTATGAGGCTGCTGCCAGATGAAGGTAAGGTAAAGATGAAGAGCAATGTTGGATTTGGGGTATATTTTACTATTGAGTCCTCTTCTGGTTATTGACATTCCCATACATTTTCCTCCTTACCTGAAAGCTAGGAAATTGAAGGCTATATGATAATTACATGTGGTCTTCATAGTTGACATGTATGCTCCTTCCTTTTTAGGATTTTATTTTCTGTTTCAATTTCCTTAACACTTTCATGATTTATAAGCCACCTCAAAATAGGTTTTGAGAATATGTTGGGTGTACATTAATCCAAATTTGTTAAAAAATTTACTAGGTAAATACTGCTCATGTATTTCAGGACTATTTACCCCCAGATGACAGGGAAGGATCCTCGTAGCCACACAGCCATAGGCCCATGCTCCTTTGATGCACCCTCTGGAGAACTGCAGCTAGTTCCAACAAGTCTCCATGTCATTCTTCCTTCAGGAAGACTACAATTATCTACATCTTCCTTATGGTGTCTTTTTTTTAATTCTCATGTTTTAATAAATACATAAGCATTAAGTTTTCTTGCATGAGTATAATTTCTAAACCTAGTTCAGAAAAAAAGGATGTATCATTTAAACTCTTTGGCCTTCTGGGATTCCCTGCTAACTTTGTTTTAATAATTTAGGAAGTTTTAAAGGCAATCTATGAATATTGGATTTCCATGAACTATTCCTTGAACTATAACCACATAAAACTTTAATTATCAGCACTTGCTACTTGAACTTTCTTGTTAATACAATAAAACAACTCATAAAAAGTAACCTAAGCCATTATTTGGCTTTGTAGAAGACACCTCAGTATTCAAGTTTGCCTTAGAGTCATCACTATGCAGGAGGACTATGAAATAAGCACTAGGCTTGAAAGCAGGAAATGTGGCCCTTCCAACAACACCATAGCAACTCACTCACTGGGCAAAGTCACACAATTCCTTCACACCCTACTGCCTCATATTTAAGATAGAAATAATGACCTCACAGAATTATTATGAAAATTGAAACAATACATAAAGTAACTCAATAAAGTATACTCAATTGAATCATGTATTAACATTTACATAAGTAAAATACAGAAATTGTAGTTATGGGACATTGCATTTAACACACTGCCAGTAACTTTATTGTAAAATTAATATTTATTTTCATTATGAGAAACAATACATTTTACCACTGTATGCCCATTATCCATCTCTCCAGAATTGAACTCAGGCTGACAGAAGTTAAAAATATTTCTCATTTGATACTGGGTTTGAAAATCAACTATTTCCTAAATGTGATAGTTTAATGATAAAACTGAGCTATTACTGATCTTATGTCAAAGTGAGAAGCATGCATGACTATGCTTTTGATGGGACAGATTTTGTTATTCACATTTGAAAACTCTTGTCATCATTAGCATGATCAAATTTAATAATTTATAAACACTTCAGAGCAGTCTGCTGAAGAGTTAATGTCTTGTCAAAGCATCAGTTCAAAGTGAGTTAGTTTCCTTAGTTTTCCTGATTTAAAGCTGCTTTACCTAATAAATACTGGAGAATTTCTCTAGTTTTATTGAGTGTAAAAAGGAATAAGTTATATAATTTATAGGTTATAATTGTCAGGGGTAATCATGATTTCTGGTGTTAAATTTCCAAATAATTCTATTTTCTTAATGTAACTTTTTAAGATGTTTCAAAATAAAGTGGACATTTCATGATTATTTTAGTAATTTTATTACATTATTGAATTGGCCCCATTGAGGACAATTTACATGGGGATTTGCCCTCATTCTCAAAGTATTTATGATGCTCATTCCCAAATTATTTATGTGGTATTTCTCCTCAGTCCCAAAGTATTTATGAAGTGAAAATCTAACAGGTAAAAATATGTTTTTGATGACAGAATCTTGAACATATTTAAACTCACATGACCACACATTTGTGCCTAAAGCCACATGATTTAGCAATATAGCCTTGAATACACATGTATATCACCTCACAATTATTTTGAATGGGTACCCTTGGAAAGATTGGGCCCCTGCTTTTTGAAATCATATTTGTCCCTGCTCTTCCCTGTTTATCTCTCTAGCATTGTATGAAGAAGTTCGTGTTGATTTTCCAGATTGGTGATATGGGAGCTCTGAAACACCAAACCTACCATGTCAGTGTTTGATGAGTAATAATTTACTAGAAACCTATTTAATGCTGCTCTAACCACATAGGAGAACAGCATATTGACTGTTTTCTGTCAAATCTCACAATAATTGGGCTTTCTACCACATTAGATAAGTTAACTGAGAAAGCCTTAGTAACAACTGCATATTGGGAAGAGAAATTCCGATTTTCTTTCTATAAATGTCAAGATAGCCTAAGAATCAATGCATGTACAAAGTTATTTTATACACCATAATGTTCACTAGAAAAAAATCTTGATGTGAATTGGAAATATTTGTTCTGTTTCTTATTTTCACATTATTATAGGCAAGGATAAAAATGTATTAACTCTTAACTATGACATGTTTTATAATATAATGGTCAAATGTTAATTGGAACAATTTAGACTTCTTTCAAAAAAATTTTAAATGTTTATTATTGAGAGAGAGAGAGAGAGAGAGAGAGAAAGAAAGAGAGGGAGAGAGAGAGGCGGGGGGGGGGGGGGGAGATACATAGTGTAACCAGGGGAGGGGCAATGAGAGAAGGAGACACAGAATCCAAAGCAGGCTCTAAGCTCTGAGCTGTCAGCACAGAGTCTGATGAGGGGCTCAAATTCACACACCATGAGATCATGATCTGAGTCAAAGTCAGATGCCAACTGACTGAGCCACCCAGGCACCCAGGAACAAATTAGACTTCTATATTACTTCATTTTAATTGAAATTTTAACTTATTTTCAAAAAATATTATAAATAAACTTTAAAAACACCACTTGGTTTTGTTCTCCTAATTTGATTATCTACTTGCTGCCAGATATTAGGGGTCCAATCACATATTCCTTTTACCCTCTGTCTTTTTTAAACACTGGTAGAAACTCAAAAGATAAAAAGACATCTAAGAATTGTCTCTGTTACAGTACTAGATTTCCTCCTAAGTCCAGGTAGCATTATTGGAGGTCACAGTCACATCTCTGACTTCCCACTTTTATTCATGATAACCAGGTTCACTGAATTCTATTTGCCTTCAAGTTGAAGGTAAAGAAGCTAGAAAAATGGTGCCTGACCCCATCATCCATCTAATTCCTACTGTATAGCCTGCCTGAGAAGATGGCATGCTCAGAAAGTCTTTTGGCCTGGAGACTGAGAGCACAAGGGCTATTATATTTAAGGACTGTAGAGTCCAAGTGCATGGTTTATATAAGCAATAACCTGTATTATAGAGGAACGTAGACCAATGGATGCTAGATTCTTATCAATTTTACCTATCCATGTGGAGAGAAAAATAATAGTGGGGGTTGGAGTGGGGATTGTGGAAATAGTATTTCTTATGCTCCCCACTAACTAATAAGGAGAGGAGAAATATCCTGGACCAATGGGCTGAAATTGGAGTAGGAGTTAGAAGCAAAATTCTTCTCCTACTCCTGTTTGCTTCCTGTCTCTACTGCAGTGAGCATGCTAATAATACAAGAATATTTGGACATACAGAATGAGACACTATTACCTTAATTTCTGTAAATAGAGTTAGGGGCACAGTGTTTAAATTTGTTGTTTATTCCACAGGTTCTACCTCACTTATAATTTTATTCTCATATTTTTTAATGTTTATTTCTTTTTGAGAGAGACAGAGAGAGAGAGTGCAATCAGGGGAGGGGCAGAGAGAGAGGGAGACACAGAATATGAAGCAGGCTCCAGGCTCCAAGCTGTCAGCACAGAGCCTGATGCAGGGTGCAAACCCACAAAACCGCGAGATCATGACCCGAGCCGACATTGGATGTGCTAACCTGGCTGAGCCACCCAGGCACCCTTCTTGTGTATTTTTAAAATATCTTCTTTCCTATAAACTGATGAAACCTGGACATAGCATGGAAATTATATTCAGCTTCAACAAAAGCACTTTCCTCTTTTCCTATGACCCCTACCTCACTTTACATAGCAAGTTCAAGGCTGAATGCATAGCTAGTCCATCAGTTATAAAGTAAGTCCCATTAGGACTAACTTCTTTCACCTCAATATGAAAGATCTTTAGAATTTGTAAAAATCCTGTATTGCAAACAGTATTCCAAAAATTTCAATTAAACTTTTAAAGAAAGAATCAAATGGTACTGTTAACCAAAGTGGTAATTTATCTTCTTACAAAAATGCTTGAATATAAGTCATATTTTTTATGATAGGAATAATATAAGACTATGTTGTTTAAAGGGAATGTTTGATTAAAAAGTATCAAGAGAAGAAGTTGAAGTCTTCATAGCTCTATGGTGTGACAAATAAGATTCTAACACTTCAAAATAATCTTCATAAAATATTTTGCTAAATTTCTCATAAAGCAATGTAGAATAACAAAGAGTATTGCCTAGGGTCAAAAACTCGGGGTTCTTTTTTCATTGTTAAATTCTAGGTAGTTGTTTGTATTCTGAGTCTCAATTTCCTATCCTTAAAATAAGTTGTTTATAGAAGAATGAGTTCTAAATATTATTCAAGCCCTAAGATGACATGACTGGAAAGAATGGTGACCACCTGACTGGCGTGACCTGTTTCTCCATGTATGCTTTTTTTTTAGGCTTGGGCTTAAGTGGTTGTGGCAGTTTCATAAAATTTAAGATTTTAGACCTGTGGTTTTCAATCTTGTTGGTTTCAGGATTCTCTTATGCTCTTAAAAATTATTGAAGACCCCAAAGAGCTTTTGTTTACGTGGATTACATTACACTGCATTAAAGTTTAAGTGATCAGTAATGTAAGTATCACTCTCCGATTGCTACCTTGGCTCTCCTCCAAGTCTCAGGTCTCATCAGTTTCAGTAAGATTGAGCTTGATCTTCAGATTCGGCTTCATTTCCTTATCTTTAATCCTTCAGATTAAACACTGTGACCTCAGTAGCTATTCTCATGCTTTTATCCAGAGCTTAGAACCTTTTCCTAGGTTATTCTCCAGGCAGATCTTTGCAACCTTCTTAAAACAGATCAATAAAATACCATTTCCCCTGACTCTCCTACATAACCCTTATCTACCCTCTCCTGCTAGAAGAGGCTGGAAATCTTTTGTTCAGGAAACTTGAAAAGAAAAAAAAATGTTGGTTTTAAATCAGTTTTGTTTTCAAATTGCAGAAATTTTAATGTACAACATTTACCATTTTACAGTTAGAGAGCTGTGGCAAGACCCTTTTAAAACAGTTACAGTATTCTTTCATCCTCAAATTTTAGATTTTAAAATGTTTTCTAAACTGGTATGAAGGGTGAAGGCACTGTATTTCCTGAAACATTAAAATTTTATTCTGGAAGTAATTGATTCTTTATGACCTGCCTGCCTGACAATGTAGTAGATTGTTTCTTAATGTGTAGTCCGTGGTTGCAGATTCATGGACCTCTCTCTGAGATTACTAAATCAGAATTCTCTATTCTAGAATTCTCTTACTACCACCCTCTCTCTCAAATTCCATGTTCCTTAGAAGGTGGCATACACCTGTACTGTTGTTTTTCCTTCTGCTCATGTTTGTTACGGGAAAAAATTTTCAATTGTGTCTAAAGGATTTAATGTGATTAAGAAAATATAAAAACTACCATCATGGCTACATTAAAATAATAATCAATTCCAGTTCTACAGGGTGCATAATAATGACTATAATATGATGTGATATAATTTTCCTGTTGTGAAAGAGTATTTTGCAATTATATAAATCAAAATGGTCTCAGTCTTTCTCAGGAGCAATGCTCTATCATGCAAAATAATAATAAAAGGTAGCTATTCTGTTCTATAATGGCAACTGTGTATATATATATGTATATATATATATATATACATATATATATACACACACACATACATACATATATATACACGTATACATGTATATTTATATACATGTATATGTATTTGTATATGTATAAAAAGGCTGAACATATGCTCCAAATGGAGGGGTCCTTCATAATACAAACAATATTTACAAAAAGTATTGTTTGCTTCCTTCTTATTGGTCTGTGGCTATGTGTCTCATGAGTAAATCTCAGGATGATTTAAGAATAAGAGTAGTGCACATCTAAAAGGGCCTGGAGAATATACTACCTCAGTACATTTAGTGTGGTATATAACTAGGTATCCAATATGAGACTAATACTGTGTAGTTTATGCTTTTTTAGCCATGTTTATGCTGTGCTTCTGATTAGCGACGGAAGGATACATGATTCTGGATTGTAGACATGGTAGGACATAACCACTGTATCATTCAGTTTCTCTGACTTCTCTCCTACACATTCCATCAGAGCAAAGCAGTTTTCTGAGAGGACAAGAAAGGCACACACAGTGGATGACTGCTGTTTCTGTCTGCCTAGCATTAATTGTTCTTTATTCTCATGATAATATCTTGATTTTTTTTATAACTGAGCAGTCAGATACTAAGTTTTGGAGGGTGTTCAGGTATATCACCTCTTCTGACCCCGACTATGCAGATCAGATGGTAGCTTCCTACATTTGCATCTTTAGCTAAAGGACATATAAACCAAGAAATGTTTGGGACATGCTCACAGCAATGGCAGTACCTAAAGAGATCTTTGTTAGTTCATGTTGATTTTTCCCAACTTTTCTGAAACTTGCCCCTTCTGAAACCTCTTCAGTTTTTTCTCTCAATATTTTTCTTATAAAAGCCCCCTTTCCTTCTGTGTATATGTGTGTGGTTATTTACATATGTGTGCACACATATATGTGCATATGTGTATATATGTACACATGAAATATATGCATGCATTTTCTAAATTACCTGGAGTTGAGTTCTACTGGTTATAACCAAGACTTGTATTTATAATGAAATTCTAATGAGTTAGAATATATTTTACTCTGTAGGAGTGGAGTCAATGCAAAACATCACCAACAAATCATGTTCAAAAAGATAGGTGGAGGATTTGGAAAGGATAGTCCCAGCCAAAGTAGGCAACAGGTTTAAAAAGCAGTTGAGTATAAGGGCAATAGGTAACTGTGGTGAGGTTGTTTGAAAGTATATGAGGAAAGACCACTGATATCAAGAATGAAGATAATGATCCTTGTCAGAGAAAACTGTGTAAGTTGATGCTTTGCGGAGAGGTGGTCACCTAGACTGCCCTGTACTGAGGTACGAAAGGAGGAAGAGAAAGTTAAGGAAAGGAAATGAGAAAATCAGCAGCTTGGGGAAGAGGCAGGGCTGAAGATTAGCATGTAATCGATCTGATATATTTCTAGTAAATGAAAAGAAAAAAAGGCAAAGGAAGGATTTGAAGATATGATAGCTCATAAAAGACACAACAAGTATATAGAAGAGGTTAAAAGAGTGTAAAAAAGATTAAAAGAGCAGTGAACAAGAACAGGTGTAGAGATTTGCCTAGGAAAAGAATAAACACAGAAGTGAGAAAGTGCAAACAGCCTAGATTTACAGGTGTGCAAATTATTAGAACACAAAGGTTTTTAGTGTCCAAAGTTATCCAAAATGATGTGTGAATAATTATAAGAAAAATAATAACACACTCTTTTTCATGCATTCTTAAATGGTATACTCGTATATCATTTGTTAACTTTTTGTAGTTTTTTAAAAAAATAAAGAAATAAAGCTTTAACATGCAATAGAAATATAACTCTTAGTACTGTGTTACTCTGATTCTACTTAAAGGGAAAAAAAAGGAAATCTAAGTAGGAATGACCCAAATATCCCTACATACTATATATTTTTTTACTTATACTTTTACAGAAATACTTTGATATAGTTTTACAATAAGGTGCTTATTAGTCTAAAACCTATTAGAAAATTCAATTTAATTTTAATTATAAAATAGCCAGGTAGACACTTTTATGATAGGTAATATAAAATTCATGAACGAGTACATAACTAAATTAAAAATAGATTATCTATGTATGAGATGTTCTGTTCTCTACCCACAAAAATGTACAAATTGATAAAACTGTCATTAACATACTGTTATTTTCTTTATCAAAATATTCTATTGCTCTTCATTAAATAACTTACTTTTATATTTTAAATTTATATTATTCTATGAAAATAATTAAAATGATAAACTAGTATGTTATACAGGGAGAAAAGTATTAGTTTAGTTTTGAATTTTGAGACACATAAACTTGTAGCATTTACTCTGTGTATGAGACACTGAGCAGAAAATAAGAAGAAAATATGTTATATAACAAATGGATAGATGTTAAGTACATAATGGATAACGGATAAAAAATTGATCACTCATGAATACTACTAAAGAGAATTCCTCAGGCCAAGGCAAGCAAGGAAAGCTTGAAATCTTCATGGATATTTGAAGTATCAATATTATAGGAATTTTACAAATAATTGAAAAATGTGTTATAGGATGATGGCAGATTGTGAGGAAAGGTATTGATTCAGTGAATATTATAATCAATATAAGTTTTTGGTATGCCTGAAGATTAAGAATTTTGATTAGCACCAAGTAAAATTATAATGGTCAGTGAGATTTACATGCTATGGGCCTTTACTTCCAATGAGAAAGACTATAGATTTTAGTCTATAATTGTAAAAGAGAAACAATTAAGTTCTTAATACAGAAAATAGTGTGATTGTTGCTGTGCTTTAGAAAGAACATTCTTAGAAGCAAGTGTCAGATGACTGGACTGGAAGCGATGAGATCATGGAGGGAGGTAACAGAGTGGAAAGAATTATGATGCCTTTTAAAATATCTTTCATTGGATCATTTTCTCATGAATTTGCATAGAACTATTTCTATGATTAGAATAGTGTTTATCACATAAGAGCACAGTTCATTGTTTGAGACCTCTTGTTGACTGTGATCTCCTCTCTGGCCAGGACAGTTCCTTATTTATGATTACGTCCCCCGTACCTACCTCATGTAAATGTTATTTGAATATGTGAACTCAAGTGTGAGTGAAAAATGAAGATTTCAAAAGAAAAAAGCCATAGGGGATATCTTATCTGTATAAGATGAAAAATTTCAATGCTAGTTAGGAGGTCCAGGAGGAAACAAATAGGCAGTTTGAAAATTAGGAGACTGCATGGAACCCCCTTTTCTGAGAGAACAAAGACTTTTCTTTTATCAATGCTAGACAGTTGAAGAATGGCCACGGACTCAAGAATGACCTACAGAGTTCTCCTACACAAGAATTTAAATCTTGAGAGAATGCTACAAAGGCAGAAGGCTTAAAATATTATTTATAGTGAATGCATTGTTCACCAGTGCGCAGCTGTGGCAGGGTGCGTAGTGACATCTCAAGTAAATGCTGTGTCAAGATTTTTCTTTTTATTTGTCCTCTCTTGCAAAGGGTTGGTTCTCCAGAAATTCTGCAGGTTCTATGCATAACTGTTTACAGAGTCAGCTTCAGTTTAATCCTGACTAGTTAAGCAAAACCTCTTCACAACATTAATGATGTAATTTTTAGAGTGGATGTGATGACAAAGAAAGAGCTATAGAGAGAGGGCATTATGGAACTCAAACCTGGAATATATTGACATCAAAGAGGTAGGAGGATGAGAAAAATAGAAAAGGGAACACTGATTAGGTAAGAAAGGCAGAAATGTGGAAAGTTTTATTCACAAAAGCAAAGGTATCTTAAATATCTGAGCTTTGCAAATTTTGCCTTGCACATTACAAATAAGGGTAAGACATCTCTACCTTTAATTATATTTGCACAGTTTTTCTCTACTCTAATAGATTTGTTACATTTTATTTTCCTGAAAGGTCTACAGAATCTATAGCTCAAGAGCCTGCGATACATGATTTTCCATTGCTTTCGGTTGAGTTAGTTATAGCTATGAAGATAAAACTTAAAAGCAAAATTGAAATATAAATTAGTAATTAGAATAATAAATTTTGACTATATATTCTGTAATAAGGATAAATGTAATATTTCTTCTCCCCAAATTGTGTACATATTTAGAATAATTTTTCTACTCTTTAATTAATTGGCAAAATACAGTCTCAGTTTTGATATGAGTAAGAAAATACCTATCTATATATAGATTGATTTATAAAAACAAATATAAATGCTTTAAGTGTGTTAATGATTATATATTTCATATAAAATGCCTATTTTATTTTAAGTAAGTTTCTCATGTTCAATTCCTCAATTATTGCTAAATATCGGTTTATGGGATTTTGCTGTTAAATTTCAGTACCATTAGAACCTTATGATCTCAAAAGTCCTGTTTTAGCCACATGGGTATTTCTTTTGGAAGTAGGCACTAATTTATATAATTGTTAAGTGTCAGAGTTTATTTCACATTTATATTAATATATTAATCAATTTTTATGTGGACATGTTACATGAGTGACATATATGTATATCTGTATTTATGTTCAGACATATATTAGCATACGTTTGTGTGTGATAAGATCTTTAGGCAGTGCAGATAATGTCCATTTCTTAATTTCCACTTCATATAATTTTTTTAAGAAGTTAATTAAATACATTTTTAGTACCACCAGAAAACATAATAAAGAGAATCCTGTTTCTATTTTTTTTTAAAAATTAACTCTAGCTGCAACTATGCTTTATTGCTATGCCTAAATATCTTGAGAACAGTAATACTGAAAGTTTTATATGCTAATAAGAATGTAATTTACATTTATAGCCTAAGTTTAAGTAATTCTCATATAATTTTATTGTATATTAACTAGGTTTCCCCTTTTATATATGTGCATTAAATTCCAGCTTTTAAAAGTCACCTAAGCTGTAATTAATTTATAATAATTGCATCACACATTTTGAATTTATAATCTCCATGCTGTTAAATGAACCTCTAAACATTAAATCAAATATTGGAGATCAAAAACACTTAAAATATTTTTAAAGTTTATTAAAAAATCACAGTGTTAAATTAATTCTATTTACAAACAGAACTGTGTAACAGATATATAAATCATGGGTTATCTTAAAGTTGCATACTTAACCAGGAGTTGAGTCAGACCTAGAATATCAGATTTCCCTAATCCTAGACCCTTTCCTCTACCCAAGTATAGCCCTAGATGTATTCTACTATGGCAGAACACTGAGAAAAATATTCACATATATAATTAGTGAAATAGAAAATTATAATAGCTTAATAGATGTTTAGTCTATTCAAATTTATTTATTTTTCTGTCAAATATTTAACCTTTAATAGTTATACATTTCACTTTGGTATGATACCTAGCTCCAAAATTACATAGAAGAACAAGTTTTTAACTTAATTCAATTAGAAGAAATATAGGGCTAAATATAATTTTAAAACTATTTGAAAATTTTTACAAAGTTACTTTATATAAATACATGTGATTACAAACATCAATTATTTTAATAGTAAATCTGCCCTTTAATTAAAAAGTACCTCTTTGTACTATGCTATGCTATCTGTGGGGAAAAAATAAACTGTTACAAATTTATTGGAGAAAGCTAATTAAATAATCTTTGTCTTCACTTACAAGATTATATACTATCAACTCTTGAAAAATATAAATTTTGACTCATCTTTCTCATTATTGTAGTACAGCAGTGGTTGTTTGTGTAATCAGTAAGGAGGAAATACAGCTGAGTCACTATGAATGGAACCTCACAAAATGCAAAGATGCAAAAAGACAAACAGATCCCACAAAATGAAATGGTACATAAAGGCAAGCAGCCATGTCACCAGTAGGATTTAACAATCCAGATGTATGCCTGGGAATAGAAGCAGAGAGCTTAAAGAACATCTAACTGTATGTTGTAGGATGGAATGATAGGACAGTAAATTATTTGTAGAAGGTTTTAGTAACCAGGCAGTAGGGAGTGGGTAGGACAGCGGTAATCATGGAAACAAGAAGTTTAAGGCAATAAATGGGTGGAGTAGAAATTAATAACAGTTTGGTATAAATTGAAATTTCAAGAACTGAATGGAGACATAAAGGACAACTCAATTCCTCAGTTGCCAGAAAAGATGAAATCCATGAACAATTGATAGTGAATAGTACAGGATTCTAGGTGGCTGACACAAGGTCAGAGACCTCTCTGCTGGAAATGGTTCTCACATTTATCTTGCAAAGAGAATGGGTCTACATGCTGGGGTGGGGCATGTGAATCCCTCTGGTTAATTAATTCTCATTTTGAACGTTATACCTCATTCTCAGAATAGAAAATCAAGCAAGTGTTTACATTCACTAGTATATTCTGGTGGATGTTTTTCCAATTACAGAAATGTACACATTCTTGGAGAACCTCAACACTTTCCAAGAAGAGTCCATGTAAAAGTCCCAGTAAACCAATTTGTTTCATTAATTAAAATTTCATTTCATTTTTATGCTCCAACCATGAAAGATCTTACTTGGCAACACACACTAAGCACTTTGTTATCTTCCAAACAATGTTGCCTGTGTTTCATTCATGTGTCCTCAATAGGCGATTACCTTTTCTGTCCAATCCACTCATTTCATTAACAAAGCAAAAGTGACCTACAAACCTGGCCTCATTTCAAATTTGTATATGTTAGTAACAATCATTTCATCCGTGCTAGAAAGCTGATGTCTAACAACCAAAAAAAAAAAAAAAAAAAAAAAAAAAAAAACCTGACACTGTCAATTTAACAAATTTCTGACACTGTCAATTTAACAAAGTGACCCCCTAAAGGAATTATCAAAACTTACTTTCTTTCCATGTATATTTTCAAGAAATAAAGCCAACCAACTTTGTGTATATATAAAAAAAGAACATTTAGTGCTCACTTCGGCAGCACATATACTAAAAAAAGAACATTTACCTGGTAACGAAAGTCTAAGACTAGTACAGAGCCCTGTCCTACCCTTTTATCATATGGCTGATCTCTATCATGTAATCCAGCCCTGGTTGGATCTCACTGGATTCTGCTCATGGCATTTTCTGATTTCTCATATATATTCTGCAGTATCTGTCCAGGTTTGATTTAATTATGTGGATTGAAATAGATGATCCATGTATGGAAAGAACTGCCCCTCAAGTTAAATTTTCTCTCTCTATGATATGATTATACATAAAAAGTATATTTTATCTTTAAAATTAGCCTTTAGTTGATAATCACATTTAAGTGTAACCTAAAATCACTTTTTACCATAAAGTCTGGGGGAAATACTTCATTGGAGAGGAGGAAATAAGGAGCTGCTAGAGACGTGAAACACCTGCACCTTGTTTAATGAGTATTGAAGGCAGAGCCTTCAAGGAGGGCACCCCTTTATAAGAGGCTGCGAAGCTGAACAGGTGCATTAGTGGGGGGCAGTAGTGGCCAGACAGGGCTGAGGAGAAAGCTCTCACCCTCCAGCAGTGGAAGGAGGAGTGGCTCAGCTCTCAGAGCAGTAGGAAGGCCCAGCTGAGTGACTATGAGTGGCCAAGATCCATCCAAGGGAAGCCTTGACATGAGTGGTTTCTTTTTTGTTTTTATAATTTTTTTTAAAGGTCATTGATTTTTGAGAGAGAGACAGCGTGAGTGGGGGAGGAGCAGAGGGAGAAGGAGACACAGAATCCAAAGCAGGTTCCAGGCTCTGAGTTGTCAGCACAGAGCTCTATGTGGGGCTCGACCTCACAAGCCCTGAGGTCATGACCTGAGCTGAAGTCAGATGCCCAACCGACTGAGCTACCCAGGCTCCTTGAAAGTTTCTTGATAAAAAAAAAAAAATAAATAAAACAAAATAAATGGTACAATCAATTCTACACTTTTTTGTGAAGGTCTATGATATGGAGATTGGCCTGCTCCTAATTTGAAGTTTATGCAAACTACTCAGAAGCATGAAGTGCTAAGTGAAAAGTAGAAAACACTCCTTGATGAAGAGTTTAAGAATCCTAGTGGTCTTTTACATGTATTTATGTGTGACTTGATATTAAACTGTGGTTTTGTTTCACATTTAGCAGAGAACCCCCTCCCCCAAATAATTATTACTTACCCTAACAAACTAGAGGAAGCTGTTTGGTCATTTTTGTTAACTTTGTGGTAGAAATGGCTATAAACAAGTTCTGTGCCTCTTGTCTCCTCACCAATCTGAAGAAGTGAAGGGGTTAAAATAAAAAAGGTGACAAGAGGTTAAAAGTTAGACAATATCTTTGGAACATATTGTCCATGTGATGTGAGTCCTTCAAACCATAAGGAAAGAATGGTGCTTTATCTCCACCTCAAATCAAATTTGGGAGGCAGGGGAGGAAGGGAACCATTCACAGAGTTTTGTATGTGTCTCTTGGAATTTTTATAAAAGGATGGACTGGTGTCTTAACTCACACCAAGGAATTTGAAGGGTAAGAGACAGTGGCTAAAGCTATCACCATACAGCAAAATGAAAAGAGAACTGAGCTTGGAAAGAAACCATACCCCCACGAAAGAGTGGTTCAATGTTATATGTTTTTTTCTGGACTTAATATAGACCTTTATCAAAGGAGAGGAAGGAGGAAAAACAGCTTTGGACTGTAACAGCTTCTGGTCAAGAGGTATACTTGGGAGGATTGATGGGACCCAACAGAGAGAGACTCAGCAAGCCTCTCCATAGAGGTCCAAAGCTGGCTAAGAGGGTATGAACCCATCTGAGAACTGCTGGAGAGACCAGTAGTGGAAAAGAGGATGTTCTGGAAAAAGTCACAAAACTATCCATATGTGTCAGGCTTGTCCAGCCACATTCATAAGAAACACATCCCTGATTGATACTTTTTAGGTAAGATTTTTTTTCCTATAATATCATATCATATCTGTCGTATATCAGATTTTTTTCTTCCACCTCTTCCAACCCTAGAAGGGTTTGATATCAGCTAAATAACAGTAAAAGAATCCAACCAAGGACCTCTTTCCCACTTACAGACTTCTTCCCTGCAGGGTGCCTGAGCTATGCAAGAGAACTTGATTTTGAATGGAATTTGAATTTTTATTATAATAGTGAGTTTTATATAAATATTAATGATTAAGACACCATGGGGAATAAACTTACTGCAGGATATTTTTATTACTTGAGAGTGACAAGAAAAGTCTATTTCATACAAGTGGGTGGGTTGTGGGGGGATGGATGTACAGGTATTACATTTTCAAAACTTTATCCTGAGATTTCCATTTGTTCAATGAACCTATTAACTTTGCTTCAGGCACTGTGACCTTCTTCATAGCACATACAAAATTATTTAGTTTGATATCATCTTTTGCTTTGGTATTTAAAACTCTCTTTTTCTAGAAGACTGATATATTAATTAGGATTTGGTTGAGAAATAGAAGTCACTCTCTGTGTTCCAGGTATGAAAGATTTCAATTCAGGGAATTTGAGGCTTACACCACTAAGGGTGTGACAGAACAGTGAAGGTCAGGATCTCAGCTGATCAGATAGGTTTCAAGAACTTGCCTACAAGCTAGGACTCATGGAGAGCTACCACAGATGATTTCAGTCTGCAACACAAAGAGAAGTAATTCTTTTATTTATTTATTTATTTTTTTTTTTTGAGAGTGCACAAGCAGGGGAGGAACAGAGAAAGAGGGAGAGAGAGAATCCGAAGCAGGCTCCACACTATCTGCACAGAGCCAATGCGGGGCTCAAACTCATGAATTGTGAGATCATAATGTATGCTGAAACCAAGAGTCCAGATGCTTATAACTGATTGAGCCACCCAGGCACCCCCAAAAGAGGTAATTCTTAAGGATCATGGTCCTGCTGTCTCAGCCGAGTACAACCTGAAATGAATGATTCAGGGATCTTGCCCATACCTCAGCCTGCAGCTGCAAAAATTATGGCTGCTTCTTCCATTCCACCTTCAGACCCAGCCACAGTGTTTCTCACTGACACCTCTAACACAAAATCACTAAGGGCAGGAGCAGCTAAGACATGCAGTTCTTGAAAAGGGTGGCAGATGTTCCAAGTTCCCAACTGGCAATGTGGCACGACTAATTTGGGACTTAACTATTACGTTAATAGTGTAACTTTTTCCTTGTTGTACAATATTTTTTGTAGTGACACATTTTACTATTTTACTCCCATCAATCTCTTATTTTCCATTTGTAAGTGTGTTTTTCAGGAAAACAGAAACTATACTGATTCAATCACTTGTTCACTCGTTTAGCATATAATGGAAGCTTTGGCTGTCCTTTAATCTCTGTTAGTCATTGAGCACATGGAGTGGGAAGAAATAGTTTTGCCTTAAAAGAATATTTTTCTTATCCTCCACTTTTATAGGCACATAAAAAATGCTCAAATATTCATTGAACAAGTGAGCCTATGCATGAATAAATACATTAGAAATACATAAACATGTATTTTCATATGTGGGAAGTAAAGTTATTTACTTTTGGGACAGAAGAACATTATAGCTAAAGGAAGACTTCTGGAAGATATTTGGGGTGAGGTTCTGACTTTGGTGTGCAATATATGCAAACTGAAAAATTGGGAACATAAATTCACATATGGGGTGACTTTGTTTTTTTTTTTTTTTAATTTTTTTTTCAACGTTTATTCATTTTTGGGACAGAGAGAGACAGAGCATGAACGGGGGAGGGGCAGAGAGAGAGGGAGACACAAATCGGAAACAGGCTCCAGGCTCTGAGCCATCAGCCCAGAGCCTGATGCGGGGCTCGAACTCACGGACCGCGAGATCGTGACCTGGCTGAAGTCGGACGCCTAACCGACTGCGCCACCCAGGCGCCCCTATGGGGTGACTTTGTATGACATACAAGTGGGTGTTCACTTCAACTGATGATTCCTAGTTATATGGGGTTAAGAAAAATAATTTCATTTTATGTCTACTTATAGGGAAAATACTACTATGCTATACACCACATGTGATAAATAACCCACTACTTCAACTATTATGATCATTTTAAAAAGAGTATCAACTTAGATTTGAGAGGCAGAGAGGTAGGTGGGAAGAAATCTTAAGTGTCCAACATGGAGCCAGAACAAGGAAATGTGCTCAAAAGGGGCAGCCTAGGAGGTGTTTAAAGACAAATTGAAGATATCTCATGGTCCTTTAAAAAACAATCTTGATAAAAGAAACAATGTCCCGATAAGCCTAAGGTCTCTTAAATCTCTCAACTGGGTAAGTAGGTAGAAGGTGGGAACTTAGGGGTCAGAGGCTGAGCAGGAAGTATCTGACTCTCACTAATACCTCTCATCCAAATGTGCTCTAACGGACTCTGACCTGAATTACTGTTCTCCTCACTTGTTCAAGTTTTTTCAATTTCAAATATACTTGATCTCTGAAGGTTAAAAATGGAAAGTACCATTTATAAATAAAAGAATGTCAAAGGAAAGCATAAAATATCATTAAGTGTATCTGAATGCTAAGTTCTCCAGGTGATAGCTATGTGAAGTACACATTTAAAGATGAAAAGAAAATAACTCAGTTGTTTGGGTGGTCAAAAGAACATATGGATGATCAATTACATATTTGATAGTAGGAGGCATTTATTTTGCAACATCTTTTCAAAGGAACAAAATGTCAGGGCAGGACATATAATTTTAGTTAAGGTTTATAAAGCTGTTTTTTTTTTTTTTCTATAGGTGAAATGGTTAACAGTTTTAGCATTTAAACAGGGCTATTTGAGCTTCCAACTAAATCCTCTAGACATGAAGTTCTTGTTTCACTAGTGATGGTTTTCGTCTGTCTAGAAACTGATTAATTAAAACAGATATGTTCAGAGAATTAAAAATAAGAAAGACTAGGGCAGCTGGGTGGCTCAGTTGGTAAAGTATCTAACTTCGGCTCATGATCTCATGGTTCCTGAGTTCGAGCGCTTCATCGGGATCTATGCTGACAGCCCAGAGCCTGGAGCCTGCTTTGGAATCTGGGTCTCCCTCTCTCTCTCTGCTCCTTCCCCACTCACACTCTGTCTCTCTCAAAAATAAAGAAATATTAAAAAGGAACCTCTAAAAATAAGAAAGACTATATGTAAGACTCTCTAATTTTTGGCAATAAGCAGACTATGTCAGTCAGTTTGCTCCATTCTGCCCCTTTCTAGTCAACACTTGTCACCTGATTGTCCTGTTTTTCTTTTGTCTTATTAAAAAATTTTTTTTAACATTTATTTATTATTGAGAGACAGAGAGAGACAACGCATGAGTGGGGAGGGGCAGAGAGAGAGGGAGACAGAATCTGAAGCAGGCTCCAGGCTCTGAGCTGTCAGCAGCTCAGACATAAACTCAGGGACATAGACTCACAAACCGTGAGATCATGACCTGAGCCAAAGTCAGACGCTCAACCGACAGAGCCACCCAGGCACCCCTAAGTTTTTAAAAAAATATTTACTTATATTTGAGAGAGAGAGAGGCAGAGTGTGAGTGGGGGAGGGGCAGAGAGAGAGGGAGAGGGAGACACAGAATCCAAAGTAGGCTCCAGGCTCTGAGCTCTCAGCACAGAGTCCTATGTGGGGCTGGAATTCACATATCCTGAGATCATGACCTGAGTTGAAGTCTGTTGCTTATCCAACCCAAGAATTCCTCATTTTGTCTTTTTTAAAAAATTGAATTATGAATGTATATTTAGATTCATATAAGTATCTCCAAAGCCATGTGATTGTAGGATTTTCATTCACTTATTACTACTCCTTCTCTCAATTACCACAAATCAGGGAAATTCTATATCTTCTTTTGGCCAGATACAGTGTATGGAGAACACTTCCTTAAAAAATAATTAGGATGGAAGGCACAACCCCAAAGTTATATTTTTGGTTCCAAGGCTTTAGTAAGGAGGAAAAAGGAATTAAAAGCAAAAATGAACTACTGGAACCTCATGAAGATAAAAAGCTTCTGCACAGCAAAGGAAACAACCAACAAAACTAAAAGGCAGCCAACAGAATGGGAAAAGATATCTGCAAATGATATATTGGACAAAGGGCTAGTATCCAAAATCTAGAAAGAGCTCACCAAACTCCACTCCCGAAAAACAAACAATCCAGTGAAGAAATGGGCAGAAAACATGAATAGACACTTCTCTAAAGAAGACATCCAGATGGCCAACAGGCACATGAAAAGATGCTCAAAGTCGCTCCTCATCAGGGAAATACAAATTAAAACCACACTCAGATATCACCTCACGCCAGTCAGAGTGGCCAAAATGAACACATCAGGAGACTATAGATGCTGGAGAGGATATGGAGAAACGGGAACCCTCTTGCACTGTTGGTGGGAATGTCAACTGGTGCAGCCACTCTGGAAAACAGTGTGGAGGTTCCTCAAAAAATTAAAAATAGACCTACCCTATGACCCAGCAGTAGCACTGCTAGGAATTTACCCAAGGGATACAGGAGTACTGATGCATAGGGGCACTTGTACCCCAATGTTATAGCAGCACTCTCAACAATAGCCAAATTATGGAAAGAGCCTACATGTCCATCAACTGATGAATGGATAAAGAAATTGTGGTTTATATACACAATGGAGTACTATGTGGCAATGAGAAAGAATGAAATATGGCCCTTTGTAGCAACGTGGATGGAACTGGAGAGTGTGATGCTAAGTGAAATAAGCCATACAGAGAAAGACAGATACCATATGTTTTCACTCTTATGTGGATCCTGAGAAACTTAACAGAAACCCATGGGGGAGGGGAAGGGAAAAAAAAGAGGTTAGAGTGGGAGAGAGCCAAAGCATAAGAGACTCTTAAAAACTGAGAACAAGCTGAGGGTTGATGGGGGGTGGGAGGGAGGGAGGGTGATGGGTATTGAGGAAGGCACCTTTTGGGATGAGCACTGGGTGTTGTATGGAAACCAATTTGACAATAAATTTCAAAAAAAAAAAGTAAGGAGGAAAAAAAAAATTCTGTTTAGTTCTTCACAAAGGATGGGCTATGACCAAAGGCAATAAAAGAGAGAAAGGATCCAGAGAAATGAAGAGATGGTGTGAATAGGTCAGGTGAAACTCCCTGAATGATTAGGACAAAATTCAGGTTAATGTGGTACGATTTTTCTATTTGATGTTTGTGATAGTTCAAGGAAAGCCCACCCTTCTTTCTGAAATTTTTAGCAAGCCATCCATTTAAAGAATTAAGCCAAGCCTGGGTGGCTCAGTCGGTTTGGCTTCCGACCTAGGCTCAGGTCACGATCTCACGGTTCGTGGGTTCGAGCCCCGCGTCGGGTTCTGTGCTGACAGCTCAGAGCCTGGAGCTTGTTTCCGATTCTGTGTCTCCCTCTCTCTCTGACCCTCCCCCACTCATGCTCTGTCTCTGTCTCAAAAATAAATAAACATTAAAAAAATTAAAAAAAAAAAGAATTAAGCCAAAATTATGAGATTAACTATTTATCAAATTAAACACAAAAGATTTCCATGATTGGATAGTGTTTTTGCTTAATTCTCCTTCTAGTATTTATTTCTCTGTTGTTTTCTAATCTGTGTTATTTAATTTTGTATCTTCATACTCTTTCCTTATAATCCAGGAAATATGATGAGAGAGATATGGAGCTGAAGGTCACTTATAAAAGCTTAACTTTTCTGGGATGTCACCATAACAAAGGCTAATAAAATAGCTTCTTCCAATTTATAAATAGGAAATACATACTTTTGTCCAAAAAAAGTATACATAGCGGTACACATTCTCTGATCAATATTTTTGCCACAGTGATCTTAATTTTTAAAGCGTATATATAGAGGATTTGTAAGGTGGTTCCACATATATTTATTCAATTATGTCAACTCTAAATTTGTTCAAAGTTAAAAATACTAGGATAAAACTTAAATAGACCTAAGTTATTAAAAGAATTATTTTTCCATATACTTAAAATTATATGATAGCCAAATTATATGTTGACAATAAAATATGTGCTGTACCATATGTATTACATTATTTTCTATGTACAGAATGTACATAGGATACCACATTTTAATATATTTTTGAAGTTCTGTTTTTTAGAGTATCATCACATCTGAAATTACATCCTGCCTACTGACCATCTTGGGAAGAAGGGATAAAGAGGAAGATCTGGGAGGTAAAAAGTGAAGGCATGTACAATTATTCTTCAGTATAGGTTTCTAAATAAATGGAAAGAATTAACTAACTTACATTATCAAGTATTTAGTGGCCTACCTGGAACTTGAACCCAAGTTTCCCAACATCCAGACTTTGTCCCAATACTGAGCTACATAATCATACTGACTTACTGACTCTTAATTTCTAAGTGGCCAGACGATATTTATATACCACACTCCATTCATAAGATATCGAGAAAGCAGCTACCATGCTGGGGATCATAGTTTGGGAATACTTGATTATCCTTTAAGTGAAGCAACAAACAAACAAACAAACAAAAATGAGATAAACAAACAAAAAACTGTTTAAAAGTCTCTTTCCTAAATTTTGAATGCTTTTGCTAGAGATAAGTGGAAACACGTAGATTAAAGAGAATTAAGTACAACAAGCCCAGGAGCCACACAAAATATAGAGATTTACTGAATCTTTCAACAGTCAACAAATGATCTTACATTTGAAACAGAAACACATTTAGGTGAGAGCTGCTGAGTTCAACATATGGTGGGGCTCTATTGTCTGGTTTAAATAACAACCAAAAGGGGAATAGAAAATAGAAATGAGTAAGACAAAATGTAGTTGATATGCCAGGCCCAGGGGTCTTCTTCTGCTCCTTTTTTTATGCAATGATTTTAATAAAATAAGATGATGCCTGCAAGCCAATTTCTGCAAATAAAAAATGCAGTAGAAGTTCTGAGGCATTTTTGTTTCCTGACTATATATATTTGAAACAGTTTATCATTTATATAACTATTTTTGACACCTTGATACAATAGAGTGACAAGCTTTAATTATTTTATTTTATTTTTAAAACTATGGGTAAAATTCAATGGAATGTGACTATGAAATGAATGCTTAGGGTAATTAAAGAGGTAATGTGTTGATTAGTCTAAGATTTCCTATTCATAAAATAACATAAGGTACTTCTTATTTTACATATGATAATAAGACACTAAGGATGAACAAATAAAAACTTAAGAGGTTACAAAGATATGTGTTAATTGTGCAACACTTTACCTATATCTCCAGTAGAAGAGATACAAAGTCTTGAAATTTTACACCTAAAGAAAGGGTAAAAATAGGAAGATAACAAAAAGTGTACAAAGATACTGAAAAGTAATAATTTTTCAGTATTTCTCAAAACACTGTTTTGCCTCAAATTGAGAATTCTTTCATTTAAGGCATCTTTGAGCAACACGAAGTTCCACACAGATCCCAGTAAATGTATATAGAAGCATGTATAGACTCATGGAACCACAGTTCTAGAGCCTGTAAAAATTAGTTCATATTATAAAATATCAATCAACAATGCATCAAAAATTTAAATGACTCTAAGAAGAAAATCTTGAAAATATTTTCTCAAGTATGAAAACTAGTTGCTATATCTTTCATGCTTTTCTGTGTTTTCATTTTCATCACTTGTGGTCATTCATTGGCAAGTGTTCCTGTCTTGTTCCTTCCAAAACCTCCTCCCCATGATCAGCCAACTACTAGGGACTTTTTGGTTTGCTCTTTTCAGTAACTATCTCCCTCCTGGCTTCCCCATCTCTATATGCTCTTGTACCTCCTTATGCATTACAAGAGACTATTGAATAGTCTCTTTTATGGCTCTTAATCCCAGAGTTCTTCTATTATCTCTCTCAAGAACTTAAAAGCCAGTTGTCTCCTAGATTGTTCTACCCAGATGTTCCACAAGGACTCAAATTCATATATGAATATTTAATCATTACCTTTCTCCTAGACTGTGGTTTGCCTTGAATTTCCTATATTTGTTTATGGCAAAGATCTACTCAGTCATTCGTATCAAAAATCTGAAAGATAGGGTGCTTGGTGGCTTCAATCAGTTAAGTGTCTAGCCCTTTCTTTTTTAATTTTTTCAATGTTTACTTATTTTTGAGAGAGAGGGAGAGAGAGAGAGAAAGTGCATGAGCAGGGGAGGGGCAGAGAGAGACACACACACACACAGAATCGGAAGTAGGCTCCAGTCTCTGAGCTGTCAGCACAGAACTCAATGCGGGGACTGAACCCACAAAAAGCGAGATCATGACCTGAGCCTAAGTCAAATGCTTAACCAACCAAGCCACCCAGGCACTTCCCTAAGTGTCTAATTCTTGATTTCAGCTCAAGTCATGATCCCAGTGTATTGGGATGGAGGCCCTTGTTGGACTATAAGCTAAGTGTGGAGCCTGTTTAAGATGCTCTCTCTCTCTGTCTCTCTCTTTCTCTCTCTCTCTGTTCCCCACTCACCCACTCACATGTGCACACTCTCTAAAAAAAAAATCTGAAAGTTATTGATTTTCCTTTTACCTGTCTGGTAATTTTTACTCTGAACTCTATCTTAAAAGTATCTATAGCCATCCATCTCAGCTACCTTAAAGTTCTCAGCATCTCAGTATCTCTCTCTCTTGGTAATTATTCCTGTGTGGCTTAGTAAAACAAAACAAAACAAAACAAAACAAAACAAAACAAAACAAAGCAAAAACAAAAACCAAAAAACTCCTACCAGAGACCTTCACTTTGTCTCTTTCAATCCATTTATATACTGCCACCAGATAGAAGTTTCTATACAAAGTCTGTAACATTGGTGAAAATATAACATTGTTTTCTCAAATCTGTTCTGTAGGTATTAATTGAAGTTACACTAAAAAAGAGTTCTGTCATCAAATATATAAAGAGATTTCTGTACTAAATAACAATAAACAGATTTTTATACTGCAATGCTTCTAAGAATTTTTAATATACTTATATATTCTGTCTTTCAAAGTGCAAGATATATTACAGCACACAATTTCTCAAAATTATTTTATCCTAAAAATCTACCTGTTTTGTTCAAATTTATTTGTTGTTCCATGGAAGACCACACAGAACCAATGCTCCCTAATAATGCATTTTGGAAAAATCAGGTCAGGATGAAATCTGAACTTCTTTGTATGGCATTAAAGGGGATAAACAAAATAATTCACACTTAATTCTTTTTACTCTGCTTATATATTTCATTATGTGGTGTGACCACACTAAACTTTGTAGTTCTCCAAGTATGTCAAACTTCTCTATTTTCCCTTTGCTTAGAATGCTTGAATTCCTCCTACCAGCTTTCTGTATGCCTACATATTATTAAATGACCAACTGATGCACAATTTCCTGATCATACCCTGATGTGTCTGCACTCTCCAGGAAAATAAGTCATTATCCTCTTTATGTCATTTTCCCAGATTTGATTGTGGAGTAAAGAACTGCATTAGTCATATTTGTAACCCACACAATGTAATGGAGTTCCAAGAACACTGACATTAAATAAATGCGTACCACTAAACTAACAGTTGAAGTTTAACTCAATATTTAATGGACATTTCTCATGTGCTAGGTACTAGAAGGATTAGAAGACAAATGATACTTTTATTACACAGATAATTACAGTATCTAGTTAATGAGATTGCTATAGTAATTAAATGAATGAACATAAAGCATTTAGAACATCACTTGACATATTATTAGTGCTATATTTATTTTTGTTAAAATAAAGTAAACACATGAATACTAGGACTCAGCTGTCAAGGAGTTTACAAACCAAAAGCAGAAAGTAACTGTGTGGAGCTACTGATTATGCTGGACAGAACCTGAGTAGTATAAAAAGTTTTGAAATGTATGAAATACAGAAGATGAAATAAATTCCAGAAGAAAGAATTGAGATGGAATCTCAGAATCCAATGCCAGAGAGAAAGAAAGAAAAGAAAAAAGAAAAGAGAAAATAAAAAAAAAATTATTCTGTGAGTGGAAAGTCAGTTTGAGAGTGTCTGGTCACTGAAATCTGTGCATGGATATTTTTACTCTTGAGGAAGAGAAACAGGAAATATACATTTCTAGCATCACATGAAAAAAATCCATTTATTTCCATATGTAGTCCATGCTTCATGTTCAACAATATTCTAGTCTTTATTTGCTTTGAGCCAGTACTTATTATAATACTTCTTAGTACAGTGACTGCTTCTGTATAATAATTACACTGAAAGATAAAATAAGTAAACCACTAATTTAAAAAAGTTAAAACAAGTATATTAATGGTTTCAGATATCTAAATAACAGTTATAATAAAAAAGTACTAAAATATTTGTATTTAATAAACATAAGACTTGAAAGCCCTGATCCCAGGAGAGAGTGATAAATGTGTCTGTATAGCTTAAATCTATGAAAATTTATTTCTCTATTAACTCTTTCCAGAATGATATTCCTATATGATTATATCGGTAGGCACTTTATCCTAGATATATAAAATATATTGACTTTTTATTTGGTAATAAATATTTTTCAGAAGAAAAAAGGAAATGACAATGTATGCAGCAATTTGCACAATCTCTTATGACTACAACGTTGATTTAATAACTTGGAGATTTATAAAATGATTTTATTATAAAAAACTTATTTTCTTAAGTTAAAAAGTATCACTTAATATAAAAATGTTAACTAGTGACCTTATTTTATTGTTTGTTCTTTTAATTTGTTAGTTGGAAGCTATAAGACATGCTACAGCTTTTAAACTTATCATCTTGCAAAACAAGACCTTGGTAGACATAAGGGTGTCTAAAAACAACTCATTAAAGAAATATCATTTGGGTCCTGCTTTTGTTATTTTCTTCGAAGTCAAGTAGAATCACAATATATGGAGACTCTGAAAACTAAAAGTGCATCTACTTCAAATCTAATTAGTCCACAATTTGTCACAGGAAACTTTCTAGTCATATTCATTTTCAGAACTATCTCTGCCACTTTCTGGTTCTTCTGACACTCCATCTTTAGCATTTTATATACTTGTAAAATTGAAGAGACTTCCAAACACTTTTGTAATTAAGGACAATTTCAAAACTAAGCTGACTTATTTGTCACTCTTAGAAGTCAAAGAAAAAAATAAAACTTAGTATGTAGAAAGTCTTAAGAGACCATTACTCCTATCCTAAGCTTAAGAAAAAACTGAAAACTTTACCAATTCATAGAAGTAAATGAACTAATGATTGCTTTCATTCCTGGCAGAAAGCAGAAGGAAGAATTTGTGGGAGCCATGGATAAGGACAAACTAATTGAACTTTTAACAGATGTATGATGTCCATGCAGGGACTTCGGTGGGTTAGCATGTTGAGGCATACTGGTCATGAAGTGAGTCCATCCCCACGCACAACTCTTTTTCATGGGCCTGAGAGTGTGAAAAAGGTGGAGTCATGACAGAGTTGAGAAAAAAATCTTTCAAGGCACTCTGGGCTTCATGGAATCCACTGTTGCAGTCGTAAAAAGACAGGGATCAAGCAGGAGAGCTAACATAATTTCCACCAGGAAACCCAGGTTTACATGGAGTTCACTGCAGCAATTCTCTAAAGCCTCAAGGCAAAGCAGCAGGGCAGTGAGAGATCTCCTGAGGTACAGATAGATAGACTGGAAAGTAGTAAGAATTCTCCAGTAATCCCAAAAGTCATCACCTGGGCTCCAGAGCAGAGATAATGTTCCAGAGTTTGGAAAGCTAGAAGCTATCTGTAAAACATAATGAGGTCTTGAGAAGTTGCATCTTGTTCACATCCTTAGCCCTGCTAAAACAAAGTCTTGATCTCACCATCAAAATATTTGAGGGCTGTGGGGAACTGAATCTATGTTGCAAGAGAGTTCAGACCCCGCATACTTGTACATACGATTGACTCAACCTCCCCCCACCTTGCCAAACTAGGAATCTGACAGAAAAACACATACAATTTTCTGAGGAGAAAATACATTAATATATATTTGCTATCTTTTACACACAATGTGCAAAATATAATTTTAAAAAATGAGTCATGTGAAGATACAATAAAATGTGACCCATGGTCAAAAGAGAAAACATAAGCTGAAGTAACCCTGTGGTGGGCTCATTTGCTGAAATTTTCAGATAGGGACTTTTAAATACCTATGAGTAATATGTTAAAAGATCTAAAGGAAGAAAGTGGACAACATGTATAAACAGAAAATGTATGTCAACAGTGATTAAAACTATAAAATAAATTCTGATTTTCTAGAAATAAAAAAAATACTATACTAGAACTGAAGACTGTATCTGAAGGGCTTAAAAGGTTAATAATAGTGAAAATATCAGTGAATTTGAAAATATTCAATAGACAGTATACAAATTTGTTGGGAAAACTGGGCAGTGACATGCTGAAGAATGAACCTGGCCCACTTTCTTATGCCATACACAAAAATAAACTCAAAATGGATGAAAGACCTAAATGTGAGACAGGAAGTCATCAGAATCCTAAAGGAGAAAACATGCTACAATCTCTTTGACATTGGCTGCAGCAACTTCTTACTTGACATGTCTCTGGAGTCAAGGAAAACAAAAGCAGAAATGAACTATTGGGACCTCATCAAGATAAAAGCCTTCTGTGTAGAAAAGGAAATAATAAGCCAAACTGAAAGGCAACCAACAGAATGGGAGAAGATATTTGCAAATGACATATCATATAAAGACTTAGTATCCAAAATCTATAAAGAAGTTATCAAACTCAATATCCCCAAAATGAGTAATCCAGTAAAGAAATGGGAAAAATACATGAATAGACACTTTTCCAAAGAAGACACCCAGATGGCTAACAGATACATGAAAAGATGCTCAACATCACTCATCATCAGGGAAATACAAATCAAAACCACACACCTGTCAGAATGGCTAAAATTAACAACTCAGGAAACAGTAGATGTTGGTAAGGGTGCAGAGAAAGGGGAACCCTTTTGTGCTGCTGGTGGGAATTCAAGCTGATGCAGCCACTCTGGAAAACATGGAGGTTCCTCAAAAAACTAAAAATAGAACTACCCTACGACCCAGAAATTGCACTACTAGGCATTTATCCACGGGATATAGCTAAAGAGCTCTACTTACATATAATCAATTATAAAGGCTACTATTATTTCTTTACACATAAACACATATTGTGTATATATGTACATATATAAGTGTATATAATTTGTAAAGTAAATACAGTTCTTTACCTAAGCAGATTGTATAATTTTTAAAAAAATATTTTATTTATTTTTGAGAAAGAGAGTCAGAGTATGAGCAGGGGAGGGGCAGAGAGAAAGACACAGAATCCATAAAGCAGTCTCCAGACTCAGAGCTGCCAGCACAAAGCCCTTTGCCTCATGTGGGGCTCAAACCCGTGAACCATGAGATCACGGCCTGAGCTGAAGTCAGATGCCTAACTGACTGAGCCACTCAAGCACCCCAGACTGCATAATTTTTAATCTAATATATTATTTTGTTCAAGAGTCTTTCTTCTCGAATTGATACACATTAGAGTTAAATGTGTGTATCCTTTTATAAAATATGTTTTGCTTTAACACATAGTTTAATCAATATACATTGACTTAAAACAAAACAAAACAAGACAGTTTTTACTTCCATTATGTGGGATCTGTTTCTTTGACAATAAAGCATCTATTTTCATTCCCTTGGCTTTTCACATAGCTTGTCACCATAACATTTAATTTTGCTTTTTATGAGAAGTCTTTCCTAAGAAGTCTCTCTAGTAATTTCATTTTTTAACTTTTATTTTTCTTCTTGTTCCTAACCCTCTGGAATCAAATTCCTTATCCATGCTAATTCCAACATTAATGTTTTCCCTGATTTTTCATTGCTACCACCTTTAGGATAGTTTTTTAAACAGTAATCTTTACAAAGAAAATAAAAATTGAACTACTCACAAACAATAACATATTTTGATTCCGTGTTTTAAGAATAGCTTCTGTCATTGATTAAGAAAATGCAGGCTGTCTACTAATATATCACATTGGATCAGAGACATAATAAGTCTCAGACCTAAATGAGGGATGTGATGGGGCGCCTGGGTAGCTCAGTCAGCTAAGCATCTGACTTCTACTCTGATCATGATCTTGTGGTTCATGAGTTAGAACCCCGCATTGAGCTTTGTGCTGACAGCTCAGAGCCTGGAGCCTGCTTCAGATTCTGTGTCTCCCTCGCTCTCTGCCCCTCCCCTACTCATTGTCTAGTTTCTCTCTCTCTCTCTCTCTCTCTCTCTCTCTCTCTCTCTCTCAAAAATAAATAAGACATTAAAAAATTAAAAATAATAAATTAGGGATGTGATGACTAAACAAGCTATTAGGTGTAAAGCTGAGATGCATTAAAAACTGGCTCAGGGGGAACCTGGGTGGCTCAGTCGGTTAAGCGTCCGACTTCAGCCCAGGTCATGATCTCACAGTCTGTGAGTTCGAGCCCACGTCAGGCTCTGTGCTGACAGCTCAGACCCTGGAGCCTGCTTCAGATTCTGTTTCTCTCTCTCTCTGCCCCTCCCCTGCTCATGCTCTGTTTCTCTCTCCGTATCAAAAACAAATGAAAAAAACATTAAAAAAATTGGTTCAGGAAATTTAGTGAGAAAACTATTATCCAGCATCACTCATTTGAGGCCATAATGAAAGATAAAAGGATTGGTTGGTGCTCATGGTAAAATGACTGAGAGAATTAAACTAGGTAAAATGGTCTAAGGGAATTAAATCATTATTTAAGCTTGAGTGTGTCTATATCATACCTAATAGTTACCACACTTTTTTTTTCCAGGCATAAAAGGTGAAATGAATTAGTTCAAACTTCATTAGGAGAAACAGCATTACTTAAAATATTCTCATAATTAAAGTTGATAGCTTTGTGTGTGTGTGTGTTTTTAAGATGTATTTATTTTTGAGAGAGAGCACAGAAGTAGGGAAGGGACAGAGACAGAAGGGAACAGAAGATCCGAAGTGGGCTCTGTGCTGACAGGGCCATGCAGGGCTGGAACTCACAAGCTGTGAGATCATGACCTGAGCTGAAGTCAGGTGCTCAACCGACCCAGCCACCCAGGTGCCCCTAAAGCTGATAACTTTGAATAATAGTAATAGATTCTTGGATTGGTTGTGAAAATCCTTCTGGAGGCAGAAAGAAGCAAATTCTGTAGTTATTGGGGTGCCTTATATGTAGTCTTTTCTAATGACAGCTTTCAAAGTTATTAGAAATTACACAGCTTTTTGACTTTCATAATTCCCATGTCCTTAAATCATCTTCCATATGTTTATTTGAAATTGTTCTCTTAGGTCAAGATTCTATAAATTTCAAGGACTTATTACCTCTAGAATACCAAATATGTTTAAAAGGGCAATGCTGGAGTGTTTTTGACCCAGGTAACAATAATAGTAAATTATTTATTAAATACTCTTAATATGTGCCAAGGGCTGCAATAAATACTCAGCATGCATCTCCTTGAACCATCATGAAAATCCATACCACGACCATATTACAGATTATTAAAAATGAGGCTTAGAGTATTTAAATTATCCATTATCAAATGGCTGGTAAGCAATAGAGCTAGGATTATAAACTGATCTATTTGAACTCAAAATTCAAGTTCTTTCTACTCTACCAGTGATAAAAGTCCAATAATTGTGCTGTTAACTTTTTATGATGCTAATACCTACTGAACTCAGAGATACAATCTAAATTAGTACTCTAATGCTCAAATTAACTATGTGAGGATCTTGTTAAAATATAGATTCTCATAAAAATGGAATTATACAGTATTTGTCTCTTTGTGACTGGCTTATTTCTCTTAGCATACATAATGTCCTCGAGATTCATCCAAATTGTAGTTGTTGTATAATAGGTATAGAGTTTCAGTTTTGCAAGATGAAAAAGTTCTGGAGATTGGTTGCACAATACTGTGAATATACTCACCACTATGGACAGAACATTTAAAAATAGTTAAGATGATAAATTTTACTATTATGCATATTTGCCACAACTGAGAGTACAGATTCTCATTTGATAGGTTGTGGGTGCAGCCCAGATGATGCTGACGCTGCTGGTCCATAAATGACCTTTGCAATAGTGAGATCATAGATACTTTTCTCCAGGAATACCTTTAAGAAGTCACTGCCATTTGATTTGAATTGACATGTGAAACAAAACCTATTGAAAGTCCTTACTCTCAACTACACTGCCTTTCTAACTGATGTATATATCCTCATTCACTCTAGTGGGGTGAGTGAGCATAAGTGCCCATCACTTCTGATGCCCTTCAATTCACCAGAGATCTCAGAGTCTAACAATGTCTTTGGCCTTGGACACATCTTACTCTTAAACTTCTAAGATAATCATGTCCTGAAATATCTTCTATGATGATGCACGGTGAAAAGTTCCCTCCCACCCTGACAGCTGAGAAGAGCAGAAGAGTTTCCAAACTGCTGCTACATATCAAAGAGCCTGTCTTTTCAGCTTCACTGACAAGTTGAATGATTTTCCAGAGTTTTAGAAAACATCAGGCAAAATCTTTTCAGGATAAAAAGCTGCTGTCAGCTGCCTGCAGCTGATGGAGCAGCTTTAAATTCTGCGGGGGGAATTCCTACTGCAGTCTCAGTCCCAAGTTCCAGCTTCTGCCTTATGTCCAATTGCTTATCTCTGCTCAAGTAGTTCACCATAACTGAGCAGGAGAAGCTGTGAGGCTCACCTTCACTGATACTCCCCACATTTTCTCTGGAGGAAAACATGCTAAGAGCCATTTGTTCAGGGAAGCAGTATAAAGTTATTACTTGTAATCTGTTCTGTTTTTGAACAGAACCTCATAATATAAAGACAATAGAAATCAATACAAGAGACCATCTACAAATTTTTCTAATACCTCATTAAAGTGGCCTGACAGGACTGTTCTGGACCAGAGGCGATGAGATCTGCCAATAACATCCTCTAACTCAAGGCGTGTGAATGTGATACAAAAGGAAGCAGCAAGGAAGCAGAGAATCAAAAAGATATTTGCTGCTGAAGAAAATGATTCCCAGGACTGCACTGACCCTGAAACTCAAGTGTTATTCCTTGGTTCATGAGCTTCTTGTTTTTTGTTACTTTCTTTTTTTTTTGAATTTTTTAAAATGTTTTTTTATTTATTTTTGAAGGAGAGAGAGAGACAGAGCATGAGCGGGGAAGGAGCAGAGAGAGAGGGAGACACAGAATCCGAAGCAGGCTCCAGGCTCTGAGCTGTCAGCACAGAGCCCGATGAGGTGCTCGAACTCACAAACCGTGAGATCATGACCTGAGCCAAAGTTGGACACTTAACCGACTGAGCACCCAGGTGCCCCATTGTTTTTTTGTTACTTTCTTATGTGTTGTTTCAATATATCCCTATTAACTTGAATAATCCTGAATTAATCTTGATTTCTTGCAACCCCAAAATTCCTAATGCACAATTATTCTTACCTGATGATCAAGCTTTAATAATTCTGACAGATTCTGGTCTAAGCCTATAGTTTCTACACCATCAATGATGGACCTGGCCATTGGAGGTCAGGTCAGGCCTTTTATCTTATTAATTCTCCATTATAATTTTCATGGCACCTGTATTCAAGGGCAGCTATATTTTGTATTTAGAAATATTTCATTCTCAAGAAGAAATTTCAAATACTTATTTTTATGATTCCTATTAAAGATCCCCAGAAGCATTAAAAAAATGTATGTGTAGCCAATCAAGGGGTAATTCTTGAAAATTCCTAAACTTATCTTTGTCTCTATTTGCTTGGAGGAAGGGGTGTTCATCCGCCTCTCCAAACTATACCCTACCACCAGTCCATACGTCTGCTTTGAGAATTAGGTATTCCTCCCTCTCCAATTCATCCTTCCAGAAACCTTAGACATACTGCATTTTCCATACTTTCTTCTCATTTTACTACTGTATATTTCTGTCTCTCTTCGATGTTTGCTTTTTATACTTCCAACTCAGTCATTCATTTTCTCACCTCATTGATAATTCAGAAGAATCAGGTTCTTTTCTTATGTCTGCTATTTATTACCATGTGGTTTACTCCATCCTACTGAATCATAATTCCTACATTTTTTTTTTCAACGTTTATTTATTTTTGGGACAGAGAGAGACAGAGCATGAACAGGGGAGGGGCAGAGAGAGAGGGAGACACAGAATCGGAAACAGGCTCCAGGCTCCGAGCCATCAGCCCAGAGCCCGACGCGGGGCTCGAACTCACGGACCGCGAGATCGTGACCTGGGACCGCGAGATCGTGACCTGGCTGAAGTCGGACGCTTAACCGACTGCGCCACCCAGGCGCCCCAATAATTCCTACATTTTTAAATGGGGATTAAAAATGCCTGCATTTTCTACTTCACTTAGATTTGTGAGAGTGGAAGATAATGATTTATATAGAGGTATTTTGTAATTGTAAAGTTTTACATGGGTTTTGCATATTACCTGGAGAACTATCCTACTTTAATTTTACACAGTCAGAAACAAATTACTAAATGGTGAACTTCTCTCATAAAGAAAGGTCATTGCATTTAGAAAGGTGGTCCTTCATTTGCATTTACTCAGTCACACACCATTTTAAAGAGTGTCATCACATTTTTACCTTATGAAATATATTCTTTCTGAGCCAGTACTCATAGTTTGTTAAAAGGCAAAGATAAATAGAAAACAGAAAGCTTTGAATATTAGTTGTCAAAAATAATGAAACAGCTCACCTCTGAATTTTGATGAACAAATCAACATGTTCAGTTTTCCATCAAGAAAGAAAAATAGCTGTCTCACTCAAATACCTTTTGTCATTTATATGATCAAATTAATATTGCTGTCCCAGTGGTCTTTATGACTCAGCCTTAAAATAATCTATGTATAAAGAAATTGTGGTTTATATACACAATGGAATACTACGTGGCAATGAGAAAAAATGAAATATGGCCTTTTGTAGCAACGTGGATGGAACTGGAGAGTGTGATGCTAAGTGAAATAAGCCATACAGAGAAAGACAGATACCATATGGTTTCACTCTTATGTGGACCCTGAGAAACGTAACAGGAACCCATGGGGGAGGGGGAGGAAAAAAGGAAAAAAAAAAAAAAAAAAAAAAAAGAGGTTAGAGTGGGAGAGAGCCAAAGCATAAGAGACTGTTAAAAACTGAGAACAAACTGAGGGTTGATTGGGGGTGGGAGGGAGGAGAGGGTGGGTGATGGGTATTGAGGAGGGCACCTTTTGGGATGAGCACTGGGTGTTTTATGGAAACCAATTTGGACAATAAATTTCATATATTATAAAAAAATAAAAAAAAATAAAAAAAAATAATCTATGTAAACATTATCTACCAAAGTGTATCCCAGAATTGTGTTTTATGCTTAACAATTTATTTTTCTATCCAATTTAGAAGCCCTGGGATTACCAATATTTATATGATGCTTCTTCCCTCAGGGGGGAAAAACTCTCAGTCATCTTATATTATTAGCTAAAACATAAGTTGTAGCATTTGCCTGAATTTAAAGCATTTGAATTGAGAAGACATAACTTTAATGAGGATTTTGGACACCTAAGATTTACTGCTGAATATTCCTTGCATTTGGATACAAGTATTGTCAGAATAGCTTTCCAAGCTTTGTTCCCTTTGCCATTCCAAAATTGAGATTAAAGAAGGGCCCAAGTTCACATTTAAGATGAATGAGAAGCACAATTATAAGAGAGTATGTATAAGCAGGCAGAAAAATAATTGAGCACTTTTCAAGAAGCTCAGACGTTTAATGAACAGGATGGAAGAATATCCTTCATGAAAGGAAAGGAGAGGCAGTGACGATACTTCTAAGGAAATACGGAATAATAGTGGCCACAAAGCAATTTCCTTAAGAAAGATTTCACTATTATATTTTAGAAAAGGTTTTAAAGCAAGATTTCTGTTTCATTCTTCTTAGTAAGAAATCTATATATTTACAATCATATACCATAGCAAATAACTGCTTAGGTACATGAACCTTTATGTCCTAAGAATTTGATGTCTTGGTTCAAAAGGAAATGCTGTGAGAGCTCTTTCATTGGGCCATATACTTTCCATGGTTGAGTGAATTGGGCTTTCGTTAGCCCTTGTTCTTTAAAGTCCACCTGCCATATTGTTACAAAGAACAGATAATTTATTGGTTTTCTAATTGCCATTAATTTATAGCTTTAAGTTTCAAAGGCAAATTATGTTACTACAATATCCAGAGACTTTTAAGTTTCAGCTTCTCTGAATATTAAGCATTATCTAAATCTTGACATATATTCAGATGAGAGAAGAATCCAAGAAATAATTTCTATAATTAATTCTGGAAAAAAAACAGGCTTTTAATGACTCACTATTAAAATACAGGCTAATCATCTCATTACTTATTTCTTTTAGAAAGATTTGTCTAAATTACTCTCACTTAAGGAAACTGACTTTTCCCCGGATTTATGATGTCTTCACTTTATAGGAAAGAATCTCATTGGAAATTTATTTGGATCTACATTTTTTTTTCAAAATTAAAATTTCAAGTGACATTTGTGGCATCATAAATTTGGATTCTATTCACTTGAATTTTTGCTACCTCTGAAAATGGCTTGATGGATCTGTGACAAACGTTTGCTAGTAAAATTAATAGCGCTAATAAAATGTAGCTGGCAGAACATGATCTGAACAACTTTATAAGGCAATATTTGCAAATAAACATTTATAAACACAAGGACTTTGGAGATTTAAAATCCAGCTCTTCTCCATACTAGTTATTGGACTTTGAGTTTCAGAGAACAAAATAATTAACCAGTTTCCTATTCGGTAAGATGGAAATAACAGCAATCATATCACAGGAGCTTGTGAGGATTATCCCTCCTTATTTACATGGAAATCAAAATCTAAAGAGGCTAAGTGACCCAAAGGATCACAAAGAAAAAGTTGCTGGTTTAGGACTCGAACTTCATAATCCATGTTCTTAAACACTATAATGCTGCCCTTAATAAGCATGTATTCACTTATAGAGTTTTAGATTTCTTAATTTCTTATTCATGAGCAGAATACATTACATGTGCAAGGCATATCTCCTAGGGATTATTATCTCTAAAACTGTGTTTGAAATACTGGTAACTTCCATCAGGTAATATGTTGACTTGTGTTGGATCATTCACCTGTTGAGGTAACATTTGCAGAGTATGACCATTTCAGACTCTGAGGCAAAATTACAGTTTTCCACTCAATCTAAGAGTTTTTCTTTCTAATTTGTACACTAAGCCAATATGCGATTTGAAACAAATTGATAGAAACAGGTATACTATAATACTTAGTTGAACTTTCACTATTGCAGTCATGGCACAGCCAGAAAACCAAAGGGCTGCAAAAAGGGAACTCATTTCAGCGATTTGGTTAAGAATATAAAAAAGGAGCTGAGGACAAACCGGAGGAGGGTAAGGGAGCCAAGATATTAGTAACTGCAGGAAACCACCCACCACTCCTACACTGGAGAGGTAAAGGGAAATAGCGTCCTCTGAAGTAGCCCAGACCCTGGATGGAAGTTGGGGGCGTGGAGGATGTTTTCTATGGGATCTGCAGCCATGGAGGGGATATAGGCCCCTTCCAGAAGAGCTGCTAAGACAGACAGGAGAAATACCTGCGCTGCGGAAGCAGCTCCCTGCTACCAGTCTCCAGACAGTCTCAGCGGGGGTTCAGGTAATAAAGGACCTGGGGAACATACCCTAGAGGGATTAGCCTTCTTATTTATGACCGTTACACCACAAGCCATTACATGTTTGATTTCAGAGGCTGTCAGAAACCTTATCCACTTATTTTGTCAAAACAAGGCCTTACGTCTTCTGACAAAGTATGGAACGCTCATCAGCTACAACTACACTCCCGAGGCACAAAGAGCAGCTTGCTATTATTTACCGAGCATATGCGTGATCATATTCCCCCAACACAGACTCACACACAGCATTCATGTACTCAAACCATAGAACCTGACCTCCACGCTGCCCTCTCATATCACAAGCGGACGAATCTCAATGGAAGAAGCATAACCGACATATCAGTGGAAGATGCCAATGGTACTGCTATGAATGTTACAGAAGAGAGAAATCTGTCATGTTTCTCAGTTTATTACTTGATTTTCAAAAGGGTCAAGTTTCCTTTTCTGTCACAATTTTAATAACAAGCAGCCCCTTCATCATCCTTCCCACGAAATGGAGTTTAAGTGTGATGTGGTTAAGGAAAGGCAATGTTAATGCACGTTGTGACAAATGTGACAGATTCCCTCTATATCACTTACACACATTTATATATTCCTGGATAAATTGCCCCTGCCCACTGATAAATTTGTGTTTCCTTTTCTTCTGGTTTCATGATTAAAATAATGGAAAGTAAAATTTAAAATGTAGCTCTTTGACGTGATTTCACGTTTACAAACATGAAATATAAACTCCTCATGCCTTCCTATGGCATGCTAAATCCTCCTTGTAATACCTCCCTTATTTCTACTAATAACTGCCTATATTGATTGGCCAGGCCAGAAACTTAGAAATTCCTTAAATGCTTAGCAGAAAACTCTTTCCATGGTAGCCACCTTTTCTTTTTCTATTTGTAGGCAATTAAAAACTTATTCTGAATGTGGAACAACAGCATGTTATTTGAAAAAATTATATATATATATATATGTATATATACATATATATATATATGCAGTAGCTTTTTCATAATTTTATTAGATTTTATCTGATTTTAGGTGACTACAAAATAAATGTACTTTTTTGAAATAGTAGATAAATATCAAACCAATGATTGCAGAAGTGAGGGGTAGGAGGAGTCTGATTCAAGGGGATTTAGAAGCTGTTGCTTCGTATCTGATTACTTTGTTTATTCTTCTAACTACAAGGGGAACAAATGAAGCCATAAAATTATTCTGGAAATGTAAAGCATTAATACAAAGTTGGCCAGCTACATTTTACTATTTACATAATATATTTGTTCAGTTTTCATTTTATCAATCGCTTGTTGATACCTTACATCAAATATATTTTTACATAAAGCATATCATACCCCTTATTTAAATTTTTCTTCTTAAAGTAAGAAGCATAATGCAGTGATTATTACCCACTTCAACCTAGGGGATCATCCTGCACACTCCACAGCGTTGTAGCATCTTGTTTATATCTGAGACTTACTTTAACAATTTTAGAAATAAAAATCAAGAACATCTGTGATGTTTATTTGACCCATAGGCGGTTACAGGGCAAATGTGCATACTCTTCTAGAAATCACTATAGCAACAACCAGGTAATTGCATTTAAAAACAAAAGGTGCCTTTGTGGATATTATTTTAAGTATCCACTGTTAACTCTATGTCAACAAAGCATTAGTGGGTCTGGTTCATTAATGGAAGGTTCTTGTAATAAAATAATGACAGCTTTGTAATTATTGGTTTGAAATTTCAGAAAAACATAAACACATCAAAAATATATTTTCCATCTTCCAGGAATGACTGGCAAACCAGTATCATTTCTATATTCATAACTTTTTCTATACATGTATTGTCTGTAGAAATAAGACCTTAAGGCAATGCTTGTATCACTTGTTTTCATTGCTTCCCTATAATTACCTTATACAGACTTATTATGAAAATGAATTCACATCTTTTAGTGTATTTCTGTGGTAAGATTGTGAAATGGCATCCAAAGGGATTCATATGCAGCATTTTTTTATTCCTGAAACATTTTGTAGGTTCAATTCAATTAGCATATTTTGAAAGGTGCTTAGTGCTTTTATGCATCAGGCCCCATGAAAAATTCAACTTTCCAATAGCTGTATTCCCTGGACGTCCCTTATTTTCATCTCAGCCAAATAAAACACCAACCTGCTTATGAATTTACATTGTAACGCTGTTTGCATTTTCTGCTATACCATAGAAATAGCTCTAAATACTAAAATATAAAAAGGAAAGTGCTGAAAGTGTGCACAGTCATTTCTTTCTCAATTTGAAGAAAAGGGTATGTTTCCTTCTAGGGTGGAAAAAATAAGGCAGTGGGGTCTAGAATAGTCATAAATATATCTAGCTTCCTTAAAATAGTTGTAGGGGACCTGGGTGGTGGCGCAGTCAGTTAAGCAACAGACTCTTGATTTTGGTTCAGGTCAAAATCTCAGGGTTTGTAAGTTCAAGCCCCATGATCTGTAAGGTTCTCCCTTTCCCTCTGCCCCTCCTCAACTCTCTCCCTTAAGGCTCTCTCTTTCCCTCTGCCACTCCCCCATTTGCTCTTGTGCATAAGCATACATGTGCTTGCTCTCTCAAAAAAAAAAAGTTGGCAATAGACAATGATGAATTAACCCATCTTTTAGGTGATATTAAACGATGGGTTTTTTGGAAAACATCTGACTATGTAGATTTTATACTTAATACCTAGATATTTGTAACTTTTTAGCCAGAAACCCAGAAGAGATGAAACTCTGTCTACTAGGCCATGCCCAGTCAATGCACAGTGCCCAGCATCACCTGAGAGATCCTTAGAAGTTTAGATACCCAGGGACCACCATATACCCTAATAAAAACCCGTATTTTAACAAGATCCCAGTGGTTTGTATTCATTTTAAAGGTCGAGAAACTTTGGGCTAAACCTAAATAATTTTATGCAAATTTCACCTGCTATTGATTAACTTCAGTGTAGCCAGCCAATTATTTTGACACACTAATTGGCCAATTTGGGTTACAAGTAATTATACATGCAATTTTGCTCATTCTGAAAAGATTCGGTGGTGAATTTTTGAAAATTCCTTACTAAATATGGTGACATCAAATTTAAGTTAGATTTTGTGTAGGTAGTTATTAATAGTTAGGTAATTCCAACCCTAAACAACAAAAAACCTTGTATAGGTAATGTGAAGGAATTCAAAGACATTAAAACTCTTCAGGGTTGTGTTCTTTAAAGTCTATTAGAATAAGTTACAAGATGTAAAAACATCAAGACAAATGATACTTTTTAAAAATTGAAGGACCCATTTTAAGCTACATAGAAGCACCCTTAAAAATAAATGTGATTAAAACATTTTTATTTGCTTAGCTGCTTTGTGAGTACTTACATTTTGGCACCAAGTAAGATCATAAAAATCATTTAAAGGCATTAATTCCAGACAATATTTTACAATACAATTAGCATCTTGGCTATATACTGAGCAATTGAATTTTATTCTATGAAGAACTAGGTAACCAAATTATTCTAGACTATCTGGTTTGCCTAAATAGGGCTTGAGAGGCTTGTTAACTTTCCTTAAATAAATCCCTGTTTCTATTCCTCCTAGAGCATGCTATATAAAAATGACCATGATGTAGCCAAACACAATAAAGCAGGCAGTTTAATGTCTACCCTTGTGACTTTCAGTTTTGTCTTCTTATTAGAAACTCATTATGTCTTCTCTGTCCACGTCACCCACCATGGATGGCATCTCACATAAGCTTCATATATCTCATTGTAAGCTGTTATGCAGGATGACACTGTCTATGCCATCAACGACATTTTAAATTAGTATATCTGGCATTTTAAATCAGTATATCTTCAATATGCCCGAGAAATCCATTCAAATTTTAGGTGATTAGTTTACAGATCAACAAATGAAGAGAACACATATTTAACCTTATTTATATAAGAAAAATATCCACCTTTTATTGGTAACGACATTCTTCCAAAAGAATAGATTGCTTATATTTTGCATATAGGTAAAAACACACAATAAATATTAAACTAAAAATAACATAATTATATAGGAAGCCAGTGGAATTTATTGCCTGGGAACTTAGCATAAATTTGTAATACAAAAAAGCTCAAGAATTAATCCTTCTTTTGTTCCAGCTTTTTTTTCCTTCCTTCCTTCCTTCCTTCCTTCCTTCCTTCCTTCCTTCCTTCCTATTAAACCGATAGATAATTGAGCACCTGCTATGATGCAGGTATTAATCTTATTGCTGAGGATATTTCAATATTCAAAAGGTCTCTGCTTTCATGGCATTTGCCTTCTACTGGGAGAGTAAACATATGTTCACATTTTTGTATTTATGTGTGAATTTGTGAGTAGTCAGTTGACTGTAAGCACAAAGAAAAAAATTAATCAGGATGCTGACAGTGCTATTTTAAACTGGGATTGGGTGGTTAGGAAACACTGCTCTGAAATTAAAATTAGGATAGAAATTAATGCAATCAAGAAATGAGTCCTACAGTTACCTGCATAAGAGCTTACAGACAAAAGAATGAATAAGATCCTGAGATGAGAAAAGAAAATCTCAAAGGTATATCTACATGGCCATTGTGGCTGGAGAGAAAGGGAAAAGATGGGGTCAATAAGAACAGTGCAGCCCCTGAGGGTTAAATCTTGTAAGTGTGGCTCACAGTGAATATTTTGGATTACATTCTGAATGCAATATTTAATAATAATAATAATAATAATAATAATAATAATACTGACTTCTGGGAGGGATAATGATGATAAGAAATATAAGTTGGAGCAGACGACCAGCTATTTGGTTATTGCGGTAATTAAGCCACAAATTATAGTGTCTTACATGACAGTGGGATCAATGGAGGTGGTGAAACATGCTCAGATTTGGGACATATTTTGAAAGTAAAGCCAATAGAATTATCTCATACATAGATGTGGGTATGAGAACAATAAAGGGGTTATGGCCCTTTGTAGCAACGTGGACGGAACTGGAGAGTGTTATGCTAAGTGAAATAAGCCATACAGAGAAAGACAGATACCATATGTTTTCACTCTTATGTGGATCTTGAGAAACTTAACAGGAACCCAAGGTTAGAGTGGGAGAGAGCCAAAGCATAAGAGACTCTTAAAAAATGAGAACAAACTGAGGGCTGATGGGGGGTGGGAGGAAGGGGAAGGTGGGTGATGGGTATTGAAGAGGGCATCTTTTGGGATGAGCACTGGGTGTTGTATAGAAACCAATTTGACAATAAATTTCATATATTTTAAAAAAATAAAATAAATATTGTAACGGCAAAAAAAAAAAAGGGTTAAGAATGACTTTTGTCATGAGCAACTGGATGAATACATTTGGTATTCACTGAAATAGGGAAGACTTGGAAAAGAATAGGCTTCAGGAGAAAACCAATAAAACTTTTAAGCAGAAGTGAGTAGGGATAGAGCTTTCTAAGTCTGAAGTCTGAAGTCTAAGTCTGAAGTTCGTGGAAAAAAATAAGAGCTTCAGATGTGGATTTAGGAGTTTTGAGTATACAAGTGCTTTTTAAATCTACATAACACAAAATCACCTAGGGAATGTATGCAACTATAGAAAGGGAGGGAGAAGTCCAAGATTATAAACATATAGGTAATTAAAATTATGCATTTAGTAATCATATACACAGAATGTTGTTTTTGAAGGCAAAATTGACACATATAATAGAATATTCATTAAAAGTTATTTTTCATAGGGCGCCTGGGTGGCGCAGTCGGTTAAGCGTCCGACTTCAGCCAGGTCACGATCTCGCGGTCCGTGAGTTCGAGCCCCACGTCAGGCTCTGGGCTGATGGCTCAGAGCCTGGAGCCTGTTTCCGATTCTGTGTCTCCCTCTCTCTCTGCCCCTCCCCCGTTCATGCTCTGTCTCTCTCTGTCCCAAAAATAAATAAACGTTGAAAAAAAGTTATTTTTCATAAATTTTCTAAGAATGGAAATTATACTGTCAGGCTTAAGTAAAGGAATCACATGGTAAAATTCTACATCTGCTATTCTAGAAACAGGAATATTTGATAAATAAGTCAAATATACACATATGTACATAAAGTATAGAGATAGACACAATATTTTATATACATATGCATTTAGAATCATTTGTAAAAAAAGAAAAATGACCTATTGATTTGAGATAATCTCATCAAATAGAAATTGACAAATTGACTGCAAAATTTATATGGAAAAGGACCTAGAATAGTCAAAATGATTTTGAAAAAAGAAAAGAAAAACAAGCTCGAAGACTCAGATGTGATTTTATGATATACTAATATACTAATATTTTCTATATATAAATATTTATAGGATATAAAAGAATGAATCATAAGATAAAAAATAATTACAATGAATTAGTTATCATCAGTAAACATGGAAGTTCTGCTCTTCAAAAGTCATTGTTAAAAAAAATAAAAGTGCATACCACAGTCTTGTAGAAAATATTTGCAAAACACACATCTGACAGATCTTAGTTCCACAATATATAAAGGACTTGAAAAATAAAAACATAAAATGCAAAAAAAAAGATATAGATAGCAGATAAACATATGAAAAGATACTCAAAGTCATTAGTCATTATAACAATGAGAATGAAAATGCCACTGAGATCCTACTTTATATTATGGGAATAACAAAAATTAAAAGAAAAAACAAAAACAGACCATGGCAGGAACGCAGAGAAGCTGGAATTCTCACATAATGCCTTTGGGAATACAATGCTGCTTTCTCACTACAATGGCAGATTTGAGTAGTTGTGACAGAATTAATAGCTTACAAGGCCTAAAATATTTACTATGTCACTCTTTATAGAACAGTTTCTGTATTGCTACTATAGCCTTGACATATATATCTGTGATACCACAGATATATTCACTTTCAACTAAGATTTAGGAGGAGGAATAATACTTTTTTTCTCAGAAATATATTACTATTGGGGCACCTGGGTGGCTCAGTCGGTTAAGTATCCGACTTTGGCTCAGGTCACGATCTCGTGGTTTGTGGGTTCAAGTCCCACATTGGGCTCTCAGCGCAAAGCCCACTTCGGATCCTCTGTCCCCATCTCTCTCCCTCTCCCCCATGTGTTCTCTCCCCCCTTCAAAAATAAATAAATGCTAAAACAAATTTTTTAAAAAATAAAAAAGACATATATTACTATTATATTTTCTGCTCATCCAATATATTAAATTACTTAAAAACAGGAGCAAGAATTTTTTGACTACCATTTTCCAGTATAGTGTACTGCCCATTTTTATGTCATCACAAATCCATTTTAGTTGTCTTTTGTCAAACTTACTAAAAGTATTTGACTAAAGTAAAGCTCTTTCTTCAACTCCTGAACTTAAAGATTTGGGTGATGGCAATGATGCAGTTTTACAGAAAGAACTCCCAAAACTAAAACCGTGTATTGGTTGAATAAAATACTTTCTGAATATTTTCAGACTTCAATTTGAGATTGTTATTTGAATGAAAATTTTTCCCAATGTTTTAATCATAAACTTTTGCTTTACAAAACCATTTTTAAAAAATATTGTATGTCCTTATAACTTCGCTCTAGAGTAGTCAACCAGGACAATTCTGTCCATCCAGGGGAAATATGGCAATATCTATTGACATTTTTGGTTGGCATAATTCTAGTGGGGGAAAGGGGACATGCCGCCAGCATGTAGTGGCATGTGGAGGACAGGGATGCTGCTGAACATATTACAATTCACAGGACATTTTCTATAATAAAGAATTATTCTGCTCCAAATGTCAATAGTGAGGAGACTGAGAAACTCTCCTATAGAGAGATGGCAATAAACAAAGTAATTAGCTTTCAAGGTAATAAAATTACCCTAGAATTGCTATCTCCATTTTAGCTTTCATTGCATATGTGTCAATATCAGCATCTTCCCTGAAGTAAAATGACAGGAGAATCTTTACAACAGATACCATGTAATAAGCAATGTGCAATCACAAAGAATATAAGTTTAGGAATTTTTCACCAAGTTTCAGGAAACAATTTCCCTGCAAGCAAAATTGGTTATTAGTATGTTGATATTGTCATCTATAGCATACAGTGTTAAGGCTTTCACATTTTCAAGTATTTTTTCTAACATGGTCTTGCTTTCTCATCTTGTTTGAATTCCTTGTATAAACATGTAACACCTAGGTGCCCCTATTATTAATTTGAAGTTTGAATTTCTGAATCTAAGCCAATTACTTTGAGAACTGGAATTATTTGAAGTTTTTTTTATGATGTCCATAATTATTATGTCTCTTGTTGTCTAATACAATATTCTTGAGACACAATCATTACTTTTCTCCTATAGCATAAGTGCTAAGTGCCCAAAGTTTGACTAAGTTTTACAAAATGTTTCATTTTACAAAATAAAATAGAGAAGTCCCTGTTTTATTTTTTGTTTCTTGGTATTATAACCCTAGAAAACTAGTGTTTATATTTTTGTAACTTGAAACAAAATTTTGAGGTTATGCCACTATTCAGTACATAGGAAAATACAGTGTTATTTGCATGCCACTATTCAGTACATAGGAAAATACAGTGTTATTTGCTGTTTTATCCAAAACAGTATCAGTTGAATGGAATCAAAGTGCCAGGTAATTAAAATGTACATTTATTAACAGAATTCAATTCATCATCTGTTATTATAGGATTTATTATTTTAGTATTATGTTTTTCTTTCCTTTTTCACATTTATCATTAATTTCTCATTCCTTAATAATTCTGAAATTCTGGAAATCTATTATAAATGAATTTCGATCTTTTGCTAAATATCCTTGAAAATATATTTTTTTTTTTTTAATTTTTTTTTTTTTTCAACGTTTATTTTATTTTTTGGGACAGAGAGAGACAGAGCATGAACGGGGGAGGGGCAGAGAGAGAGGGAGACACAGAATCGGAAACAGGCTCCAGGCTCTGAGCCATCAGCCCAGAGCCTGACGCGGGGCTCGAACTCACGGACCGCGAGATCGTGACCTGGCTGAAGTCGGACGCTTAACCGACTGCGCCACCCAGGCGCCCCGTTGAAAATATTTTTAATCAATATTTTGTTCAATCTAGTTTTTTAAGCCAAAAGGCAGCTCATAGATTTTCACTGGTTATACTGGTTATAAAATTCAGTGAAAAGTGAGTTCTAAAGTAGAGATTTAGAGAAACATAGTGAGTTCACATATTATAGAAACTTGTTTAAAAGTATGTAAAAAAAGTGGACATCTATAATTCTGTAATTATCAATAATAATAATACTAAAATTCGAACAACCAGGTATTTAACCATTTAATGATAGATGAGTGGAACTATCCTGTATTGGTATTTAGAGTGAAGAAATCAAGTATCTAATTTTTCACCTTCAGATTGAAAGTGAGGGGATGGAGAACTATCTATCATGCTACTGGAAATCAAAAGAAAGCTGGAGTAGCCATACTTATTTCAGACAAACTAGACTTTAAATTAAAGGCTGTAACAAGAGATGAAGAAGGGCATTATATAATAATTACAGGGTCTATCCATCAGGAAGAGCTAACAATTATAAATGTCTATGCTCCGAATTTGGAGCACCCAAATATATAAAACAATTAATCACAAACATAAGCAACCTTATTGATAAGAATGTGGTAAATTTCAGGGGACTTTAATACGCCACTTAAAGCAATGGATAGATCACCTAGACAGAGATTCAATAAAGAAACAAGGGCCCTGAATGATACATTGGATCAGATGGACTTGACAGATATATTTAGAACTCTGCATCCAAAGCAACGGAATAGACTTTCTTGAGTGCACATGGGACATTTTCCAAGATAGGTCACATACTGGGTCACAAAACAGCCCTTCATAAGTATAAAAGAATTGAGATCATACCATGCACACTTTCAGATCACAATGCTATGAAAATTGAAATCAACCATAGGAAAAAGTTTGGAAAACCTCCAAAAGCATGGAGGTTAAGAATACCCGACCAAAGAATGACTGGGTCAACCAGGCAATTAGAGAAGAAATTAAAAAATATATGGAAACTAATGAAAATGAAAATACAACAATCCAAATGCTTTGGGATGCAGCGAAGGCAGTCTTGAGAGGAAAATACATTGCAATCCAGGCCTATCTCAAGAAACAAGAAAAATCCCAAATACAAAAATCTAACAGGTCACCTAAAGGAACAGGTCTTCCTAAAGGAAGCATAACAGCAAAACCACCCCAAACCCAGCAGAAGAAGAAAAATAATAAAGATCAGAGCAGAAATAAACAATATAGAATCTTAAAAAAAACTGTAGAGCAGATCAATGAAACCAAGAGTTGGTTTTTTGAAAAAATAAACAAAACTGATAAACCTCAAGCCAGGTTTCTCAAAAAGAAAAGGGAGATGACCCAAATAGATAAAATCATGAATGAAAATGGAATGATTACAACCAATCCCTCAGAAATACAAGCAATTATCAGGGAATACTATGAAAAATTATATGCCAACAAACTGGACAACCTGGAGGAATGGACAAATTCCTAAACACACACTTCAAAAACTCAAATGGGAAGAAATAGAAAATTTGAACATACCTATAACTAGTGAAGAAATGGAATCAGTTATCAAAAAGCTCCCAACAAATAAAAGTCCAAGACCAGATGGTTTCCCTGGGGAATTCTACCAGACATTTAAAGCAGAGACAATACATATCCTTCTCAAGCTGTTCCAAAAAATAAAAAGGGAATGAAAACTTCCAGACTCATTCTATGAAGCCAGCATTACTTTGGTTACCAAACCAGATAGAGACCCAGAAAAGAGAGAGAGAGAGAGAGAGAGAGAGAGAGAACTACAGGCCAATATCCCTGATGAATATGGATGCAAAAATTCTCTACAAGACACTAGCAAATCAAATTCAACAGCATATAAAAAGAATTATTCACCATGATCAAGTGGGACGCATTCCTGGGATGCAGGGCTGGTTCAATATTCATAAATGAATCAATGTGATACATCACATTAATAAAAGAAAAGATAAGAACCATATGATCCTGTCAATTGATGCAGAAAAAGCATTTGACAAAATACAATATCCTTTCTTAATAAAGACCCTTGAGAAAGTCGGGATAGAAGGAACATACTTAAACATCATAAAAGCCATTTATGAAAAGCACATAGCTAACATCATCCTCAATGGGGAAAAACTGAGAGCTTTCTCCCTGAGATCAGGAACACGACAGGGATGCCCACTCTCACTGCTGTTGTTTAACATAGTGTTGGAAGTTCTAGCATCAGCAATCAGATAACAAAAGGAAATCAAAGGCATTAAAATTGGCAAAGATGAAGTCAAGCTTTCACTTTTTGCAGATGACATGATACTATACATAGAAAACCTGATAGGCTCCACCAAAAGTCTGTTAGAACTGATACATGAATTCTGCAAAGTCGCAGGATGCAAAATTAATGTACAGAAATCAGTTGCATTCTTATACACTAATATTGAAGCAACAGAAAGACAAATAAAAAAAACTGATCCCATTCACAATTGCACCAAGAAGCATAAAATACCTAGGAATAAAGCTAAGCAAAGATGTAAAAGATCTGTATGCTAAAAACTATAGAAAGCTTATGAAGGAAACTGAAGAAGATACAAAGAAATGGAAAAACATTCCATGCTCATGGATTGGAATAATAAATATTGTTAAAATGTCAATACTACCCAAAGCAATCTACGCATTCAATGCAATCCCAATCAAAATTGCACCAGCATTCTTCTTGAAGCTAGAACAAGCAATCCTAAAATTTGTATGGAACCACAAAAGACCCTGAATAGCCAAAGTAATATTGAAGAAGAAAACAAAAGCAGGAGACATCACAATCGCAGACTTTAGCCTCTACTACAAAGCTGTAATCATCAAGACAGCATGGTATTGACACGAAAACAGACACATAGACCAATGGAATAGAATAGAGACTCCAGAATTGGACCCACGAAAAATGGCCAACTAATCTTTGACAAAGCAGGAAAGAATATCCAATGGAAAAAAGACAGTCTTTTTAACAAATGGTGCTAGGAGAACTGGACAGCAACATGCAGAAGAATGAAACTAGACCACTTTCTTACACCATTCACAAAAAATAAACTCAAAATGGATGAAGGACCTGAATGTGAGACAGGAAACCATCAAAACCCTAGAGGAGAAAACAGAAAAAAAACCTTTCTGACCGCAGCCACAGCAATTTCTAACTTGACACATCTCCAAAGGCAAGAGAATTAAAAGCAAAAATGAACTATTGGGACCTCATGAAGATAAAACGCTTCTGCTCTGCAAAGGAAACAGTCAACAAAACTAAAAGGCAAGCGACAGAATGGGAAAAGATATTTGCAAATGACGTATCGGATAAAGGGCTAATATCCAAAATGAATAAAGAACTCACCAAGCTCCATACCCGAAAAACAAATAATCCAGTGAAGAAATGGGCAGAAGACATGAATATACACTTTTCTCAAGAAGACATCCAGATGGCCAACAGGCACATGAAAAGATGTTCAATGTCACTCCTCATCAGGGAAATACAAATCAAAACCACACTCAGATACCATCTCACGCCCGTCAGAGTGGCTAAAATGAACAAATCAGGAGACTATAGATGCTGGAGAGGATGTGGAGACACAGGAACCCTCTTGCACTGTTGGTGGGAATACAAACTGGTGCAACCACTCTGGAAAACAGTGTGGAGGTTCCTCAAAAAATTAAAAATAGACCTACCCTATGAACCAGCAATAGCACTGCTAGGAATCTCCCCAAGGGATACAGGAGTGCTGATGCATAGAGGCACTTGTGCCCCAATGTTTATAGCAGTACTTTCAACAGTAGCCAAATTATGGAAAGAGCCTAAATGTCCATCAACTGACGAATAAAGAAAGAAGATGTGGTTTACATACACAATGGAATATTACTTGGCAATGAGAAAGAATGAAATCTGGCCGTTTATAGCAACGTGGATGGAACTGGAGAGTATTATGCTAAGTGAAATAAGTTAGGCAGAGAAAGACAGATACCATATGTTTTCACTCATATGTGGATCCAGAGAAACTTAACAGAAGACCATGGAGGAAAGGAAGTGGGGGGGAGTTACAGAGAGGGAAGGAGGCAAACCGTAAGAGACTTAAATACTGAGAACAAACTGAGGGTTGATGGGGGATGGGGAGAGGGGAAAGTGGGTGATAGGCATTGAGGAGGGCATTGTTGGGATGAGCACTGGGTGTTGTATGGAAACCAATTTGACAATAAATCATATATATAAAAAAAAGTATCTAATTTTCAGTCTGTTTTTCTCTCTGCCTCTAATTTATTGGAGAGAGATTTAAACAAATAACTGAGAGGATCTTTTTAATGTGAAAACGTAAAGAGGTTGTCCTAGATAATGAATACATTTATTTATATCTTTAATAACTGATGGGTAGATGTTTAGACTCCTAGCTTTAAAATTAATAACTAGCACTTGTAACATGATTTTCAGCACATAATATACACTTTTTCATTTAAAACATTTTCTATGTCTTTTTTAGTGCCAGATACTTTTCTAAGTAACCATTAACGGAATTTTTACATCCATTTCAACCATTAACTGGAGTTTTACAAATGAATTATTCTCCATACATTGTACAACTGTCAAAGGTAAAACTAGTTCTGACTACAAATCTATGCAATATGTAAACTACAGATACTTCACTTTTTAAAGGTTGTGCATAATGCAAACATTTTAACTTCACAGTCAATAATGGTAAAACAATAAAATTGGATTTTAATATTAAAATGGCTGATTTGAGTTTTACATATGAAATTAAAATTTTATATGCTCAAAATGCCTAATTTGGTTGGCTAGAAAAGGTCAATGACCATCTAAGTTTTCACATTTTCTGGGTTATTACTGGAACTTATTTTTTCTGGACTTAGAGCTCATTAAAGATGCATAGTCTAAAGTTCTGGCATTCAATATTTATTCTCTGATCTAGCAAACTAGTTTATAGTGTTCTTTTTACTTTTTCTTTTTTGAAGCAGATGAAAAAGAATTCTTGGTCTTTAAAGAACATAAGAGAGCCTTTTCAAACAAACACTAATATAATCATCAATAATTAAGCTATATAGAGAAATCTCATGTATTTAAAATCCTGAGACCAAATTTGACTTTGGAATTAAAAGGGACTCTCACTGTCCTCTTATAATTAGTGCAGGGATGATATTCATTATTTCCACTAAATCTAAACCAGATAGTGATGTCTAAGATAACTTGTCACATATTTGCATGTTATATAAATCATCATTATAATTAACTCTTTTATTCAACCAATCTAATCAATGTCTACTGTGTACTACACTACACACTTTGCTGAGTACCAAGTCTACCATACTTAATGAAAGAGACATAGTCCCTTTTCTCAAGGAGTTGACATCTAGTGAAAATTCCATAGACTAATCTAATAATCATAAACAATATAACAACTGAGGTAGGATAGGATTCAAATGTACATGGCACATTATCAGAACAAAAATTTAAAAGCAACAAAATGCTCTCAAGAAATTTTTAAAAATGTTTATTTACTTTTGAGAGAGAGAGAGAGAGAGAGAGAGAGAGAGAGAGAGCAAGAGCAGGGGAGGGGCAAAGTGAGGGCGAGACAGAGGATCCAAGGCAGGCTCTGTGCTGACAGCAGAGAGCCCTACATGGGGCTTGAACCCACAAACCTTGAGATCATGATCTGAGCTGAAGTCAGCCGCTTAACTGACTGAACCACCCAGGCCCCCCAGTGCTCTCAAGAATCTTGATTTATGTCTCAGAAAATGAAAAAAAAAAAAAAAAAAGAAACCTACCAGTTTTTATTTTTTAAATTTATAATTTACAATTACTATCTAAGTATGGATTCAACATTGTTCCTGCTTTCAAAAAATAAATGTCATATCCGTCTGGAATTTTAAATACTGGTTTTCAAAATATTATTTAAAAAAAATGTTTACCTTTTTTTTCTCAGTAAACTGTAGTGTTCTGCACTAGAAGGAATAGAACTTATGCCAATTCATCTATGATGAGATAGTGCTTTAGTCTACCCTACCTTACTAATAATACAGTATTCACAAGTCAATGGAAAAAACAATATTATTTCTATTGAAAGGAAATACTTTCCTTTGTGTAAGTAAGAGAAATAGACTATATGGGAGCAGACTTAGATTCAAACCCTGACTCTGATGATGACTAGGTTTGTGAGACATGGAAAGTCCCCAAACAGTGCCTCCACTGGTAGTAATCATAAAACAAATGGTGGCTATCATTATCATCACCATCACTATTATCATCATTAGCGATATTAAGAATAAGCAGTATGTTCTTCTCTAATGTCTATGTCAAAAGGTAGAGCTGATAAGAATGGGCGCTTAGCTCACATTCTTTTCTAAATTAGTACTAGTGGGTATATCTCAGGCACTACACATTTTAGCTAAGTTTAACAATTAAATCTACTTTTTAAATTGTGTAGTTATGCATTATATGTGATCTATATCAGTCTGCTCTCGACATCAAGTAAATGAAGTGGTATATAAAGCAAATGTTAAAATCACGTATAAAAAAGGAAACATGTAGGGGAATTACAAAGCATTGGATCCTATGTATTACCAGAGGAGGGCACACATTTGACTCTAATCTTTACAGTTACGAAAAGGAAAAATTATTTGTTTCAATAGATCCTTTATTTGTAAAGCTTTTACCCAAAAAATTCCTAGCATAAATCCAAAAGAAAGTCTCAGAAAATGATTTTTCTCAATATCCCTCAATAAATAGCTATAGTATACCTCAGAGCTAAATTAGTAAAATGAATTTTATAAGCAGTCAACATATTATAATTTAATAACAAAGATCTCTCTGTTAACTTGACATTTTCTAGGCATAAGCTTAAATCTATATATTGAGAATAATTGGTTGCTTGCCATTAATTTACCAATTTAATAATATAATGTGTATTAAACAAATAGCTGTTGAAGACATTCCAGGTATCAAACATTGTACTACATACTGCAGACACAATAAACATAAGACTTGACCCCTTTTTCAAGGAACTCACTGTCAAGTGAAAGGAGAGTCAGATAAAATGACTATGGTGCAATATAGTGACTGTAATATTGTAGAGAATGAGGAAAAAATTTGCTAGCATAATTAGAATACACCTAAGATACATTGGAGGTAGAAGAAACAGCTGTCTGAAATAAAGCTCAGGTCAATAAATTCTTTGAAAAAATAGAATATTATTAAGAATTACAGAGATGATCCAGCACTAGATATTTACCCAAAGGATACAAAAGTACTGATTCAAAGGGATACATGCACCCACTAGATATTTACCCAAAGGATACAAAAATACTGATTCAAAGGGATACATGCACCCACTAGATATTTACCCAAAGGATACAAAAATACTGATTCAAAGGGATACATGCACCCCAATGTTTACAGTAGCATTATCAACAATAGCCAAATAATGGAAAGAGCTTCAATGTCCATCAACAGATGAATGGATAAAGAAGTTCTGATACACACACACATACACACACACACACACACACACTGGAATATTACTCAGCCATAAAAAAGTATGAAATCTTGTCATTTGCAATGATGTGGATGGAGCTAGAGAGTATTAGGCTACATGTAATAAGTCAAATTTGGAGAAAGACAATACCATATGATTTTACTCATATATGAAATTTAAGAAACAAAGAAGATGAACGTAGGTGGGGAAAAAAAGAGAGACAAACAAGGAAACAGGCTGTTAACTATACAGAACAAATGGGCTTACTTGAGGAGAGGTGGGTGTGGGGATGGGTTAAATAGGTGATGGATATTAAGGAGGGCACTTGTTGTGATGAACACTGGGTTCTGTATGTAAATATTGAATCACTAAATTCTATACCTGAAACGAATGTTACACTGTATTTAACTAACTGGACTTCAAATATAAACTTCAATAACAGCAACAACAGCAACAAAATCAGAACACCCAATAACTTTAGAAAAGTAAACAAACAAAAAAAGAAATAGAAAAATGAAATATATGCTAAGAGCTTTGCATGAAAAAGAAAATATAATTTATGAAAAAGATATCCTAAATAGCAGTAAGAAATAAGGCTCATTTCCTCTTCCAGCCATGAATACAGTAATACAGGTAAAATTTAACTGTCCATTCTAAACAACTAGAAACTGGATAATACATACAAACAAAGGTGTTCAGACACTGGACAACCGGTGACTCATGACAGAGATCCCTTTAATTATCCCATCATACTACCCAGAGAGAATCTTTGGACTTTAGGATAGGTGCACGAGTTTGAACCTGCCATAGCATTATCCATGAGTTGAGGAGACAGAGTTGAAAATTCAGGGATGCCAGGAAGTCTAGAATTAACTGAGCACAGTACCAAAGAAAACACAGCTTCACAGAGACCTCCAGAGATCTGTATAGGTCTGTCTTCAAGTCTTCAGATTATACTAATCATTATAACTATGTGAGGTTGTGAAATAGCCACCAGAAATCCCAACAAGGATCTGATAATGTCAGAAAGCACATTGCTCAAGAAATGTGTGCAGAGGAAAGTTAAGACCTTAGTTCTCCTATGACTGAAAAGGACTAGCAAAGATAGATCAAGTGAAGGAGGATGAACCTACAAAAGAGACCAAGAAGTAGCATCCAAAGAGAGGCAGAAATTGGTGAGGAAGTGCCAAGACCTCTGCCTAGTCAAATCCAATAGTTTTAAAAACAGCTTATCATATCCTTTCAAGTTTCTACAGCATTTGAACTTAATATAAATAACTAATAAGAAACTCTCTCTTGGGGCGCCTGGGTGGCGCAGTCGGTTAAGCGTCCGACTTCAGCCCGGTCACGATCTCGCGGTCCGTGAGTTTGAGCCCCGCGTCGGGCTCTGTGTTGACAGCTCAGAGCCTGGAGCCTGTTTCCGATTCTGTGTCTCCCTCTCTCTCTGCCCCTCCCCCGTTCATGCTCTGTCTCTCTCTGTCCCAAAAATAAATAAACGTTGAAAAAAAAAATTTAAAAAAAAAAGAAAAAAAAAAAAGAAACTCTCCCTACCTCAGTACAAAAGTTATCCATTGACATAGAAACAACAAAATGGTTTCCTCAGGATAGTCCATTCAATTCAGAAATCCTTTGTTGGACACTGGTTTCAATTTACTCTGTGGGGTGCTATTGAGGAATAAAGTCATGAGACAGAAAGTTTGCAGGGGCATAAATCACATGTGGAAATGAATATTACAGAAGACTACACAGAGATATAGTTAGTTCTAAAAAAATATGAGGATTCATTCCATTGGGGGTCAAAAGGTGAGAGACACTAAGGATGGCTCCTTGGAGAAATGAAGTTTTGACAAGGCCTTGAAACAAAAATAAGACTACAGCAGGATTTGAAGATGAAAGCTGTCTTAAATTCAGGAAACAGCTTGAGTATAACATTAAGGAAAATAACTATGGCATGAGAGGAAAAGCCTTTCTTCCGGGCATATACAGACAACTGTTGATATATTTTAAGAGAAAGTAAAATTTTTTGAGAAATCATGAAGTAGATCCAGAACAGGAACAGATGAAGAGATCAATGTTGATAAGCCCTTAAATGAAAACAAAGAAACACAGCACAAACCACAAATAGACACTGTATCATATATAAAATGGAGTCTTTTTAGTTTATAAATTAAATTACTTATATACTGTTTTAAATTACATTCCCTTTCTATAAAAACTCACCTTGTTTTGAATATTTTATTGTAGGAAAAAATGATTTCCACGTGCTATGCATCATATTAGCTCCAGAAAGATCATTTGATATCACAGCGTTTATTAATTTATACCATGAATATTTTTAATTATTTAAAAGACTATTTGTGTAAAATACATTATATACATGAATAAGACAGACTTTATATTTCATGTCTTATAGTTAACCACAATGAAGATCTGAACTGAATGTAATAACTTTCATGAAATAATTTAGCAGTATTCTTGAAATTGATATCAAAGATGTAAAGTGTGGGAACATTTATGGATTAAAAATGATGTGACTAGCTTGAGTTAATCCACTTAATTGAGATTAAAGAAATAAATCAAAATTTTGCTTCATTGTTCATTGTATATTTTGTATATTACTTGTTAACAAAAGAGTTCAAACTGACTTGATATTAATTATTTTTAAGCTGAAAAATAAAAGATCATGTAAAGACTGTTTTACAATATAAAGGCATAGAATCTCATGTGGCATTCCTTGGGTATCCAGCTCAATATACTCGGTTGCTATAGAAACCATTTCTAAGGAGACAGAAGAAAGAAGTGTGGGTGTTTCTATTGCTGGCTGTGTGTCTGAAAGAAATGAAGAGTAAACAAATAGTAGTACTTCTCTTTAACACAGGTACTTTTCAATTACATTTTAAGATAAATGAACTAAGGCAAAAATACTACCAGTTTCATGCTAGAAGTTATTTGTTTAAATAGGTGAAATTATTTTTTAATGTCACATTTCATCTGAATAAAAGTACTAACAATGAATAGCAAACCACACAGGGGATGCACTGGAAAAATGACCATTTGGTTTTCATTCATCACATTTCTAAAACTTGAGTCAGGTTGAAAACTCCAGTTTGAAACAGGTCAAAATAAAACAATTTTATAATGTAGGAATCAGCTCATAGAAGCTTATTTTATTTTAGTTTTTCAAGTGTTTATTTAAATTCCAGTTAGTTAACATACAGTGTAAGATTAGCTTCAGGTATAGAATTTAGCTATTTATTGCTTACATACAACACCCAGTTCTCATAGAAGTTTAAAATCAGAGAAAATCTTATTCAAGTCTTCACTTTGTCACAGGAAGAAGTAGGGGTTACTGGCTGGCACTAAGAAGTAACTTGCACATAATCTCAGAATAATCTAAGGGGAACTGGAATAGAATTCAACTTTCCAAACATAAATCCAGTTTCATGCCATACAAAGTTTACCACAAAAATATGTTTTTAGATATGAAAAAAATGAATCAAATCTATACCGAATACATACCTCTGTGCTCAATACTAAGGACACAAAAATGAGACACATCTTGCTTTTTATTTTTATATTTTTTTTTGTTTTTTAATTTTTTGAGGCACAGCAAGAGAGCATGAGTGGGGAGGGACAGAGAGAGAGTGAGACACAGACTCTGAAGCAGGCTTCAGGCTCTGAGCTGTCAGCACAGAGCCCGACGTGGAGCTTGAACTCACAAATCATGAGCGGAAGTCAGCCGCTTAACTGACTGAGCTACCCAGGTGCCCCAAGTCTTGCTTTTAAACAGCTCATTTTCTAGTGTGTGCTGAAGGCATATGGACAATCACACATAATTATAAGCACACAACTGAACAGAGGAAGGCTCCTTGTAAAGATACTGTGCAAAAGTTCTCACCATCACAGAGCAACTATTACATCTGCTTGTTCTAGGTTATCACAGAACCTTGAGGAATTTCTGGGAAGATAAACTGAGAAGTTAAAATCACCGTGTTTAGCCTACTCCTATCACGTGGAAAATCCTTAATATATTTATGCATTAGTTTTTCAGGAAAATGGCTGAAAGTGTTTTTAAATAACATATAACTTAGTCATGAGGCACACTTGGCCCTATTCTGGGAACTGCTACCCTGAGTCAGAATCACAAACACTGCCACTGGTCACTTCTCATGTCTTACCCCTTTTTTACTTATAAATACTCAAATACTGATCTCAGCCTGAACACTGAGAATCCACTTCTGTCTGTATTTATTTTCCCAGACTAGATCCAGGAAAGTAGGACACTGACAATGGTTTATCAGCTGAAAATCTACCCGTTGCTTGTGTCTTTTGATTTCCATCTACCCCTTTGTACTGTGACATCACAGTTTTCTGGATTATCCTGTGTTGGAGGCAGAATAATAAGATGACCCTTGGAATGACCCTAATTCTTGAATAATCTTCTCCCTTTGAGTGTGGATAGGTCCTGTGAATATGAAAATCTCTCACTCTGGTGATTATGCTATTATGAAAGAGAAGATTATATATGTGGGCCTAATGTAATTAAATGAGCCCTTAAAATCAAAGAGGTTTCTTCCACTGGTGGCAGAAGAGGAAGTCAAAAAGACTCAAAGGGTGAGAGAGATTAGATGCCAGAGAGTTTTTCTCTCACTGACAAAGGGGGTCCTGGGGC